>NC_090934.1:11917500-12542500 GCF_040938575.1 Ambystoma mexicanum
AGGAGGGTACCCAATGCAAGGAACTGGGTATTATAGTTATAACAGAGGGAGAGGAGGGTTTATGAGGGGGAGAGGATATGGATATAATACCCAGCAACAGGCTGGGGGACTCAGAAATTACTACCCCACAGGGCAACCCGTATACCAGGACAACACAGGGAGCTTCCCATGGCAAAACAGGGAACCACCCGTGTGTTGGAGCTGCGGACTATTAGGACACATGTCACGTACATGTAGGGTCAGGCCAGGGACACCAGCATGGAATGAACAAGCACAACCTAGGACCTCACAAGAACAGCAGGGCATACAACAACAGCAGATGTCACAACAAGGGAGTGACCAACAACAACAAACACAACAGCCACAAACCTATTCACTGCCACAACAACAAATAACACAGCAACTGACGCCGCCACAACAACAAGTGGCGTTAATACAACCACCACCCCAAACTGAACGAACACAATTGGGTGGGGTGACGGTGTTGGGACACAACCCTTACACAGGGAATGGCCAATCATTGTACCCCCAATAGGTCAGCCCACAGACGGCCTTGGTGTGTCCCATCCTGTCAGTAACACCTAATAGTGCGGAGGAGCCACGCATAGAGGTAACGATAGGTGACAAAAAATTATCATTCCTTGTTGACACCGGGGCAACCCGGTCTTGCATAAGGGAAGGTAAATTTAAGATGTCAGGCGAAGCCATGAACACCCAAGGATTTTCTGGGGCTAAAGGGTTGGTTCCATTTACTGATAACGTTCCCTTATCTATTGGAGATTATGATCTGTCAGTCCCACTTTTGTATTATAGTGCATCACCAGTAAATATACTGGGGAGAGACATAATGAACAGGTTGAATATGACGATCTCCTTTACAGAGGATGGCATAATTTGCTCTACTCCAGGGATTAACATGCTCGCAGCACGACAGATTTTGCAAGCATACTGTGGACAGATAGCGATTAGGGCAGAGCCAGTAGATGGCGAGCTATTCCAGTATGGCACAGACATGGCATTTGCATGGATGCCAGGGATAGGAGGGAAAATATGGAGGAGGCCAGCAGCCTATCTGTTCCGACCAGAAACACCAGTTAATGAACTGGAAGGGAAGGTGTTTGTAATGGACATCGAGAGCATTATTGCAACAGCTGATTATGTTGCTGTGCACGCCCAAGATAAAGAAGGGAGAGCATGGAGGGCAGTGATAGCACTAGCAGAAGGATGTAGGCTGACCCAGGTGTCAGATGAAGAGCTGTTTTCAGAAGAAAAGGAGGAAGGTGAAATGGTGTTCATGATGAGTGTAGAAATATGGCTAAGAGTGGCTCACAAACAAGTAGCACAGAAAATTGCAATGGCACTTGAGGCACCCGCAGGCACCCCAGTCCCATTTTTTAAGGAAGATATGTCAAAGGTGCCCAAATCATTATGGACTATTAGCCCTTATGACGTGGGATGCATAAAAAGCATAGGGGGTGTAAGGATAAAATTGAAAAAAGGTGCCATACTACCAAGAGTGAAACAGTACCCATTGTCAAAAGAGGCAGATGAGGGCATATATGAAACCATAACGGCCCTTATAAACAATGGCATATTGGTCCCCTCAGAATCACCATGTAACACAGCTGTGTACCCGGTGCGCAAGGCTAAAGGGGGGTCTTGGCGCTTCATACAGGACCTCAGACCCTTGAACAACATAGTAGAAGCAGAGTATCCAGTAACAGCAAACCCGGCCACAATATTGTGTGGCATTCCAGCAGAAGCATCACGATTTACAGTGATTGACCTTAAAAATGCTTTTTTCTCAATACCATTACACCCAGACTCACAAGATTTGACAAGCTTCACTTACCGAAATACAAAGTGGAAACATACCAGATTACCACAGGGGTATTGTGAATCACCCTCAATTTTCAATAGAGTAATACAGATGGATTTGGGTAACGTTGAGGTGGAAAGCACAGTGTTACAGTATGTGGATGACATAATAATTTGCAGTACAAACGAAAGCAAATGTAGAGAGGACTCCTTAAAAATGTTGACAATATTGGCTGAAAAGGGGTACAAGGTAGACATGGAAAAGATACAATACTGTCAGGAACAGGTACTTTACATTGGCCAACTGATATCCCAACATGGAAGAAGGATTGCACCACAAAGAGCACAGGCCATCTCAAGCACTCCCGTGCCACAGACTGTGAGAGAACTGCAGCAATTTCTGGGGCTGTGCAACTACTGTAGAGCATGGGTATTTGATTATAGCTCATACATAGGACCCCTGCTTGAGGGTTTGAAGGAAGCAAATAAAGGGGAGAAAAAGTTGGGGTGGACTATGGAAATGAGGGAGGCATTTGACGAATTAAAAGACGCGATATCAACTGCTCCAGTACTGGCATCCCCAGACTATGAGCGGCGCTTTTTTATATTTTCACATTGCGACTCAGCAGTGATGAAAGCAGTGTTGGCCCAAAAAACTAGCATGGGCTATAAACCAGTAGCATTTTACAGCGGTCACTTAGACCCTATAATGTTAGGCCACTTCTCTTGTGAACAAGGTCTTGCTGCAGCTGCTTTTGCAGTAGAAAAAGCATCAGCAATAACTATGGGGTGTCCAACTACACTATTTGTGGAACATGCACTATTTGCGATATTGAATAAACCTAAGTCCACACTAACGACACAGAGGGCATCAGGTTATGAGATTATTTTGTCTAAAGCTGAACTAGCAATTGTTAGATGTAGCACGGTTAACCCTGCAAGGTTCCTAGCAGAAGTAATTGAAGAGGGAGATTACGCCCACGACTGCACCCAAGTAACTGAAATGTACTCATGTACTAGGAAAGTTGAAGAAAACGCACTAGAGGGAGGTGAGCTTTTGTTTATTGATGGGTCATCAACTATTGATCAAGGAGATGGGATACGAAGGACTGGGGCAGCAGTAGTAAAAATGATGGAGGCGCCGGTGTGTGTGGCTATGAAGTGTGTACAATTACCACAGCATTACTCTGCTCAAGCCGCGGAACTGGTTGCACTAATATTGGCATTAAAGGAAAGTTTTAATAAAAGAGTAACTATATATTCCGACAGTGCATATGTTACATCGACTGTCCACTCAGGGCTATCAAAATGGAGAAGAAGAGGGTTTAGGAGAGCTGATGGCACTCCAGTACAACATGCCCTCTTGTTGGCTGAACTAATTGAAGTAATAAACGACCCCCAAGAACTAGCCCTAGTAAAATGCACCGCACACACAAATGGAGAAGACTACGTCTCAAAAGGAAATGCAGCAGCAGACGCACATGCGAAATATGCTGCATATTTTGGTGAGATATGGAACCCCACAGACTCACAGAGAGGGAGAGGGAGGGGAATAGCTAGGGAGATGTTAATAAGAGAAGGGTACACCCATCTCCCAGCCACACAGATTATGGAACTACAAGCGGCTGCACCAATGGCCGAAAAAGAAGTATGGGTGAAAAGAGGATGCACAATGTCACCAACCGACGCACTATGGCGCCAGGGTGGCACTGGGAAAGTTGTAATACCGTTGGCACTGTTAAATACCGCCCTGAGCCAATTACATCACCCTGCCCATACAGGCAAGGAAATAATTGCAGCACGAATTAGAGAAGATTGGTTTTGTCCCGAGTTAACCTCTCATGTGTCAAATTTTATCAGCAATTGCCTCACATGTCAACAGTTTACGGCCGGTCATACTTTAAAAGTGATAAGAGGTACCATACCCCGGCCAGAAGGACCTTTTCGGCACCTTCACATTGACTATGTTGATATGATCAACATATGTCAAGGTAATAGGTATATGATTGTAGTAGTATGCCCATTTTCTAGGTGGATTGAAGCAGGGCCCTGTTCACACCCTGATGCGTTTAGAGCAGCCAAATTCATAGTAAGGGAGGTCTTCCCCAGGTGGGGAGTGTGCGAGGTGTTAAGATCAGACAACGGCCCCCATTTCGCAAACGAAATGTTCCAGCATATCACATCCCTGCTGAACATTAAACACAAATTTGCATGTGCATACCACCCACAGGCTAATGGTGTATGTGAACGCCTGAATGGCTTATTGAAGGAGGCAATTGCTAAAATACAACAAACAACAAAGAAAAGTTGGTTGTATTGCCTTCCGTTAGCATTGTTTGAACTTAGAAATAGGCCAGGGTCCGACCACCACCTCACCCCTCACGAAGTGGTTACTGGACGTCAAATGCGCCTTCCCCTAACACCAACGTCAAGGGCATTCACCGACCACGAAAGTTCAGCGAATGTGTTAGGTGATGAAATGTATCAATATGTGTCTTCTTTGATTACTAGTGTCGTGTTTGTGTCTCAACAGCTCGAGCGCACACGGGGCGGGTCTACCAGCAATCAAGAAAAAGACGAAAGTACAGAATTGGGAAAGGAGAACTCGTGCAAACTTGCCAAAGGTGACCACGTACTACTTCGCAATTTCAATAGAAAGTGGAACGAGAAGAGGTTCACTGGCCCCCATCTGGTGGAGGACGTATCAACAAGAGCAGTAAAACTAAAGGATAAGCGTGCCTGGAACCACCTACATGACGTAAAGATCTACAAACTGCAGACCCGCCCCAGCGCCAACGACAGGTCCATTGGAAGGACAGTAACAACACCCCCGACAGCGGAAGAAAGTTCCATCACAGACAACGACCCAATTGTTGCCACGGAGACGATAACTGACGAAGAAAGGGGTGATCCCCAACATGCCCACCCTATGGTCACACGCTCAAAGAGTAAAAATACTTCCGCCATCTGAGCAAAAACCCCCCCCCATTGACTGCTAAGTACAGTTGTACTAAAACTGAAGGACATTGCTTGCACCAATACACATGTAAACACGTGAATGTTCTCTTTTTTTCTCTCGCACATACAGGAACTGCGTAATATTGTATTGTTAAGAAAAGCTAATTAACAAATTCAGTGTGCAGGCGTAGATGGTGCTGCCAGACGATAACTACCCAGAAGAATTGTCACACCAATTTGTATACGAAATAAAAAGGCCAACATACTTAAAAAGGAGAAGGGTACGTGTCTACTACACAGCCTTCCTCCTGGCCATAGAAAATTACATGCCCCACCTCCGCCCATACTTGCCGGTCCTAAGAGACCGATCACTTAGAGTAGCGTGGGAGCAGCTCTTCACCTGGGCACTGAATGACTACTTGATAGGGAGAGCTTAAGGAAACAAAACTAACATTTAATAACGAGCACTTTTGAGAATTTTTAGGCGGGCAACTTTAACGTCACAAGAATACGCTGCCAGGACTGCAGCAAGGTAAGAGCAAAATGCCGGTGAGATTAGCATATGTAATAAAAATAATAGGGATTTTTATGATCACCGGGTTCTTGGCTGCCTCTGTCTGGCAGTACAGCTATGCTATCAGTTTTATTGCTGCACCCAAACCTAATATACCCCCGTTCCCTGCTGCAACAGGTGTTACGTCAGGTGGTAATAGTAACATTGCACCCAAGCAAAATAGAGTTAAACGCAGCACATACTCAGACAATAAAGGTATTGATAATTATGTACAAGATTCAGCACACGTCACAAACAACATATGGTACCAGCACATGACCCGCATTGGTAAGCAGACAACTGAGGATAGCTGTTACGTTTGCTCATTAATACCATACGCCATGAGCGCTTCACGAACATTTGTTGCCACTGAAATAGATGAAAAGACAGCACAGTGCATAATATATTTGGCCCTGTTCCAAACGAAAGGAAGATTTCAAGGAACAGTAGTGCACATGACATGGAAAACACGAGACTCATACCCATATGAAAACAACTTCCTTAAGACCTATCTGAGTTATCACAAGACCAGTTTACATGCTGAAGCATTCAAATACATAACAAGTGGCCCTGCAAAAGGAGAAACAAAGAAGGTAACACTGCAGTATCTACCATGTGATTGGTACGCCACTGAAGTTCCGGGTAAACAAGGATGCTGGGAGAGGCCGCTACTGACGATAACAGGAAAGGTGTATCTGGACAACAGCTGGGAGATAGGAGTAATTGGCAGCAACATGGTAACAAAAGAAACTATCTCAACCATCGAGACACACAATCATCGATGTTGGACGACGTGGATCAAGTACGTACCAATGCTCACGTGGGTAGAAGAAGATGAAGACCCAATAACAATACTACCATTGACTGCGCCCAAAGTATGCTACCAGCATAAAGGAGAGGTGGACGTAGGATATAACACCAATTGTGCAAGCGTGATGGAGTTACCTGAGGGGGGAGCGGGAACAGCAGTAATAATGGACCATTATTGGGCCTGTGGAGAAAAGGCATATCATACACTGCCTCCCCTGTGGAATGGTGTGTGCACAATGGTACACGTCAATGTACCATCACTAGTGGTACCTAAGAAGCATGTCAATGTGGCGAAATTTCCTAAAATGGATGAAGGGGATAAGAGACGAAAGAGATCTGCACCACTTCAGAAGGAGCAAGAGAACAAGACTAACAGCGAGGATACTGTCCTAAATAGGAGAAAACGACAAGGAGAGCCACTGACAGGAAATTACCTGTGGGGAAGGTCGGAAATGGAACTAACGTCAATACCGCCAGAACACAGACTATTCAGCAGAGCAGCAATGTTTTTCTCCTCAATAATACATCCGGGACTGCAGGCATACGCAAACGCAAAATGGCTCCAAATAACCAGATGGGAACTAATGATGACCATCAATTCAACAGTAAATGGGTTCAACGCAATTAAAGAGGAGCTGCGAGCTGTAAGGATGGTAGCACTACAGAACAGATATGTATTGGACCTTCTCACAGCAATGGAAGGAGGAGTTTGTGCAAAGATAGGACAATCTTGCTGCACGTTCATACCTGCCAACGATGCTGACAATGGTACACTGACAGAAGCAGTATCACAATTGGCCCAGATGCACTCCAAAATGATGGATGAAAGTAACGGTGTAGACAAGGATAAGAGCTGGTTTTCACTATTATGGTCATGGATGCCATCTTGGCTGTCAGATGGACTGAAAATAATAGTGGGGTGTACTATTTTGGCTGGAGCTACTCTGATCATAATTAGATTTTGGAAAGCCCGGAAGGCACGCACGACTGACGAGTTGCTGGAAATGGTGGGAATGCACCCCTTGATGCCAGCAGATGATGGCCAGCATACAGGGGTGATAATACAAGAGAGGGAGAAGTTGCGCACCCAAATCATCACCAACCATCTAGACCCACCATCAGTGAAGATCGAGAACCCAAGGAACCCCAGGAGCTACATAGGAAGATGGGTATACTGTACTCCTGGAGGAACATGTGAATATATGTATTGGTCATTTGAAGATCATGTAAACCATTATGGACATCTCGGAGGGATAACTAAGATATGGAGGGTAAGAGGAGATAACGAGAAGGATATGTTTGTGGTCGACAAGTCGACCAGAGGGGGGACTGAAGTGGGAGAATGGAAGACCAGGCTCCCGTCCTTCACCTCTCGCGCTTGGCCTAGAGGATCACGGCCCAGACACCCGCCGCGAGAAGAGTTTGTCCATTTACCAGACGACCAGGTACCCTGGTACAGGAACATACGGATGTGTCCATCTGCCTGCCCAACAGCCCGCACTGGCCATGCCGACACCTGCGGTTCGGATCAGCTAGACTAAAATCCACACGTCGTTAGAGATGCCATGACGACCTAGACAACGGGAAGCACTTCTGTACAAATATACACACTGAACATTTCCACACCAATCTACACGAAGAACATACTCAGTGCTCTGACGTAGGCGACAGGCATATTCACGGACGTGCATCTTTATTATTTTTATATAGGCTTTCAGAATGCAGAAACGCGAGACGCATCATGAGCTCATTTATAACGCTTGCTCACGCTTCTCTTGAAACCCATTACCACCATAGAGGTATAATGGAAACACGATACTGGTCATGGAAATATATGCTATTATAACCTAAAAGCACCTATGCACCAAACGGACTAATTATGCACCAGGCCCAAGTAGGCCTCAACCAAGAGCTCCCGTGGACATTAACAAAGCACGAGTCAGGTTGCTGATCCTGCAGAAAGAACCCAGTGGAGCAACCAGCCAAGGTCGTAATGTTGCAAACTCACAGTCCAAGAACAAATCATCAAAGGCACGATGTTGCAACCTCGCACCCCGCGCACCAACGTTAAAGTCACGCCGGCAAATTAAACCAGACGCGCAGTAGAAAAAGCAATATTAATTGTGCAGAATTCTGCCTCTTTCACGGTCCCTCCCCACGTGACCAAGCCGAACCTGACGAGATGCCAAAGCCCAGGAGAAAAAAGGCATCTGGGTCCCTCGCTACGAGACACAGGCCAATACACTTGAAAGGCTCAATGGACATCTGCTACAGTGGGAGCGGTCAGCCTTCCACCTATGAATAAATCCTCACATTGTCTGCACGTACCCATATTGAAACGTTGTTGCAATCACAGGTACACCGAGAGCTGGGAACAACGGTGGTCCCAGGCTGGGAAGCTCACGGGTGCACCAATCAGAACATGGGGCTCTTATCTCAGACGTCAGTAACATTAGCCAATCCTCAGGAGTCTTCATGTAACAATTCTTATGTATCTAATTGTAGGGACAACCCAGATATACCACCTGACTACACCTTGTCCACTAATATCATTCTCTATATGTGTACTATACTAACCCTACCACTCGAGCAACCAATTAAGAGTGGCGATAGGTTTTTTGCTAACTTTTTGAAGTGACGCAAGTAGCGCGTCATAATGCAGTAAAAAGGGCCTGCGAGCCCCACGATTGTGTGTGTCAGGACGAACGCGTACGCTCCTTGACCCATCCCTGCCGTTTTGTATAAATAAACAGCAGAGTCACCTTGCTCCTTGTGTGTGTCTCATACTCTATCTCATCTGGGATATACGGGAGGAGTTGGGGCCTCCCTGCCCGGAGGTCTGCGGACGGCCCGGCCGACCCCGGCAGAATTTCCCCCCGACAGTGGTATCTTCTACTGCCATGCCTTCTCTTTGCATATAGAGAGGTCCCTCAGTAGGGAGTGGGTTACAGTCCCTTTGAACTTCTCTATGGCCATCCGGTTAGAGGTCCATTGGCCCTGATCAAGGAGGGGTTGGAGAGTGTTCCTTCCCCCACACCAGTCAGAGTCACTGACTATGTGATAGGACTCCGGAGGAGAATGTCACACATGATGGCTGAAGCAAGTGATAACTTGAAAGCAGGTCAGGCTCTGGTCAATAATTGGCATGACCAGAAGGCCAACATGGTTGAGTTTGCTCAAGACCAGCTAGTTCTTGTTATGGTACCAATAAGGCAGAGGGCCTTGCAGGACAAATGGATGGGACCCTTCAAGGTTGTGGGAAAACGTGGAGAGGTAAACTATCTGGTGGACTTAGGCAATCCTAAGGAGGCTCCTAGAGTCTTTCACATCAACCGTCTAAAAGCTTATGTCTCGAGACCAGAACTGGGAGCTTTGCTTCGAGCTTCAGCTCAAGAGGAGGAGGAGAGTGAACCTCTGCCTGACCTCCTCAGAGGCAAACCTTTAGATGAGAAAATAGGAGTCAATCTCTCTTCTAATCTGACACCTGAGTAACAGGAGGAGTGCAAAGGTTTGTTAAATCAATTGCCCCTCTGTTCTCACTGACACCAGGTTTGACCCCTTGGGGCCAACATGATATCCAAACTGGTGACTGTCTAACTGTCAAAAGCAGGGGCTACAGTATGTCAGAAAATGTAAGAACCCACATCAAAGGAGAGGTTCAACAAGATGCTTGATCTCGGGGTAATAGAGCCCGCTACTAGTCCATGGTCTAGTCCAGTTATGTTAGTACCAAAGGCAGGATCCAAGGAGTTGAGATTCTGCGTGGACTATAGAGCTCTAAATGCAGTCACAAAGACTGATGCCCATCCTTTGCCAAGGACAGATGAGCTGCTGGATAGCCTTGGTTCAGCGAAGTTCCTCAGCACATTTGTTCTCACGTCAGGCTATTGGCAAATAGCCCTGACTGACCATGCCAAGGAGAAAACTGCATTCTCCACCCCAGTTGGCTTATACCAGTTTAAGGTTATGCCTTTTGGATTAAAGAATGCACCTGCTACATTCCAAAGGATGGTTAATCAGGTTCTGAATGGGATGGAGGACTTCTGCATGGCATACTTGGATGACATTGCAGTGTTCAGCCCTACTTGGAAAGAACACGTTGACCACCTACGGTATGTTTTGCAGGCTCTGCAACAGGCCCATCTGACCATAAAGGCAAGCAAATGTCAAATTGGTCACAGTAAAGTGGTCTACCTTGAGTAAAGTGGTCTACCTTGGGCATGAAGTAGGAGGTGGTGAAATAAGGCCTTTGCTCGGCAAGATTGAAGCTGTGCAAAATTGGACAACCCCTTCTACTCAAACCCAGGTGAGAGCCTTCCTAGGCCTCACTGGGTATTGCAGGAATTTCATTGAGAACTATGGGTCCATAGCTTCTCCACTGAATGTAATCTCTTCTCCTAAGTTTCCTAAAAAGGTCAAATGGAATGAGGAGTGCAATCAGGTCATTGAAAGCCTAAAGAAAGCCCTTTGTCAAGCTCCAGTTCTCAGAGCTCCTGACTACCACCAACCCTTCATTGTACAGACAGATGCTTCCAATAAAGGTATAGGTGCGGTGCTCAGTCAACTGGATGAGAAAGGTAGGGAACACCCCATTTGCTTCATCAGTAGGAAACTGAAGGAACCTGAAACAAGGTGGGCAACTATTGAGAGAGAATGTTTTGCCATTGTGGGGTCTTTGGAGAAGTTTAGACCATACATCTATGGATCTACTTTCACCATTCAAACAGGCCACCAACCCTTGAGATGGTTGATGCAAATGAAAGGGGAAAACCCAAAACTGCTAGGATGGTCAATCTGCCTCCAAGGGCTTGATTTCACCATTGAGCACAGGTCATGGTGTCACCACCAAAATGCTGATGGTCTCTCTAGGATGTTTTTAACCGACTAGAGGTATGAGACTCATCCAGGAGTGGATTAGATCCTCCTGTCCCTTAGTCTGGGGGGAGGGAGCGAGTGTTAGGGAGAATTCTCATTTCATGGCTAATTTCCCTTACCTATAGAGTCCCCCAGCAGCTTTACTGGATTTGAAGGGTTTGTTTCTTTTTACCTGCTAAGAGTGAGACTCTTTTTCCCACTCTTAGGCATTTTTGCTATGTGTGTACTAGGCTATTTTTGTGTTTAATGCCTATGGGATCTTTTCTCTCACCCATAGGAACCAGCTTTATTCACATGTGTCACACAGCACCCTCTGTGCCGTGACACAGGGGTGTCGTAGTGACCCCCAAACATAGACCCCATACCCTGGGACTGACTACTGTCTCCCAGGGCATGTAAAGTCCCCATTGACTTTACTAGTCGATTTTTATGAACTTAACCAGTACACCCAATCTTAATATGGAAGTACTGGAAGGGGTTAATAGTTTTTCCCCTATGTTCATTTTCGAGAGGGTACCCTAAAGTCCCCCTCTACAAAGTTTCTGGCTGGTGGCAGTAGTTACTTCCTTTTATATTTGACCGCAAATATCTCTCTATGGGATTTTCTCATTGTTCGAGGCTACCACTTTTACTGACAGCCTCTAACATACCGCTGGTTTATTTTATTATTAACTTTACTCCGGTAGGTATTATTTGCCAGAACTTTGATAAAACTTCTTTCTCGAGACATACTCCATTTTCCTAACCCAGGTCGAGGATCCTTTGTTCGTCCTTTTGGCGGACTTCTGCCAAGAAGCCCTCCTTTCGGCACCACTGAGTCTGGGGTGGGTCTGTTGTTGGGGAGGAGGAGTAAAACCCCTGGACAGAGTTGCCAGAGAAACTCAGGTCGCACTCTAACCTGATAGGCTGGAGGGTCTCCCGCCAAGATGACCACTCCACTGTGTGAGTGACAGCTAGGCTGTATGAATGGGTCTCTTTCTGCATAAAAGCAGGGTCCCGAGGACTGGAAGAGCAAGACGTCACCACTGGAACTACGGAATCGAAGGGAAGAGAAGCCAGAGACATCTTCTGCATCTACACCACCGGTGAAGCTCTGCCGAATCGCCTCACCACTTTTCTTCCACACGACAGGAGATCTTCAGCGAGAAAGCCTCCTTCCCTTGAGCTGGTGGGGTCAATCAGTTCACTCATCGCATCCGCGGACCTGCCTTGGAATCGACAGTGCCCAGCACTTGGAGACCGGATAGCCAGGCAGCTATCGATCCGGACCGCGATTAAAAGGAGCGTACCTTTTAAACTTCGTTTGGCAGCACCGCGGCTGGTTTCATCCCTGGGTAGTGCAGCGACTCGAACCTTCCTCCGTGACGAGAGCCTCTCTTCCTCTGTTGGACCCCTCGACCTGCAGGAACTACCAGGAACAACCGCCACCGCAGGAGCCACTTCTCCACGTTTAAGGTACACTGGTTCGCCAGGCCGCCCTTTCTCCGTGGTAGCTCTAAAGGTGTTTTAAATCCTTTATCTACTCATGGGGTCGGCCACCCTCTCTCTTAACATTGTCTTTCGCCTTGCATCTACCTCTTCAAAAGTTTTCTACTAAAGACTTGACTGCAGCTACAAGAACAATTTTGCTCCTAACCTCTTGGTCCTGTGCCACTGACTCTGGCTCAGGCTGATTTGTTAGATCTGCTCTCACAAGATTGATTCTCAATGAGAAATGTGTTGATGCACCTGAATCTTCTAAACCCCTCTTCCTTCCTACTGTTTTAACTTGTGAAGTGCCATTTTGCTCAGTTTTCAATTACTTTTCTTTCTGCTAAAGTGTTACTGTGCATTACTTGTTCATAAACCTTCAGGGAAGTGTCGCTAGGGGGTGTCTGAAGATATTTCGGTTTAACTTGTGCTTTCCCTCCCTTTCGTTACATTGTTAGAGTGCCATTTGTAGTAGGTTTTCAGTGTGCCGTTTTGCTCAGTTTTCACTACACCGCAAACTTGTCTACAATTGAATAGGAAGTTGTATATGTTTCTCTTTTTGACTAAACTTAACTGACTTTATTAACTGTGATCTATGTGTTGACTAAGAAGTGTATAAAATAAATATATATTCTCTTTTTAATACAAAACTTTGGTCAGTGTTTCCTTGCTCCTGAGTACTGTACTACCTATTGTGCCAACCCTGAATACTGTTCATCTCCCTCTTGAGATAAGTCTAACTGCTCAGCCACAGCTACCAACTAAATGTTTGTGGTACGGACTGATACCAAAGGGGATTTATTGCTCTCACCTGTAGTCCTAATCTGGGGTAGTGCTCCCTAAGGGAACTGCCCTGGATTCTGCCTAACACACAGGGGGTAGGGCTGCTGGCTGGCTCGATTAGGTCTTGTTTGAGAAGTCTTTGGGCCTCATTACGAGTTTGGTGGCAGCCATGGAGCTATTGGCTCCATGGCTGCCGCCAAAGCGGGCTACTTTACCGGGTTCCCAGAATGGCGAATTACCGGGCCATTGCAAGTACGGAGGGCCTGGTAATTCCTCCCTCTGGGAACTCTGGCCCGGTCCTTCCCCATTCCCATCTGAGCCCCCATAGGGCTCAATGGGAATGGGAGAGGGTGCAAACAATGGGCCAATTATGAGCGGCCCGTTGTTTTCTCCCTCTTCCCCTTGCGGGACCCGGTAACGACGCCTGGTTTGACCAGGCGTTCCTTACCGGGTCCCGCAAGGAGAGCTTGTAATCGTGCGGAATGGAGTTAACGGGTCCGCACCCATTCGCGGAACCCGTTAACCCATTCTGCCGATCTTATAATGAGGCCCTTTGTATCTGTTTCTCCACCTGTGCTTGAAGGTGAAAAGGTATACTCCTGGGGCTTCGAGCAACAGGAGTGATGGACTCGTCAATATGCAGCGTTATGGGGTCTCCTTTGAGACACCCCAGACCAGTTACCAGCTCTGGGAAGGTCTGAACAATGGGGTTGTCATGTTTCATGGTGTGCGTCACTGCCGCTCTCTTTGTACCAGAGAGTTGTGGAGAACTATTCGTGGTTGCGGATGGGGCCCTTCTATCCCCATTGGAATATCCTCGCTTGAATGGAGCCAGTGGTGGAGGATCCGCCATCTTCCTGTATTCTTAGATGCATACGACCTTGAGAGAGGCACCTGTGTCGACTACGAAGTTTTCCGGATGATCCCCTATCACCATGTTGATGTCGCTCTTAGGTGATGATGTCATTGCGTTCATCATGTATGCGTAGCCACGCAGTGTTCTTATCTCCAGGATCGGAGGCGACTGAGACCTTCTTATGATCTGGTGTATGTGTCTCACAGCCTCCCTCCCGGTATCAGTGTCTCTTCTGGCTGTGGTGCTGCGTATGGGTTGTTTCTGCCTCATGGTGTTGTAGTTGGGCCCTGGAGCTGGTGAGGCATTGCACACAACTGCCAGGTGATTTCCTCTACCACAGATGATGCATTTTTGTCCAAACGGCAGGCACTTCATGCCTGGATCATGTGGAAAAGGAAGTATGCAGTGATAGCACTTGCTTGTGGAGATATACAGGGGAGTTGCTAGGTCTGGAAAAGACCCGGGGCTATGCTGATGTTGGAACTGTTGGGACTGGGGGCTAGCTAGTTGTCATAATCTGTGTGGGATTGATTATGGCTATTAGTGTTGTGGTGGAGGGCGGTGATGTCACTGACATTACTGGCCGGGCCAGTAAGGCAGTAGGGTCGTGGCTGGATTTTGATTTTTGTGCGTGACCGCTGATTCTAGGTGGAATGTGGATTCTAGGTGGAATGTTGGTGTGGGGATGTCACTGGGACTCTGGGTGGAATGTTGGTGTAGGTTTGATTGCAACGTTCTACTGATGGCAGTTAGACCTAAGATACTGGACCAGATGGATGTCCCAGTGCTTTCTCTACTTACTAACTAAGAGAATAAAACCTACATGTAAACTACTTACCTTCTGGTGTTCCTGATTGGTGAAGGAGGCTTAGTTTATGTCACTAGTCTTTTGGCTGTAGCTCCTGAGATTCTATCCGGGGCTACAACCAAAAGATCAGGGGCTATAGCCCCCTTAGCCCCCCCCTAGCAACGCCCCTGGAGATATACATACCCGTGAGGCTGCCTGTGGCGTAGCGATTGTGCTCCCCTGGGGGTTACCCGATATATTTGCTCCTTTATAGGTCCTTTGCTACTTTCCATCCGAGTTGCCTGGGTATTGGCACACGCTTCATTCCTGGCCGTCTGCAATACGCTGTACTAAGGAAGTGGCTCTCGCAGTTGCTTCTTCCGGAATGACGAAGATAGGCAGCCGCCAATGACCCGCAGGCGTATCGCTTCCTCATTCAAAAACTTGTGCAACTCGCAGTGCAAAGCCTGGTTGCAAATGCATCCATGGTCTCTTCTGTGAGTTGAAATGCAGTGTTGAATGTGTGTGTTTCTTGGTCAATATTGTGTTATGGCCCCCTTCAGGCCAGTATAGGTTTTGACATCTTCTGGCGGGAAAGTCCGTCCGCCCCCCACAAGGTTTGCCAGTAATCTCCTTGTGAATCGATCATATTCATCGTGAGCTTCCAGATAATTTTCTCCCACCGTGGTCCAAGAGAATGTTGAGCCTTCCTCATGGCGCTCTCCTGGCTCCTGGCCCTGTATACTCGTGCCTCGCAGGGGAGGGGAGAGAAGAAGAGAGTGTTTTTGTTGGTGCAGGACGAGATCCCATGGCTTATGCCATCTTGTGCGGGTGTGAATTGCCCCAGCAGGAGGGCGCCCAGAGCCGTGATATGTGTTCCAGCTCTTTATTCCTCTCTGCGGCACGTGCTGAGCTCAGGAAGCGAGTCTCGCGCATGCGCCACGGCCCTAGCCCCTCATTGGGTGCCAGTGGCCGTGGCAGTGTGGAGCACACGTGCTTAATGCAAACTGTGCACGTGCGTCGATGAAGTCTCCCCGGACCTGGGGACACCATCCCCATGAATTAAGTGCAGAGAGCGTGGGGCAAGGTTGGGGAGGGGTTGCGTAGAGGTGAGGGAAAGTGGAATGGGGGATCCCTTAGTAAAAGAAAAAAGTGAGGAAATGGCCAAAATGAAACGTACTATCTTAAAAACGACCACTGTGAAATGTTTAGAGCTGAAGCCACATAGAATCCTTGCCTGTGAGTGCAGCAACCTTCGCGATCCACCGCCGAGCGAGGCAGTGCCGGCTGATGGCATATCTGAACATGCATTGACCCGTCCCAACAAATAGGTGGCTGAGCAACCGTGGGGCCATTGGCAACAGCAATAGCCAGTCCCAGGTGGGTGACCGTTAGCTCCGTAAGTATATATGCATGTGTGCAAAGAGTGTCTATGTAATGCATGTATGAGTGAGTGCGTGTGAAGGAGTATGATGTGTGGGGGCTGGGTGTGCATGTAAATGCGCGAGTGTATGGTCAATGGGATGTTTAAATGAGTGAGTGAATGTGTGTGTGTGTGTGTTTGTTAAAGGGACGTTATGGTTACAAGCAAAACCGAAAACCCCCTGAAATTCGCCAGTTATGGTAAACTAAGCAACCATAACTCGCGCCACCACCATGCACTGCTGAGACTAACACCCAGGACATCAAAGATGACATCACAAATGTCCTTGATGACATCACATATCTGGGCCACTTCTTTTTTGTTCACTGACATATATAGGCCAGGTGGTTTTATTCACTGACAGTCAGAATATTAAAATTCTAAATGTGGTATATATCTAAACGTTAACCTTGTCCTATGTTCTTTAAGTACTTTCCTTAGGGTTTGGTCTCAGCTCATGGTGCACATACATGGGGAAATGAGCAGGCCGCAAACACACAATTAATTTGTATACATGAAGATAAACATTAATGTCATTAACATTTTCTAATGATGCAGTTTCTTCTTTACTTTAGTTTCCCTGTATGTGCCTCTGATTTCTATGCATTGTGGTTATTCATATGTATTGTTTGTACCAGCACAAGTGCTGTAAGTCTTGAATTTTTAGCTAGTTATTACATGTTTAACATTACTCAAAACTCTAATAAGGGAGCATTCATTATTGTACGATCCAGAATTACAAGATTATAAATACTGTACTTCTATGGTGCATGCTGCAGCCATTGCCTATGTTTATATATGATTAGGTTTCTGTATTAACAACAACACTCCAATACAATGATGTTAGATGAGTAAATTCTTTAATAGATGAAGTACTTCACGACAGGTCTCCCGATCACCCTTGACATCTTGTTACCAACAATATAAACACAACTCCTTGTAGGGACTTTTCATCAACATTTATTTCACATGTGATGTCATCAGTGATGTCATCAACAGCATTTGTGATGTCATCTTTGATGTCCTGCAGTGTGTACTCAGGAGACTCCCGGGCGGCCCATAGATCCGAGGTTTGCTCCGAGAGTACTTTAAGACGAGATAGCTGCACCTTGAGATGGATGGGAGTGCAGATGTATTACTCCAACACCAATCAATAAGGACAACTCAATGGTTTGGCACAGGGAGTCCGTTTAATGACAAGTACAAAAAACGGGGAGTCAAGGCAATCAGCAGTGATGAGATAGTCCGTCTCGCTTCAACTCCAATGAACTTCATAAAAAACACATCTGTATACTGAAAATTCGTCATAAGTGACGTGTAACTCTCAAAAGTTAATAAGCATTTCTATTGGTTCGGAAAAGGTAACTTTAATATAGGTGCTATATCTGTATATGGTAACGGAGTGAGGGGATTGGGTAAATACTGTCAGGTGGGCTTCCAAGTCCTTCCTTCAAAATGACTACTGTAGACGTCACTCAAAGTATGACGTCCCATTGGTTCTACTACTATAGGACCCTAGATTGTGTAGTCCATTGTGATTGCGTTGGCACCAACCCCATACATACATTTCCACATTATGGATGGTCAGCCAGGTGCAGGGTGCCCCCTCAGCTACCCGGCCTTCCTCCAATTAAGGTTACAATCAATCATCACTTCAACGACAATGTGTCAATTATGTTACTGTGGTTGGCCTCGAAACTGCATCTTCAGTCTGGGAAAGTTCCGATATCTCCTCCCGGGCAGATGCCAAGCATAGTTGTGAACTCGTGCTTATCTTCGCTCGGATGGTCACGTGATGCGGATACCGTGAATTTTCCTAAATTCTCTCAATTCGTGCATTTAATTCTTATTCGTCTTGCCACCTGCCTACGCTTCCTTATCTTGACCTTTCAGAGACAGGATATTCTGTTCTTAAGTTTCAATTAGATGTGCCTACTGTTCGTTCCTTCCATTGGTATGACCTTGGCTCTCTTGGCATGAGTTGCATCTGCTGAGTTTCGATTCAGCTGTCTCTTCTCATTTTGCTAGAATATGAATCTTGTCTTGTTTGGCCTCTAGTAACCTGAGTTGATTCTGCTTTTCGTGTAAGGTGGAATCGCACTTATAATAATGTGCTTCGTTTTGAGGTAGATTATATACAATGGCGCTTGCCGCGCTATTCTTCTACTTAGCATAGCAAGCCACACTGTTTTCTTAGCTTTCTTGTGGTTTCAAGCATATGTACAGGTGTTAGCTGGTTGAATATCTTCATCCTGCTTACGCTTTGATAGCTTTCTATTACTTTAACCTCACAATCTCTTTTCTCATGGCGTTTCGTCTCCTTGTGTCATTCCTGGTTTGTCATTTCTTCTATCTGTGAGTCCGTCCGGGCTCTCGTGACGTCATCATTCGTCAGACCTTTTTGGTTTCTTCCGGGACGGTACTTATGCAATCTTCATTTCGTCTCATTTGTTGGTAGGGTTTTCTCAATGGATACCTTACTGTCCATGGTTGTCTGCGTATTGGTACTTCAATAGGTGTTGGTCTTCTGATGGGTACTGGGCAGAACCCTACTGTGGCTCTCTGCTGGTTTATTTGCTCATCATACATCACATATTTTGGTGTGAATGTTCCTGGTACTTCAAAATGGGCAATGGGAGTGCAGGCTTTATTTGGGACCTCCTCTACAAGTGCACGGTGGTGGTGCGAGTTGTGGTTGCTTAGCTTACTATAACTGGTGAATTTCAAGGGTTTTTCGGTTTGAGTTGTAACCATAACGTCCCTTTAACAAAGTTTTTTCATTGAATTTCATAGGTTTTTATTAGTGCAACTTAACCATGGCGTCCCTTTAAGAAAGTTTTTTTCGTTGAATTTCATAGGTTTTTATTAGTCGAACTTAAGCATAACGTCCCTTTAACAACGATTTTTCAGTGAATTGCATGGGTTTTTACCAGTGCGTGCTGTTTTCCTACAATTTACTAATATGATTCTTACCCAATATAGCAATATTTGTGTCCAATTTATAAAGTGTCACCTTAAAACTCTGACATTTCCCACCTTCTAGAATAATTTTTAACACGTCTATACACTTTTTTGGAACTATTTCAACTAGTTTTGCATCCGTAGACGTCTACGAACATCTGATTTCATTGCGGACCTTCCAGACAGTGCCACATGAGCATATGCTGGTGCGTGGCCTGATGACGTGTACGAGAACCCGTCCGCACTTCACAATAGCATCCGTGCTTCGCGGACAGTTTGAAACTGTATTTTCTACTGATCTAGGAACTTTCAACTTCAAAATTTCCCTTGCACAGCTCCAACACCTATTCGTACTCATCCATTAACAATCTAGTACACAGTACATACTTTTAGCAAAACTGCTATTTATCTTAAAATGGCATCAGCTAAGGCCATCCCTCCTCCCCAAGAGACACCACCACTGCTGTAATCAAGCAGCATGAGAAACACTGCCCCCTACCTTAGAAATAACACACACGCAACATTTTCCCCTGTCCACCTGCCCCTCCATATTAGTGTTTGGTGCCTCTTCCCTCATTCCCCTCCCCACCTTTCGTTCTCAGCTCTCCTGCCAAAAAAAATACATCCAAAAACAACAAACGACATATTCCGCTAGGAACCATCTTTCACAGTTAAAAAATAGAACTAAAAAAAAAAATGTATAGACTCCATCTACTTTATATTTCTCAGACTAAATAAGATTTTCCAACATTTCCATTTGCATTTTGTGTTATGCTAGTGGGAATATTGTGGCATTCATCCTCCGTTCCAGGGACTAGAACGGTGGATATCGGCCGGCAGCCCAAGCGAAGAAAGGGTGGATAATGAGGTCTCTGGACCATTATCCCGCCCCCCATTCCAGACCCTGTAACGGGGGATGAAGGCCTTTAGCACTCTAGGTTCCCAAAGCGGGAACCCGGGGTGCTAAAAACAAAAGTATTTTTCTTCCTACACCGGGACGACTGCGGCATCCCGGTGTAGGAAGGAAAATCCTTTTCCAAGATGGCCACCATGGAAAGGGAAGGCGGGGTTCCATATAGGGCCCCTCTTCGCTTTCCGTGGAAGCCTGTAGAAGGCGAAAAGAGAACCCTATGACCTTATTACCACAAGCACATTTTTCTTCCCTTTCAAATCTATCCCAATTTCGAATAACTTTACTACAAAGCCAGTCCGAGGTGGACATGGCCACTTTAACCCCATGTGTTGTCCCTGATGGTCATGGCCAGTAGCCAGATTGTCCGGATCATGACCTTATTCCATGACCCGGACAATCTGGCCACTGCCCATGGCCACAGGCTACACCTCAGTTACCAAAGCTTTATCACTATTTTGTGTACCTACATTATGACACTTGTCAAAAAATAAATCACGGGCACATTTGCAAAACCATGCTTGTAGGTCCTCGCCAATACTCCTTACGCAAGTTTGCTGGAAATCCACCCATGTTTTATTTTTTCAAAAGTGTCAAATGTATGCACATACAATCGTCATATAACCTAGCCCCCACTTGACAAAATCCATTCAGACTTCACGAAAACATTTAAATCTAGATCTATAATCTTTTTGCAAACCTTTGTGTAGATTTGTCAAATGGCACCACATTTATAAGCCTTAGCAATATTTTGGGACCCCCCCTCTAATTTTGCCACCTCTTGACAGAACCCCACCAAACTTCGCAAAAAACATTTATATCTAGTATCAGTTTGCCAAATTAAGTGTAGATTCGTCAAATGGCACATTTATAAGCCTTTATATTATTTTGTCCCCCCCTCTAATTTTGCCCCCTCTTGACAGAATCCCACCAACCTTTGCGAACTCATTCAGAATCAGGTCAGGAATATAATTGCAACATGTCATACAGTTTCATTGAGTGGTGCCAAAGTTATAAGCCATCAAAAAAATGCCCCCAAACATCTGAAGTGTCACCGAACTTCTCAGGACTGTTTGCGAACATCCAAACTGTTCACAGACTTTCACAGCAAAACACCAGTTTGTTTGCTTCTTGCTGCCATATCCCATCCTCATCACCCCTCACCTCCCCAGAGATTATTTGATAAGTTTGACAAGTGCAATGTTGTCTTTTTAAATAGGATTTTACCACAATGTCCGCGGACACCGGCCGCTGTCTTTGAATCCAAGATGGCAGGCATTTCCAAAAATCTGATGCATTTCACACTTTTCACCATCCAATCAGCGGGCGCGTCCAATATCCGTGGACACTGTGTTGCTCTCTAAGCCAATCAGAGTCCTGTCCGTGGACCGAACAGGGAAGTGTGTCCACAGAGCGCACATAGATATCACTCATTTTTTTAGACCTACTTTTTGGTTGTTTAAAAAAGAAAATACTGGACGGATTTCCACCAAATTTACAAAAGCACGCTTTCGGGACCAAGCCGCCACTCCTGCCGCATATTTGGTGAAAATTCGTCCAGCGGTTTTGGCTGTAGGCGTGAGCAAAGTTTTTTCTCCATGCAGTCTATGGGAAAAAATACATTTTGGGACCCCCTCTATAACTCCCCCCCTTAACCAAACTTTGCAAAAATTCAGAGTGGGCCATATGCTATTTTTTTGCAAAGTTTGGTGAGGATTAGTCCACGGGGAGCAAGGCTATAAGCCGCCCAAAAAGTGCTCTTCCAGTGGGTTTAGCAACTTAACCATAACTACATTGACGCTACCGCAGGCCATGTAATATACATGTGTTATTCTGGACCGAGGAGCTGATTCTGGCGGGTAGAGAGTTGGAGGTGGGTGGTGTGGTTGTTGGAAGGAGAGGGATGGTTGGGGAAAGGGGGATAGGGTATATGGGCTCCCCGCCAGACAACCCTTGGAGTAGAACAGAGGGGGCGTAGCGTCTAAGTTTGCCCTGCCCTCATTTCTAAAGTGGCCCCACACATAACCAGTTCGCCCCCTCCTGAAATGTAGGTTTCGTTGCACTCCTGGTGATCAACCAGGTGCCACTGGCAACAGCCCCCTTGCCAACCCAAGGTGGGTGAGCAACCTGGAGCCAGAGGCCGTAGCCAGTCCAAGGTGCGTCAGGGAGAATTCTCAACATGTGCTAATTCCCATTACCTTTTGAGACACCCAGCAAATTTGCTGGATTTCTAGGATTTGATTTTTTTTACCTGGGAAGAGTGTGAGCCTTTTTTCCCACTCTTCCATGTATTTTGATGTGTGTTTTACTTTTGTGTTCTTTGGTTATGGAGTTTTAAAACAACTCTATAGGCATCATCTTTTTCTGTGTGTCACACAGCACCTTCAGTTCAGTGACACAGGGGTGTCTCTTGGACTCCCCAAGGTTTAAATACCTTCTCTGATACTGACTACCATCTCCCAGAGCATGTAAAGTTAAATTGGCAGTACTAGTCTTTTTAGATTTACTGACCCAGCACACACTATCCTCCTATAGAGTGCTGGAGGGATTGCCTATCTTCTCCGGAGTCAAAACACTCAGGTAACAGTCAAATGTTACCCTGTCCTACTTTAAATGGCTAGTGGCAGTGGTTTAGTTCAACTACCGTGATTTTTCCCGACTGCTAACAACGGTAGCTAAAAATCGGGTCAGCCATGTTTTTCAATATGGCACCCCAGACCTATCTGTAAAAACAGACTGCAGTCATCTTTTTTCACCATTCTTTTAGGAAAGGTCCTTCTTGTGATTGTCTCTGCGCGCCAAACCGGGTTTGGTCCCTTTGTTCATTGGCCTTTGGCAGGCTTCAGTGCTGAAGCTCTTCTCTGGCGCCTGAGTGTCTGGGGTGGACTGGATGTGAAGGAGGTGCCCAAAACTCCCTGTGCTTAGTCTCCTAGGAGACCTGAATGCACTCTGGCATGATTGGCCGGCTGGCTGTCCGGCAAGGATAGCCACCCTGCTGTGTGAGTGATAGCCATGCTGGAATGAATGGGGGGAAACTGTTTAAAAGCAGGTCTCTGGGACTTGGAAAGCAGAGTCGACCACTGGAACGAAAGAACCGAAGACGAGCTGAAGGAAGAGGACTGCTGCAACTCCTGGACAACCGGTGAAGCCCTGCTGCAGGTCCAAAATGCCTGAAACTCCAATCGACAGAGAAGCCCTTCATGGGTAACTTCTTCCCTTGAGTTTGGTGGGAGCAACCAACTCGTAAGCCACCTGGACACCGTCCCCATCTGGTGGAATTTTCATCAGAGTGCTGTTGCAAACCGGATAGCCAGAGGGAAGGAACCAGCTTGTGGACTTTAAGGCACTGACACCTACGTCTTGCCAAGCTTTTGGCCTCATCCCTGGGCAGTGCAGGAACTTCCTGATGTCCTCTTTCTTGTCCCCATGACTGAAGCTCAGGAACAGCGAGATCTGCTCGAACTGCCAGGAACAACTGCCTCAGCTACAGCTCTTCTTCACTAACAAGGTACTGTGCAAACACAGTCCGGAAATCTTTTCGGCCATCACGAAAGTTTGTGGAACTTTCCTCAACTTCGAAGGCTTGTCCTTCCCTAAACATTCGTCAAACTTTTCACCTAGCCAAATTCTTCTAAACTGTGTGGCAAAGACTTAACTGTTTACTACCAGAACTGTTCTATCCAATACAAAGACTCTGAACCATTGACTGTGGCCCAGGCCTATGTGATGAATTGTAGTTTACTGAAACCCTTTGCCCTGCCTATGAATGCATTTGTACTGTTGATTCTTATAACCTTGTCTTTTTACCCCTTTTTAAAGTATATGAAGTCCCACTTCAGTAGAGCTAAACTTACCGGTTGTGTATTTGTAGTTTATTAGGGTGTGATATTGAGCTGCTCTTGCTAGTGTAATGTTTTCAAACTGACTGAGTAAATAAATGTATATTCTTTTCCAAGAAACTTTGAGTAAGTGTCTACTTGAATCACTGTATTAGTTGGTCCTTTGTGTAACTTGTTCTACTGCTCACTTACTCTTGAGATAGGTCTGGCTGCTCCGCTACTGCTACCACTTTACTGTGCAGTACAGGCTTGTACCAAAGGTGAAATTGTCCTTACACTTGTAGTCTTAATTGCATGTAGTGCCCCCAAAGGGTACTGCAGGTGATTCTGCCTAACAAGGTGGGTGAGCAGCCAGGGGTCACTGGCAACAGCCCCCCTGTCAACCCAAGGTGGGCGAGCAACCTGGGGCCACTGGCAACAGCCAACGCAAGGTGGGTGAACTTTCAGCAAGGCAAGATTGTCTAAAGCATGAGTTACCCAGCCCTTCATCTGGGTTTCTAGGACACCCACTAGTGGAAGGGGGTTTGGAGGCACTTAGTGCTTCTCAGACACCTGTCACAGTGATGGTTTCCATGCGGTGGTGGCTGTAGTGTGGTAGTGAGCCTGAAGACTTAGCAAGGTAAAATGAGGTCGGTGGGGTCAGGAGAGACGGTTACCATCATGAGCTTCTTGCTACTATATATTCCTTTTGGTGGGGGTTTGGCTGGATCTCCTGGGCGATTGCTTTTGGTGCACCGCAGCAAGGTACGCCAGGAGCATTCTGGTTGCAGTGATTGGTTTGTTCTCCGTCCTTTGGTTAAAATCTTGCAGGATAGCGATATAGTTACCATCAACAAAGTTTGAATAGGGTGTCTATAATCTTGGATGCAAATCAGGGGCTGGAGGCGTAGGTCCTAGTCTGTACCTCTGATGAGAAGCTAAGCAGGTCTTGCTTTTTTATTACTTTTATTGAGATAGAAACGAGTCCATCCCACCCCCCTAGGCACTTTAGAGTGAGGCGAATCCCATGAATAGCGCAATGTTCTATGGGGGAAAGGGCTGTGTTAGAGAAACTCAGCCCGGATGCAACATCACTGGCATTATAGTTGCTTAGACGTAGTGCATGGGTATGAAGAGATGCCATTTTCTGGTTATGGAAGCTGAAGGCAGCCCTACATGGCTGCGCGTAAACATAGGCCCAAGGGAGAGACATCAACAGGCCCAAACGCTAAGGACAAATGAGCCTGTGCTGCTAATTTCCACAGAAACTTCCTCTGGTTCCCCGACTGTTGCCATTATTTAGTAACCCAGTGAGGGATGCGCCCTGCAAGGCCGTGAGACAGCACCAGGCTCCTCGCCATGCCCGTTCATCACAACCTTGCCAAAAGCAGACCTCAAACCCCAATCCAGCCCACCAGGACAGATAGCACCCCTCACTGACCCGTCCAAGGGTCCCTGCAATCCCTGAATAGTGAGTTACCCCAGCCCACCGGCAATAAAACATATGGTCATAAAAAACCTGATCCTGCATGACCATGTCACCTCGTCCCATACATAAAGCCTTTGTAGTGCGAGGTACAGCGAGGGATAAATCATAGATCAAAATGAGGGTGGAAGCCCTGGGTGCGAGGACTGCAATAGAGATGGAGCACAGAATGTGTGGGTCAGCATAATTGTATTTCTATAGTTGTGAATTTGCAGAAATGGGGCCAATGTGTGGCGACCGCACAAGAGCTATTTGTGACGAGGTTAGTCATGTCAGTTTTGCTGTCGCTGGTCAAGCCTTCTATTGTGTAGAACTGAGATAAAGAGGAATAGGCTCTAATCCTGGGCCTGCGCGAATACATCTTTGCGTAGGTAGTGTGACTGTTGAGAAGAATTTTATAGATTGACACAATTTGTTGTGAAAAAATATTTCTGTAATGGTAAAGTGCTAAAATAATGAATCTTGATAATTTAATTGATTGTCCAATTCTGGGTAGCTCAGTAATTAGAGTTAATTGGTGTTTCTTCAAAGTTGTGTCCCGTTGGATTGAGTAACACGTTATATTGATTATTAACACATTTGGTCTTTCGTGTTCTTAAATGGTGATCTCTTGTCCTCTGTGGGAATGGTGATGGATATCCCTCTAGACGTGGTGCGCCACTCTGGTTGAGTGGCTCATCAGGAGGGAATTGAGCATTCTTTATGGTTCAAGATTCCGCAGGAGTTCCACATGGAGTTTATTTTATTTGAATTTATAAAGTGCCCAGCGGCCCGTAGGCATCGCTACAGAATATTCATTTAATAACACAGTATACAAGTTATAGCCTTTCATGTGCAATAGTAAAGGTTAAACATGGCATAGCTGGTGGTGTTCCAAGGTTACAAGGGAACAATTGGTTGCAGGCAATACATTTGTTCCTGGTCCAGTTAAATAGCTTTTTTTGAGCACTTTTCTGAATGTTGTAAGGGATTCTTCATTTCTTAGGCTGGGTGGGAGCGAGTTCCAGGCTTTTGGGGCTAGGACTTCAAAGCTGGTTCCGCCGGCTTTCACTCTGTTGAAGGTTGGGACTGAGAGTAAGTGAGCGTATTGGTAGCATTTTGGTCTGTGGGCCGGGGCGTGGTGGACCCGGTCTATAAGGTATGCCGGGGCTGTCTGGGCAAGGCATTTGTGCGTGATAGTGAGGGCCTTAAATGTTATGCATTCTTTAATGGGGAGCCAGTGGGCGTCTTTCCTTGCCTGGGCGATGTGCTCTCTCCTCGGGATGCTCAGATCGGCTGTAAGGACGTTGTTCTGTGCAATTTGTAATCTGTTTATGGTATTTGCAGATGTGCCTAGGAGTAGGATGTTGCAATAGTCAAGTTTTGCGCCAATAGTGGCTCTAGCAATGTTGAGGCAGTTTTTGGGTGATAGATGGGGTTTTACTGCATTTATGATTTTAGTAGTGAGTGCAGCTGACAATGAGATGGCACTAACCTGTCTGTCCATTCAAAAGGTAGAGTCCAAGTATACAATGAGAGTTTTCGCTGCGGTGGAGGCTGTGATAGTTGAATTCTCAATATTAAAAGAGTTGTATTTGTCGTCAAGTCTTTTTAGGGATTCTTTTGGACCTACTAGTAGGATTTCTGTCTTTTCTCTGTTTAAACAGAGACCATTTGCTGCCATCCAAGCCAGAATGTGTGTATATGTCTTCTGTTGGGTATTGAGGCCTTGTTCGTAGTTTCCTGTTAGTGGGAGAAGAATTTGAGTGTCGTCGGCATAGTTGGTAAAAGCTATGCCGAATCCTTCTAGGTCACTGAGCAGGGGAAGGGTGAATAGGTTGTAGAGAGTGGGGGAGGTACATGAACCTTGTGGTACTCCGCATTCAATGGGGGATGGAGAAGCTGAGGCCTGGTCGGAGAAGACCCTCATGGCTCGGCCCTCCAGGAAGGAGGTGATCCATGCGGTGGCTTCTTGTGAGAAGTGCGCAGTGTCAGTGAGATGTTTGCACAGGATCTTGAGGTCAACCAGGTCAAAGGCTGCCGATAGATCTAAGAGTAGTAGGAGTGAAGTTTTGCCTTTGTCCATGGCTTCAATTAGTTGATTCTTAAGGTCTCGTAGGGCTGATTCTGTGCCGTGACATGGGCGGAAGCCAGATTGTCTTTTACCTAGAATGTTATGAGTTTCCAGGTAGGACTGGATCTGTAGGTAGGCGGCCTTGTCGAGAATCTTCAACAAGAATGGCACAGTGGTGATTGGTCGGTAGTTGTTGGGGGAGTCTGGGTCAAGGGTGGGTTTCTTTAGTAATGGTCTTACCCAGGCTTCCTTAAGGGCGAGCAGAACAGTGCTATTGGAAAATGAGGCATTGATAAAGGTGGTGATAAACGGGGCTAGGGCTGATGCACGATCTTTGACTAGATTGGCTGGGCAAGTATCTCCTTTGCATAGTGATGGTTGTGCTTCATGATCTTTAGGACTTCAGGGATGGTGACCTCTCTGAATGCAAAAGGTGTCGGTTTGTATGTGCCTGTAGGGGTGTCTAGGACTAGAGGGGTAATTGGCGGCATAGGGGGTGATGGAGTAGTTTTAGGTAATTTGTCAAACTTTGGCTTTAGAGATGGCCAACTTGTATCGTTTAGCGACTGTGATACCACTCTATGTTTGGCTTTGTCGACCTTTGGTGTGGGTCGGGTCGTTGATTAGTTGTGTGAATCCTAGGTCTTGGATTGCTTTGGCGAGGGCTTTGCCCTTCTTGTCTTTGGGGACTTTGAAGCCCAGGTTGAGGTCACCTAGAAGGATGGCTCTAACACACCACGCCCATGGACTGACCATCACTTGCTGCACTTCTTCATACCCTCAAAAACAGGTGGGAACCCCAACCCATCTGCCCCAGCCGCTCTAACTAGATCAAAGAAATGACTCACTGCAGAAAGAATCCTTACCCTTCTTGAAGCTTCAGTGCTCGCCCATCCTACATCTAACAACCCCACAGAACTGGTAGAGATGTACAACGCCACTCTCAAAGAGGTTCTAAATGCTATAGCCCCACTGGAAATGAAGAAAGCCAAACATATTCTTCCTGCCAACTCATGGTTCACACCAGAACTCCACGACGCCCAAACCGCAAACAAAGCAGCATTCTCCTCATGGCAGACAAACCCCTCCACTACCACAAGAAACACCTACCTCACAGTCGCTAAACAATACAAGTTGGCCATCTCTAAAGCCAAAGCTGCCACCTACAACTCCAGAATCGAAAAAGCAAACTGCCAATCTAAAGAGCTATTTGCCATTTATAACAAGCTTACTATCCCCCCAACTTCCACACAACCCACCGAGAAAAACGAAACCTGGTGTAACAACATCCAGCATGCCATGTTAACCAAAATCAAAACTCTCCATCTCAAAATCAAATCCCAGTTTGACAAATTACCTAAAACTACTCCATCACCCCCTATGCCGCCAATTACCCCTCTAGTCCTAGACACCCCTACAGGCACATACAAACCGACACCTTTTGCATTCAGAGAGGTCACCATCCCTGAAGTCCTAAAGATCATGAAGCACAACCATCACTATGCAAAGGAGATACTTGCCCAGCCAATCTAGTCAAAGATCGTGCATCAGCCCTAGCCCCGTTTATCACCACCTTTATCAATGCCTCATTTTCCAATAGCACTGTCCTGCTCACCCTTAAGGAAGCCTGGGTAAGACCATTACTAAAGAAACCCACCCTTGACCCAGACTCCCCCAACAACTACCGACCAATCACCACTGAGGAGCACCTCATTTTACTATCCCAGCTGAAAGCACTGTCCAGGATGCATATTCCTGCTGTAGCATGCTTCAGAAATGTCCTCGCAAGGACACAAGTGGTCAAGTTGGGACCGCATACATCTGGCCTGTAATCTACCAACTGCAGCGTTCCACATAGGTCCCACAGCCGCCCACCGCTGTTGTCTACACTTCGGCATACAGTCTTTGATGGCCATACACCATATGTTGAAGATGGAATTGCCTTCATACGCAGATGATAGACCGCTCTATGTGGATGGAATTGCCTTCATACGCAGATGATAGACCACTCCATCATGTGCAGATGATAGACCGCTCTATGTGGATGGAATTGCCTTCATACGCAGATGATAGACCGCTCTATGTGGATGGAATTACCTTCATGTGCAGATGATAGACCGCTCTATGTGGATGGAATTGCCTTCACCTGCAGATGATAGACCACTCTATGTGGATGGAATTGCCTTCATACGCAGATGATAGACCGCTCTATGTGGATGGAATTGCCTTCATACGCAGATGATAGACCGCTCTATGTGGATGGAATTGCCTTCATACGCAGATGATAGACCGCTCTATGTAGATGGAATTGCCATCATGTGCAGATGATAGACCGCTCTATGTGGATGGAATTGCCTTCACCTGCAGATGATAGACCACTCTATGTGGATGGAATTGCCTTCATACGCAGATGATAGACCGCTCTATGTGGATGGAATTGCCATCATGTGCAGATGATAGACCGCTCTATGTGGATGGAATTGCCTTCATACGCAGATGATAGACCGCTCTATGTAGATGGAATTGCCATCATGTGCAGATGATAGACCGCTCTACGTGGATGGAATCGCCATCATGTGCAGATGATAGACCACTGTTAGGGAGAATTCTCATTTATGGCTAATTTCCCTCATCTAGTGAGTCCCCCAGCAGCTTTGATGGACTTCTGGAGTTTATTTTTTTCCACTTGGTAAGAGTGTGAGCTTTTCCCCCACTCTTACCTGTGTTTTGCTATGTGTTTCTACCTGTTTTTGTGAGTGTGGACTCTGAAGTACACCACTTCAGTAGCCCCCTTCTTTTTGTGTGTCACACAGCACCTTCAGTGCCGTGGCACAGGGTTGTCTTTGAGACTTCCCTCGACTCCATTTCTGAGGCGACTACTGTCCCCCTGAAAAGGGTAAAGGTACCATTAACTTTACTTCGTCAATCTACCACAGATCCCATACACCCCATCTTCCATGGAGTACTGGAAAGGGCTAACTTGTATCCCTTTGTATCTGTACCTCCTAGAGCATTGTTTCGCTATTTTAACATTTAGACTTGGCTGATGGCAGCGATAACTACCCTACCTTTTCTACCGCAATTATATTAGATAAACGTGGTACTGTTCTTGGCTATTATATTAGCCTCGAACATAAACCCGCTTGACCAAATCGTCTTTCTCTTGGCTCCGGTTGGGTTTATTCGCCATTTCTTTTTGTTAAAGTCCTTCTTGTGTTTTACTTTGCTCAGCAAACTAGGTTTGCCTGCTTTGTTCACTGTCTTTTGGCGGGCTTCTGCCCAGAAGCCCTCCTCAAGGTGTCTAGCTGGGCTGAATGTGAGGGAGGGGTGTAGTCACCCCCTGCACAGGGTATCCTAGGAAACCCAAGTCGCACTTTGTCATGATTGTCTAGGGTAGTTGTCCGGGCTGGACAACCCCCTGCTGGGTGATTGACAGCCTGGCTGCGTGAATGGGGATTTTCCGCATAAAAGGCATGTCTCTTGGGCTAGAAGTCAGAGAGTCGCCAGTGGAACTACAAGGAACCGAAGATAAGCGGAGAGAACGACAGCTGCTGCAACTACCCCGTCCCGGAGAAGCCCTGCTGCAGTCCTGAGCTATCTTCCCTTCATCGACTCAGAGAGGATCCAGCGGAGTCTTCTTCCCTTGAGCTTGGTGGGGATAACCAGCTCATCTTCTACAGCCAGAGGATCCTCTTCCGTGGTCGAAATCGCAGCACACTGCTGTAGTGGTCCGGATAGCCACCTGAAGAGCCTCTCCTGTTTTTAAGGAGTGCACCTTTTATTCCTTATTGCTGCTGCCGGCTTCATCCCTGTGTGGAGCAGACGTCCTCCTTCACAACGAAGTTCCAGGAATCGTGGGTCTGCAGGAAACCAACAGGAACAACTGCCAGGGCACCAGCTGCACCACTGGAACAAGGTACTGTCTTCTGTTGAGGAAACTGGGTGAATCCCATTTCTTCATTTCCAAGGCTTACCCTGGTCTTCCCTCTATAACTTTTGCTTCCGAACATGGACAATATCGAAGTACTTTTGGCTACGTTGACTCGTGAACTGTCTGACCGTGTGATCTTCAGCAACTGGCCCCGGTGTCTTTCGACCCTGGCTCTGGCCCCTTGACTTTTGACCTCCTGTCTCTGAGTGTTTCTTGATTCTGCCTGCCTAACCAAAATATTGCCTGTGATTTTTGCCTCCAACTCCTTCTGGGTATCTCAGGTGCTAAGTGTGTTTTTGCCCAGGTAGCATTTCATGTCACGGATACGTGTTTATTTAGTAGACCGAACTGTCAAAAAGTTATAGCAATCGTATTCGCGGTAACGTGTTTTGTTCATAACACCGGTTCATTCAAACACAGGGCACTTACCTTGAGACTTACTATACAAAGTGAATGGGTTAGTTGTAGTATATTTACCGTGTGGTTTTTATTGAAGTTAATAGAAGTGTTGTGTTTATAACGAATGCTTTAAAAATAAATGTACTTCTATTTTTCTACCTGAAACCTTGAGTCAGTGTTTGCTTGAGTCACAGTAATTGTGGTCCCGTTGTGTAATCTCTGCTACTGCTCATATACTCTTGAGATAAGCCTGGCTGCTCCGCCACTGCTACCACTCTGACATAGTAGTACAGGCATGTACCAAAGGTAAAACTTGTATTACCACCTGCAGTCTTAATTGTGTGTAGTGGTCCCTAAGGGCACTGCACAGGATTCTGCCTAACACTGGTGTACAGCGGTGAGGATTTGGAAGTAGAATGATTACACTTAGAGTGCTGCTGTTGCTTGGGTTCAACTAACCACAAGGCTAACACCACTAATTCTATTTAACTAAGAAATCATGTCAAATATGGAAAGCTACACAGAAGAGAGTCTTTTACTCTATACTGCTGAGGTTCTGAGAACCATGTGTAGGGATAAGAATCTCTCTGGTAAAGGAAATAAATCTGAACTGGTTGCAAAGTTAATGGGAAAAAGCCTGGAGAGTGGGTCAGAAGGACCTACCACTCCCGCAAATGTGGATTTTGATGTTTCTGATTCTGTGAGTGTTAATTGTGAAGAAGTAGATGAGTCCTTGCTAGGAAACCCTGCAACTCCCTTGCCTGCTCAGAATCCACAACCTCTGTCCACAGGGACCCCCACAGGTCCTACACTTACTCCTGAGTTTATTGCACTTGAGAAAATGAGACTTGAATTAGAAGTGAAACGTATTGATGCACAAACTGCCATGAAACATCAAGAGTTAAGGCTCAGAGAAATGGAGCTGAACCATGAACTAGAGATGAAGAAATTGTCTCTAGAAAATGCTTCTCTTCCAGAATCCTCTAGGTCTTCAAGCCCTAAGAGATCCCATATGCCAAAGGAAATGATTGGTATGTATGAGACTAAACTTGATATTTTGGATTGGTTAGCAATGTTTGAGTCCAATCATGGGATTCAAGGTATCTCAGGGAATCAGTTGATTCCTTGGCTTTTCTCTAGGCTTCCCCCTGTTGCAAGTGATGCTGTAATGGAGTTGGGGGAGGAGGATAAACAGGATTATGAGTGTGTGAAACTAGCTTTGATAGCTAGATTTTGGAAGACCCCTTCCCAGTACCTTAAGAGGTTTAGGACCCTCAAAAAGAATGATGGTACCCCTTGGGCTACCTGGGTGTGTGAATGTTTGAAAAACTTAGATGGTTGGGTTAAGCGTTACAGAGTAAACACTTATGAAGGTATGAGAAATCTTGTAATGTTGGAGTCTATTTTTGATGTCTGCACTCCTGAGCTTAGGCAGCACTTGGCTGATTCAAATGAGATAGATCCTAAGAAGCTAGCTAAGGCTGCTGACTTGTGGGTTGCCAACATTGCCACTCACAAGGATTCTGGGGCTACACCGAAGAAGGATGAGGGGAAGCAGCCAAAGAAAGACAACAAAGAGAATTCCAATAATTCCAATCTAAAAGAGGGCCCCAAACATAACCAGGGTAAGCCACAAGGTAAACCGAACCAGGCTAGTGTACCACATGGTTCCACACCAGATGGAAGCCAGGGCAAACCACCATTCCAGAGAGTCCTGTTGGGTAATGACCTTAAAACTCTTGGAGTTGTGTCTAGCACCCCCAGGCCCTCCAGCAGAAGGAAGCAGGAGCTCACAAGGTCTGCAAGGGAGAGAACCTTAAGAGGCTCTCCTCGGGACATGATAGAGGAAGCTATCACCCCAAGTCCACAGGACTTACTTACTGGCATTGCAGGACAAGAAAAGACAAAGGGGAAACCTAAGTCTGCCAGCAAGAAACCAGCAAGCACTCCTGTGCCCAGAAGGACATCTCAGAGACTGTCCAAAGTCACACCTGTGACTCCCACACCAGCTGAGGCTGAGTGTAAGGTTCAGCCCTGTATGGTCAAACTAGATACTGAGGAATCAGATTTAGAAGAGGATCTTACCTTGGTAGGAGATCTTGACCCTGTTGACCACCCTGAGCTGCATTCTTTACTGGCAGAAGGTGGACCCAACAGGGAAGATTTCAGTAAGGGACAAAGAGAGTGTCCTACCTTGGACGGTCTTCGCCAACAGGCAGCTTCTCAGCCCAATGGGACTGAGCCTGGGAAGTATAGGTTGCACTGGGAGGATGGCCTCTTCTAGAGTGAACCAACTGAGTCAACCCATGGAGACTACAGAAGACTTGTAGTACCTCTAGTGAACTGACTCCAGTTTCTGCAGTTAGCCCATGAGGTACCTTTGGCCGGTCACTTAAGTTTTAAGAAGACCAAAGAAAGGCTATCTCTGCACTTCTACTGGCCTAAAATGGGTACAGAAGTAGATACTTTCTGCAGAAGCTGCCACACTTGCCAAACCTCTGTCAAGAGTGGATCCAAGATTGTGGCACCCTTAGTGCCTCTCCCAGTGGTGGGAATTCCTTTTGAGAGGGTTGGGATGGACATTGTTGGTCCTCTTGACCCTCCCACAACTTCAGGCAACAGGTTTATCCTGGTTGTAGTGGACCATGCCACTAGATTTCCTGAAGCCATACCTATGAGGACTGTTACGGCTCCGGCTGTAGCTAAGGCCCTACTTGGTATTTTTACCAGAGTAGGTTTTCCTAAGGAGGTGATATCTGACAGGGGATCGAATTTTATGTCCCACCACATGCAAACCATGTGGAAAACCTGTGGAGTCACCTACAAGTTCTCAACTGCCTACCATTCCCAAACCAATGGGCTGGTAGAGAGGTTTAACAGAACTATGAAGAGCATGACAGGTGCTTTAGAAGAACCCCTTAGAAGAAAGTGGGACCTTCTACTGCCATGCCTTCTCTTTGCATATAGAGAAGTCCCTCAGGAGGGAGTAGGATTCAGTCCCTTCGAACTTCTCTATGGCAATCCAGTCAGAGGTCCATTGGCCCTGATTAAGGAGGGGTTGGAGAGTGCTCCTTCCCCCAAGCCAGTCAGAGTGACTGACTATGTGATAGGTTTCCGGATGAGAATGTCACACATGATGGCAGAGGCAAGTGATAACTTGAAGGCTGGTCAAGCTCTGGTCAAACATTGGCATGACCAGAAGGCTAACATGGTTGAGTTTACTCAAGACCAGCTTGTTCTGGTTATGGTCCCCACAAGTCAGAGGGCCTTGCAGGACAAATGGATAGGACCCTTCAAGGTTGTGGGTAAACTTGGAGAGGTGAACTATCTGGTGGATTTAGGCAATCCTAATGTGGCTCCCAGAGTCTTTCACACCAACCGTTTAAAGGCTTATGTCTCTAGACCTGACATAGGAGCTTTGCTTCTAGCTTCAGCTTAGGAGGAGGAGGAGAGTGAACCTCTACCTGACCTCTTCAGAGGCTTACCTTTAGATGAGCAAGTGGAAGGAGTTAATCTCTCTTTCAGTCTCACATCTGACCAGCAGGATGAGTGCAAGTTACTGTTGAATCAGTTTGCCTCCCTGTTCTCACTTTCACCAGGCTTGACCCCTTGGGGCCTGCATGACATGCTAACTGGTGACTGTTTGCCTGTCAAAAGCAGGGGGTACAGAATATCAGACAATGTCAGATCCCACATAAGGAATGAGGTCAACAAGCTGCTTGAACTCGGGGTAATAGAACCCTCTACTAGCCCAGTTGTGCTTGTACCAAAGGCAGGATCCAAGGAGTTGAGATTCTGCGTGAACTATAGAGCTCTAAATGCAGTCACTACGACTGATGCCCATCCTTTGCCAAGGACAGATGAGCTGGTGGACAAACTTGGTGCAGCCAAGTATCTCAGCACATTTGACCCAACGTCAGGCAATTGGCAAATAGCCCTGACAGACCATGCCAAGGAGAAAACTACATTCTCCACCCCAGCTGGCTTCTACCAATTCAAGGTAATGCCTTTTGGATTAAAGAATGCACCTGCTACATTTCAGAGGATGGTCAATCAAGTTCTGAATGGGTTGGAGGACTTTTGCATGGCATACTTGGTTGACATTTCAGTGTTCAGCCCTACATGGAAAGAACATGTTAAACACCTAGGTTATGTATTGCAGGCTCTTGAACAGGCCCATCTGACCATGAAGGCAAGCAAATGTCATATTGGTCAGAGTACAGTGGTCTACCTTGGACATGAGGTAGGAGGAGGTGAAATAAGGCCACTGCCTAGCAAAGTACAAGCTGTACAGAACTGGGCCACGCCTACTACTCAAACCCAGGTGAGAGCCTACCTAGGTCTCACTGGGTATTATAGGAACTTCATAGAGAACTATGGGACCATAGCTTCTCCCTTGAATGTAATCTCCTCTCCCAAATTTCCTAAAAAGGTTAGGTGGAATGAGGAGTGCAATCAAGCCTTTGAAGGCCTAAAGAAAGTCCTTTGTCAAGCTCCAGTCCTAAGAGCTCCTGACTATCTCCAACCCTTCATTGTACAAACTGATGCTTCTAATGTAGGTATAGGTGCAGTCCTTAGTCAACTGGATGAGAACAGTAGGGAACACCCCATTTGTTTCATCAGCAGGAAGTTAAAGGATCCTGAGACAAGGTGGACATCAATAGAAAGAGAATGCTTTGCTATTGTGTGGGCAGTGAAAAGGTTTAGACCATACTTGTATGGATCTACCTTCACTATTCAGACTGACCACCAACCCTTGAGATGGCTGATGCAAATGAAAGGGGAAAACCCAAAGTTACTCAGATGGTCAATCTGCCTGCAAGGATTTGATTTTTACATTGAGCACAGAGTAGGAAGTCACCACCAAAATGCTGATGGTCTCTCTAGGGATGTTTGTAACCGATATGAGGTATGAGGTCCATCCAGGAGTGGATTAAATCCTCCTGTCCCTTAGTCTGGGGGGTGTGAGTGTTAGGGAGAATTCTCATTTATGGCTAATTTTCCTCACCTAGTGAGTCCCCCAGCAACTTTGCTGGACTTCTGGAGTTTATTTTTTTTCAACTCGGTAAGAGTGAGAGGTTTCCCCCCACTCTTACCTGTGTTTTGCTATGTTTTTCTACCTGTTTTTGTGATCGTTGACTCGGAAGTACACCACTTCAGTAGCCCCCCTTCTTTTTGTGTGTCACACAGCACCTACAGTGCCGTGGCACAGGGTTGCCTTTGAGACTTCCCTCGCCTCCATTTATGAGGCCACTACTGTCCCCCAAAAAAGGGTAAAGTTACCATTAACTTTACTTAGTCAATCTACCACAGATCCAGTACACCCCATCTTCCATGGAGTACTGGAAAGGGTTAACTCGTATCCCTTTGTATCTGTACCTCCTAGAGCATTGTTTCGCTCTTTTAACATTTAGACTTGGCTGGTGGCAGTGGTATCTACCCTAACTTTTCTACCGCGATTATATTAGATAAACGTGGTATTGTTCTTGGCTATTATATTAACCAAGAACATAAACCCGCTTGACCAAATCGTCTTTCTCTTGGCTCCGGTTGGGTTTATTCGCCATTTCATTTTGTTAAAGTCCTTCTTGTGTTTTACTTTGCGTGGCAAACCAGGTTTGCCTTCTTTGTTCACTGTCTTTTGGCGGGCTTCTGCCCAGAAGCCCTCCTCAAGGCGCTGGGTGTCTAGGTGGGCTGAATGTGAGGGAGGGGTGTAGTCACCCCCTGCACAGGGTATCCTAGGAAACCCAAGTCGCACTTTGTCATGATTGTCCAGGGTAGTTGTCCGGGCTGGACAACCCCCCTGCTGGGTGATTGACAGCCTGGCTGCGTGAATAGGGGTTTTTCGCATAAAAGGCAGGTCTCTTGGGCTAGAAGTCAGAGAGTCGCCAGTGGAACTACAAGGAACCGAAGAGAAGTGGAGAGAGCGACGGCTGCTGCAACTACCCCGTCCCGGTGAAGCCCTGCTGCAGTCCTGAGCTATCTGCCCTTCAACGACTCAGAGAAGATCCAGTCCGGAGTCGTCTTCCCTTAAGCTTGGTGGGGATAACCAGCTCATCTTCTACAGCCAGAGGATCCTCTTCTGTGGTCGAAATCGCTGCACACGGCTGTAGTGGTCCGGACAGCCACCTGAAGAGCCTCTCCTGTTTTTAAGGAGCGCACCTTTTATTCCTTATTGCTGCTGCTGGCTTTATCCCTATGTGGTGCAGACCCCCTTCAGACATCCTTCTTCACAACGAAGATCCAGGAATCGTGGGTCTGCGGGAAACCAACAGGAACAACTGCCAGGGCACCACCTGCACCACTGGAACAAGGTACTGTGTTCTGTTGAGGAAACTGGGTGAATCCCTTTTTATTCATTTCCAAGGCTTGCCCTTGTCTTCCCTCCGTCTTATAACTTTTGCTTCCGAACATTGATAGTATCGAAGTACTTTTGGCTACGTTGAATCGTGAACTGTCTGACCATGTGATCTTCGGCAACTGGCCCCAGTGTCTTTCGACCCTGGCTCCGGCCCTTTGACTTTTGACCTCCTGTCTCCGAGTGTTTCTCGATTCTGCCTGCCTAACCAAAATATTGCCTGTGATTTTTGCCTCCAACTCCCTCTGGGTATCTCAGGTGCTAAGTGTGTTTTTGCCCCGGTAGCATTTCATGTCACGGATACACGTTTGTTTAGTAGACCGAACTGTCAAAAGTGATCGCAATCGTATTCGCGGTTACGTATTTTGTTCATAACACCGGTTCATTCAAACACAGGGTACTTACTATACAAAGTGAATTGGATAGTTGTAGTATATTTAACGTGTGGGTTTTATTGAAGTTAATAGAAGTCTTGTGTTTATAACGAATGGTTTAAAAATAAATGTACTTATATTTTTCTACCTGAAACCTGAGTCAGCGTTTGCTTGAGTCACAGTAATTGTGGTCCCTTTGTGTAAACTCTGCTACTACTCATACTCTTGAGATAAGCCTGGCTGCTCAGCTACTGCTACCACTCTGACATAGTAGCACAGGCTTGTACCAAAGGTAAGACTTGTATTGCCACCTGTAGTCTTAATTATGTGTAGTGGTCCCTAAGGACACTGCACAGGAGTCTGCCTAACAACCGCTCTATGCGGATGGAATTGTCATCATACGCAGATGATAGACCACTCTATGTGGATGCAATTGCCATCATGTGCAGATGATAGACCACTCTATGTGGATGGAATTGCCTTCATACGCAGATGATAGACCGCTCTATGTGGATGGAATTGCCTTCATACGCAGATGATAGACCGCTCTATGTGGATGGAATTGCCTTCATACGCAGATGATAGACCGCTCTATGTGGATGGAATTGCCTTCATACGCAGATGATAGACCGCTCTATGTGGATGGAATTGCCTTCATATGCAGATGATAGACAGCTCTATGTGAGAGCAGCTGCTTCTTCTGATGATTTTGGGGCCTTTGACAGGTGTTTAGGAGCCGTAAGACAATGGATGACCTTCCGTGGCCTCCAGATGAATCTATCAGACTATTGCTGGGAGGAGCATCTTTTCATTGGCTGAAGCTTCTCAGAAAGACTTGCCAATTTGTCCCTGCAGATTGACATGCTCAATTGGTGTGGTGCTTGTAAATCCCTACCTTGGCCATCATCATTATTATTGTATTAATCGAGCGCTTTACAGGAGGTATACAACAATACAGGTATACAACGGAGACTATTCTAAGGGTCTATATGGGGGTATTGCTAAGATTTTGTTACACTGTTCTAACCACTGGTGTGCATTTCATGTTCAACCTTCCAAAGTTTGCTAAAGTTTCTACTTATCGGCGAGCACCTCCTCAGCTGCCTGTCCAGCAGAGGATTAAGTTCACACTGCTCTGCCTTACGTTCAAGTGCTTGCATGGTCTTGCTCCTCCAGAACTATGCAAGAAAATATTTTGACATTATCCAATGCGATCTAATGACCAGAATCTTTTGGTGGTCTCCGTTCTTGATTCCGCTCCCCTGGTATTAGACACGTTGCCCGGTCAAAACTGTGGAACTCGCTTCCGCTGGGCTGCCGAAACATAGACTCCCTTACAATGTTTAGAAAGCAACTTAAAACTTTTCTGTTTCACCGAGTCTTTCTCTTGGAGTCATTTGTAGTTTCATCTGCACCCAGATACAAGTTTCCAATAAGGTGCTCTGTCAGGTACGCGCAACATATATCTTAACACATTACCCTGAGGAGGCTGAAGTGGGCGCTCATGTGTTAGAAATCTAGTAAGAGTTTCACAGATAAACCTTGATCCCGGATGCAGCCATACATGGCCACGGCCTCTGCCTGCCTGCATTACCACACCTGGTACCCCCCCTTCCACCAATGAGAGGCCAGTCAGATGTGCCCATTGATCCCTAGGAGAATAACTCCTCGTTGAGCTTTGCAGGTCCTGAGGTCCGCTTGTGGTACCTATGGCTAACCTTTGTACCCAGTGACCCTAACGGGTACGGTCATAACCTCATTAAAAGTGCGACAATATTCACTGGATTAGGGCACTAGAACTGGGTATTAACCTGCGCTACGTAGGATACAATGCTGCACACTTATATTCTGGGGAAATCTGAAGACTTGCCATCACAGGGGTTCCTCTTCAATCAACAGAGATCCAAAGATGCCCAAACCGGTGCCGGACTCTCTGGGACTGCCGCGACTCGCTCGTGCTCTTGTGAACCTCATATTTATGTTTGCTCTGCTCTTGGCTGCTCCCAAGGTTGGGTCGCGCTGTATCCAGGATATCGGTAGATCTCCAGCTGCTTTGCAGTAGGAATCCCGTGATCCCTGTAAGGAAGGCAAGGCATCAAACAGCAAGACAGAAACAAGTGACCACAGTTCAAGGGCGTTTATTGAACTTCAACAAGGGCATGATAAAACACCCATTATTCCTAAATCTACAGATGGAAGCTAGCTACAACCATCAAATAATAATATCCCATTCCTAGTGGTTTCTTTGTCAAAATAAAAGGGCCTTTACTAATAAACCCATTGCCAATCCTTACTTCTAAATACAAATGGTGTGGGAAACAATGTTATGCAAAAGTACAGTGTTCAAGAAATGATATGTCAGAATATTCAAGCCATTTTTCAGCACAGGAAAAGGCGGCACACTGGAGCTTAGCATCATCTCTGGCACGAGGATGCAGTTCAAGATTTCAACATCAGGGCCTTCTGTGACAGTCTCTTTTATTATTATTTCAGAGGGCCTGATCCAACACAACAACTGGTCTCCCTCCACCGAGCTCAGACCAAATGTATCTAATGTTAGTACTTCTCAGGTGTATACCTTACAGAAACCTTCAATTGAGCACCCACGCGGTGCTGGACCACTCTGTCAAAGGTATTGTAGCCTGCTTTAAAGTTCAATCCCACATCAGCAATTTAACCTCAATCGTGTCTCTTATCACATGCATTTTAATAATGTTTGTTCCAGCGCTCGCCATATGATGTTGCTGCTTGCAACCTTGGCTTCAATACAGACCGGTCTTATATATCGGTCTCCCCAACTCACCGGCTATGTTGATTTCACCAATACTGCTTTGTTCTTGGAGCCAAGGACGGTTTGCAGGGCAGCTGGTGATTCTCCCCACCTCGATTACTGACGCGGGAGGGTCCCGGGTATCTCCAACACACAATGCCGGATTCTCAAGCCTGGTTTCCTGGTCTTAAGCTTTCTATTCTGGAGGTCTCTGGAAAGTAATTCTTCTCTGTGAGTCCGTGAATGAGGCTGTGAGTCTGCCATCTCTACTATTACAGCATGCAATACACCTTTGAATATCCCAGTGTTAGGCGGAAACCTGTGCAGTTCCCTCTGGGACCACTGCAAAAGATTTAGGACTACAGGTGTTTGGCAGTAAACCCACTTGGTAGTAGTCTGTACCACACAGATTCACTTGGTAGCTGTGGCTGAGCAGTCTTCCCTCAAGAAGAGTATACAAAATAGGGCAATCTACACAGTAGAACAAGCAAACACGGAACAAGGCTTTGGTGTAAAGATATAAGGGTATTTATTTATAACAACACATCTATAGAAAACACTCTGGCACTAATACGGCAAACAACTTCAATCACAATTACTATACGAAGAAAAAGATCAATCCCCCTAACAATAGTTCGACAATTCTAGGTTCACCGGCATCACTTATTTGCAGACAGAGGTGTATGCTTTGACCTAGATGGCACTCTAGTATTCGTTAGGACGGGAGAGAAAAAGAAGGCAGGTTATGAAGTCAACTCGGTACCAATACTTTATGGACAAATGCAAGGCAAGTAAGGCAGGGTCTACTGCAAATCACAAAGTTCAGAGGCCAGGCCCACTCGGAGAGAGGCAAGGCGATATATCCCAAAAGTGTCTCAGTGGAAATGCGCTTCGAGTCTTTATCGCAAATTGTTATGGAAAGGTTGGACCAGTTCAGAACAGAAAAGAACGCTTGGAGGCGACCCAATAGAAAGGCGAGGATTCAGACACCTCACTATCCGGCAGAACGGGAAGCCAGGCGGGTACAGTACCTTGTTTGTGGAGAGTCAGCTCCGGCGGGGGCAGTTGTTCCTGGTGGTGGATGCACGTCGGGTCTTGGCCAGGAGTAGAGATGATCTCGTCGTCGAAGAAAAGTGAAGTCCGGTGCACCACCAGTGAAGAGACCAGCCGCGGAGTGCTCCATCACAAGGCACCACCTTTTGGTCACGGTACAGGGGTAGTGGCTATCCGGTTGCCGAGGTGCTCTGCACGGGCAATTCGACCATTGCGTCCTGGAGCGAAGAAAAAGCAAAGGTGACAACCAGTCAGGGGAAGAGACTCTCCGGCAGGGAGATCTCCTCTGTCGTCAGGAGGTGGTGAGTCGGTTCAGCAGGGCTCCACCAGAGGTGTCGTCGTTGCAGGTCGGCTCAACTTTACCCTCATCAGATTCTTAGGTCCTGTGGCGACTTCTGAAGATTCAGTCCCAAAAGCCCTGCTTTTATGCAGAAAACCCCCATTCATTCAGCCTAGCTGTCAATCAAAACACGGTAAGTGGTGAGCGGGGAGGCTCACCACTTGGGCCAATCACACCAGAGTGCGACCGGAGTTGGCAAGGCAACTCGGTCCAGGGTGCCTAAACCCCTCCCACACCCCTGTGGTAACCCAGACAGAATGGCACTACTTTGGAGGGTCTCTGTACAGAAGCCCGCCAAAAGTGGAACAAAGGGCTCAACCTTTGGTTTAGGAGTCACAGAGACGAACACAGACGCCATTTTAGGAAAATACCATCCGATAGACTTATTTAAGATAAGGAGACCGGTGGTATGTTAGAGATTAACGAGATTAACGAGAAAAAGTATCAATCTCCAACAATGGGAAGAATCCCATAGGGTTATATTCGGGGTCGAATATAACAAGTAGTTTCCACTGCCACCAGCCAAAACTCGACGAGGGGGGACGGGACAGTGCCCCCTCGAATAACAGACCCAGGAGTAATCGAATTACCCCTACTAGTACGTCCACAATAGGATGGTTTGTACTAGTTCTGTTAGTAAATTTAGGTCTAGTAAAGCCAATGGTGACTTTACATGCCCGGGGAGACAGTAGTCAGTCCCCGGGTATGGAGTCTATGATGGAGGTCCGCTAGGACGCCCCAGTGTTACGGCACGTAGGGTGCGGTGTAACACACATAGAAAAACATATGATACCCTATGGAGTAAAAGACCCCATAGCCCATAGAACACATTGACATTTAAAGGAATTACACACATTCATGTCCAAGAGTGGGAGGAAAAGAGTCTCACTCTTGGCAGGATGGAAAAAAACAAACTCCAGAAATCCAGCAAAGCTGCTGGGGGGCGCACTAGGTTAGGAAATTCAGCCTAAACAGAGAATTCTCCCTAACACCCAGCTGCTGGCGCAGCTTGGGCAGAGTGAATCTGCGAGTCTGTGAGAGGGGCTGTGAGTCTTTCTACCATCTCTACTATTACAGCATGCAGGACGCCTTTGAATATCCCAGCTGCCGGCAGAGCTGAGGCGGAGTGGGGCAGAGTGACTCTGTGACTGTGTGCAGTGTGCACAGCACTGCCACAGATTTTTCCTGGTGCCGAGTTTGATACTTTTTCCCCGCTCAAGATAGGTGAGTGGAATCATTGTGTACGTGTGCATGCACTGAGATGCACGTTGCACCGTAGATGGATACATTTAGCGAAAAGGATCGAGGCATTAAAGACTTGGTATCTTGGACGCAGCAGGAGTGTTTTGTGTGTTATAAAGAACGCAGAACCTCGAAAGACATGCACAGTTTACTGATCTGTTCTATTGCTAGAGCTGCTCATTCTTTTTTTTTATTACAACTGCCTTTTAATTAAAGCCTACAGTTACACAGTATTTATCACTTTTTATCACTTTGTATATGAATTGGGCGTATCCTATGTCTAATTGACTCAGTATTGCTATGAATTATTGGCTTGCGCAGTGATGAGGTGCGACAGGGTAAACACTTGCGGAGTCTGGGTCATACCCGTAAAACTACAAAGGACCTCCCAGAGCGCAAGAAGGGGAAGAAGGATTCCGCTGCTAATCAAACCATCATTGCTGGTTTCTTCTCAGGGCAAAGCAAGATCCTGGTAAGCCTTGCTGATAATAAACATGTGACCAGCCTCACTTTTTCAGGAAGACCTTCTGCCCAGTACGAGCAAAGCGAGGCCAGGATTCCACCCGAGGACCCATCTACAAGTACGAATTAGGATGTATCAGTCATCATGTCTGGGTCCACCCACTCGTTAGGTAATAATGGTCCTCTGTTAAATCTTTGCAAAACCCTGTAGCGGAATTCTATTGGGGTTGCCCAACAACTACATGGGACAGATATATCAGGCAATCTTTCATCTTGCACCCATAGCTCTCGAGAGGGCAGGAGCCCTACTCCCGACAAGCTCCACGTGAAGGATCTCCGACGACACCAACAAGGCTCACAGGAGCAGCCGTGCCTCGCTACTCACGCTGCAGGAGCAGCCACGTGGAGCACTCCCCGCAATATAGCATGTGAGCTAGTCTCACGCTGCTCATTGCAGCTGTGCAGTGCCCGTGCCTCCTGTGCTCAAACACCTCCATCGCCTGAAATACCAGGCCGCATCCACGAGGAGGATGCCGGACAAGATGGCCGCCACCCATTATGTTGATTACGTTGCCTAGCGACGCCTTCTCTTTTTGCCCACAAGTCCGCCGGTAGGCAGAAGCCGGCCCTCTCTAGGAAGGCCCGCGAGAGAAAGGCCCCCTTCCTGTTCGCCACAGGAGCCAAGGAGAAACTACTCGTTGGACTCAGAACCAATATACTCTAACATACTATGAGTAGACCTCACCTTGCTCATAGTTCTCGGTGTACACTTAACCATTGCTGCCTATTACCAAATACTGTATACATGTATGCCCACGTTCGCCGAATATATTGTGTACTGCCTGCTGTAAAGGTCATTAATAAGGTATGTCTGTTATCTCTGACCCCCTTGTCTAATCGCACCCAGGTAACCTCCTCTCAACTCTTCTGTACTTCTAAATTGTCTATTCTCACGCTCAATTCCTGTAATTGATGTACCTAGATGTACCCCCTCTGAATGCTCCCAATGCCTCCCCCTGCACCCACTCAACAGCGCCCCACCGCATTCAGCTGTGAAATCGTGTTCCTCTAGATTTACCGGTTTACTTTACGACCACTTAAGACAACATTACCCTTATTGCTGCTTTAGCTGTGCCTGTCTCAATGCACAATATGCAGTTGCATGCCTGGACTCCGACCGCATACTAGGATGTGGCCCATATCAACATACTATCAGTTATAGTCATACAGTCATTATTGTCCCTACCTAGCTGATTTACCTCATGTTTGCAACCAGCCTACTGTGATTGTATTGGCCTCTGGCCTCGATTATTATTGGCACTGCCTGCCCCTAGCGGCTATTGATTGCACTTGCCTCTAGCTGCCCCCAACGGCCATTGATTGTACTTGCCTCTAGCTGCCACTAGCGGCCATTGATTGTATTTGCCTCTAGCTGCCCCTAGCGGCCATTGATTGTATTTGCCTCTAGCTGCCCCTAGCGGCCATTGATTGTATTTGCCTCTAGTTGCATTCAACCTATGTGTAGCCCACCATTTGACTGCATCCGTCTAATTTGTTGCATATGCTAGTTCCATGTAAACGTTGTGTACTGCTTACTCCATTCATTGTGCTTCCATAGGCTGCCACTCCTTACCGACATTTGTACGGTGCATTCCAGACTATCCTGCATCTTGCTGCACTCTCTTGGCTACCGTACTGACCCTTGTCTAGGCGGACTGCTCCCGGTCACGCCACCATTGATTTGGCATCTAAAATGTGTTTACTCTAGGTACTCACATACACCACTCTTCCTCACTTGCAAGTACACCACAGTACGCACACCTGTCTATTCTACAATTTTCCACATGCTTAGTGCTCACCCTTCAGGCCCTAATTTGGTCGCCGCTCCTCCATATTACCGTCCAGCACCACGCCTCGCCCTCCCCCACTACCTCTCGCCTTCATCATGGCAGGTCACAATCCCTACCTAAATGTGCCGGCTCTCTGGTACTACATGTTGCCTCCAAACCTAGCCCTAATCAACCTTGCCCCACTCTTACCAGAAACGCCAGGCTCGGCTCGCGCCTGCGTCACCAACCACCCCCCCCCCATCTACAATTTCCAGTCAACCATGTGCCACATCAGTTGTAAACCAAAGATTAGCCCCCAGATGCCATCACTGGTTCTACCACCTGAACAACCCTACTATTGACAAAACTTCCAACTCTAGCAATAACATAACTACTGCCCTCCCAGCCCGTAAAATGGATTCTGCCTTCCTTGCTCTCAATACCAACACAGCCTCTAAACTCAAAGGCACGCTCATCAACGCACGCTCAGTCCCCGCGCATGCTCTTGATATTGCAGACTTCATCATCACGGAAAACCTTAACTTTCTTGCAATCACGGAAACCTGGCTGCAGGCGTCCTCTGGCCCTGCCTTGACCTTGGCCATCCCCGACAAGTATTCCATTCTCAGGTATGACAGGGCCACCAATCAAAATAAGTGGGGAGGATTAGCCTTCATATTTAAGAGCTCGCCCAACCTCAGACTTGTCAACAACCTGCGGCTGCCATCAGCGGAACTACTGTCTATCAAACTGCCGATCTCTCCTAATCACACTGACACAATACATCTCATCTACAGGCCCCCTGGCCCTACCTCTTCATTCGTGGAGGACATCTCATCCATCCTTGCTACGAGCACCAAGCCCAATTCGCAAATCATCATAATGGGAGACCTCAATTTAGGTTACCGGGACTCAAATGATGCCAAAGCCATTGACTTAGCAAGTGTTCTGGCCGGCTTTGGCCTTACACAACATATTAGCGAGCCTACCCATATCAAGGGTCGCACTCTCGACTGGGTCGCAGACATGAATTGTGCACTCAACGTAACCTCTGTGTCTCCATGCGCCTGGTCTGATCATCACAAAATATTATTTTCCACTAACTCCAGTCCTCCCACCAATAAACTTAACCTTCCCCGCCCCCCGCCCACTTACACACGTAACAAGAAGGACATTACAGCTGAGAAATTAATCCCACTTATCCTCCCTCTACTGAACACAGCGACCTCCACTTGCACGGACCCTATAGTTCTGTTAGACACCTACAACAGCGTTATGTTAAAAGCCCTCAACACCATTGCCCCGCTCAAACTGCGCAAACAAAAACCTCGCCACCACCTTAATTCCTGGTTCACCCCTGTCTTACGTAACCTGCATTAAGAAAAAAGAAAAGCCAAAGCTCTTAGGAAAAGCTCACCCTCTCTAGTTAATAGAAATAACCTTACCACAGCCTCCCTTACCTACAAAGATGCCATCCTAGCTGAAAAAAAGAAGGAAGTGTACAACAATAGGGTCATACAAGCCCAATCAAATATCATGGAACTCTTCAAGATCCTCAAGGAACTAGAGTCTCCAGTTGCTCCGCTTGACACATGCACCCCTGACACTGAGTGTGGTGCTCCAACATTCAAAAAGCACTATTAGACAAAATTGCTATGCTCCAAGCCAAAATAAATACCAGAAAAAGCCACCTTTCTGATGCAACGGGTAACCCCCCATCTTACAATACCCCCTCACCTAACCACTCCTTCAAACCTTTTAGCTTCACACCCCTTACCATTAAGGAAGCCAAAAATATTATCATGAAGCTTAAGCCCTCCAATTGTCAAGGGGACGCCTGCCCTGCACCGGTCATAAAAGAAGCAGCACATGACCTAGCTCCATTCATTACCACATTCATTAATGCCTCCTTCGAATCGGGCACTGTACCCGACAACCTCAAGGATGCGTGGGTCATTCCCTTAATCAAAATACCTAATCTCGATCCCAGTAACCCCTCCAATTACAAGCCCATCACCACGGTGCCATATCTACTCAAAATCCTGGATCGAGCGGCTTACCTGCAAATCCAGGAATACCTCAAAATCACCAACCTACTAGGACTTAGGAGACAGCTTTAATTGATCTGAAAACCCAAATCGAGGATCTGAAAGACAAGGGCAAACAGGCACTCCTGCTCCTTCTTGATCTTTCAGCTGCCTTCGATCTGGTTATCATCAAATCCTATGCCACTATCTCAAGATTGCTGCTCACTTTTCGGATGCAACCACATCCTGGATCAGCTCCTTCCTGGCAAACAGAACCATGAGGGTCTTCTCTTCCTTAGCCGCAGCCCATCCAGCTCACGTCCCATGTGGAGTCCCACAAGGATCTTGTGTATCCCCCACTCTTTACAATGTGTTTACTAAACCGCTCTTTGATATACTTGACTATCTGGGTGTCTCCTACACTAATTATGCGGATGACACCCAGATACTCATCCCTATCACTGGCGAATATGTAACCGATGCCAAATCTCTCAACGCAGTCTAAAGAGTCATCCAGGCCTGGATGGCACACCATGGGCTCTGCCTTAATGATGAAAGAACAGAGTTAATCATTCTAGGCTCTCAAGACAAACTCACCAAACTTGACCCCAAATACAAATCATTTCTCATAGACGGGAATGATATCAAAGTCTCCAATGTCACCGAAACACTTGGAATCTACTTAGACTCTACTCTGTCCCTCAATAGACAAACTAATGCAGTAGTCTGAGCGTCATCTTATACCTGTAAACTGATCACAGCGTGCCGCCCCTTCTTAACTTCGGACAACTGCCTGATCCTCGCCAGAACGCTCATCTTGCCCAAAATCGACTACTGCAACGCCCTCTACCTAGGGACCAGCCAAAGAAACCTTGATAAACTCCAGGTTACCCAGAACAATGCCATAAGGGCAGCCCTCAACGTCCCCAGGCGTTCTCATCTCCAACTCTAGACGCAACCTGCATTGGTTAGCCGTCGCACATCACATATCTCTTTAAGCACTCGTCCTAACTCACAAGGCTCAGAATAATGCAGCCCCGGCCTACTTATCCATGCGCCTTACTCAACATACACCAATCAGACCCTTGAGATCTGCTCAGGCTCGCACACTGACTATTCCCAGCTTCAAACTGAAGACCGCCAGAGGCTTGGGCTGGCTTCCCAGTTCTTGTGGCTAAGCTCTGGAACACCTTACCCAATGCTCTCCGAAATGTTCCATACATCCACTCTTTCAAATCAAAAACCAAATTGTGGCTACACGATCTGGATGCCCTGGCCACCTCTCTATAAGCCTTTACAGTTGTCAATCCTTTGCCTGCGAACTGGCTGTGTACTGCTCACAGCCTGTTCACCATGTATACTTAGGTCCGCTCGGCTTTTTTTCTATGTAATGCTCTTAATTGCTTGTATTTATGTACAAAATGTAAAAAGTGTAAAATAGATCTGTTGCTGTAACCTGTAACTGCCTTGCAAAACATGCGCCCAGATGCCCCGGGGCAAGGTGCGCACCACACATAAATAAATACTAGTACTAAATACTAGTCCCAACTTCGATCGATTGGTTTTAGATCCCGACCCAAGGGGTATTGTGGAAAAGGACAACACGGAGATACCTACAGAGCGGGGAACCCCAACCCAGAAAATCAATGGTTTTCTTAATTCTGAACTGAATGCTATATCATTTAAGCTGGAGATGGTTCTAAAAAATATTATGAAATTGGCTACAAACCAGGGGTTAATCCATCAGTCACTGGTTCGGGTGCTCGATGCATAGGGGTATCCAATCCGGAGTTGAAGCAAAATGCAGTGGTGAAACAAAAGAACAAGGACTCGAATATTTACATCCAGGGTAAGGACGTGGTTGAGGATTTGGACAATGGTACTGTGGTTGGTTATGGGGACAAGTTGAAAGGGGGATATGATCATGCATCACTGGATGAGACCGTGAATAGGTGGAGGACGTAAGATTCCGTTAACATTGCGGCAGAAAACAAAGAAGACGCAATAGACGCCCCTTTGAATGGACATCTCACTAATGGAGAAATCCAAACTTGCAGTGCCTAATAAAAGTTTGAACATGCCTGTGCCTTGGCATTCAGTGAGGGTTAAAGACCCCTTCAAACCCGTATGACTACGAGCATAGGAACATCTGTTTGCTGAGAGGTGATGGAGCAGAGTTTGGGTCTACAGCCAAATGTTAATAAATAATGGTCTGATGGACTAAAAGATCAGTGTTATTGCAGGGGCCCTTGGACAGATGGGCTCTTACCAAGCCGAAAGAGCTCGCCCAAATTAGCAAGGGTAGGGCGACACCTCACCAAACTACTACTACACATTGTAAAGAGGGCTGTAATGCTCCTAAAGGAGTTTGTGACACGGGGTACGGAAACTGCTGATTGAAGAAGATGAGTGATGGTGTTGGGAGGGAGAGGGCGGGGCCAAGAGTCAAGTTTGCGCAAGATTGTGGTGATAAGAAGGTGGATCGACCTGAGCCAAACACAGATTTGGTTACGTGTAGGGCTGGATGTTTAGTGAAATTGGTAGAAAAACATATGACCTCTAGCAGTCCCTTCCCTAACAGATCCACGCTGTTACTCTTGTGGGCTACTGTACCATGGCTGACCTCAAGTAAATCTGCAGATATATTCGAGTTGGCACTGCCAAAGTGGCACAGTAACACCAACTGGGTGCGTTAGTCCAGCGGTGGTAGCATCGTTGTGTGCCAACGTCGAGGCCCTTGATTATATGGGGCTGTGGTCAGAAACGGCGAACAGTGGCTAGAAGCAATAAGGCTGGGCCCAAGGGGACATTTACACTATGGAAGAATGACCCCAGGGCTGCCCGGGACAGGAAAGCGGGGTGGCCTGGGGCAAGAAGAGATACCTCTGGTTCCCTGTTGGAATAGTGTTGGGAATTACTACCATCAGACAGCTGGTAATTGAACTATTCAGGTGGCCAGCTGGAATACTCGTGGTCACCCGCATTTCTTGCAGAAAGCGGGGTACATGCAATTGCTGGTTGGCTATGATGTGCAAATGCTACAGGAGACTTGGCTGGATAGCGCAGTCTTTTTTGAGGGGTATCATTTATACCAAATGTCAGCTAATAAAAGCCCCAAAGAGAGACCATTTGGAGGATTAATTACTGGAATTAGCCAACGGTATATTTCTCATGAAGTATGGAAATCTACCGTTGAGTCCACACACAAGGAAAGGACAAGTAACTAGTAAAGATAGTTCGAGAATATGTCTACCTGCCACCCAGTTTAAAAACTGTTGAAGTATTCTTTGAAAATCTGGTGGCGTTGATGACAGAAAGGTCCACTCTATACGCAGATTCCTGTATGGTGGTGATCTAAATGCTAGGTGCAGTGACCGCCAACTGTGCACCACTTATTTGAATGCCAACCCCCACCGCGTAATGCGCCAAGGGGGAAGGGTGGCGGGGGTAACTCTAGAGATAATAGACTGGTTAGTTATTTTAGTCAATGGGATCTTAAAATGTTGAATGGTAGAACTATGGGGGATGTCCCGGACAATATACCTGTAAAGGTAATAACGGGGAGACTCTTGATTATTTCTTTGGGAACCCTGCCTGTTTAACAGCCACTCAGAAGCTTAGTGTGAGGCCCTGTACTTTTAGTGATCATAACTTTTTGATCCGGAGTATTGGCCTAGGGGATAATAAAAAAGTGTCTGGTGATCATTTGGGGTGTCCAGGACTCGTGACCACTACAGCGGGCAGTACCAAGAAATGGACCAGGAGGAGTTTGAGCAAGACGGGGAAATGAGTGGACGGGCTGGCCATTGCCCAGATTGAGACTCTTTAGACTTTTAGTGGTGATGCGATTGAAAGATGCCTACTTGGACTGGAAACTAGTTACAATCAGTGACAAAACTAAAAGAAATATGATTGGGTCATTAGAGAGGCCGAACGCACTATGTGTAAGGAAATTAGAGCAGTGTCTGGCCTAACATACCCTCAGGGAATAATACTCGCTATGTTTGGGCAAATTAAGAATAGATACAGGGGATGGCAAAAACGGTGGAAACATTCGGTGAAAAATAGACAACGGCAGGATACGTTGATGTTATTGAGGAAGGGGAACACCAAAGACGCTTGGACCCAATTAAACAAAGCCAAAGGGGGGAATAGGGAAAAAAAACCCTTAACCCTATCCAAGATGTTGAATGGCTTGGTTATTTAGAAGGGGGAGGCATTCCACATGAAGGTAACCCACCTCCGAGGTATTTGACTGAGGGATAACAAGAGGTGGGTGGAAGCAAAAAGCTTTATAAGGGCAAGGGCATTAAACCTAAACTAGGTCAATAATACACTTCTTTTTTGTGTATTTGATTGAGGGATGGCAGTTGGATATTGAAGTTGCTGAAATTGAAAATAAAATTATGAAATTGAACAGCTCCAGAGCGCCTGGTCCGAATGGACTTACTAACGCGGTCCTTAAATTAAATCCTGGGTGGTGGGCACGAATGCTGAAGATCTTGTTTGATAAGATGTGTAATTCTCAGATGATACCTTCCTCATGGCAACAGGCGGTGATGGTGCCCGTCTATAAAAAGGGAGACCATGGACTGCCCAATAACTACAGGTTACTTTCCCTTTTAGGTACCACTTGGAAATTTTATCTTTTGTTTTAGACGCTTTGCAGCAATGGGTGGAGGAAGCCAATATATTGTGTTGTGCTCAGACTGGTTTTCAAGCGGGGTGTTGTACATCCTATAATATTGGGTTGATGTACTCGCTCTACAGGGAAGCTTCCGGCCTGGGGGTCGGGGGGATGCCATATATACAATGTATGTGGATTTTAGGGCTGCCTTCGATGGGGTGTGCCGGGAGAAGCTATGGGCTAAATTGGAGTAATGGGAATGCCGTGGATGGTTGTGGTCTATCCTTAAGGGTCTACACTACGATACTGTGGCGCAGATTAGGTTGGACGATCAGGGCAGGTTGTCAGCCCCTGTACATACTAATGTGGGGGTTAAGCAAGGATGTACGCTTGCCCCATTGCTATATAGCTCATACACGGCGGATCTCCCACTCATTTTTAATCACAGCTCTGGTTGTTGTCCAAAAGTGGTGGATCGTACTGTGTCCTGCATGTTGTGCGCAGATGGTCTTGTTTTATTGAACTTCACCTTTAATGGAGCTAAGGGCATGGTTGAGAAACTGGTCGAGTATACTAAAGTAAATGACTTGGTGATAAAAATGGACAAGACTAAGTTCATGGTTGTTGCACCCAAAATTATAAAATGTCCAGTTTTCAATACCAGTCTTGATGTAATAGAAAGGGTGGACACATGCCAATATTTGGGCTTGGAAATGAGCCCTTCAAGATCTTACAGTTATATAAAAGAATCCAAGTGTATTAAAGCCAAAAGATTAACTAATTCGATTTATAGGTTTGTGAATCAGACTGCAGGTTATTCCCTGGAAAGGGTTCGGACACTGCACACTCAATGTCTATGCACAATGGTTCTGTATGGTTTGGATGCTCTGGCCATGGCAGACCTGCGTTGGTTGGACATGGTTGAAGGACACTTCTGGAAAAGGATCCTGGGTTTGCTGCAGTCAATGGCCATTGAGTATATTAGGTTGGGGCTCAGCGTGGTGTCGTTAAAAAGACAGGTGCGAATACGATAGGGAATGTTGTAATTGAAAATGAATCCTAGATGCCGACTACTCACACTGATGGCCACATATGGTCCTGTCGGTAAAGGGAATGACTTTACAGATCTTATGGGAACACGTTTTGCAAACACTGGTTGATTTAATCGTGGTACTAGTTTTATTACTCTGAAGTGAATATTGAAAATTAAAATGCAGCAATTCAAATGGACAATGATCTATGTACATCCTTCTAGTTTACAATCCCATGCAGACATGGTTAATGTTATACATTTGTATTTTAAGTCACAAGGGTATATCCTAACCTGCCCAAGCCCTGCGGTTAGGACATTTCTGTTGAACTTGAGGATTTTGGACTTATTGCTTAAATACTAAGAGTGGAAGGGTTCACCTTGCCCTATTTAGGCTATGGGAAATTATAAGTATGTTGCTACCTACAAATGATGGTATTATTAACTCGGGTGTTGATGATGAATAGTATAGCCAACGAAAGACGTTAGGTGAATGACTAATGGCTCCACACTTGATAGGTGTTTTTTTTTTTTTTAATATGCCAGTCTGGCTGGCCCACATTTTTACCATTTGTGATATTAAATTTATTATTATTAATTTTTAAAGTTTGAATTGTATTGAAATCCTAATATGTGTTGGAGGAGGCCAACTTGATTATGGTACACTGATTTATGATTTTAGTATGAATTAGTTATTTAGGTGATGATCTATGTCTAGTAGCAGGATTTGGACTGTAGTGTGAATTGGTTTAGTATTTTAATCTTAGATTGTTAAATTTGTTCAAATTGTATTAACTGATGTGACATATTTGGAGAGTATTGTGTAACTGTTCCGCCTCTATTGATATGAAATTGTTAATGAGCTATTAAGTGTATGCGTTTTTAAAACAATTGTATTTAGAAATTTTCTAAAATTTTAATAACATTACAAATATATATATATAAATACAAATAAATAATTGTTCCTCGTCAAAAAGGTCAAGGGAATTTCCCTCCTTGCGATCCCCTTCAGTTTTGGCATCTTTCCCCTCGTGCTCAGCTGCCATCTCAAAACTGCTGTTTCCTTGTGTGCTTTGCCTCGCTCAGAGTGTGCTCTCGTGCTCTGCCTTTAATCTGTGTGGGGAAGTGTAATGCAAGTCAGGTGTGAGTGATTGTCAATAATTGCCTGACCATAGTATTGGGACATGTCAGGTACACGTTTCAGGTGTAAGTCTGTTTTCTCGTATAGCGGGCTGTCCGTGAGAAAGTGTTCGTGTTGTAAAAGAGGGCTGGGGTAGAGTTCCTAAATATCCTACCGGGTAGGATGGGGTAAAGTTATTACAGTGAAGGGGATACCACGTGTCACCATCCGGTATCCCACTCCCACTCCCACTCCCCGAAGACCCTTCACCCAGGTGATCCTCCCACACTGATCCACCCCAAGTAACTGGGTCCAAATGTGATGGCCGTGTCCTGGCCACCTGGATAACAGATCCCCAGGGACTAGTGGGTGAGACATCTTCTGGTTTCTCACATCCCTCACCATTGACTATGTTGAGTAGTCATTACAAAACATCTGGAGTGACAAAGATTTCCAACCCTTGCTCTATATCAGCACCATGCATACAAAGCAGTGTTGGAAGATTCTGGAAGACTTGCAGTGCTGGTCTAGGAGCAAACGTACTGTAGCAACGCTCTGGAGAAAAGAAACATTTAAGACATAGGAGAAATCGTGTTCTTTAGAAACCTGCACAGGTAATTCTTCAGTAATTAGGCACACTGCCCTGCTAATGAAATGTTAGAATACATTACACCTGTTTATAATGCTTACACAAATTGAGAAAACGTTATGCTTCCCAAAATACATGTGCAATAATTTGTATTTGGATACGCCAATAGTATGCAGCAAAAGTACTGTGGTGGCCACTCGGACACCAGGCTGTTGTTCCTGTGGAGCCTTTAAGAAGGAGTTATTGAAATATTCAGTTAAACTTGGCTGCACATTATATAATCATCATAAAAAGAAAGTAAATATTGAATTTAAAAAGTTGAATATTGTAAGATAACTGGGGAGATTGTTCAATCGCCTGCTCAGCAGATCACCACCTCAGCATCAGGTATCCAGTTGCAAATCAAAACCCTGGTGAAGCATGCGAGGTGGAAGAAGGTCAGTCCACATAACGTGAAACATGCTGGGATTTGATTAGTGTGGATTGAGACCAGAGGTGTTCGATGGCGATGGCGGACAGGATCAATTTCTTATTCTGAAAGATGATGAATTTGGAATCAGATTAATTTGTGATTTCCATAGGTGAGATGTGACGATCCACCAGGTCTCATTACTTCTCCCCAGGGTGGAGCCCTTTTGATTGAGGCTAGGGAGGTGCAGCCGCAACCCAATAGTACTCCTAGGGGTGGTAATATACAGGATGACGTCCCAGGGAGGGACTCCCCTCCTGGGGACAAGGCCGACCACCTGGGAATCAGCCTCCCTCAACTCCCCTCACATACACCCATTCCGTCCTTGCCCACCTTTTCCCCTTCCAACAATAATAAAACTATGTGCTATTGCAACAACACTACTCTTCTCGGTATTGGAAACCCCCCCCAAGCTCCCATTTTCTAAAAAATTAGATGGGTTTTTTCAAGAAAAAAAAACATCGAAAAAGCATCCTGCGGTGAAAGGTCGTCAGACCGGAAGAAGACGGAGGAGTGCCTGCAGTTTTCACGTGTACTGCATCAAGTCGCAGGATGCTAGACAGACAAGTCCTTTGTGTGGTGATTGGAGGCAGGTGTCGTAACAGCCTGATAGCTTCTGCTGCGACACATTTGCAGCGACCTCTTTCCGTGGTGAGCGGTGGTAGATACATTTTAGAAGGGGAATAAATTGCACACGACATAGGTTGGACAGGAGCACGGGTGGCTGTGCTCTGCGGATGGAATGCGGTAGTTGGGCACATGGAAGCATGCATTGGTGCAGGAAGTTGCCTTGGGTCTGTGGAAGGATAACACTATTGGGTGCATGGGTGAAGGCCGTAGACCGTAGGGCATGCACTGAAGAGCATAGGGCTTTAGCATACCCACCGCAGTAATGCAAGTGTGGGTGTGCATTCGGTACAGGGTGGTGCTTGCATACTGCAGTGTGTGCACATTAGTTGCAGTAGGCCAGTGTTGCGAACTGAATGTGGGTAGTTTGGCAGTGACACAATAGTTTTGGAATGGAAGTGGGGACGGCCATAGTATGTGAATGAAAGTGCAGAGGGATGCAGGAGAGAGCGTTTTCTTTCTACATTATGGTAACTGATGCAATTTGTTGCTGCATAGTTCCATGGCGGTACGCAGGTTTGGTAGGAGTGCTGGTGGTAGTGCTATGTATGTGGATAGTCCAAATTGGCGATGTGGTGAAATGAATGGTGCCATAATGTAGCAGTGAGAGTGTTGACGGCCTAGACTGTTGGGTGCATGGTCGAAGGCCATGCACTCAAGAGTCTAGGACTTTAGAACACAGGCCGCAGCAATGCATTTGGATGCTGCAGCACTTAGAGGGTGGTGACCTGTAAATAATGGGTGTGGAGCACATTTCAGACACAATAGAGCAGGAGAAGTGAGCTGCCATGTGTGCAGGTTTGGTTTGGCAGGTGAGGACACTGTTACAAGATGGTAAAATTTTTGATATCTACTTGGTGATGGTGCTGTGAAAAGTCATGCAGTGTGGACACTGAGTGCTGGGATTACATACTGTCAGTATGGAATAGGATATGGTAGAAGTACACCTTAAATGTGCTTGGTTACCATGCTGTGTGCAGATTTGTTGAAGTAGGCCCAATGTGGTGAAAAGGTTGTGGGTAGTTTGGTAGTGACACAATACTTTGTGAATGGGTGTGGGTAGGTGTGTTGGAGGCTCTGGTATGTGTGTGGATTCTGTTGAGACCTGTTTTCGTGAATGGGTGCAATGCAGAGGTTCAGTATGTGATTGGTGGATGTATGTGCAGGTTGGGTAGGAGTGCTGGTGGCAGTGGTGTGTATGTGGATTGGCGTAGTTGGTGCCTCTGTCTCCCCCCCTGAGGGCCAAGCAGCTCATCATCCATTTTTCATAAAAAAGCCCCGTATTGTTTATTGAAGCAGCAAGCGTGCGAGCGTCTCCTAAAATGGCCGCCGCGCCATCTGGCGTCTTCGGTTGCTAAGCAACCTCGCCAGCTGATCCGTGTGCGGAGCGCCTCGGATTGGCTCCGATTGCCCATTTCCTCTGGCCAGCAGCACCGGAAGGCGAGAGCCGGCCCGCCACGACAAGGCTGGAGCCTGTCTCTGCCTGTCTCGCCGCACAAGCCGCAAGGCGCAAACCCCTGCCCATCACTACTACCCTCGGGGAGATCTCCCACTACCCCACGGAACACTGAGCAGCACACACCTGGTGCACCACAAGGACACTCACACCGCCGTATCCGAACCAAACATGGAATGAGACCCATGCCAAGCAAAGACTTGCCCGCCGTTCTGGGCCATCAGTAAGCATACTATGCAATGTCGCCTACTGAACACTTGCATTGTCCTCTGTTACTTCCCCCCGTCGTGCCTCCTACTCTACACCATGCCCTCACCCTACATCTATAAATGCTCATCCAACTGAGAGCCTACCATATTTTAGCCAGGCATCTCATTCTTGCGCACACTCCCCACCACCCACGCGCATTGCCCTCCCATGCCTCACGACTGTGCATGTACACCTAGCGTGAAGTCTAACGTGCATATTCTTATGTCCTGAGCCCAAAGTTGAATCTGCATATTTCTATGTCCTGAGTTTAGAGTCACATCTGCAGCATCCCACATTCTTAGCCTAAAGTCGACTCTGCCCTAGGCTACACCCACTATGCCCAACATGGCCACCACCCACCCTGCTAAGCTCCCATGCTCGGACTCCATCCGCCTACTCCGTTCCTACCTGCTCTACGCACACTAGAGCGTCTTAGCCACCAGTATCCATCCACTAACACTATCCCAAACCCCATACCCACAGCTAGAAGCACAGCCCACACGATACCAGTGCACACAAGAAACGCCAGATTAGGAGCCCGCACCACCACAGCTCACACTAATAACCACCACAAACTCACACCGCAACCACACACCAAACCCTCTATCTCTTATCCCACCTCACCCCAACACCCTTCCAACAATCTCCACACCAACACCACCAAACACAATCACAACCTTGCCAAGCCAAGCACAGACAACCCCCCCAATTCAGCTAGCCCTCATCAACGCCAGATCCCTACAAGCGCACGCCACAGAAATACACGACCTAATCTCTGACCTCGAGCTATACGCCCTAGACATTACAGAAACTTGGTTACATGAAGCCTCTGGTCCCGCCATATGCCAGGCCCTCCCCCCTGGATACACCATCCTCCGGCAAGATAGACCAAAGCACAAAGGCGGAGGAGTGGCACTAATAATCAAAGAAACACTAAAGGCTAGACAAACCAAATCTATCTCACCCGAGAACGACTTCGATGCCCTATCAGTAAAAATCTCCCTCTCCCCTAATGACACCATTACAATGCACATTATCTACCGACCCCCAGGCCTACTCCTGAACTTCCAAGCCGACATCCTACACCTACTAGGGAACAATCTCAAACCCAACACTAAAGCCTTACTCTTAGGAGACCTGAACCTCGGCTTTAATGACACAAAAGACAAACACAGCAAAACCCTTGCGAAAGCCCTTCTAGACCTACAATTCATCCAGAGAGTCGACTCGGCCACTCACACCAAAGGCCGCATACTAGACTGGCTAGTCGACCATAACTGCAGGGTAGACATCAGTTCTAACACACCACAACCATGGACCGATCACCACCTTATCCATTTTTACATCCCAACGAAGACAGCCATTAGTCAAATCCTTCCTATGCCAGCTGCTCTAGCCAGATCTAAAAAGCTACTCTCCAAAGAAAGGATGTGCCCACTCTTAGAAGTCTCACAACTAGCATCACCCACCTCCAACGACCCCAAAGAACTAGTAGCACTCTACGACACCACCATTAAAGAGATCATTGACACCATTGCCCCACTAGAAACAAAAAAAGCAAAAAAAACTCTTCCACGCTAACTCATGGTTCAACCAAGAACTACGTGACCTAAAAACACTCAAAAGACAAGCACTCAAAAAATGGCAATCACACCCCTCCACCCCCCTACGCGACTCATACTCAACTATTACCAAGCAATACAGAAATTCCATAGCCAAAGCCAAAGCTGACGCATACAACACTAGAATCGACAATGCCCAATCACATTCAAAAGAATTATTCGCGATTTTCAATGAACTAGTCACACCGCCAGCCTCCAAACACCAAACAATCAAAGATGAGAACTGGTGTAATGACATCCAAAAAGCTATGCTAGACAAAATTGACGTACTCCAAAAGAAAATCAAAGCCAATCTCGACAATCTACCAAAGTCTCCACACAAAACACAGACTGCCCCCAGCCCCAAGCACTCCCCCCAAAACAAACACAATAACAATTTTCCACCACCTTTCACTTTCAGAAATGTATCTACCTTTGAGGTCCTACGCATCATGAAACAAATCAAACCTTCAATCTGCAAAGGGGACATCTGCCCAGCAAACATAATCAAAGACTGCTCTGAACCCCTAGCCCACTTCATTGCTACCTTCATTAATGCCTCTTTCGCCACCGGCACAGTACCCTCTTCCCTCAAAGAAGCTTGGGTTCGCCCACTACTAAAAAAACCTACGCTAGACCCGGACTCACCCAACAACTGCAGACCCATCACAACAGTGCCATTCCTGCTGAAAATCCTCGATAAGGCCGCATACCTACAGATACAAGTTTACCTTGAATCTCACAACATCCTAGGTAAGAGACAGTCTGGTTTCCGCCCACGCCATGGCACAGAGTCAGCACTACTCGACCTTAAGAACCAACTCCTAAAAAACATGGATAAAGGCAAATGCGCCATCCTCCTACTCCTTGACCTGTCAGCTGTGTTCGACTTAGTCGACCACAAAACACTAAGTACACATCTCACCAACACGGCCCACTTCTCATCCAATGCCACATCTTGGATCACATCCTTCCTGGAAGGCAGAGCTATGAGAGTTTACTCAGACCAAGCGTCAGCCACCCCCTCGCCAATCAACTGTGGAGTTCCACAAGGGTCTTGCACCTCCCCGACTCTCTACAACCTATTCACACTCCCACTATGCAACGACTTAGAAGAATTCGGCATAACGTTCACCAACGACACTCAAATCCTTCTCCCACTAACTGGTGACTATGAGCATGACCTGAAAACCCTACAAAATACTTATGCCATTATCCAGGCATGGATGGCAGCCAATGGCCTCTGTCTCAACGGAGACAAGACAGAGATCCTACTAGTAGGCCCTAAAGAAACCCTCAACAAGCTAGACAAGAAATACAGTACTTTCCTCATCAAGAACTCAGTAATCTCCGTATCCCCAGCTGTAAAAGCTCTGGGGGTATACCTAGACTCCACCCTGTCCATGGACAGACATGTCAGCTACATCTCCTCCTCAGCAGCCCTTACAACCAAGATAATCAATGCAGTAAAGCCCCACCTGTCCACCACAAACCGCCTCAACATCGCCAGAGCGACTATAGGCGCGAAACTAGACTACTGCAACGTCCTTCTGCTAGGTACCTCGGCCAAAAACATTAACAGACTCCAGATTGCACAAAACAATGCCCTGAGAGCAGCCCTCAATATACCAAAGAGAGAACACATCTCCCTAGCAAGACAAAATGCCCATTGGCTCCCAGTTAAAGAGCGCATTCAATTCAAGACTCTCACAATCACACATAGATGCATAGCCCAAACCGCCCCTAGCTACCTCAATGAACGGATACAACCAGTCCAATCACTCAGACCCAAAAGGGACCTATATGCCAACCAACTTACAATCCCTAACTTCACCAGAGTCAAAGCTGGCGGCTCGAGCTTCGAAGTCCTAGCGCCAAAAGCTTGGAACTCCCTTCCGCCCAAGCTAAGAGCGGAAACAGCCCACACAGCCTTCAGAAAAGCCTTGAAAACCACTCTATTTAAGTGAAACCCAGTTTCCAATTGTATCGCATGCAATATTGTCTGTAAATTACTACTGTATCATGGCTATGGTTCCTATGTAACCCTGGAACCACAGCCATTCCTGTAACCGATTCAACATGCCAAGTAAACCTTCTTGTAACAACGCCACAATGCCCCAGGGCAGCTGCTGCGCTTTAAAAATGCAAATAAATAAATAAAATAAATAAATAAAAATATGGTGGCATTACGTTGCGGTGCCTCTGTTCAAGGCCTAGCCTATTGGGTACATGGCCGTAGGCCATGCATTGAAGAGTCCAGTATTTGTGGAAGGCCTCGCCACTAATGCAATTTTGACAGTATCTGGTGGTGAGGAGTAAATTTCATACGCCATAGGTGTTACGCTCACCTGGTTCCCACAGGGGCGTTGATCGGACCCGGACAGCTGCGGTCTCCACCAACGTGATGCATAGTGAAGAGATGACAGTCTGGACTGGCCCGCCTAATCTTGTCTGCTGGACTCGTAGAAGTATTCTCCTGCAAGTGGAGAAAGGGGTTTAGCCACCCGTGGACTTTAGTGATGCCCCCTCCCCCCAACTGATCTCGTTCTCCCCACTAATCACCTCCGATATCCCCTCTTGGTAACCTCACCTTATGTTTTTAAATGATGAGCTCTCCATCCTGCATGGCATGCAGGGGCGCGTAGATACCAGTTACTTCACTGGTTTGAAGGTACTGGAGGAGTTCCAGATGAATATTGACTCCAGTGTCTATAAAGTTCAAAGAGTTCAATATGTCCGATGTTCACTCTTGTTCCATTCCCTCGTTAGGTTGCAGCTGGGTCCAAAAGAATATTGCCTGGAGGCAGCTGATGGTGTTCAGGTAAGAGTCTGTATTACCAAACACTGTCCGGTAAAAGTTGCATGAGTTTAACTTGCTGTTTTCTCTCCCTTTATAGGTACGGCATAGAAAGATGCAGCAAATTAAAGGATAATACCTCCGGTGGTAAAGCAGGTAAGCCTATGGTGGCAAAGAGATTGTCTTTGTTGGTTTTCTCGGCTCCCCTTTTATTCCTTTTGTTTTCCCCCCTGGTGCTGGCTTTCGACGAAGAAAATGATGGAGGCAGCACTGAGTTGAAAGATGCGGTGGACTGGTGAGTATAACGCGGCGCTGCTGCTGGCGAAGCGACGCGTGCTGAAATAATGTCCTTTCCAGGCTCGGAGATGTGCTGGGTCCGGAATCAGGTAAGGAATCAAATAATGTCCATGATCTAACCTCTTCTCCTTTCTTTTCCTTTTGTCTAGGAGCTCCGGATTCGAGGCGGGCGTGGCAGAAGACTAGATGCTGACTTGCAGACACGGTGAGCGTTACGCTGCTGGATGCAGAATAACACGAAGCATGAGCTGCTGTTCGGGCGTGGTTTAAATAGCCTGCAAAGTAGTCCCAGGTAAGAAGTTCCCCAGAACCACACCCGAGTAAAAATAGCCCCTGTAATAAAATAGTCCCATCCAGGCCTCACGTTGGCTTGGACTCATTTGCAGCATGGTCTGCATAGGTAAGTAAAGTCTATGAGCCTGGCGCCAGGACCGATTTCTATGATGAGCCTGGCGCCTAAGGCGCCAGGACTGAATCAAAACAGCCCCCAGCCGGGACTGTTGGGGTTTTAATGAGTATCTGGATGCCTGCTCCCGGGGCTGATGGACTCGATCCGGATGCCCCGGGGTAGGCATCATGACAATAGGGCAGCAGAAGTGAGCTGGCAGGTGTGTATGTTTAGTTACACAGGCGAGGTCGCTAGTAGAACATGGTAAAGGTTTGGATGTGTGATTGGAGCTGGTGCAATGAAAAGTCACACAGTGTGGGCACTGGGTGCAGTGTGTGCATACTGGCGGTATGGTTGACGCGTAGCTTCTATGGGTTCTTTACTATGCTGTGTGCAGATTTGTTGCAGTAGGGCCAATGTTGTGAAAATGTGGTTAGGTTGGCAGTGACACAATACTTTGTGAACATCAGTGGGTAAGGGTGATGGAGGCTGTGGTATGTTTGTGGATGCCGCTAATTGTGACTGTTTTTCGTGAATGGGTGTTTATGGTGTGAGGGAGTTGGGTTGAAGTGCCGCTACGTATGTTACATTTGTGCACAATGTTAGCTGCCCACATGGTCTCATGCATGGATTTATAGTGCGGGTGTGGGTAAGGGTGGAGTGTTGTGTGCATGGCGAAAGGTTTCCTGGGTGCGCCGCAGGATCATTGTGGATGCTGAAATAGGGCATCTTGTAGGAAACGTTTCTGGTGGAGGGGCTTTGGAAGCAAAGGGAACATGCTCTGAGTGTTTAACAGGAAATATGGAGTTGTGTACAGAAATGATAGTGTGCAATCCCGAGGTTCAGTATGTGATTGGTGCAAGCGCCAATAGGCGATTTCTGTAGGAATGTAAGATAAGCGTTCATTTTCAGTCGAGAAAAATGTCAGGAGGAGAAGCAAACAGACAGTGAGCAAAAGAGAGAAAAACAAGAAAAGAAAATTAATGAATGCACGTACATAACAAAAACATGACAAAAAATACATATAAGTATTTTTAGAGACAATCTTAAAGACACAACCCCCACCCCTGTTTCACATTCCCCCTCACAACACCCTCTCAACCCCCTCCCCCTGCCAGTTTCTAGCACAGTAATGCCACGGATTCCGCAGGACTTTGAGGATTAGACGTGGCACATCCGGCTCTTTTTAGGATGGCAGCTAATGCATTGGCCCTGTGGAGGCTAAGCCATTGGTCAATGTGGTTGCTGGTTGTGGTGTGTAGACAAACACTGTGACAGAAGGTCTGTTTGTACCGATGAATGTAGGAGGCTATGGTGAAAGTGTGCAAGGTAAGGGGCATGCATCCTGTTTGTATGCATGCACTGCACGCACTTGCGTAACATTGTTAATATACATTCCCTGCTGGTTTTGTGAGATCACTTTCCCGACATTTGTAGTACATGCATTACAGTGGGAAGACCATATGTGAGGGGTACAAGGTACGTGGCAGGCATCATGTTATGAATGCAGTGTGTACATCATATGATATGATGCGCTATGGTATTTTGTGCCATTTGTATCGTACCTACATACAAGTGTGTGAAGGCGCGCCAAGGAATGGGAGGCGGAACGCAGGCCACACAGAAACCTTGATTCCTCTAGTCCAGCTGACTTTGAGAGTGCGCAAGTGAATGGGAAGGGGGAGGGTAAAGCACATGGGAACAATAAAAAATAGAAATACATGCAACTACGGCCGGTGCTGGCAAGTGCAAGGATAAGTGTAGACATCAAGCGGTGGTTGGACTGTTGGGGTTATGGAAAACAGTCCAAGTGCGGGGGTTTGTAGAAAACCAGTGCAGGGGTGGAACTGTAGGGAGGGGGGTGGCCTGGGGCACAGACTACAGGGTGGGTAGGAAACTAGTGCACAATACTTTTTAGCCAGGAAGTGAGTAGGGGAGAGGATGGGAAAAAGAAGAAGCACATGGAAAGGTTTTGAGGTGCTTTCAGATCTTACAATGCTTCCCCTCAAGGTCCAGGGAGACAGAGAGCGTTTGCACAGGGAGGCCCCAGCAGAAGAAACACATCTACCCCCATGTGGTTGCGCGTAGAAGAAACGGACCCTGAGGGAGTAGGAAGCGCCACTGTGAGCTATTGCAGACATTTTAGTCCAGCAGAGATACGATCCCTGCCGTTCAGGCCAAGGACAAGTTGCACACTCCTCTTATGGATGACTTGCTAAAGGCGCAGAGTGGAATCTGGCAGATTTAAAAAGAGCCTGCGGCAACAGTGCAGCGTACAAAGCACCACAGCCGTGCAGACACTGGCCTTTTGGAAAGTGACTGTAGGTTGCTAAGATACATTTAGTGGTGGCTTTAGTGCCTTCTTTTTACGGGTTATGTAGTAGGTGGGTTAGTGGGGAACAATTTTCGTAGCATTGTCGGAAGGAAAGAACAGCGTTCCTGTTTCGCTAATATAGTGTATGATATGGGTAAATGAAAATGTTGCAAGCACATACCAACAAACTGCTACTTCATGGTAGGAGATGGGAGGAACATCAGTATGCGTTTTAAACATGTACTGGACACTTAGAGGCAGATATTGTGCACAGAGGTACTGCAAAATAAAATGTCATACCTTTCTTTTGTGTTGATGGGTGCTTATGTGGATGAATGTGTATGTATAACTGAAGCAATGTTTCGCTGAACTTTCCACTGGACGTGCTTTCCGCACACGTACAGAGGTCTTGTGGAGAACTGACATTGTAAGATACTGAAGTCTTGGAGGGACATTTGTGGGAAGAGAATAGTGGAAAGGGAAGAAGGACGGTTCATGATTTACTGGGGCGTGGCCCTCACAATACTTTGCGAGGCGTACATGCTACATTCTTCGCTTTTGCACATGCTGGCCAATGGAAATGCGATTGTTGCAATTGTCCAACCAGGTGGTTAGAGTGTGCGTCACAGGAAAGGGCAGCCATATTTTGTTTCATTACTCTGTGTAGTGAGGCTGGCAGAGATGGGAGGGGAGCCAGGCATGTGATGTCATCAGTGATGTCATCAATGACATTTGTGATGTCATCTTTGAGGTCACGAGTGTTGGTTTTAGCAGAGCACAGTACTGGCGGGAGTTATGGTTGCTTAGCTTACCATAACTGGCGAATTTGTGGGGTGTTTCGGTTTGACCTGTAACATAACGTCCCTGTAAGAACGTTTTTCTATTGAATTTCATAGGTTTTGCTAGTGCAACTTAACCATAACGTCCCTTTAACAATGTTTTTTGTTTATGTGTGTATATATATCCCGTTGATGGCTTCCCATGAATAGTTGCTGGGCGCGGATTGCAAACCCACAATTTTAAATTATATTTTTTCTACATAAAAGATTACTTTTTAAATATGGTGCAGTTGGTTTGCAACTTCATTTAAGGAAGCCCCACATCCGAATCCATTAACCCTAACTCTGTGGAGTGATATCATATGATAGGATCGTTTATTTATATAGCGCCTATACACAATATGTTTCAAAGCGCTTCAAGGCAAGGGAGGGAACAAGGGAAAATACAACCACATTCTTACAGGCCATGAACAGTAAGGATGTGAAATTAACTATCATACTCGGCCTGACGACATTTCAGATAGTGCAAGAGCTAAGACATAGATACGGAAGGGAGGGGGAGAGTGGGAAGGAAATGGAAACGGACAGGCCACTACCGTACTAGGCCTGATGACATTTCTGGTAGAGCCGGAGAAAAACAAAAGGTGAGGGCGAGGGGTGCAGAAAGGGAGGGGAGGAACAAAAAAAACGACTATCATACTAGGCCTGACGACATTTCAGATAGTGCTGGAAGGGTGGTGGGGAGGAAAAAAACAGAAATGGGCGGGTGGAGGAAACAGACGAGGTTGCTATCATATTAGGTCCAGGGACAATTCTGATAGAGTAAGTGCATAGAAGAAAGTAAGGGGAGGAGATAGGGAAAGGGGGAAGGGAAAGGAGGAGAGAAAAGAGAGTAAGCAGTCAAAAAAAGAGTGGAGAGCGAATACAATTGCAGAAGTCAGTAGTAACACATAATTTTGCAAGTCTGGATACAAGATGAAGATGGGAACAGCATGATTCAAGGCCACCATGAGTACAAGATGCAAAGGAAGTCCAGCATGAGAGTTGAGAAAGAGTGACACACCGTGAATGAATGAAGTCCAAAAAAGTCAAATCCAGCATTGGCCACAAGACAGTGATGGTGAAGGAAGCTACCAGGTAGGCGGGGCTTGCTAAGTGGTGAAAAAGAGCAACAGGCAGGAAGGTACCAGGTGGGCCGGGCTTAGGCCAGGTGACCTACATCCACTTGCACCTGCTCCCCATCTGCAAAGGAAAAGAACCTGGAGGGTTCCTTAAGTAGGGAAAAAGAGCAGCAAGCAGGAAGGCACCAGGTGGGCGTGGCTTGCTAAGTGGTGAAAAAGAGCGGGAAGCAGGAAGGTACCAGGTGGGCGGGGCTTGCTAAGGGGTGAAAAAGAGCAGCAAGCAGGAAGGTACCAGGTGGGCGGGGCTTGCTAAGTGGTGAAAAAGAGCGGCAGGCAGGAAGACAGGCAGGGCTTAGGCCAGATGACCTAGATCCATTTGCTCCTGCTCCCCATCTGCAAAGAAAAAGAAGCTGGAGGGCTCCTTAAGTAGGGAAACAGAGCGGCAAGCAGGAAGGCACCAGGTGGGCGTGGCTTGCTAAGTGGTGAAAATGAGCAGGAAGCAGGAAGGCACCAGGTGGGCGTGGCTTGCTAAGTGGTGAAAAAGGGCGGGAAGCAGGAAGGTACCAGGCCGGCAGAGCTTGCTAAGTGGTGAAAAGGAGCAGCAGGCAGGAAGGCACCAGGTGGGCGGGGCTTGCTAAGTGGTGAAAAAGAGCAGCAGGCAGGAAGGCACCAGGTGGGCGGGGCTTGCTAAGTGGTGAAAAAGAGCAGGAAGTAGGCAGGGCTTGCTAAGTGGTGAAAAAGAGCAGCAAGCAGGAAGGCACCAGGTGGGCGGGGCTTGCTAAATGGTGAAAAAGAGCGGCAAGCAGGAAGGCACCAGGTGGGCGGGGCTTGCTAAGTGGTGAAAGGAGCGGCAGACAGGAAGACACCAGGTGGGCGGGGCTTAGGCCAAGTGACCTAGATTCACTTGCACGTGCTCCCCATCTGCAAATGAAAAGAAGCTGGAGGGCTCCTTAAGTAGGGAAACAGAGCAGCAAGCAGGAAGGCACCAGGTGGGCGGGGCTTGTTAAGTGGTGAAAAAGAGCGGGAAGCAGGAAGGCACCAGGTGGGCGGGGCTTGCTAAGTGGTGAAAAAGAGCGGGAAGTGGGCGGGGCTTGCTAAGTTGCTAAGTGGTGAAAAAGAGCAGGAAGCAGGAAGGTACCAGGTGGGCGGGCCTTGCTAAGTGGTGAAAAAGAGCGGCAGGCAGGAAGGCACCAGGTGGGCGGGGCTTGCTAAGCGGAAGGCAGGAAGGTACCAGGTGGGTGGGGCTTAGCCCAGGTGACCTAGATCCACTTGCACCTGCTCCCCATCTGCAAAGGAAAAGAAGCTGGAGGGCTCCTTAAGTAGGGAAACATAGCAGCGAGCAGGAAGGCACCAGGTGAGCGGGGCTTGCTAAGTGATGAAAAAGAGCGGCAGGCAGGAAGGCACCAGGTGGGCGTGGCTTGCTAAGTGGTGAAGGGAGTCATTCCCCCTGATAACCAAGGCCAGGAGAAGGGAGGCATTCCCTGGTAACCAAGGCCAGGAGAAGGGAGGCATTCCCCTGGTAACCAAGGCCAGGAGAAGGGAGGCATTCCCCTGGTAACCAAGGCCAGGAGAAGGGAGGCATTCCCCCTAATAACCAAGCCCAGAAGAAGGGAGTAATTCCCCAGATAACCAAGGCCATGAGAAGGGAGTCATTCCCCCGATAACCAAGGCCATGAGAAGGGAGTCATTCCCCCTGATAACCAAGGCCAGGAGAAGGCAGGCATTCTCCTGGCAACCAAGGCCAGAAGAAGGGAGTAATTCCCCAGATAACCAAGGCCATGAGAAGAGAGTCATTCCCCCAGATAACCAAGGCCAGGAGAAGGGAGTCATTCCCTCTGATAACCAAGGCCAGGAGAAGGGAGTCATTCCCCCCGATAACCAAGGCCAGGCGAAGGGAGTCATTCCCCCTGATAACCAAGGCCAGGAGAAGGGAGTCATTCCCCCATATAACCAAGGGGCCAGGAGAAGGGAGTCATTCCCCCATATAACCAAGGCGCCAGGAGAAGGGAGTCATTTCCCCCCATAACCAAGGCCAGGAAATGGGAATCATTTCCCCCCGATAACCAAGGCCAGGAAAAGGGAGTCATTCCCCAGATAACCAAGGCTAGGAGAAGGGAGTCATTCCCCCACATAACCAAGGCGCCAGGAGAAGGGAGTCATTTCCCCCGATAACCAAGGCCAGGAAAAGGGAATCATTCCCCCCCGATAACCAAGGTCAGGAGAAGGGAGTCATTCCCTCTGATAACCAAGGCCAGGAGAAGGGAGTCATTCCCTCTGATAACCAAGGCCAGAAGAAGGGAGTCATTCCCCCTGATAACCAAGGCCAGGAGAAGGGAGTCATTCCACCAGATAACCATGGCCAGCAGAAGGGAGTCATTCCCCTGGTAACCAAGGCCAGAAGAAGGGAGTCATTCCCCTGGTAACCAAGGCCAGGAGAAGGGAGGCATTCCCCCTGGTAACCAAGGCCAGGAGAAGGGAGGCATTCCCCTGATAACCAAGGCCAGGAGAAGGGAGGCATTCCCCTGATAACCAAGGCCAGGAGAAGGGATTCATTCCCCCTGATAACCAAGGCCAGAAGAGGGGAGTCATTCCCCTGGTAACCAAGGCCAGGAGAAGGGAGTCATTCCCCTGGTAACCATGGCCAGAAGAAGGGATTCATTCCCCCTGATAACCATGGCCAGAAGAAGGGATTCATTCCCCCTGATAACCAAGGCCAGGAGAAGGGATTCATTCCCCCTGATAACCAAGACCGGGAGAAGGGATTCATTCCCCCTGATAACCAAGGCCAGGAGAAGGGATTCATTCCCCCTGATAACCAAGGCCAGAAGAAGGGAGTAATTCCCCAGATAACCAAGGCCAGGAGAAGGGAGTCATTCTCCCATTTAACAAAGGCGCCAGGAGAAGGGAGTCATTTCCCCCGATAACCAAGGCCAGGAAAAGGGAATCATTTCCCCCGATAACCAAGGCCAGGAAAAGGGAATCATTCCCCCCACGATAACCAAGGCCAGCAGAAGGGAGTCATTCCCCCTGATAACCAAGGCCAGGAGAAGGGAGGCATTCCACCAGATAACCATGGCCAGAAGAAGGGAGTCATTCCCTTGGTAACCAAGGCCAGAAGAAGGGAGTCATTCCCCTGGTAACCAAGGCCAGGAGAAGGGAGTCATTCCCCCTGGTAACCAAGGCCAGGAGAAGGGAGTCATTCCCCTGATAACCAAGGCCAGGAGAAGGGAGTCATTCCCCTGGTAACCAAGGCCAGGAGAAGGGAGGCATTCCCCTGGTAACCATGGCCAAAAGAAGGGATTCATTCCCCCTGATAACCAAGGCCAGGAGAAGGGATTCATTCCCCCTGATAACCAAGACCAGGACAAGGGAGTCATTCCCCCTGATAACCAAGGCCAGGACAAGGGAGTCATTCCCCATGATAACCAAGGCCAGGAGAAGGGAGTCATTCCCCTGGTAACCAAGGCCAGAAGAAGGGAGTCATTCCCCCTGCTTATGCTGAACTGAATCGAGACACCAGGAGAAGAGAGCCATTGTCCTAGTCATCACAACTGTACTGTCTGATACAGACTGTTGGAAGATAGGCAGTTTATCTGCCAAAGAGAACTGCTTGAACTTTTGCCTTTTTGTTGGAAGACCATTCTGACCCAGTGAAGGAAGACATTCGCCTGGGTGAAAGCCAGCAACTGGAAATACACTTTTGTTCCCAGTCCAGAAGAAGGGAGTCATTCTTCTGGACCAAGAAGGTCTACTTCATCTCTAGTTTAGTTATAAGTGTAACAGACAGAAGTAGGGTTTTTGGCACAGGACGGTGGACTATTGGTTTCTCTTTATTTTCTGGCTAAATAAAAGTCTGTAACAATCACAGTGCCAACTGTGTGTCAGTCTCCTCCTCCTGCGCCCTTACAATATATAAACTACAAGACAAGGCCAGCTGAAGAATCAGAGGGCTAGGGATACCAGACCTTCATCAGGAGAGCAACCCAACTTTCTAAGCTGCCTGGAAGGAGTTAAAGACATTGATTGATGAAAGTCGCTACTAAACTGTTGGAAACAGTGAAAACCCAAGGCCAGGAGAAGGGAGGCATTCCCCTGGTAACCAAGGCCAGGAGAAGGGAGGCATTCCCCTGATAACCAAGGCCAGGTGAAGGGAGTCATTCCCCTGGTAACCAAGGCCAGGAGAAGGGAGTCATTCCCCCTGATAACCAAGGCCAGGGGAAGGGAGTCATTCCCCTGGTAACCAAGGCCAGGAGAAGGGAGGCATTCCCCTGGTAACCAAGGCCAGGAGAAGGGAGGCATTCCCCTGGTAACCAAGGCCAGGAGAAGGGAGTCATTCCCCCTGATAACCAAGGCCAGGAGAAGGGAGTCATTCCCCCTGATGGCCAGGAGAAGGGAGTCATTCCCCCTGATAACCAGGGCCAGGAGAAGGGAGTCATTCCCCCTGATAACCAGGGCCAGGAGAAGGGAGTCATTCCCCCTGATAACCAAGGCCAGGGGAAGGGAGTCATTCCCCTGGTAACCAAGGCCAGGAGAAGGGAGTCATTCCCCTGGTAACCAAGGCCAGAAGAAGGGAGTCATTCCCTTGGTAACCAAGGCCAGGAGAAGGGAGTCATTCCCCCCGATAACCAAGGCCAGGGGAAGGGAGTCATTCCCCTGGTAACCAAGGCCAGGAGAAGGGAGGCATTCCCCTGGTAACCAAGGCCAGGAGAAGGGAGGCATTCCCCTGGTAACCAAGGCCAGGAGAAGGGAGGCATTCCCCTGGTAACCAAGGCCAGGAGAAGGGAGTCATTCCCCCTGATAACCAAGGCCAGGAGAAGGGAGTCATTCCCCCTGATGGCCAGGAGAAGGGAATCATTCCCCCTGATAACCAGGGCCAGGAGAAGGGAGTCATTCCCCCTGATAACCAGGGCCAGGAGAAGGGAGTCATTCCCCCTGATAACCAAGGCCAGGGGAAGGGAGTCATTCCCCTGGTAACCAAGGCCAGGAGAAGGGAGGCATTCCCCTGCTAACCAAGGCCAGGAGAAGGTAGTCATTCCCCGGTAACCAAGGCCAGGAGAAGGGAGTCATTCCCTCTGATAACCAAGGCCAGGAGAAGGGAGTCATTCCCCCTGATGGCCAGGAGAAGGGAGTCATTCCCCCTGATAACCAAGGCCAGAAGAAGGGAGTCATTCCCCCTGATAACCAAGGCCAGGAGAAGGGAGTCATTCCCCCTGATAACCAGGGCCAGGAGAAGGGAGTCATTCCCCCTGATAACCAGGGCCAGGAGAAGGGAGTCATTCCCCCTGATAACCAAGGCCAGGGGAAGGGAGTCATTCCCCTGGTAACCAAGGCCAGGAGAAGGGAGGCATTCCCCGGTAACCAAGGCCAGGAGAAGGGAGTCATTCCCTCTGATAACCAAGGCCAGGAGAAGGGAGTCATTCCCCCTGATGGCCAGGAGAAGGGAGTCATTCCCCCTGATAACCAAGGCCAGAAGAAGGGAGTCATTCCCCCTGATAACCAGGGCCAGGAGAAGGGAGACATTCCCTCTGATAACCAAGGCCAGGAGAAGGGAGTCATTCCCCCATATAACCAAGGTGCCAGGAGAAGGGAGTCCTTCCCCCATATACCCAAGGCGCCAGGAGAACGGAGTCATTTCTCCCCGATAATCAAGGCCAGGAAAAGGGAATCATTCCCCCCTCCCCCCCGATAACCAAGGCCAAGAGAAGGGAGGCATTCCCCTTGATGGCCAGGAGAAGGGAGGCATTCCCCTGATAACCAAGGCCAGGAAAAGGGAGTCATTCCCCCTGATAACCAAGGCCAGGAGAAGGGAGGCATTCCCCTGGTCCTCTTTTTGTTGTGGAGCATTGTCCGAATCATTTCTATTGGAAGACTGGAGAAGGAAAACCAGGAGAAGGGAGTCATTCACCTGCTTGAAGAACTCACATCTTTATTTAGTTATCCGCCTGAGCTTTTTGGGTTAGTTTAGTTGGTCACTGACAGAGGACTGTGAGAACATTGTTACTTTGAAGGCCATCCTGGCAGATCACCGAGATTTCCTAGGTTGAAGCAGGGCAGTCCCCTCTTAGACATAGGGACAAATAGGTTTTGGGGTATTAATTAAAAAAACTCTTTAACCCAAATCATGACCCCTTTTTGTCAGTCACCTTCTGCTACACCCTCCCAGCAAGCAAACATTAACAATGTTTAATGATGATCAAATTATGATGTAAATAATTTAATAAGGGCACATTTTTCAGTTAACATACATAAATGTTAAAGCATAAATTGATCTTCTGGGAGTGTTTGATTATTGCGCACGCGCTTTGGGATGCATAGTGCGCGCGCTTTGGGATGCATAGTGTGCGCGTGCTTTGGGATGCATAGTGCGCGCGCGCTTTGGGATGCATAGTGCGCGCGCGCTTTGGGATGCATAGTGCGCGCGCGCTTTGGGATGCATAGTGCGCGCGCGCTTTGGGATGCATAGTGCGCGCGCGCTTTGGGATGCATAGTGCGCGCGCGCTTTGGGATGCATAGTGCGCGCGCGCTTTGGGATGCATAGTGTTTATAATACACCCTCGGCTGGAGGCTGGCAATTTACACAAGGGCACAGCTATGAACAACGCACACCGGGGAAGCAACACAGTGGAACCACCATCAATAGCTGCAAATTAGACACAATAAACATCTGAAGCAACAATCAAGGAACACAATACATGGAAAATAAGCATCACAATTGGCTTTATTACCTGACAAACATCTTAAGTACCTGACCTTGCCTCCTCACATACAAAGCATTGAGACAGGGGACCATGGAAAGCACACACTCATCGGCATGCACAATGCCACACACTTGCAAGTGCACACCTACTCCTTCCACCTACACAACCGTTAGTCACAGGAGACAACCCCCATTATCCAAGGCCACAGGGCCTCCTCACTAACAGCACCAAAGGTTGGCCAGAAAAAGCATCGTTTTCAGAAGGTCTCCCAGGGTGGGTTTAAGACCTGGGCTCGCCCTTCATCAAATTTACCAGCAGGTCAGGGGGCTCCCTGAAATTCAAGTGTATCTGCACGATTCCAGGAGCGCAGCGGGCGACAAGCATTGCTGCACTTGGGCCTTTTACAAGGACCCTGCTTAAAACTTTCAGAGCAAGTGCCAAGAAGAACCGGGGAAGCAGAGCACACATGCAGATCCAAGTCAGCAATCATCGATGCAGCAAGAACACATTTATAGTTTCCAAAACACCTCTTTTCAAGTATAAACATCTGTACAGTTGCACAAAATCATAACTCCATTTACAACATAAATACATTATTACTGGAAATTTCTTCACAAACGGAGGCATGGGCTCTGCGCTTGAGCTTAGTGTACAGATGGCCCAGCATTTTCTGCGTTGTTCTTGAGCTACACTCAGCATCTGCAACACCGCCCTCTGACCTAGCAACTGTGGTGCCACCTCTGAGCTAAGCTCAGCATTCGTAGCGCCTCCTAAGGGTCCAAGATCAACACCGCGGCGCCGTCTCTCCGCTAAGCACAGCATCCGTGGCACCGCCTCTGAGCTAAACTCAGCAAACGCGGGACAGACGCTGAGCTAAGCTCAGCATTCGTAGCGCCTCCTAAGGGTCTAAGATCAGCACCGCGGCGCCGTCTCTCCGCTAAGCACAGCATCCGTGGCACCGCCTCTGAGCTAAGCTGAGCAACCGTGGCGCCGCCTCAGGGGCTAAGACCAGCAACTGTAGTGCCACCTCAGGGGCTAAGCTCAGCATCCGTGGTACCGCTTTTAAGCTAAGCCCAGCATCTGTGGCGCTGCCTGTCAGCTAAGCTCAGTTTCCGTGGTGCCGCCTCTCAGCTAAGCTCAGCATCCATGGTGCCGCCTCTCAGCTAAGCTCAGCATCTGTGGCGCCACCTCAGGGGCTAAGCTCAGCATCCGTGGTACCGCCTCTCAGCTAAGCTCAGCATCCGTGGCGCCGCTTCTCAGCTAAGCTCAGCATCTGTGGCGCCGCCTCTCAGCTAAGCTCAGCATCCATGGTGCCGCCTCTAAGCTAAGCTCAGCATCTGTGGCGCTGCCTCGCAGCTAAGATCTGCATCCGTGGTGCCGCCTCAGAGCTAGGCTACACATCAATGGTGATGTTTGAGAGGGATTCGGCTTCCAAGGATGGCAGCACCATGCGAGCATGCAAGATAGATAAAGTGCCACCTAAAGGGGAACTTTTCCATTTTCACCCACTGTGGCCCTACCTGCATTAGTCAGTGCAATGCTGTACAGTGGCAGGTGAAGTCCAGTGCAATGTGGGAGAATCATAGGCGGAGTCCAGTGCAATGCGGGAGAATCGTAGGCGGAGTCCAGTGCTATGTGGGAGAATCGTAGGCGGAGTCCAGTGCAATGCGGGAGAATCGTAGGCGGAGTCCAGTGCTATGTGGGAGAATCGTAGGCGGAGTCCAGTGTAAAGCGGGCGAATCGTAGGCGGAGTCCAGTGCAATGCGTGAGCCACAATGCGAGCCCTGGGCAATGCATACAGTTGGGCAGGGGTGACGAATGCAATCTACATACCACCCATGTGAAGGTCTGACACGGATCCTGCCGCTGCCACCAGCAGAGAGCTGCGTCTGCATTCCGGGTGCTCCTATGGGGCCAGGAAGCCTTCCCATGTACAAGCCAATGGTCTGATGTGTAACACCCAATGATACTGCGCAGGTTTGATGGGGAATAAGCCAGCGATCACCAGATCATTTCCAGGTACGTGGCACAGATCCAACAGGGACATGTCACAATATAGAATTATTTCGAGGGATATGGCACAGGCCCCATGGGTATTCTCCCCCGTAACCCTCCAGTCATGGACGTGATTCTAATCACAGTGGACAGCCTATTCACAAAGTAAATAGTTTCCAAATCCCAGCACCACTGCACAGCAAATCACCCACTAGGTGCCACATATTTTGATAAATCCCACATGAAAGTCACACACCGCCCCATATAATCCCCTTCAAGTTTCAAGTAGGACAGTTTCATTGTAGAACCCTAAGGCCAGGACACTAACCTTGGGGGGCCCCTCCAGGTCTTTACAGAGATCCTGTCTGTACTGCTGCCTCCTCCCCCAGCCTCTCCTCCCCCCATCCCGTGATCATGGCATGGGTGGTGCACAACACACAAGGATGCAACAGTGTTTGCAACTGGACACACGTTGCAGAAATTGTAGGTGTAAACCAATGAATAAGACACAAATAAGGTTTGGGGCACAGGGATAATCGAGACACAGGGCAGACACGGATAGTGACGCCAGCAGCTTGGCACAGATGCCAAATCCCAAGAACGTGGCAACAATCCTGCATGTAGGCCTCGAGAAGAAGGTACAGTTCATATGTGCAAACCTCCCTCTGTCAGCACATGGCACAGGCTGCGGGTGTAAATCCTGGGACAGGTTGCGTGAAATATCCAGGAGATGGCACAGATCCGGTGAGTAACCCTATGCTGTGGCACAGATACTGCGTGTAAACGCTGGGTATGGCAAAGATAACTCCTTGTCCGCAGTAGTTCTTCCTGGATTGAAACCCTGAGGTGTTCACATCCAGTGTCACTGAAAGGAGCACCTTCTTCATCCATAGGATGTGTCTGAGCAGAAAAGTCCGGTGGTGGCGGGCATGACACCGGCCCCACCGCTTCATCGTTACACATTACTGGCTAGTTCCAGGGATGCTGTCTCTGAGCTCGTCTCACTGTCTCTGTGAAAACAAGAACAAAGATTGTGAATTTAAGAAGATCTTGATAGTAGACAATGAATGGAACAGCTCACAATTCTGCAACACGTACAGACTAATGCAATAGCAATGATGAGGGGGTATCATTTAGAATGCCCCATTTCTAGAGCTTTCGGGAGCATGGCTCACAAAGCTTAAAGACCCCAGAGAGACTGCCCCGTCACATCCATGCCCAGTCACACACCGTTTTGCCTGGAGCCCACGGTTCCCAGTATGAATCTTAATAACTTGTTACACATTTGTCAGATGCTCCAGTAGCCTAGATATTTTGCCAGCTCAAGAACTTGCTTCTCTAGAGAACGTTTCTAGCTCGGATATAGAGCTTGGGCTGAGGGAGCCTGGAATAGGTTACACAAGATGCTAGATTTTAATCTGAAACTTGTTCAATTTGATAGAATTTTACTTCCAACTGCAGGGCACAGCAAGTGGGGCGAGGTTTGTACACGCTTACGCCAACCTCTTTAATGCTGTCTTGGGAGAGTACAGGAGCCAGATATGACAGGTTACACCATGTACAGAAACATGCAGTGCTCTGGCAGAGTTTCATAGAGGATGTTCATCATGGCCGACGAGCAACTCGCAGCCAAAGTACAGGATCACTCTCTTTCTGGGGCAGAACAGAACATCAGATGCCCAGGGAGTGTGGTTGTGGAGTGGTTGCAAATGGGGCACCTTCCCTTCGACTATGGTCCTCTCTCCCCCGCTCCTCCTCCCTCATTCCCTCATCCCCCCCTAAGCAACTCGATGGCAAACAGTCACTCAAGTGTCTCTGGGATAGTGAGGGGCCCCCCCTTCTTTCTGGGAATCTTGTAGATGCTCGCTCATCTCGGGCTGGACTCGTCAGGATATCTCCTTTGCCCGCCTGAGATTAAGTAGTGCATGCAGCAGCATCCCTGATGCCGCGGGTTCTCTGCACATGGGTCGGTGGCAGACATTTGCTGATGTTGGACTTCAGGAAGGCTTGTCCTCCCCCCTATATGTAGTATGGGTCAGGCCTTCTGCCATAACCCAGCGCCTCACCACCACTCAATGTTTCTGCTCGGAGGGAATGTTTCTATGCGCTTTCATCTTCCATTCACTCTTTTCTTTTGCTCGCATCTGTTCCACCTCTCTACTGATTGCTCTGCCCATTGCCTCCCTATACCTTTATCACCACTACATCACAAGGCTCATCCCCCAACCCCTCGCTCCTTTCTCCAGTCCCTGATCACTTCTCAATTAATTCTCTTCCTCTCCCTGCTCCTGTGCCCTCCGCTTTCCCCCCTATTCTTAGATCTCCTCTTGAAGCGCCTCCATTCTTCTCTCACTGTCACAAATCCACTTCTGGCACACCATTGGTCCATGGATGAATATTGGTTTCTAAACCATCAATCGGCCCCACACCTCTAGTACACAAAAATGTATCGGAACAGATTGGAAACATAAGCAAATTATAAAACTCCCTGTCCAATTTTTGTAACGTGGACGGAAGAGCAGGCTTATCTCCGCAAGGTCGTGGATGGTTGGTTAGTTGCAACACAGTGAAAACACAATTATTAGCCAATAATAAAGGGACTGTCCAGTCAAGGTTGTATACAAATGTCCACTTTATTATTATCACAGCAGACAGTCCTTGCACACTCCAAAATATGACCCACCCTGTAAAGGAATGCAGAACACATCTTCAAGAAGGAAAGGGGATGTGCTCTAGATACTGACAGGAGGGTAGTTGGTAAAGTAATTTATTGCAGTAGTTCATGGATACTTGGTTTCAGCACAAAGGCATCAATGGGTCGTAAAATGTCCCTAGCGGCCTTCTGAGACGGACCTGGGGGACAGAACCACAATGTACCTTGTGCTTGTAGAAGTTCTTGGTGCTCGACACGGTCGAGTCAATTTCAGGGCGCTCTGCAGCTTTTGTGACAGAGTTCAAGATGGGAGACAGCTGTGGATATCAGGCGCCAGGCAGTTCGGCAAGCAAGGCTGGATGGACAACTGCAGGCTGCTCTACATGGCGGCTCGGGTGAGGAATCGTCTCAGTGCTGGTTGGCGGGTCAGAAGCACCTCGGACGATGTTAGCGACTGCGGTGTGACAAGAGTCAGTGGTGCAGTGGGTTGCAGCTTGAAGGGCTCAGCTGTCTAGAAAATGTCCTTTAAGGCGGACGCTGGTTAATGCACTCCTCTTAGCTTCTTCACTGGGCTTGTGATGTCCTTTAAGGTGGATGGCCCAAAGCTGAGGAGAGCGTTGCAGGCACCAGCCTTGTCCTTGGTTTGGTTCAGAGACTATGGCACTTCCCACTTTGGACGCTTGCTGCAGAGCCTAGCAGGCTGTGTGCTGGCTGGGTACTGGAGCTGCTGGAGGGTCTTCTGGATTCAGTATCTCCTTCGGTCCCCTGGGAGTTGTTTAGGGGAGGGGCCTTGCTTCCCTCTTTGGAAATCCTGGCCTTCCTTCTTTGGTGGAAGCTGTAAGGCAGACTATCTTCAGCCAGGGTCCAAATGAGTTCTTCGTGTTACTCCGTGCAAAGTCTCTGCATGATCTCCAAAAGGGGGGCTCAACCCACTTTTAAAGCCAAATGGGCCCCAGTGATTGGTGTAGGCTAAGCCTACTTGAATGTACCAATCCTGGCTCCCCCCAACCCCATTCAACAATCTTCTATATTTGTGAGGTCATAGCAAGAGTGCCTTGCAACAGGAAAGATAAAGGGGTGAAAAGATGTGCTACTAAGTCCCACCTATCGTTCTGTCTTTTGTGGATCAAAGGTTCTCTCTGGTTAATTGAGCTCTCTATGGATCCCGATTAAAGCAGGTCTCTCTTGAAGCGGCAGCCAGACCAGACTTCGGTCACCACCAAACCACATACTCGTACCTTCTGAATGGGGTCTCTCTGCGGGGAATGAATACTGTAAACAGCTGTCCCAGACATGACATTTCACTGCCCTTGATACTAAGAGGCGGGAGCTGGCTTCAGTTTGACACAGATGCATATCAAAGGTGTTGGAGTTTTCTGTCTTGTTAGCCTTGTGACAAGGCCTGTCGTGGGCCTATTGAATTAACTCATCAGTATGCGTAGCTGCCACCAGCAGGGCCAACAAAAGACAGGGAGGGTCCATGGAGCCATTTAATTAGGCTGGCTATGGCAGGAGGAAGGTTTTCCGCTCCCTTTTTAGATACCTTGATGTACTCCTGGCTGTCACATGCCAACTAAATGTGACAGAAGGCAGGGGGTGGCGCCTGTGGGCTTTTTCCACCCAGAGTACAGAGGTCTATGTGTTTGCTGTGCGGTGAGCATAGGAAAATGTGTGAAGATTAACCCCACACATTTTTGGAAGTTGATCTACCATCATTCCATTTCATTTAAAATTTGAAACAAGCCCAGGCAAGTGCTCCCCCACCGTGCGGATGATCAGATTTCTCACAATCACCCCTCTTCTCTCGCTCCCTTTACTCCTCATCATGCTCTGAGCTGCACCTCACTCTACAGATTCAACCGCCACACCTCCAAACAGCCCTGTGCCTATGTTAGCTTTGCACAGGACTAGGCACAGGAAACCCAGGTGCTCAAGGGGAGGACTCAGAGCGTGTTTGGGGACTGGCCGCTATTAATGTGAACTACAAACTCACCAGATGCTAACAGTTTGCCTCAGAATTATTCTCCAGAAGGTGATTTTATTGAGGGTTGTGAGGAGTGGGTCAATTTAGGATTCAGATTTCTGGCATGGCTGGGGCTTCTTAAGAGGTGTTGGTAAAGCCCAAGAACTGGTGTATTATTACCTTGATTATTTTGGACTGACCACTGGCGCTACTCAACAATAACAGCATGACTTAACACCATATCTGTTCAACAAAGTCTAATCTATAGGGTGGCGACGCAGTACAATTTCTGGACCTTTGCATTTATTTCGAGAGAATTAAATTGAGGACTTTGTTTTTAAGAAATCTTCCATCATGCAACGCCAGCCCAAGGACATTAGTAGGCCACAAGGTTTAGGCTAAATGGCTTGTTCCTAGACTGCGAATCAGAGGCTACATAAAGAGTAATTTCAAAAGCCATTTAGGTATTGGGCAAACGTTATCTACTGTCCGCCCCTCTCAGACAGAAAATGGTTGCTTCAAGAACACAGCATGCTTGGTCTGGGAGAATGAAACCTACTTTAAATCGATATATAGGTAAAACAGGGATATTTTCAAAACATTGGAATGTTCTGTGATCAGATACAGATTTACATGATGCCATCCCATTTCATATCTTACATATTCCCACCTCTAGGGGATATGGTAAGTCCAGCAAGTTTCCCAAACACCAGCTCTGACGCAGAAGAGGTCTCTATAAATGTGGACAGTGTCAGATCTACAATTTTACTAGACCCCAAACACTAATTTTAGAATAAAAACTGAAAGGTATTTAAACTCGGGCAATTGAAAGTGTCACCACGCACATCGTGTACATTTTAGCCGGTTTCTCTGGTTTATTCCCTCTGGGTGCTACCATTTGGGCCTCGAAGCAGAGAAATCAGCCGTTCAGGAAGTAGATGCACGACACCCGCTGGCTGCTCATTTTCAAAATAAACTTAACTTGGACACCACTTGCCCCAAATGTTTTGCAATTCAATAAATACGGCATCAAAAAGGAAGGGTAATAGACATTTAAAATGATGTTACTGCGAGTCAAAATAGATCTATCGACTAGGAACTTTTGTTCCTCGTGGACTTAATGCAGACACCAAATTCTATGTCTGCCTTTCTAAAGATAGCTACAGATATAGTCTTAAATCACTTAAATTCAATATCATCTGGTGTCCTTTTCGCTTTTCTATTTTCAAATGCCGTTTAGAAAGGAGGCCGCATTTCCTAGAATTTGTCACATAGTTGCAATATTGACAAGATTCTAAAATGCATCTTGTCTTAAGCCTGCATTCAGCAACGCTGAAAGAAGCCCTTTGTGTTTTTTGGGTACTGTACCTTTAGCAGATCAGTCTTTGCTTGGTCAAAATCTCCTTGGACATCGTCATGAAATGTACATAAAACCTATTACTTGCAATGAGCAGGGTTTGGCCACTGAACACTTCCAACATGGCTCCTAAGTCGGGATTTGAACTGTGGAGGGAACCACACTACATTTCCTATGTAGGGGTCTAGTTTGATATCCCCATGAAGATTGATAATCACTAGGGGCCTTCTGTCTGATGGGAGAGTCCCTACAAGGTTCGAGTTATTCTGTCTTGCAGGATAGAGCTGAAGGGCACCTTTGCACTGAAGTGGTTTCCGTGGAGACTGCTGAAATTCTCAAGCGTTTTTCTAGTTTGTACTAAGCACTTTATTGCACACTTGCACTGAAAGTCGGACATGAATCTGATATTTCCATCATCTCTGCCCAGCACCCCTCACTAAACTAAATGGACCAGCACTGAACACACTCCTCTGTATTGTAAATACATCCCTCAGTGTAGCTGCATTCCCAGACATGTTGAAGACCAGTCTTAGACGAGCCCTTCTCAAAAACCCCTTGCTTGACCCAGAGGACTTGAACAACTACAGACCCATTGTGAGCCTTCCATTCATCGGGAAGCTTATTGAGAAAGTAAACGCAACCCAGCTACTTGCCAATATCGACCAGCTTGACCTCCACTGTGATTACCATTTTGGCTTCCGCACAAAAAGCAGCACAGACTACAAGCATCCAGTGGTGGACGGTTAGGGAGAATTCTCTTAAACGGCTAATTTCCCAAACCTAGTGAGTCCCCCAGCAGCTTTGCTGGATTTGAAGGGTTTATTTTTTTTTCTCCTGCTAAGAGTGAGACTCTTTCTCCCACTCTTAGGCATATTGCTGATGTGTGTTTTAGGCTATTTTTGTGCTTATGGTATATCGGTTTTTTCTCAACCTCTTAGGTATTTTTTTACATGTGTGTTACACAGCACCCTCAGTGCAGTAACACAGGGGTGTCATAGTGACCCCCAAACAGACTCCATACCCTGGGGCTGACTACTGTCTCCCAGGGCATGCAAAGTTACCATTGACTTTGCTAGTCAATAGTTATGAACAAAACCAGTACAACCCATCTTACTATGGAGGTACAGGGAAGGGTTAATAGTTTTCCCTGGTGTTCATTTTCGAGAGGGTACTGTCCAGTCCCTCTCTCCAGAGTTTCTGGCTGGTGGAAGTGGTTACTACCATAAATATTCGACCGCGAATATTTTCCTATGGGATTTTCCCATTGTTCGAGGCTACCACTTTTACTGACAGCCTCTTACGTACCGCCGGGTTATTTTAATATTAACTTTAATCCAGTGTTTTTTTTTGCCAGATCTTTAATAAATTTCTTTCTCGTGTCTCGCTCTGTAATCCAAGCCCAGGTAGGGGATCCTTTGTTCGTCCTTTTGTCGGGCTTCTGCACAGAAGCCCTCCTTTCAGCACCACTGAGTCTGCGGTAGACAGTATGTGTGGGAGGGGGAGTAGGCACCCTGGACAGAGTTACCTAGGCAGCCCAATTTGCACTCTGCCCTGATAGGCTGGGGGGTTATCCCATCAGGAGAGCCACCCCACTGCGTGAGTGACAGCTAGGCTGTATGAATGGGGGGTTTCCTGCATAAAAGCAGGGATCTGAGGATTGGAGGACAAGACGCTGCCACTGGACCTAAGAAATCCGAAGAGGAGTGAAGCCGAAGACATCTGCAACGACTGAACCACCGGTGAAGCCCTGCTGCAGATCCTCACCACTTTTCTCCAACGACAAGAGAAGATCTTCACCTGCAAGAGCCTTCTTCCCTTGAACTGGTGGGGCCAACCAAATAGCCAATTACCTTCCAGGAACCTGTCTTGGTCAAATAGCCAGGCACCGGTCTACCACGACCGCGATTTAAAGGAGCTATAAAAGATGGACCCTACTGGATTCTCCCACCATATGCAGCCCAGGTGTTTAATCTCGGCAGCAAAAGGCAAGTCTTTTCCCAGGAAGGGAGGTACCCGAGGATGCTTGCCTGGTACTAGAGGGTGTTTGGGGCCGAACAGTGCCACCTTGGTTTTGTCAGCATTAAGCTGCAACCGATTTGACGACATCCAGTTGCTAACCTCATCCAAACACTCCTTAACTCCAAGCAAAGGCTCCTCTGCGTTGCCGATTTTAACGTATACCTGAGTATCGTCAGCATGAGACTGGAAGTTAACCCTTTGTCTCTTCAAGATATCCATCAAGGGACGGAGATGCAGGTTAAATAACAGGGGAGTTAAGAAACACCCCTGTGGTACTCCACAAGTCTGAGCCACAGGGTCAGATACCCAACCTCACAGTTTAACCTGCGCCCGATGTCTTGATAAAAAAAAGATTCAAGGCGCCAACACCATTCCGATCGTGCCAAGTCGGTTTCATTAGGATTCGGTGAACCACTATATCAAAAGCGGAAAGTTTCCCCCCCACCCCTTAAGAGGTCACAGATAATAAAGCAGTCTCGGTACAAAACGAAAGCAAAAGCCTGATGGCAACAGTTATAATAACTGCTCCGTTTCCACAAGCTCCTGAAGCTGTGATGTTGCCACTTTCTCAAGTACTTTACCAGACGATAGAAGTGCTGCTACGTGCCGGCAAATTTTAAATTTCTCCAGGTCTAGATTGGATTTTTTCAGGAGCGGTGTCACCATGGATTTTTTCAACTCTGGGGGTAGTGTTCTGTGTTTATTCATAACTGCATCATGAATGGTGAAATCTGTGACAAAATCAACTTCCGTGGCACCAGTGGTCCAGGGATGAATGTCGGTTTCTAAAACGTCAGCCCCACACCTCTAGTACACCAGAAGGGATCCGAACAGATTGCGAACACAAGTACATTATAAACCTCCTTGTCCAATTTTGGTAACGTGGACGGAACGGCAGGCTTATCCCCGCAAGGTCATGGATCATTGGTTAGTTGCAACACAGCGAAAATACATTTACTACCCAATGATAAAAGGGACTATCCAGTCAAGGTTGTATAAAAAGATCTACTTTATTATTGTCTCAACAGACAGTTCTAGTACACTATGAAATACATCCCTGTGCAGGAATGCAGAGGACAGACCGTTTAAAACAAGGAAAAGGAATGCATTCTGGTTACTGACAGCAGGGCAGGGTAGTTGGTATAGTAATTAATCGCAATAGTTCAAGGATATTTGGTTACAACACAAAGGGAGCAATGGGTTGTAAAATGTCACTAGAGGCCTTCGGAGGGGGATATAACCACAATGTACCTTGCGCTCGTAGAAGTACTTGCTGCTAGACAGTTTAGAGTTAGTTTCAGGGTCCTTAGCAGCTTCTGCGAGAGAGTTCAAGACGGGAGACAGCTGCGGTTATCAGGCAGCAGTCAGTTTCGGAGAACAAGGCAGGACGGACGGCTGCAGGCTGGCCTAAGCGACTGCTCGGGTCAGGAATCATTGTCTCAGTGCTAGTCAGCAGGTCTCAAGCACTGGTCGAGGCATCTCAGTTGGCGTTAAGAGACTGCGGTGCAACAACAGTCAGCAGTGCAGTCTGTTGCAGTTCGAAGGGCTCAACTGGCACAAATATGTCCTTTAAGGTGGACATCAGATGCTTGTCGATGCACTTCTAGCTTCTTCGCTGGGCTTGTGTCGTCTTTTAAGGCGAACGGCCCCAAGCTGAGGAGAGTGTTGCAGGCAGCTGCTTGGTCCTTCGTTTGGTTCAGAGACTCTCTGGCACTTCCCACCTAGGAAGCTTGCTGCAGAGTCTAGCAGGGCACGCTGTGTGCTGGCTGGGTACTGGTTCCGCAGCTGCTGGAGGATCCCCTGGATTCAGTATCTCTCTCTGTTCCCTGGGAGATGTTGAGGGGAGTGATCCAGCTTCCCTCTTGGAAATCCTGGCCGATTATACCTTCAGCCAGGGTCTAATGCGAGTTCCTCTCGTTACTCATTGCAAAGTCTTCAGATGATCTGCCCAAAAGAGGGGTTCAGCCCTCTTTTAAAGCCAAATGGTCCAGTGATTGGTGTAGGATAAGCTGACCGTAATGAACCAATCCTGTGTCCCCACCAAAAATCTCCTGTATGCATGGAGGTCATAACCAGAGTGCTTTGCAACAGAAAAAGTAAAGGGGTGAAGACATGTAATACTAAGTCCCACCCTTCTTCCTGTCTGTTGTAGATCAAAGGGTCTCTCTAGTTATTGGATCTCTCCGTGGTCTCTGATTAAAAGCGGCTTGTTCCCCTTGCAGCTGCAGCGAGACCAGACTTTGTTACCGCCAAACCACATACACATACCTTCTGCATGGGGTCCCCCTGTAGGGAGGACTACTGTAAACAGTTGTCCCGGAGCCGACAGTTCACTGCCCTTGATACTGAGGGGCAGGAGCTGGCTTCCGGTTGACCCACTGCATATCAAAGGTTGTTGGGGATTCCGGTCTGCTTTGTTAGTCCTGCAGCCAGGCCCCCTGTGGGCCTGTTTGAATGAACTCTGCTTAGTATGCGAAGCTGCCACCAGCAGCTAACAAAGGTAAGGGCGGATCCATGGAGCCTTTGATAGTTAATTAGGCTGGCCATGGCAAGGGGAAGATTTTGCCCTCCCCTTCTGAGATGCCTTGATGTACTCTTGGCTGTCATATCCCAAATAAATATGACAGGGACAGGCTGTGTCCACCCAGAGTATACAGGTCTATGTGTATGTCGTGCGGTGAGCATAGAAGAATGTGTGCGGATCAGCCCCACATATTTTCCAGAGATTCATCTACCATCATTAATTTCTTTTAAAAAAGCTCTGGCGAGCGCACACCCGCCGTGCAGATGGTTGAATTCCTGACAGAATGGTGATGTCTCAACAGCTAAACGTTTGCCACCCGTGCTGGAAAGGGAAAAAGGGTATCATTTGTCAGCTTCAGCTTTCCCAAAATAGACTGAATGGTCTCCTCAGAGACTGGTGAGAATTAGGACAGGTGGGCATGATCAGAATTATTCGCTTCACTCATACCAAGGCAGTAAAGAACGCCCTCCTTATCCCCAGGTATCTGTGTTTGATTGAAGTAGATCTTTTCCTGGATTAATTCAATTTTGCTTTTGAAAAATGAATTGAAGTAGCGTGACAGAACTTGGAAAACAGTTACCTTGGCCGATTGATTGCATCCAAGATTTATTTGTGGAAAAAGTCTGCTTTGGCTCTAAAAATTGCCACTTTACAATTCTTCAGGGCAAGTCTAACCTTGGAGGCCATAGATGTTTCCTCCATTTCTGTTCCAGGGCTCTCGCTGGTTTACGTCGGGAAATGAGGTAAGGGGAATACCAGGGTTGTGATGGTTTAGTATCCCTGCTAGATTTTAAAGGGGGGGCACACTAGAACATATAGTACATATAGCTTCTGCTCCCCTTGTAAGGAAGGCAGCAAAGTCCACTGATGGATTAAGAAGGTCCAGTTCTCCTTTCAGATCAGATCAGTGTATCTAGATCTTTAGTACTTCAATAGGTTAAGGGAGGAGAGCCAAGAAAGATTTCCCTATGCCACGTTTACTAAAGTGAAATATCCTGGCAAAACCATCGGACCAAGAGATGGGCAGTGTATTGGTCAGCGATGTGCTTGCGCCCTTAATAATTGTAGGTCCAGGCAATGCCTCTGAATAAGCGATGGGGGTACCCCTAAGGTTTCAAATCAGATTTTCCCAGCAAATCCCAGAGCTCCCTTGAGCCGGGGTCAAATTGGTCGTCTAGCCAAATATTAAAGTCCCCAAGACAAAGAAGGTCCTTGCGTTTGCTTCCCACTGACAAAAGAAAAAGATCGAGAAGTTCCAGAAAAAGATCGAGGTGGGGGGCCGACACGCACACAGTACTTTGAAGGAATATGAGGGAGACAGCCAAATTGATAGATGACCAATCTGTATTAGCTCTCACCAATTTAGAACTTCTAGCTGGGAGAATTTCAGAGAGGCATTTCAAATTATCGCTACCCCTCCACCCCTCAACTGTATTAGCTCCCCGCAATCCACAACTTCCAGATGGGAGATTTCCAGGGAGGAATTACAGATTATGGCTACCCCTCCATCGCTCATCTTCCATCTGTATTAGATTGCCGCAACCTGGAACTTCCAGATGGGAGATTTATGGGGAGGTGTTACAGATTATGGCTACCCCTCATCCGTATTAGCTCCCAGCAATCTAGAATTTCCAGCTGTGAGAATTTGGGGGAGGCTTTACAGATTATGGCTACCCCTCCACCCCTCATCTGAATTAGATCCCGGCAATCTGAACTTCCAGATGGGAGATTTATGGGGAGGTGTTACAGATTATGGCTACCCCTCATCCGTATTAGCTTCCCGCAATCTAGAATTTCCAGATGTGAGAATTTGGGGGAGGCTTTACAGATTATGGCTACCCCTCTTCTGTAATAGCACACCCCCTCATGATCTTGAACTTCTAGATGGGAGATTTTCAGGGAGGCATTACAGATTATGGCTAGTCTACCCCTCATCTGTATTAGATCCCCACAACCTAGAATTTCTAGATGGGAGATGTTCAGGGAGGCGTTATGGATTATGCCTACCTCTCTACCCCTCATCTGTATTAGCTCCCCCCAACCTAGAACTTCCATAAGGGAGATTTTAGAGGAGGCGTTACAGATTATGGCTACCCCCCCAACCCCATCTGTATTAGATCCCTGCAAAATCTTCCAGATGGGAGATGTTCAGGGAGGCGTTTTAGATTATGGCTACCCCTCATCTGTATTAGCTCCCGCAATCTAGAACTTCCAGATGGGAAATGTTCAGGGAGGCGTTATGGATTATCGCTACCCCTCCACCCCTCATCTGTATTAGCTCCCGCAATCTAGAACTTCCATATGGGAGATGTTCAGGGAGGCGTTATGTATTATCGCTACCCCTCCACCCCTCATCTGTATTAGCTCCCGCAATCTAGAACTTCCATATGGGAGATGTTCAGGGAGGCATTATGGATCATGGCTACCCCTCATCTGTATTAGCTCCCGCAATCTAGAACTTCCAGATGGGAGATGTTCAGGGAGGCGTTCTGGGTTATCGCTACCCCTCCACCGCTCATCTGTATTAGCTCCCGCAATCTAGAACTTCCATATGGGAGATGTTCAGGGAGGTGTTATGGATTATGGCTACCCCTCATCTGTATTAGCTCCTGCAATCTAGAACTTCCAGATGGGAGATGTTCAGGGAGGCGTTCTGGGTTATCGCTACCCCTCCACCGCTCATCTGTATTAGCTCCCGCAATCTAGAACTTCCATATGGGAGATGTTCAGGGAGGCGTTATGGATTATGGCTACCCCTCATCTGTATTAGCTCCCGCAATCTAGAACTTCCAGATGGGAGATGTTCAGGGAGGCGTTCTGGGTTATCGCTACCCCTCCACCGCTCATCTGTATTAGCTCCCGCAATCTAGAACTTCCATATGGGAGATGTTCAGGGAGGCGTTATGGATTATGGCTACCCCTCATCTGTATTAGCTCCCGCAATCTAGAACTTCCAGATGGGAGATGTTCAGGGAGGCGTTGTAGATTCTGGCTACCCCTCGAACGCTCTTAGAGGTACGATCAACACATTGAATTGTAAAGCCCTCAGGAACTAACTCACTGAAAATGGCCCGATAGGAGTCTGTAAACCATGTCTCTGTAATAAACAAGATATCCAATTGATTGGTCTTAATAAAATCAGACGTTTCGTGTGCATGGCAGACTGCAGATGTCATGTTTAACAGAGCAGCTTCAATAGTCACACTAGCGGAGCACAAATGCTCATGCGCTTTAATACCTCCGGGCTTTATCAATCCCAAAATCGCAGCTCTCATCCCATGCACGAAGCGTGGCGTGTCCGGAATCATTATTCAGCGCCAGCAAAGTGGCTCCGTTATACTGGCTTTGAGCTAAATTACCGCTCTCCATCAGTCACCAGAGAAACAGCGCTCCACACCGAAAGCCAAACAGTCCAAACAGGGCTTAAACAGGTTTAAACAACAGGTTTAAACAGGGCCTAAACAGGTTTAAACAGGGCTTAAACAGGTTTAAACAACAGGTTTAAACAGGGCCTAAACAGGTTTAAACAGGGCCTAAACAGGTTTAAACAGGGCCTAAACAGGTTTAAACAGGGCCTAAACAGGTTTAAACAGGCCCAAACCAGCTCAAATAGGCCCAAAACAGCTCAAATAGGCCTAAAACAGCTCAAATAGGCCTAAAACAGCTCAAATAGGCCTAAAACAGGCTTCGCGTCAGCTCATGGGCCAGGTAAGGCCTGCAGCGCCACCCAATGATGTCAGGAGGGCCGCACGCCGCCGGTCATGATGGGAAATGAAGTGCCGTGACTTCAAAATGAATACCACCAAACCGAGCTTGGACTGGAAGCCGCCTCAAATGCATAATGCAGCAACCTACAGCCCTAGCAATTGTGCACTCACACATGAACAGCTGGCAACATTTCTACACATCTTCCATTTAAGAAAAAAAAAATTAAAATGACAAACATTCGGTTTTAAAATTAGCAGGGATCTTATTTACTGCACATTCAAATGATATCCCTCCTAAAGCAGTGCGGCGCCTCGCAAACGGCTGCAACAATAGTCCTAGTAGAGACTGAACATTTTCCTTCCATTCTGTCTGCTGTGTTCTCCCGTGAATGCCCACCCACACGTAGCCCTTCCTTGCTCCCTGAAAAGCAGCACAGGGCGACAATCAGGGATCATAACCGCTCAGTCACCAGGATTCTATGTCAAGACGGAGGCGAGCATTATGCTTCATCTTCTTATTTATTTGCTCTCCAGCAGTTTCAACAAAGTCAAACAAAATGTCCATCTTTCTGATGGCTTAAAACATTTTTTTTTTCAAAACTTCATTTCAAAACTCCATTTCCCATCATCCTAGGCCCTGAACCCCGTGTCCTGGTCACGTGACCTAGTCCTTCCTCTTCCTGTAAACCTCCTCTTCTTTTCCTGCTCTCCAAGAGATAAGTACCCTTTTCACTTAGCTGCGCTTTTCCGCCAGTTTTTTGTGTGGGGTTACCGATTATAGTGATAATAGATTGCGTTTCTCATGACCAATCACCAGAGCAGCGCGTAGGGATCGCGCAGCGTAGCCAGGATTCGAAAATCCGTTACTTTAGTTTGTTTTAGACCCCGTGCTGCACTATCAGCACTCCAGGGGTCAGCGAGGCCGGGGCTCGCACTCGCGCCGACAGCGAGGACGCGGGTCCCCCACCCTCGTGAAGAGCGAGAAAGTTAACCCTCCTCCCCATCCCCCACCCGCGGGGGCGGAGCTTAGCCGAAGAAATCGGCACGCAGAGCGAAGGAGTGCGAAAGGCCCCTCCCCCTGGGAGGTGGACCTTCCCGCCATGCGGGCATTGCGACCCGACATCCCGGCAGAGTGATATCAATACTGTTACCAGAGAACGCCTCGAGAGCGAATTGTAGACTCAGTGCTTCCGCTGAAAGTTGAAAGAGCTGCTTCGCAGCCAGGTGCAGCCTCAGGAAAAAGAGTGAGAAGTGGACGTGCCCTTACACCGATCAGGTATTATCAGGCACCTACCAGCACGTATCATGGCCGAGTTTGAGTGGAGTGAAGAGGAGCAGGAAGCCACGCAATCGGAAGATCTGGCTCAGAGCTTCAAGGACGTGCTAGGTAATTCACTCATCGAGGCAGTGGCTATAGGAGTTAAACCCCTGCAGGACCGCCTGCTAACAATTGAGACATTCCTAAGCCAGAAGGACATAAGCACCATACCGTCGACAAGCACGTCCACCAGGGCCATGCCGGAGAGCCCACAGGGGTGTACGAAGGCCCGGAAGAGCGCGAACTCTTCTGACCCCCCGGGCCAATTGGAAGGGGCGAATCCTAAGGCCCCGGAGGCATCCGACGCTTTCAATAGGCTCAGAGAAGCATTTATGGCCAAGTCGGAGGTGCCGAGCCTCATGACCCCCTACCCAGGGGACGATAATATGGGAGACACAGGAGAGGAGTTCCCTCAAGAGGAGGAGCCCATAGAATCTCCGACGTCCTCGCAGGAGGACGAAGATAAACACGGAGACGAAGGGAGCTTAACGCCTCCGAAAAAGAGACTGAGAAAGCTGAATCATTTAGAGGAGGAAACCTCAGATATGTTCCAGCCCGAGGAGATTAGAAACCCGAGATCGTCAGAATGGGTGCCGTCTCCGAGGGTGGCACGATACATGACGCAGAGACTGCGCAAGGCCTTAGATAAGGAAGTGAGGCAAAGAATGAGGGCAGAATGCCCCAGACCAGAACTCCCAGGGAAGGTAGCAGAAGCGCCGGAGTTAGATCCAAAGATGCTAGCGTTCGTAGCGAAATCGAACAGAGACCCTAGGAAGGGGATCGATCGCTCCTGGAGGAGTTGCCAGGAGAAGGTCCTGGATCTGGCAGGCCCTCTGGCCAAGATCATGGACCTGGCAGAGCGAGCGAAAGATACAGGAGAGGAGATCGACCCGGAGGTGCTAGCGAACTGGGCCCAAAGAGCCGTTTGCCTGTTAGGCAACGCGAACTGCGCCATTTCCTCGGAGCGCAGAAGGGGACTTCTATTGAAGATAGACCAAAAATTAGGAGATCTGTCCTCCTACGAGGCAGGAGAGGCCGCGCAGGGACTTCTGTTCGGCGAGACTTTCGGAAAAGAGATGGGGAGATTCGTAGGAACCTACACCTCATTAGAGAAAGCGCAAGCCTCCATTAGGAAGATCTTCCCCGGAAGGGTTTTTGGAGGGACCGGCCGCTACAGAGGCCGAGCGACCGGTCGCTATCAGACAGCCAGAAGGCCTCAATCGAACAGAGCGCAATACTGGGAAGATAAGAAGCCAGACACCTTCTTCCAACCCAGAGGCCGCTTCCCCAGGGGAAGGCGAGGCAGAGGACAGGGAAGAGGACAATACGTTCCCACAGGTGAGACCATCCGCGTATCCTGCGGTAGGGGGGAGGACAGCGAAGTACTGGGAGAACTGGCGCGCGCTTTCCTGCGACGCTTGGGTGCTTCAGTCAGTCAAGGGCCTGCACATTCAATTTACACAGATCCCAATCCAGTACAAAAACCCCAATCCGATAGTAGCAGCGCGAGCAGAAGCAGACCGGCTGCGAACAGAACTCCAGAGTTTAGCAGAGAAACGAGCCATCGAACCGTGCGTGGCTCCGAAATTTATAAGCAATATGTTCCTGGTACACAGGAAAGAGAAAGCGAGGCCGGTAATAAATCTGAAGGGCCTGAACGAGTGGGTAGTTTACAACCACTTCAAGATGGAGGGGACTCACCAACTCAGAGACACGCTCCGACAGGGCGACTGGCTCACAAGAATAGACCTGAAAGACGCCTATCTTACGGTCCCAGTGGATCGAGAATACCGACCCTTTCTAGCTTTCGACTGGGACGGGCAGTTATGGCAGTTTGCCACGATGCCGTTCGGACTAGCGTCCGCTCCCTGGGCATTCACGAAACTGATGAGACCAGTAGCAGCAATCAGGGAGAAGGGTATTCGGATCATCTTATACCTAGACGATATCCTAAAAATGGCGAGCAGCGAAGAGGCGCTGCAGTATCAGACCAGATGGGTTGCGAACCTACTGACGTCTCTAGGTTTTCTCGTGAACAAAGAGAAATCCGAAACTATACCAGCCAGGAGGATAGAGTTCCTAGGCTTCATAATAGATACCAGGTCGGCGACCCTGGAGCTGCCGAGCAGGAAGATTCGGGATATCCGGAGAGAAATAAGAACCTGCCTCGCCAGTCCGACCGCATCTCTGCGAACAATCGCAAGGATAGTGGGCTTGCTCGCATCGTCAATTCAAGCGATATTCCCAGGGCCCCTACATTACCGAGCGCTCCAGAGGTTGAAAATAAGACACCTCCAGCAAGGGCTCGGCTATCACCAGCTAGTGCAGCTAGACCAAGAAGCCCGAACAGAGCTAGAGTGGTGGCTCCAGAACATGGAGGCGTGGAACGGCAGAGCCATTTTCGGCGACCGCCCGGACATGATAATAGAATCGGACGCCAGCAGGGCAGGCTGGGGTGCCCGTTGCGGAGAACTCCAAACGGGAGGCAGATGGAGCTCGGAGGAACTCAACCTACACATAAACTGCCTGGAGCTTCTGGCCGGCTCATTTGCTATCAAGGCTTTCACCAAGGACAAGGTGAATTCATGCATACTGCTGAAGATGGACAACATCTCAGCAGTCAAGTACATAAATCATTTAGGTGGGACGAAGTCCAGATTGTTAGCGGAGATAGCCAAGGACTTCTGGCACTCCTGTCTGGAGTCGGGCACGGCAGTTACGGCAGAATATCTACCAGGCGCCCAGAACGTAGTGGCGGACTGGAACTCCAGACATCTCACAGACTCCAGCGACTGGAGGCTACACAGAGCGACTTTTCAGCGGATAGAGAAGCTCTGGGGACCGTTTCACGCAGATCTGTTTGCGTCCAGACTGAACGCGCAGATGAGCAAGTTTTTCAGCTGGAGACCGGACCCAGCAGCAGCGGGGACGGACGCCTTTCTGCAAGACTGGAGAGGGCAAACGCTATATGCTTTTCCTCCTTTCATAATGATAAGCAGAGTGCTAGCGAAGGTACGCAAGGAAGGAGTGATTCTGATCATAGTAGTTCCGATATGGAAATCTCAGGTCTGGTTTCCCGCCTTGATGGAACTAATGGCGGACCACCCGCGAGTGTTGCCGCAAGAGGAAGGCCTCCTCACGGACCCAATTGGATCGTATCACCCTCTGAGAGTGAAGGGGAAGATGCCGCTAATGGCGTGCAAGATAGCAGGAGACGTTGGAATCTCCCGGGAATTTCAGCACAAGCTGCGAGCCTCATCGCAGAATCATGGGCTCCCTCGACTAGAAGGAGCTACGATGCAGCTTGGGGCAGATGGGCTAGATGGTGCAAGTCGAGAGGTTTTCATCCCGTTTCTGCCCCTCTAGTAGAGATCGTGAACTTCCTAGCGGAACTTCTGCAGGACGGTAAAGCCTACCGCACGATAGGGGTATATAGATCCGCGATATCTACAGGCCATTTGCCTATTGAAGGAGTTCCAGTGGGTGAGAACGTGGCAGTAATTAGACTCCTGAAAGGGATAAAATACAGGAAGCCACCGCAGCCGAGATACAAATCGCTATGGGACGTGACAGTCGTGCTTCGTTTATTAGCCGACTGGCCCAGTAATAGATACCTATCGCTAGGAAGACTATCAGAGAAATTAGCAATGCTTCTATGCATGATCTCATGCAGGAGAGTTGCAGATGTCAGGGCATTGGAGGTAGACAGAATAGTATACGGGCCAGACGGTGTGACCTTTCATCTGGCCAGGAGGACAAAAACAGACTCCTCATCAATAACGTATCCATACATGCAAGATCATCCTAAATGGTGCGTAGCCTCATGCATTAGAGAATATATAAATAAGACGGCGGAGCTGAGACCGTCGGGGACAACGCAATTGCTAATAGCGCGCAGGAAACCTCATAAGGGCGTAGCAACAGCCACTATAGCGAGATGGGTTAGAGAAGTCATGAGCCTAGCAGGGATTGACATGACGAGGTTTGGAGCCCATTCCGTGCGTGGAGCAGGGGCATCCAGAGCAATCCGTCAAGGGGCGACATTGCAAGATATTTTGAAAGCAGCCGATTGGGCGAGTGATAACACGTTTAGGACGTTTTATTTTAAGCCAATTAATACACTAGCAGAAGCTATGGTAAGAAGCTTTGAACAAGCATAATGCTCGCCTCCGTCTTGACATAGAATGAAGATTCCCCCTGCTAATAGCGCAGGGAGCTCTTGATTCTATTAAAGACAAGGAGGCGAGCATTAATTTCCCACCCGAGATACACGGGAGAATGATATGAAATGATGTGATTACGTGCAGACATGTACGGAGTGTATAACAATTTCATTTTTCCCAAGAATAGGGTGTGTATCCGCCGCCCTAACATGTTCTGTTGTTTCCATCTTAGGAGAGGACCAGAAGAACGGCTGAGTGAGCTCAAGAAACATGGATCGAGATCGCAGTTTGGAGGCGAGAGATTCGTTCCACAGTTCTACAGTTCAGAGACCTCCAGGATCGAGTGTTAGTTCAGGAGATGTTTACGTTATCAGTTGCATTGCAGTCAAAGAAGAGGAGGTTTACAGGAAGAGGAAGGACTAGGTCACGTGACCAGGACACGGGGTTCAGGGCCTAGGATGATGGGAAATGGAGTTTTGAAATGAAGTTTTGAAAAAGAAAAAAAAAAAAAAAAAAAAAAAAAAAAAAATGTTTTGAGCCATCAGAAAGATGGACATTTTGTTTGACTTTGTTGAAACTGCTGGAGAGCAAATAAATAAGAAGATGAAGCATAATGCTCGCCTCCTTGTCTTTAATAGAATCAAGAGCTCCCTGCGCTATTAGCAGGGGGAATCTTCATTGTAGACTCCGACACATCCTGGGCAAATATTCCTGACTCACCTGCACTCATCCCCTCCCCTCCTCACCCCCTGTTTGGCTTTCAGTAACACCCTGCTTTATAAACACAGCTTGAAAAGTAGGAAGGTACTCCGTCAAATATATAAATCCTTAAAGAATTGTGACATTTACCCCCCCCCCCCCCGCTTCCGGTTGCTGAGTCAGAACAGGAAGTGGTGACCAGGAAGCAGAGGGAGGACGGGAGGGAGGCAGGAGGGCGTGTTGCTTGCGTGGAGAGCACGCCATTAGACGGCTCCGTGTTGAAGCAGGAACACCATGTTCTGCCCGCTTGGTGCTTGGAGAGCACACGCTGGACCCCTCTGGAGGCTTGGCCCCACCTGGTCTGACTACGCAAGCAAGTATTAGGCTGCACTTGCGTCTTAAAGGGTTGGCACTTGCGATCTCTTCAACAATTGGAACCTGCACTTTTTATACCCGGTCCATTGGTTTCACCTTCCTATTGGATATTTAAACAACAGTTCAGAACTAAAGGGGTGCCACAAGACTAACATTTCGGGGAGTAGGGGGGCTAATCCTTCAAATGTTGGAAAAGGGGCGAACTTCCGGAGACTGTTATGGGGTCATCCAACTTCTTTAGACATTCTATTCCAGTGCAGCTACTATGTTACAAGCAATTAACGCTCATTTGTGTCTGAAACCACACACGTAAGAACCAAACTGCTATGGGAAACGGCTGTCCCCTGACCCCCCCACCTTTCAAATCACTCCCCTGACATATGTATGCATACAAACGCAGGTGCTAACAATGAAACAATTGCCGGGACAGTTCATCGTCAATATCCTGCCCTGACACGGCTCCTTAGACCAGCTGGGTCCAGCCAATGGGTACTGCATGGAGGTGGGAGATCTCTTCAAAGCTAGTCTTGGAGGGTTCCACATGGAGGAGTGAGATTTCTTCAAAGCTATTCTTGGAGGGTTCCGCGTGGAGGTGGGAGATCTCTTCAAAGCTAGTCTTGGAGGGTTCCGCATGGAGGAGGGAGATCTCTTCAAAGCTAGTCTTGGAGGGTTCCGCATGGAAGTGGTAGATCTCTTCAAAGCTAGTCTTGGAGGGTTCTGCATGGAGGTGGGAGATCTCTTCACCTCCATGCGGAACCCTCCAAGACTGGCTTTGGAGGTGGGAGATCTCTTCAAAGCTAGTCTTGGAGGGTTCCGCATGGAGGTGGGAGATCTCTTCAAAGCTAGTCTTGAAGGGTTCTGCATGGAGGTGGGAGATCTCTTCAAAGCTAGTCAGGCCCTGTGAGCAATTCGACCATCCGCACGGGGAGTGTGCGCTCGCCAGGGCTTTTTCAAATTTTTTAATGGAATGATGGGAGATCAACCTCAGAAAATGTGTGCGGCTAATCTGCTGTGAGAAACCAGAAGGAGTCTCACCCACTAGTCCCCGGGGATCTGTCATCCAGGTGGCCAGGTAACAGCCATCACTTTTGAATCCAATTCCTGCTGGAGGACCAGAGTGGGAAGATCACCTGGGTGACGGGGTCTTCGGGGAGTGGAACACTGTATGGTGAGACACGGTAGCCCTCTCCCTGTAACACTTTTTCACCATCCTACTTGATGGGATATTTAGAAACCCCCTTCCTTGCACAAACACTTTTACACTGACAGCCTACTCTGAGAGAAAACATACTCGCACGCGAGCCGTGTACCCGACATGTACCAATACTATGGTCAGTCGATGTCAGGCAATTTTTGACAATTACTCACATTGGACTTCCATTACATGTACCCACACGGATAAAAGCCGGAGCACGAGAGCACACTCCGACCGAGGCAAAGCACACAAAGGTACAGCAGTTTCGAGTCGGCAGCTCAACGAGAGGAGAAAGACGGCACGGCACAAGAGGTTTGTGAGAAGGGCAACCCCCTTGACCTACTCGGCAGGAAGCTGTTACTTTCAAGAGACCTTCAAGGCAGAAAGCTTAAGACCAGGAAACCAGGCTGGAGAATCCTGCATTTTGTGTCAGATATTGAGGGTCCTCCTGTGTAACTGACCAAGGCATGAAGGAGCTGCAGAACGACAGAGAAAACTCCCAGCCGGTGAGTTGGGCAAACCAATACCAGACCGGTCTGTGTTGAAGTCAAGGTTGCAAGCAGCAACATTGTAAAATGAATGAACATTGTGAAACGTTTATGATGAAAGACTTGAGTAAAGCTAAATTGCCGTTATATGTTTCAACTTCAGAAGGAAGGAGACCATATCATTGACAAGAGTGGTCCAGCACCATGAACGTTCTCAATCTAAGGTCTCGGAATGGTATTCAGACAAGAGAAATGAAAGTAGAATATTGATGTGAATTAGGTAAAGTGAGTAAAGTGTATCGAAGTGGTCCTGTGATGGTTTAAGCAAAACAAATTGCACATTTGAAAGTCTTCCGAAAGATTATCGAGAAGCTCTGAGCCCGGATGAGGGGGATCTGTGGTCTGAGCCCAGCTGAGGGAGTCCAAATTATGAACATTGTGGAAAAGGGATCTGAGCCCAGCTGAGAGGGACCCCTGGTCTGAGCCCGAAGGAAAGAGACGATTCTTGAACTTATAAATACGAGAACACTGAAAAAGGAAAGGAACATGTTTGTTTTGTTTGGTACAGCAGGCCCTCTGTAATAAGAGACCGACATTGCGAGAGACATTTTGGCAGAAGTCCCTGATGCCTTTGTGTTGAACTGTTACCCTGTGGCCAAAAAGCCAGAGACTGTGCTAAACTCGAGGGAGATGCTTTGTCCCATGCTGAAACATGGGGGAAGCGAAGCCAACTGCTCAACTATCCTGACGTATCATTTCTTGAACACTTTTCTTTTTGCATGCATTGTTATCCCCCACCATTCTGTATTTAGAAGTAAGGATTGGCAATAGGTTTATTAGTATAGGCCTTGTTTTTTTGACAGCCTGCACTAGGACTGCTTTATTATTATTTGATGGTCGTAGCTTGCTCCCATCCTTAGATTTAGGATTAGATAGGCGTTCAACCAACCCCTTTAAACTTCAATAAACATCCTTGAACGGTCATCACTTGTATCGGTCTTCACTGTTTAATACCATGCCTTCCTTACACCGCACACATTTTCCTATGCTGACCGCACAACAAATGCATAATCAAGTGTACTCTGGGGGACACAGCCTACAGGCACAGTCCTCCCTGTGACATTTAGCTGGAATGTGACAGCCACAGGTACATCAAAGCATCTCAGGAAGGGGAAGGCAACACCTTCACTACTGCCATGGGCAGACAAATTAAATATGAAAGGCTCCAAAACTCTGCCCTGTTCTAATGTTTAAGTATTGTGTGTTGGCAGCGCATACTGATGAGAGTTAAATGAAAGCAGGCCTGCGAAGAGGCTTGGTCACAGAACTAACACAAAGGAAAGGCAACTAACACCTCTTTGATATGCAATGTGTCAACTTACAGCTAGCTTCCACCCCTCTGTATGAAGGGCAGTGAATGTCATGACTGGAACAACTGTTTACTGTAGGCAACCTCCTTTCAGAAGGAAGAAGTATGTGATTTGATGGAGACAGTCTGTTCTCACCACAAACTTCAAGGGAGACCTGTGCTTTGATCAGTAGTACACAACGCTCAATTTCACTCCTTTACCTTTCCTGTTGCAAAACACTTTGGTTATGACCTCACGCATAACAGAATATTGTTGGTGGGTACCCATGATTGGTTCATTAAGGTAGGCTTAGCCTGCACCAATCACTGGGGCCCATTTTGCCCTAAAAGAAGGCTGAATCCCTCATTTAGCAGATCATCTGAAGACTTTGCCAGGAGTAACAACGAGGAATCATTTTGAGCATGACTCAAGGTACAGTCCACCTTACAGCTTCCGCCAGTGAAGGAAGGCCAAGAAATCCAAGAGGTAAGCAAGATTCCCTCCCCTAAAAATCTCCCAGGCAACAGGGGATATACCAACCTCAGAACCCCTCCGGCAGCTCCAGAACCGGTGCCCAGCCAGCACACAGTGTGCCTTGCTAGATTCTACGAGCAAGCTTCCTAGGTGGGAAATGCCAGAGAGTCTCTGAACAAAGGACAAGGCCGTTGCCTGAATCCACTCCCAGCTTTGAGCCGTCCGCCTTAAAGGACGGCACAAGCCCAGCGAAGAAGCAAGGAGGAGAACCACAACAAGTATCAACCAGCGTCCATCTTTTAAGGACATTTTCAAGGCAGTCGATCCCTCGAACCACGACCGGCTGCACCCCTGACTGTTGTCACGCTGCAGTCACTAAAGCTGTACAAGATGCCTCGACCAGTGTTCCAGATCCGCCAACCAGCACAGAGACAATAATTCTTGATCCTGAGCTGCTGTGTAGGCCAGTCTGCAGCCGTCCATCCAGCCTCCCTTGCCGAACTGCCTGCCGCCTGATACTCTGCAGCTGTCTTCTCGCCTTGAACTCGGTCGCAGGAGCTTCAAAGCTTCCTGGAACCAACTTGACGTCGAGCATCAACAACTTATACAGGCACAAGGTACATTGTGGTTCTGGCCACCTGGTCCTTCTCCGAAGGCCCCTAGTCACATTTACGACCCCTTGCTCCCATGGTGCTGAAACCAAATAACCTTGAACAGTTGAGACTGATTACTTTACCGACTATCCTCCTGTCAGTATCCAGAGTGCATCCCTTTCCTTCGTTGAACAGTCTGTCCTCTGTATTCCTTTACAGGGTGGGTTGTATTTTGTAGTGTGCCTAGGAACTGCCTGTTCTGTTAATAATAAAGTAGATATTTTTATAGAACCTTGACTGGACAGTCCCTTTTGTCATGGAGTAAGAATTGTATTTTTGCTGTGTTGCAACTAACCAACGATCCACGACCTTGCGGAGATGAGCCTGCCGTTCCGTCCACGTTACCAAAATTGGACAAGGAGGTTTATAATTTACTTGTATTCCAATCTGTGTGGATCCCTTCTGGTGTACTAGAGGTGTGGGGCTATTGATGGTTTAGAAACCAATATTCATCCCTGGACCACTAGTGCCCCGGAAGTGGATTCACCACAAGCCCCCGCCCAGAGGTTATGTTTTCAGCCATTGATGGCATCTGGGCATGCTTGCTGGGCATTTACGGGGGTGATGATGTGGTGGTGAAACTGTTATTTGTACACTTTTAGCACTGGGATGATTCAGGCGGCGAGTTGAGTATTTAAGACCTTCCACCCTCCTCCCCGGCTGGATCGTAGAGCTCCGGGGCCTTGGGCCCTGCTCCAGCCGTTATCTTTGCCCAGAGCCAGGGCACAGCCTGGCACCGGCAGCTGAAAGAGCCCTTGTCTATTCATTCTTGCAATGTTTATTTGCGGCCTCCCCTTCTCTCCGAGTTGGCAGCTGTGCCAGAACAGCGACGGGCATTAATGAAGGGCTGTATGCTTCAAGAAGCACAGCAGTCAATTAGGAGGCCCAACCCCGCAACGCAGTCCGGTGCATTCCGAAAGCCAGTAGGGCTGGGGCTGGGTCTGGGTCAGAGTCAGTCCCTTCCCAGGCCAAAGGCCAGTAGGGCTGGGACAGAGCCAGCCCCTTCCCAGGCCAAAGGCCGGTAGGGCTGGGACAGAGCCAGTCCCTTCCCAGGCCAAAGGCCAGTAGGGCTGGGACAGAGCCAATCCCTTCCCAGGCAAAAGGGCTGGGACAGAGCCAGTCCCTTCCCAGGCCAAAGGCCAGCAGGGCTGGGACAGAGCCAGCCCCTTCCCAGGCCAAAGGCCAGTAGGGCTGGGACAGAGTCAGTCCCTTCCCAGACCAAAGGCCAGTAGGGCTGGAACAGAGCCCAGTCCCTTCCCTGGGACAGAGCCAGTCCCTCCCCAGGCCATGGAAGAAGTGACAATAATAGACCGTGGTCGCTTTTCAATGAGGGGCATTAACAGGCGAGTGACCTGCTACTGGAGGACGGGGCATTAATTGGCGTGACAGTGTCTGCGGCTGGAAGAGGGGGCGTTAATAGTTGTGGCTGCTGATGGAAGAGAGGGCATTAATAGGCAAGATTAATGTTGGAGATTTGCCCAGTTTGGGCCGCACGTGACCACGACTTGCAGGGTGCCACCAGCGCATGTTACTATGTTGAAGCCACCCTGGGCGTTTCGTCAAATCCAACGTAATGCCCATTATTTTCATACCCACGCCTCGTTGCCAGCGCTTGCTCCCACCATCTGGCACCAGCTCAGCCCATTACTTGGAGGGGATAATGAGGGGTCGCCCGGAGGGGGGGGGGGGTTGTTCTGAGACAAGCTCTGTAGAGGGCAAGGGTCCCTCCGCCTCACAGTGGCAATGAGTTAAGCGCAGTTACCCACTTGTCTGGCTGTACCCTACACCTCACGTGACCACCTGACGGAGCAGGCCTAGTCCTACGCTTCCCTGCAGAGACTTTGGGCTGGAACAAGCAGTGGCCCGGACAGCTGGGACACCCAGGAGTCATTATTCTTGAGCCCCTTACTCCTATAGCTTCCATTCCAACCCAGGGGGGTACTGAAGCCCACCCAGAGGAGCTGTCCTACCAGAGACACAGAGGCATGGCTTCCTCCATCCTGGACTGCGCCCAAAGGGGATCCGTGCCATCAAGGACCACCTGAACCACCTGTCCGACTAGCTCGACTCGGCCTGGCAGCAAGAAGCCAACAAGCACCCTCTTCCAGAGAAGAAGACGGCTACCAGCCGCCTCAGCCATTCTCAAGCGAACCAAGGTGCCACCTCGCCATGGGCACACCAGTACTGCCCCTATAGGCCCTCCAGTAAACGTTACTGTGAGGAATTCGGCCATCCCCACAATGGGTGTGCGCTCACCTGGGTTTAAATAAAAAAATCTTAAATGAAATTGAATGAGGGTCGGTCAACCTCTGGAAAATGTGTGGGGCTAATCTACACACATTTTCCTTTTATCACTGCAGGACATACACATAGACATGTGTACTCTGGATGGACACAGCCTACAGGCGCAGTCCTCCCCGTCACATTTAGTTGGTATGTGACACAATGGAGTACATCAAGGCATCTCAAAAGGGGGTAGGGGGCAAAACCTTCCCCCTGCCATGGCCAGCCTAATTAAATAACAAAGGCTCCATGGATCGACCCTGTCCTTTGTAGGCTCTGCTGGAGGCAGCTACGCACGCATACTGATGAGAATTAATTTAAGCAGGCTAGCAAAAAGACAGGAAACATCAACACCTTTGATATGCATCTGTGTCAATCTGAAGCCAGCTCCTGCCTCTTAGTATCAAGGGCAGTGATCTGTCATGTCTGGTACATGAGTTTACAGTATGCAACCCCTGCAGGGTGAACCCTTTCAGAGGGTTTGTAGTATGTGATTTGATGGAGACAAGGTCTGTTTTCGCCACAACTTCAAGGCAGACCTGCCTTTAATCAGGAACCACAGGGAGCTCAATTAACAAGAGAGACCCTTTAATCCACAACAGACAGGACGGTGGGTGGGATTTAGCAGTACATGTTTTTACTCCTTTACCTTTCCTTTTGCAAAGCACTCTGGTTATGACCTCGTGAATACAGGAGATTGTTGGTGGGGACCCAGGATGGGTTCATTAAGGTAGGCTTAGCCTGCACCAAGCATTGGGGTCCATTTGGCTTTAAAAGTGGGCCGATACCCTCTTTTTGGGCAGCTCATCTGAAGACTTTGCACGAATAACAAGAATAACTAATTTGGACCCTGGCTGAAGCAGCTTCTGCCAGTGAATGAAGGCCAGGATTTCGAAAGAGGGAAGCAAGATCCATCCCCTAAACATCTCCCAGGGAACACCCTCCAGCAGCTCCAGAACCTGTACCCAGCCAGCACACAGCGTGCCCTGCTAGGCTCTGCAGCAAGCTTCCTAGGCCGGAAGTGCCAGAGAGTCTCTGAACCAAACCAAGGAGAAGGCAGCTGCCTACTAACACTCTCCTCAGCTTTGGGCCGTCAGCCTTAAAGGCCGACACAAGCCCAGTGAAGAAGCTCGGAGTGTATCGACGAGCATCTATCAGCGTCCTCCTTAAAGGACATTTTCGAGTCAGTTGAGCCCCTAGATCTGCCACCGACTGCACCCCTCACTGTTGTCACGCTGCAGTCGCCAAAGCCAACAGACTTGACCAGTGCTTCAGACCAGCCAACCAGCACTGAGACAATGATTCCTCACTCCAAGCCGCTGTGTAAGCAAGCCTGCCGTCGTTCGTCCAGTCTCGCTTGCCGCCGGATACCCGCAGCTGTCTTACGTCTTGAGCTTTGTCGCAGAAGCTGTAAAGTGCCCTGACACCGACTCGACCCTGTCAGCACCAAGAACTTCTACAAGCACAAAGTACATTGTGATTCTATCCCCATGATCTGTCTCCGAAGGCCCCAAGTAACATTTTACAACAAATTGCTCCCTTTGTGCTGAAACCAAGCATCCTTGAACTATTGCGATCGATTATTTTACTGACTACCCTCCTATCAGTATCTAGAACGCATCCCCTTTCCTTCCTGAAACGGTCTGTCCTCGGTGTTCCTTTACAGGGTGGGTTGTATTTCGTGGTGTGCTAGAACTGTCTGTTCTGATAATAAAGTAGATATGTTTTATACAACCTTGACTGGACAGTCCCTTTTATCACTGGGTAAACATTTTATTTTCACTGTGTCTGAACTAACCAACGATCCACAACCTTGCAGAGATAAGCCTGTCGTTCCGTCCACATTACCGAAATCGCACATGGAGGTTCATAATTTACTTGTGTTTCCAATTTGTTCGGATCCCTTGTGGTGTGCTAGAGGTGTGGTGCTGATTGATGGTTTAGAAACCGATATTCATCCCAGGACCACTGGTGCCCCGGAAGTGGATTTGTCACAGTTACACACACTGCGGTCAAGAAAACTAGATGTACACCCACCAAAGAACTCCCCCAGACAACAAAACACTACATCTGCACACGCAAAGTAGAAATGGCAGCCGTAGTCCATGCATTCTGGCTGGCAAGGCTTCCTTTTGGACACAAGTGCACCCATGCCCTCCACAAAGGACAGGTCATCCAGAAACAGCCTTGCAACCAGAGCCCGGGGCCCTAGCCTTCTACAAGTAGCATAACAACAGCAAAGTCATCTGGCACCCCCCCCTGCCCATCACCCCTCTCTTCCAGATCCACGAAAGCACCTGGAGGCCATGCAGATAGCAGCGGCGCGCAGCATCCACCCAAATAACATACCCTGTACATTACGCGGGGTCAAGCAGAGCCCTGCCCCCTCTCAGGGGGATCATTCTAGGATACCCTGTACATTATGCGGGGTCAAGCAGAGCCCCCATCACAGGGGATCATTCCAGGATACCCTGTACATTACGCGGGGTCAAGCAGAGCCCCATCACAGGGGATCATTCTAGGATACCCTGTACATTACGCGGGGTCAAGCAGAGCCCTGCCCCCTCTCAGGGGATCATTGTAGGATACCCTGTACATTACGCGGGGCCAGGCAGAGCCCCATCACGGGATCATTCCAGGATACCCTGTACATTACGCGGGGCCAGGCAGAGCCCCACCACGGGATCATTCCAGGGTACCCTGTACATTACGCGGGGCCAGGCAGAGACCCATCACGGGATCATTCCAGGATACCCCGTACATTACGCGGGGTCAAGCAGAGCCCCATCACAGGGGATCATTCTAGGATATCCTGTACATTACGCGGGGTCAAGCAGAGCCCCATCACAGGGGATCATTCCAGGATACCCTGTACATTACATGGGGTCAAGCAGAGCCCCATCACAGGGGATCATTCCAGGATACCCAGTACATTACGCGGGGTCAAGCAGAGCCCCATCACAGGGGATCATTCTAGGATACCCTGTACATTACGCGGGGTCAAGCAGAGCCCTGCCCCCTCTCAGGGGATCATTGTAGGATACCCTGTACATTACGCGGGGCCAGGCAGAGCCCCATCACGGGATCATTCCAGGATACCCTGTACATTACGCGGGGCCAGGCAGAGCCCCATCACGGGATCATTCCAGGATACCCTGTACATTACGCGGGGTCAAGCAGAGCCCCATCACAGGGGATCATTCCAGTATACCCAGTACATTACGCGGGGTCAAGCAGAGCCCTATCACAGGGGATCATTCCAGGATACCCCGTACATTACGCAGGGTCCAGCAGAGCCCCATCACAGGGGATCATTCCAGGATACCCGTACATTATGCAGGGTCCAGCAGAGTCCCTCATTCCAGGAACACTCCAAGAGACCATCACGGGCACCGTGCCCAGCACCGGCACTTACCCAATCACACCGCCTCACCTGCCACCAGAAACCACAAGAACACATCCAAGGGTCCCGGGCCCTGGGATCCTGCCTTCCTCTCCCCCCACAGCTCTGAGTACCTGGGATGCCCACAATCTCCCACTAGCCATTCCAAGCCGATGGCCACCCTCCACTCCACTAACCCAAACCCCCTCACTCCATCCCACGCAGGACACAGGCGAGTCCCCCAAGCTCACTCACCTCAGCTCTTCCAGCGCCTTCCTGTTCCCCTTCCTCCGCGTCTCGTCGATTGGATACAGCTTGAAGAGCACGAGGCCGAATAGGATGAGGACCACAGGGGCAGCGGAGATCAGCATCTTTAGGGTGAAGTTCACCTCTTCTGGCTGCGTACATCCACGCGTCTGGTACCCGGCGAAGCTGGGGAACCCACAATAGACAGGTTATAGAAAATGTGGGAGCCACACACCTGGGGAGCACTCCAACAATGAAGGACCTGAAGCAGTCCCATTTCAAGAGCAGGGCAGGACCCCGGGGGGGGGGGGGGTGTAGGTGGGTGCGGAGGGTCAGTCCTGAGGCCTGTGGGCGTGTGGCGCAAAATAAGAAAATCATAGATAGTTATGTCATGGCCGGCTCTGGCATTCCCCATGGGCTGGTGCCACCGACATGCCAGTAGGGCAGAGCCAGTCGCTTGTCTGGAACATCTTACGCATACAACTCCCACCTTCCTCCCACAACCGACTTGGGGATCAGAGTTAAGAGGAAATTGCGACTTACTCTAAGCTGAGCGTGGAGACTCCCAGAGAGATCCCTGATGCGAACTTGGTGAAAAAAACATAAAACGAAAAGAAGATCGCCTCGTGGCCTCGAGATTCTGGATACTTCAAGGAAAAGTCATCAACAACATCTGGCAGCATGGACCTTTGGTGGAGAAAATTCAGACAAAATTACATCTGGCAGCATGGGCCTACAGGGAAGAAAAGTCTAAAAATAACATCTGGCAGCATGGGCCTACAGGGAAGAAAAGTCTAAAAATATCTGGCAGCATGGGGCAACAGTGGTGGAGAAAATCCAGATAAAAAGACATCTGGAAGCATGGGGCAACAGTGGAGTAAATTCAGAGAATAACATCGGCTAGCAGGGACCTACAGGAGGGTACATTGGAACATCTCCAGGAAACTTGTATGTACAGGAAGAAGGTAGACCTCTAGCATCATTGATCTTCAACGAGGTCAGAAAACGGCTTCTGGCACCGTGGATTTATGGGAAGAAGCAGGCAGGCCATATATGGCAGAAGGGCCACTAAGGGGCACATCTGGCAACAATGGGCTCATCCAATCAGAACAGCTGGAAACAAAGGGCAATTGGAAGAGGAACACGCTGAGCAAGGGCAATGAAGGGTGCCTAGGACCCCGCCCTCGGAGCAGGAAACGGTCGCTTGTGGTCAAGCTTGACGGCCCATTCTCCATGAAGTAGCAAACCTTACCCATTGGGTGCGGTCTTCTTGGGGTTCCCGCGGGCATAGTACGCCAGTAGTCACTATGCTGGCACGGGCACCCTATGAATAGTAGCTAACAATGGCAGGCATACCTTATCTTAATGCCGAGGGTTGGCATTTCAGGTGGTCCTGTCCCTTGTTTACACTATTGACTGCCCGGTGTACAGGGATTAGGATATAGAAGCCGGGTTGACCAGGCGGCAGGCACAGTTATTCATAATCACAGAACAGAGCATAGAAACAGATATCATTTCAGATTACCATGAAATTGAGCCTGTATTGTAGTGCTCTGAAGAACACATTCAAAGTGCTGATCTCCTCCCCCCTGCCCCCCCCCCAAATAAGACCTCTACACGCGTTCAGCGCGGATATAAAGTGCCTCATCAGGAGGGTTTCACTCATCCGTTTTAAACATTACAAGAAAAAGGAAGAATGGGGAAAACCAATACATGAACATTATTTGTGTCTTGTCAACACACAGCCAAGTGTTGGAATTTCGAATTTACAGTTTTTCTCAATTGTCCCCTTTTCTTTTAATGTTTAAAAAATACAAGTGAAACCCCTCCTGATAAACCACTTTCTATCCGCGGTGAAACACGTGGAGGTCTTCAGTCAATTACATTTTTTGGGGGAAGATCAGTAATTTGACTGTGTTCTTCCGGAGCACTCCAGTGCAGGCTCAATTCCATGATCATCCTCAATGCAGGGCAATCATCGAATAACATCATTTCTATGAGCAACCCAAGAGTTCGGTCCGGTGATTACCTGGCGCCTTGTCAACCCGGCTTCTATGTCACAACCCTCTGGATTCCGAAAAGGACACACGAGTGCACCATTTCCCCACGAAATGACTACTGCGCAGAAGGGGCGTGAGAAGCAACACCAACAATAGCACAGTGGCACCAAAATAAAAGAATGTCCAAACAAAAGCTCTATACAAATAGGATTGTTACTTAAAAAAGATCAAAAAGGCACACAACTAATAAAACACAGCTGGATCACACACACGGGAACGCGAGGGGTCAGAACTGAAAGCCAGACACGAAGTTGCCATGTTTTGGTTAGGAACATGGTTTGGGAAAATGCCTCTAACCCTATTCTACAGAGGAGTTTCCCACCTAAAAACCAAAAGCTAAGGATCTGTCTGTGTCAGGATGTCGGAAACTAAAAAGCAGTCCTTGTGTCCAAACCTCCCATCCTGACCCTCACACTGCAAACAAAATAAAGTGAAAGGAAATGCCTCCAACCTGGCAAATAGTGCTCAGAAATGAAAATTAGAATGGCTCCAACTATAAGCCCCCCCCCCCGGATTCTTGAATGGGGTGGCCATGTCTCTTTACTAACAGTTCCTTCAAATCTCTCCTTGATTGACAATACTGTTCGGCAACAAGTTCTGTAACAGTTTTTCTTGAACACAAAATTCTTCTTTGTCTAACAAACACTGTAACACTTCTTGTAGCTTTGCAACTCGCCTGGTATCCTTCCCCTGCCAGGACTTCGAATGGGTTCTCAGTTTGTCTAGATCACCGAAACAGCATATACCGTTCTCAACTTGGTCTATCTGCCTGCTTTCATGTTCGTTCATTCTTTGCCCCACACTTGCATCACATGCATTCATATCTTACTGAGGTTTGAATATGTACTTTGCCTTTTCTGCATTCAAACAATCTTCTTGTGGCTTCGGTATTAGAAATCTTTTAACATTCAAATGGTCGTTGTTGTGGTTGGCGGAATGCCCCAGGGTCCCCACTTACTTTGGGCTGACTCACCGGTTCTCTCCAGGGTCTCTAGTCTTGGTCGCGCTTCTGCAGCCTGGCTCTGCCGCTCGCTTCCCACTCTGGGTTGTGCAGATGTCCCTCCTGCTTTCTTCATGGCTCCACTGTCAAATGCCCGTTTCCCTTCAGGACCCGGTAAGGAGAACGCTGCCTCTTTGAGCTGCCAAGCACCCGGGAACTCTCTCCCGGCTCCCACCGTCTCCACAGCAGGCCCTGCGTCTCGCCTTCTGTCTCGGCAAACTCCACCGCCCGGGTTTGTGTCTCCAGCATTCGTAAGCTTCTGCAGAGGAACCGATGTCTGCTCCTGCACTGCCACACACCGCCGTGTGGTTGCTATCTTCAAAAGTCCCACGCACAAGTGGTTTTGTAGAACTAGTCTGCACATTGAGCTTCAGGCTCCTGTTACCTTGTCCCAACTGCTTCATCCTCCTCGTATCAGTACTTGGGTGGTTATGGGAGTTGGTGTCCATGGTTTTTATTGGACATGCAGTATTTGAATAGAATGTCTCAGTGGTTTTACATGAGAGAACAGTTTCACAAAAGGTGCACCAGAAGCAAAAAGGGTTTCATTGGAGCTTTGATTCTTGGGGTCATAGGTGGGGGGATGACCTAAAGAATATTGGGAAGAGGTTTCTCTACTTCCTCTGGAAGGGGGACCAAACACCTGGCCATAGGCTATTAAGATCTTGGGCATTAGAGGGTCTTCCTCATGTGAAAGGTGGACAGTGCGGGGGGGGGGGGAGGTCAAATACAGCATCTTGTCCAATGAAGCCAAGACTTCTCCATGGTGGCTGTCGCCTCCCATGTGATCCTCCCTCCTATATCTGCCCCCAGGGTCAGGATCAGGTAGTGGCTGCCGTCCCCTGGCCACATGGGAGGATATCACAGAAAGTAGATTTTAAAATATAGTGGCCCCCTGGGTTTTTAGACAGGCGTGTTCATGCAAAGATTTCAGCAGCAAAATGTCAAACCTATTGGAGGTGGTTTTAAAAAAAGGTAGAGAAAGGGTGCATACAACTCACTGGCGTACTTCAAGGTGGACCATGGGGACAGGGACACTTAAAATACCTTTAGTTCTCGTCTTTCATGGCTCAGCATCTTTGAGCCAGATGTCTAGGTGCTTTTCGGCAGTCGAGCTGGTGTCGAGACAGTCAAGTCATGTCTCCGGGTCAAGTGGGCATCAAGACGTGCTCGAGATGGGGCTCCCAGTGGGTCCAGTCGGTGTTTGAGATGAGCTTGTCACTGGCATCCAGTGGGTCAAGTTATCATTGAAGTCGGGTTGAGGTGATGCTTCTGTTGGATCGAGTTAGCAGCAGAGACAGTGAGTCGATGGCTTCCACAGATTCAAGCGGCATTTGACTCCAGGTGGGACAATGCACTTCAATAGTTCAAGTCTGCGTCAAAAAGGCTGGATGGGCAGATAAGCGGATTCTAAGTACTTGGAGTACCAAAGGTAGCCACGCAGGTCTAGTAGAGGCTCAAAGTGAGTGAAGGTAGTGAACAGGCTTTGGGCTGCCTCCTGGGCTCTACAGTTTCCAGGAGACTCAGTCTGGGGTCTCAGGGGCAAGGGGAGCCCTTTTCCTCTGCCCTTCCCAACCATGAAGGTTTGTAGACAGCACTTGCAGGGTTCTGTCACCACCAGTGGGCTGGGTTCTAGGTACCAGTGTCTCAGTCGCGGTAAGACTTGCCTGGCCAACTGGTCATCCCAAAGAGGCCATTGGGCTGGTTAGGAAGAAAACCTGGTCTTCACCTCTCTGGAAGAGGACTTTGGAGTAGACCACACTCCTAATCAGGTCAAGGTGAACCTTTCTTCAAGCAGTGTCCAAAGACGGATGAAATAAAGGCAGTGTCCCTCCCTCCTAATATAGGCAAACGCCACTGTGGATGTGTCTAGAACAAGCGTGTTGAGTAAAGTCCAATCCAGAACCTTTGCCTTCTGATATCAATCACAGAGTGCTTTGGCCACGAGAAGTGGGGTGTGGATGTACAGGTAGTTTAGAAGCCCTGGCAAATTCCAAGATACTGTAGACTGAGGTTCTATCCTGGGCTTCTCCAACTCCACCCCCTTCCTCTGTCTGCCCCCAATGAAGGCAATTGATATGATGTGGCATTTATAACGTGCCTATACACAAGTGATTTAAGGCGCGACGAGGCAAGGGCGGGGGAACAGAGGGAAGACAAACAACGATCCTACTAGGCCAAGTGACATTCAGATCGCGCAAGTGCATCTGAAGCGGGTAGGGGGAAAGTGTGGAGTGTGGGGGGAAGGGGGAATGGACAGTGCATTACTTGGCATAATAGAATAAATAACAATAAGTAAAGTACAGCCAGCAGGTGGCAAGTGCAGGGGTGAAGGGTAAGTGCAGGCATCAGGTGTCAAGTGCTGGTAGTGGGACTGTAGGGAAACCGAAAACAGTCCCGAAGTGCAGGGGTTGCTAGGAAGGCAGTGCAGGTGTGCGACTGGTGGGGGAGGGGACCTGGGCCCGAGGGTGGCCAGGTAACCAGTGCAGTGCAGTTTCAGCCAGGGTTTCAGCAGGGGAGAGGAGGAGAAAAAGCAGAAGCAAAGAGAAAGGTTTTGAGGTGCTTCCAGAACCGGAGATGGTTCTCCTCAAGTTTCAGGGGGCAGGGAGGCTGGTCCAGAGGGAGGCCGCAGGCGAAGAAAGAGATCTACCACCAACTCGTTGCTTGGAGAAGCGACTGACCCTTGACAAAACCGTTAGTGCCATCAAATAGCATTGTTCCCAAGTACACTAAATTACTGTGAATCCAAGCAGACGTCCAAGGCCAAATGATAATATGTTATTGTATAGCACTTCCGCTTAAGCTCTTTTTTATAGAACAAATATGCATCCAATATCCCCCAACCTGTGTTGGTGCTCATTTATCGACCTAAGGATGAAAGGCTTTTTGAAAGGGAAAAAAAGAAAATGTGAAAAAAATATATTTTTTCAATTTTCGTTTCTTCCAAACCGGCCCAGGCACGGCCGGTAACCGGCCCCACTCCCTAGGGACGATTTCGGCCCGGCCCGAAAGGCCGAGGAGCCAATGCAACCCTGCACTGATGCTAGCCGAGTGCCTGCGAGACCCCCCTCCCTGGATGCGCTCCCCATCCTTGCATTTGCTTGTGGAGGTTTGGGGGGCAGGAGGCAGGATCCAGGCTCTCAGCAGTTACATGTTGCTCCTGGGGGTTCTGTGCTATTCATCGCTTCGCCTGCAGGTCTTGCCTGGTATTCCAATCTGTGTGCATCACTTTATTTTGGCCAGAGGCTCCTCCCACCCCCGGGTCCCCCAGTGGGTCCATGTTATCTCTACCCTGTGTTCCTGCGGTGCCCTGCGGTGCCACAGGTTGGTTGACCTCTCCCTTCTGGACATGGCTCTGCTCCTAGGGCACAGGGTTTGGGCGGTAACTGCACTAGTACTAAGCATCCTTGCCAAGGTTGCTTGGCAGTGGTGATTGCCGAGCCCTCCTTACCAGCTCCCCAGAAGCTGCAGGGCACCGAGCGACGCCTGCAACAATCTATTGGAAAACGTAACCTGACTCAACACCAAATCGCTAGAGTTAAACCCTTCCACCTTACTCCTGGTCCCGGTGAACACCTGCCATTGGGAGCCTTCACTGGCATCTGGCTCGGGTGCTTCTAAAGTGGGGAACCAGGTTATCTAGAGAAGCAGAGTACCTCAGGGAAGGGGAGCCACGGGAACAAACCCTGGCACCAGGAGCCACCCCCACCCTCAACGGCAACTGCCATCTAGAATTCAAGGGAGTCACCTGGCACCAGGGGCTCTTAGGCAGCCACATCTGGCACCAGGGGTCACTGGGCAGTCACATCCGGCACCAGGGGCCACTGGGCAGCCACATCCGGCACCAGGGGCCACTGGGCAGCCACATCCGGCACCAGGGGCCACTGGGCAGCCACATCCGGCACCAGGGGCCACTGGGCAGCCACATGCGGCACCAGGGGCCACTAGGCAGCCACATCCGGCACCAGGGGCCACTAGGCAGCCACATCCGGCACCAGGGGCAGCCACATCCGGCACCAGGGGCAGCCACATCTGGCACCAGGGGCCAAGCAGGTAAGAGGGGGGGGGGAGGGGGCACATCGGCAAGCTGAGTATGGAGGATACATTCCCAGATTTGGGGTGACTACAAATGGAGGTGCATTTGACAATGGATGACAATGAGCTAGACTAAGTTCTGAAGCCCTGCCCCCTCCCCCACTTGGGGACTCTGCCCCAGGGTACTCACCAGGGCAGCAAGAAGGCGGCCGCCACACTGATGCCGGACGCCACGGCCACAACGTAGGTGACGAGGATGTTACTCTTCATGATGGCGACGAGGACGAGGAAGGGGACGGCGGACTGGGGAGAAGGAGGGTGAAAGGGTTAGCGCAGCCCCAGCAGGCCTCTGCCCCCGGTCTGGACTGTGCCCAGGAGGCTGGCGGGCTCCCTGCCAGTCTCAGCCCCCTCCCCGACCCCCCAGAAACCAGTGATCAGACACAGCCCCCGAGACCCCGCAGACTCACCGAAATCCCAACGTACACCGCCGTCTTCTTCCCGAAGCGGGTCAGGAACCAGTGCCAGAAGGGGATGGTCAGGGTGGCAGAGAGCTGGAAGAGAGGGCACACATGAGTTCCCATCACCCTGCGAGGCCACCCGGGTCACCCAGGGCCGAGTGGCAGAAGGCTCAAAAGACCCGTGTATAAGGGACCCAGGAGCAGGTGGCCGGACGGGATCCCTACAGGGGGTCCACGTGCCAGGGGTGCGGGGCAGGCACCACTTGCACCCCCCCACTACCCAGAGGAAGGAAGGTCCAAAGCCGATTCGCTCCCACAGAAACCCCACCCAGGGCGGAGAGCTGTGCAGGGACTCGCTGTGAGCCCCCCCCCCGCTAATGGGCTCTTGGGTGGGAACCTGCAGGGGGGGGGGGCAGCCGTTCTTTTGTCACCTTCTCGTATTTACCCTCCCCTTTACTGTGAATTACTACTCGAAGTGCAGCGAGGGAACCCTTCACTGGTAAATGGTACAACCCCCCCCTTTATCCCAAATCAAGGTCCATATGTAAGGCAGCCGTTTGGGGATGACAAGCGGTACCACTGAGCAGAAAGAGGGGCGCCATTAAAGGGCAGTCTGCCGCTTGGACCAACCAGTATGCCCGAGATCCTGACCTGGCGTGCACGGGTTCAGGCCTGGCTCCAGTCAGGAAGCGGTCTTTAAATCTTAGGCACACATTGAAAGGCGCTACACAGACGCCCAAAGCAAACAACTAAACCAGGGAAGGAATTGGGCCGGAACAAGACGGAGCGGCCCTCCTGCGATGAACTGTGTCTGAAAGTCCCTAGGGCCGCCCAAACGGAGACCATCCCAGGCTGTATATAGGGCTCCTCCATTCCAAACATTTCACTGTCAGGGTGACTGACAGATGAAAGGAGCACCTTACCCAGTGTGCATTGCATGCTGGGAAGGAATGCACGCATGAATTACTAGCGCAGACATGTTTGATAAACTGCTGGTCATTAGTATGTTCCCAAAAAGCAGCCAGCATCCTAGAATGAGGGAACCCACATTATTCTATACCCAGCCCCAACCTGCTAACTCCTTACACGTGCGGTACCCCATCCTCCCGCGCGTTAAGTGAAGCGGTGGGGGACCAGCACTGCCCACCATACGCCCCCCCTCCCCCCCCTTACAATAGGATAGTGTGGTCCTGGCCCACTCCTTTCTTGTCCACCAAGGAAGGTCAGAGTGCAACAACGCCCCCACCAGTGCAAGCAGAAGAAAGTCCTACCATAATGGCCAGCAGAATGTTCTGGAAGTCGTTGCGGAAACCGAGAGTGTAGGTGCAGAACAGGGCGAAGTTCCCCTCCAGCAGCTGCAGAAAGAGGAGGCATGATCAGGGTTGAGGGGGTCCACACAATGCCCACGCACCCCACCCCCCCCAAACAAAACCCACTGGTTTCAAACTCAAAACCACTGTCCCGCCCAATAAACATTGTTAAAGTAATTTCAAAATAGTGATGTGGTCAGGGAAAAACTGCCCGAGCTTGCCCCAGATGGTAGCAGTTGTCCCAGCTGGATACATACTTAAGGGTCTACAGAGGTCCAACGTCGCCCCCCACTATCCAAAGCCAATCTGGTGTACCCCTGAATCCACGGTGGCCTCCCCCCTTCTCCAAACCATCAAAGCACACCTGCAACTACACCACAGGGTCCTATACCCTTAAAGCAGTCCTGGCACCCCAAAATGTAGGCTACTTGGGGTTAAACCCCATCACCGACCTGGTCCCCTGGGTCTCCTCCTAAATTCTGATTCACCTCAAAAGGGCCTCTAGCGCAAGGGGTCTCAGGCAAAGGCCAGGTCCCACCAGCAGATGAGCATATGATGGCGTCCAGTGGAGAGGACAGTCGTCTCTCAAGGACTGTGGTGCTGCAGGGAGGGCCGATGCCATACACCGCCTCCCCCCCCCCCCTGCAGGAGCGGGAATGTACAGTAAGAACACTCGTTTAGTAAAGGTCTTTAGGCCTTCTGTTTCCATCGCTGCCCTGTTGCTTGGTAGATTGTGGACACCAGTAGAATAGAGTTAGTTTTGCTGCACTTCATGAAACTGGTTTTGCTGCACTTCAGGGAGATCGTCTTGCTGCACTTCAGGGAGCTCGTCTTGCTGCACTTCAGGGAGCTCGTCTTGCTGCACTTCAGGGAGCTCGTCTTGCTGCACTTTAGGGAGCCTTAGGTGGCCAAATACACAGATGCTAGAGAAGCAATGAAGGGTGGCACATACAACCAAACAGGGTATCTAGGAGAACATTAGCTTTGTTGAGTTTTGTCGGTAACGTTGACCAGGGGCATCACCATTTAGAGACAAGGTCCCTCCCATTGGAAGCTGCAGTTTCTTTTAGACTGTGCTGAGATGTTCCATTTCGCTTCCAGGTAGTCCAAGTGAGGAAAGAAGGGAGGGCTAGGATGGTGTTGGCCGAGGCTGTGAGAATCGGCTGTTTCCAGGACTCGAAACCAGATATTCATCCATTATTTTCATCCCAGGCGACAGCTAGATGGAAACACAGTGCTTTGATCGCCAGGTGCATGAGGATCCATGAGGATCTATGAGGGTCCATCTAGTAACACTGTCCAAGATACAAAGCTAAGTTGCATCTCAGTGCCCCCAATGACAGGTTCGTGACATTACACCCGTGGGAGCGGTATAGGTAGGGCCAAGAAATATGAACACTTATTTTCTGCACACAGGGCACTCACCATGTTTTTTCTAAAACCGCCATTCATCCCGTGACCTAATTAGAACACTCTGCACCTTGTTGGCAACATGTATGGAGGGGAGAGTTGCAGAATGAGCCATTCACGGTTAGGAAACGGTCTGGGATCATTGGGGCCCGAGCATGGGAAGTGAGGTGCGAGTATCGGTTTTCCTTGAAGCCAAGTTTCGATCTCTGTTGACATGAATTGCTAATTTGGCGGTCTCAGAGCGATGAAGCATCCACGGCCACCCTAAGAAGCGCCAACCGATGGCATAAAGACTTTATCACGGTCAGCATGAAACCTGCCAGCCAATGAAGCAGTGAATCAATGATGCTCATGGCAACGAACTAGGGTGGCTCTGAAGATAGTGGATTAGCCAATGGTAGATTCCAGTGTATAGGGTTTGAATATAGTAGCCAATAACTGTTCGAATTTTATGAAATGTTTTTTGTAATTATGTACAGTCTGTGGTTTTTCACCGTTTATTCCTTGGGCGGGTTGAGAATTATATGGCTTTTCACCTGGCCGTTACTTTTACAAAATAAATTAAATAAAGCCGGGTTTTTCCTCCACGTGGTGCGCTTCATTATTTTGTGTAATTGGATTGAATTTGGTGGCACTTATACAGAACACTCACACTCCACATGAATGAGGTCCTGCCCAACCAGCCTCCAGGAATGTCTATCCAAGAAGAGTGAGCTCCTGCCCAACCCAGAGCCAGGAATGCCTATCCAACAAGAGTGAGCTCCTGCCCAACCCGCAGCCAGGAATGCTTATCCAAGAAGAGTGAGCTCCTACCCAACCCAGAGCCAGGAATGCCTATCCAACAAGAGTGATCTCCTGCCCAACCCGCAGCCAGGAATGCTTATCCAAGAAGAGTGAGCTCCTGCCCAACCCGCAGCCAGGAATGCCTATCCAAGAAGAGTGAGCTCCTGCCCAACCCGCAGCCAGGAATGCCTATCCAACAAGAGTGAGCTCCTGCCCAACCCGCAGCCAGGAATGCCTATCCAACAAACGTGAGCTCCTGCCCAACCCGCAGCCAGGAATGCCTATCCAACAAGCGTGAGCTCCTGCCCAACCCCCAGCCAGGAATGCCTATCCAAGAAGAGTGAGCTCCTGCCCAACCCGCAGCCAGGAATGCCTATCCAACAAGCGTGAGCTCCTGCCGCCCAACCCACAGCCAGGAATGCCTATCCAAGAAGAGTGAGCTCCTGCCCAACCTGCAGCCAGAAATGGCTCCTGCCCAACCCCTGTCTTGGAGTACATACTCCAGTACAGTATACTCGTAACCAACCAGTTACCGGAAATGCCTATCCAAGTAGAGAGAACTTCAGCCAAACTGGCCCACAGGAATGTCCACCCCACAAGATCAAGCCCTTACCCAACTCGGGTCCAGAAAAGCTACCCCACAACCTACCTCAACACCTGTACCCTGGACTCGGGCTTCGGTCTCCCATTGATTGCCTACCCCAGGAATAGCCACAAATAAGCAAGAGGGTATTGGCACAGGGGGGAGGGGGACTGCAGTGCATGCTTGGGAGGCGGGGGCAGATGCAATCGGGGGGCTGCGCAGAGGCGTCGGGGAAGCTGCAGCTCATTGATGGGAGTGGGTAGAGCAGACAGGTAGGGTAGCAGGCACTCAGAGGAGGTAGTGGTTCAACATCAAGTACAATGGTAAGTGGCTTCATACATGTACATACTGCAGTATTTAATCAGCAGCCGATGAAGTCTCCTCTCTGCCCGGCATGTAGGGGACAAATTCAGCAAGTAAGAGTCACTTCAAGTCCAAGAGCAGGTTGCAGCAAGTAAACGGGTGTAGGGCGACACTGGGCAAGTCAAGGGGTAAGGGTGCCCATGGGACAGTAAGGGGGTGCTTCCAAGCAAGTCACTGGGACCAACGGCCAATGCCAACCAAGTCACCAGGGAGATGCGGATCACAAGAGAGTAAGGGGAGGCTGTGGAAGACCTCACAAGGGCCAGGTGGGGTAAGGAAAAGAGGCCATGGGGCAGGAAGGGGAGGCTTATGAGGTGGTCACTGGGGTGAGGAGGCCATGGGGCAGGAAGGGGAGGCATCTGAGGTGGTCACTGGGGTGAGGAGCCCATGAGGCAGGACGGGAGGCTTATGAGGTAGTCACTGGGGTGAGGTCGCCATGGGATAGGAAGGGGAGGTATCTGAGGTGGTCACTGGGGAGAGGAGGCCATGGGGCAGGAAGGGGAGGTATCTGAGGTGGTCACTGGGGTGAGGAGGCCATGGCTCAGGAAGGGGAGGTATCTGAGGTGGTCACTGGGGTGAGGAGCCCATGAGGCAGGACGGGAGGCTTATGAGGTAGTCACTGGGGTGAGGTCGCCATGGGATAGGAAGGGGAGGTATCTGAGGTGGTCACTGGGGTGAGGTGGCCATGGGGCAGGAAGGGGAGGTATCTGAGGTGGTCACTGGGGTGAGGAGGCCATGGGGCAGGAAGGGGAGGTATCTGAGGTGGTCACTGGGGTGAGGAGGGCATGGGGCAGGAAGGGGAGGTTTCTGAGGTGGTCACTGGGGTGAGGAGGCCATGGGGCAGGAAGGGGAGGTTTCTGAGGTGGTCACTGGGGTGAGGAGCCCATGAGGCAGGACGGGAGGCTTATGAGGTAGTCACTGGGGTGAGGTCGCCATGGGATAAGAAGGGGAGGTATCTGAGGTGGTCACTGGGGTGAGGAGGCCATGGGGCGGGAAGGGGAGGTATCTGAGGTGGTCACTGGGGTGAGGAGGCCATGGGGCGGGAAGGGGAGGTATCTGAGGTGGTCACTGGGGTGAGGAGCCCATGAGGCAGGACGGGAGGCTTATGAGGTAGTCACTGGAGTGAGGTCGCCATGGGATAGGAAGGGGAGGTATCTGAGGTGGTCACTGGGGTGAGGAGGCCATGGGGCAGGAAGGGGAGGTATCTGAGGTGGTCACTGGGGGGAGGAGGCCATGGGGCAGGAAGGGGAGGTATCTGAGGTGGTCACTGGGGTGAGGAGGCCATGGGGCAGGAAGGGGAGGTATCTGAGGTGGTCAGTGGGGTGAGGAGGCCATGGGGCAGGAAGGGGAGGTATCTGAGGTGGTCACTGGGGTGAGGAGGTCATGGGGCAGGAAGGGGGGCTTTTGGAGGTGGTCATTGGGTTGACAAGGGCATTGGCCAGAAAGGGGGCCCTTTGCAGGTGGACACCTGAAGTTCAGCATGATGTGGACAAGGTTGCATGGTGGTGTTAAGATGTAGCAGAAGTCATTTGTAGCGCGCCTGTACACAGGTGTTTCTAGGCGCGCTGTAAGGTGGTGCATGGGGAGGATAGAGGGTAAAATGACAGGTGGGTGGGCAAACTGGATTTGATAAGCGGCCAGGTGGTTTGGGAATGTTCCTGGCACTGAGAAGGATAAAACCCACCTTACTTTGAAGGGTGGGCGCTATTGACTAGATGAATGGTGGTTGGAGGGGAGGGAGGCTGAGGTACCCGGGTGGGGGCGCAGTCAACTAGTCACTGGCACAGGTAGTTTAACTGAGCCAGTGGCTGGTTAAGGGGGTGAGTGACACATCCTGTAGCTGGACTGGGGGTAAAAGGAGGTGCAACCCTTACCATGAAGGCCAGCGAGGTGAACAGGAAGCCGGCGATCAGCTTGATGTAGGGCCCGTGGCTCATGACCAGCTTCAGTCCTTGGAAGAAAGAGGGCGCCTGCTCCGACAGAAGCTTGCTCGAGTCTGTGGGACCAAGAGGAAAAGGGGTTAGCAAGAAGGGGGCAGAAGGGTGAGCGCATGGGGACGCAGGCGAGGCATGAGAACAACTGAGGAGGCAGCAGAAGAGGGGACAACACAGACCAGTGGAGGGGGCAAGGAAGAGTGGAGCAGAAATGGGTGTCAAAAGTCTGCCCGCACGTGCCCTGGCAGGAGCCCTCACACTCTTAGCCACTTTCCTTCCTGTCCAATCCCATCACTGAACCGCACTGGTGTCTGCCCACTGCTGCTGAAGACCCCTCCAAGGGAATGCCAGTCTGCTGACCTATGGCTGCGACGCTGCTGCTCCCATGGGCTTTTCCTGGCCCACGTTGCTCATGGAACTACCAGGGTAAGCCTGGTTGCTCCGCTGAGTGCGTTTGTTGTGTGGTGACTTTTTGGTGAAATTACACGCAAATCGAAGTGAAGCTTTTAATAATGCCATCCTGAAAGCGCTTGACGATGAACTTTGCTTTGTGGACTCTGGTTTCCCCTCTGGGCATTTCAACATTCTTTGGCAGTTTCCTGCAGCCTAGGCACAATTCGAATATGCCTTTCCATCATGGCTGCCTTTGTGTTTCACCCAATTGTCTTCCTGGCCTTGCCTGCTCCCCCTCCCTATTGGTTGCTCATGGCTTGGTAAGCCAATCCCTTCAACCGGGAGACGGCCCATCCGAACAAGGCCCACGACGAAGGCCCCGTCTACCCCTGTGCACCACGGTACGCCACTAACTGCCCCCGTGAAGGTCTCTGAGATCCCCCACCCCCATGCCCCCATGAATGTCTCTGTCCCACCACCCACCCCCATCCCCTGTGAATGTCTCAGAGTTCCCCCCCATGCCTCAGTGAATGTCTCTAAGTCCCCCTAGCCACCCCCTTGCCCACACCCATCCCCTTTCCCTGTTTAGACTGGCAGTACCCCAATTGCCATCAGGCACAGTAATCGTAGCTGTCCGTCTTTCCTATCCACCTGCCCTCCCCTCCTCTTCTTTTTTCCCCCTCCCCTTGCCTTGTTATAGTCCGGCACTACCCCAATTGCCGTCAGGCCTAGTTATCGTAGCTGCTTGCCTATTGCAGCCACCTGCTCCCCCTCTTTTTATGTCCTTTGCATTTACTCTCATCATTTGTCCCGTGACCGTCGATAGCAGCTTGTCTGTCTCCCCCCCACTCCTCTCCAGCACTATTCTGAATCGTCGTCGGACCTATTTTTATAGTCGCTTCTTTTGTTCCGCTCCTTCACTCCACACCCCCCCTCCTCCCCTTACCCCACCTCTTGTATACTCATGCACTACATCAATTGTCGTCAGGCATAGTAATATTACTGCTGGTTTGTCTCCTTTTCCCTTCCCTCTGCTTGTACTTGCACCATCTGAAATGTCGCCAGGCTGATAGTTATTTTCTCACATTCCAAATTGTTTTCAAGGATTTGTAAGAATGTGGTTATATTTTCCCTTGTTCCCTCCCTTCTTGAAGCGCTTTGAAACACATTGTGTATAGGTGCTATACAAATAAACAATCAATTCAATTGAAAGGCCTTGGCCCGGGGCCACGCAATGTAGATTGCACCGGCACTGGTGACAAGCATTGTTCAGGCTCTACTGCACACCTCTGAACTAGGACTCCCAGGATTCCTCATCATTGGCCGTGGTGGCTGGAGCTGATGGGAGCTGTAGTCCAAAACATATTGCAAGCAAAAGTTTGCAGTCCCTGCTCCATTAATACATAGGCATAGGATCCTCACCAAAGCATGAGGAGAGAAGCGGGTGCTGTGCCACTGGGCATAGCAACCTCACCAAGGCCTGAGGGACACGGGTGCTGTGCCACTGGGCATAAGCAGACAGGGAATAGCAACCTCACCAGGGACAGGGAGGGAAGCGGTGCTGTGCCACTGTCACACTCCGCCTCTAATCTCACCTGTTTATCCTTTGGAGTCTTGTTCTTCGGAGGACTTCCCTTCTTTCTGGTGGTTTGGGATTGTACAGATATGGGCGAGTGTCTTCTGTCGCCAGTGTGCAGGTAGGGTACCAGCCTCAGAGATGTAGGCGTTCAGTATTCCAGGGAGGATCAGGCAAGTATAGATCCGAGTCCAGGAAGGGTTTGGAAACCAGGAAGGAATCGGAAAACTTGCACCGGGCCAAAGGCAGAATATGAGTGCAGTACGGATCCAGGCTAAGGGCCCGAGGAGAAAGCGGTATGATCAATTCCACAAGCGGTAAGCACGGACAGAACCGAATATTACCAGGAAGGAATTGGGAACCGCTAAAAAAAAGGGGCTAGCACAAGAGTAGAGGGAAGTTAGACACACACTTGCCGGAACTTTGGGAAGGTAGCATTGAGGCGCGCAGCGCCGCAGGGGCGTGTCTGTTTTCTAGGAAGTGGCAGGTCAGTTGAAACACTAGACAGGGAACTTCGTAATGGCGTTGGCCATGTTGGGAGTATACTAGAAAGGATGTTGTGGTGTTTGATGGACCATGTAGTCCAGAAGGGGCGGAGGCAGTGAATCATGACAGCATGCCCCCTCTTAAACTGTGATCCATCAGGTTTACCTGGATGGGTTAGATGGAGCCTGCGTAGCAAACAGGGGGCATTCATGTTGGACATAGGTTCCCATGTGCGTACGCTGGGAGGATAACCTTTCCATTCCACTAAGTATTGCAGTCGACCTCTTCTATATCTGGAATTGCATATCCTGGAAACTTCAAATTCGAGTTGATCATTGATGAGTAGTAGGTCGTAGAGCTGTCCTGGTGTTTTGAGAGTAGGGTTTATGCAAGGACGTGTGAAAAACGGGATGGATCTTCTTCCAGGATTCTGGTAATTGAAGTTGAAATGCCACAGGGTTAATGATCTCCTTTATCGCAAAGGGCTCGAGGAATTGTGGGGCCAGCTTGTTGGGTTGTAGGTGTCGAGGCAAAAGTCTAGAGGAAAGCCAGACCTTGTTGCCGATGGCATACATAGGACCAGGTCTCCTCCTGGTATCAGCAAATTGTTTAACATCCATCCTGGCCTTTTCTAGATGTCATTTCACTTCCTTGTGTACAGTGACCATATGCTCCATCCAGGAATCAACCGAAGGAACCAGGGTGGAGTGAGGCAGGAGTGTTAGCAGAACAGATGGATGGAATCCTTGACTGCAAAAGAAAGGGCTTGTCTTGATGGCAGAGTGGTCAGAATTGTTGTATGCAAATTCAGCTACTGGAATCAAAACTGACCAATCATCCTGGACCTTGGAGGCAAAGCATCGTAGGTATTGTTCTAGGGTCCGATTTACTCATTCGGTTATCCCGTTGGTCTGAGGATGGTATCCTGAAGACAAGGCACATGGAATACCCAACATTTGGCACAAGTACTTCCAAAACTGGGAAATGTATTGAGGTCTTAGATGGTTTTGGAAGGGAGACCATGTAGTCTAAAGATGTGATTCAAGAAAATTCCTGCCATTTCTGGTGCCGATGGTAGCTTATCCAAGGGAATGAAATAGGCCATATGGGTAAACAGGTCGATGGTAACCCAGATGGTTGTGAAGCCTTTGGAAAGAGGTAATTCTACAATGAAATCAGTGGCAATTATCTCCCAAGGTCGGGCCAGCAATGAAGGTTGATGAAGAAGACCAGCTGGTTTTCTATTGTCGCACTTGTTCTGACTGCAGATAGCAGAGGCTTGGATGTATGCCTTTATATCCTCGGCCATTCTAGGCCACCAAAAGTTTCTCTGGATGAGTTGAAGAGTAGGCGCAATGCCCCGATGGCCGGAATGGAAGGTATCATGACAGAGGTTTGTTATCTTGGTTCGCAGGCTTTGTGTAGGTATAACCAGACACTTGTCTTTGAAGAGGTAACCGTCCTTGGCAATGGGAAACCATTTGCTGGTCTTGGTGTATTCCTTCCAGAGTTCAGAGTGGGGTCTCAGTGTGGATGTTATCCAATAGAGAGTTGGCCTGGGCTACGAACACAGATCCGGGAAACATCTTAGGAAAGGTACTGGCTTCCTCAGGTTCGTAATCAGGACGTCTAGATAGTGCGTCAGCTATTATGTTGGTTGTTCCGGGTACATGGTGGATTTGAAACTGGTATGGAGCGAAAAAGAAGGCCCAACAATCCTGATGACTGTTTCTACACTCCAGGGACTGAAGGACCTGTAAATTCCGACTTCAAACTTGTACAGGAAACTTGGCACCCTAGAGTAGATGACGCCACTCTGTAAAAGCCTGCCAGATGGCGTGCAATTCCTTCTCCAGTACCGAGTAATGTGTTTCACTAGGATTCAAAGTTCGAGACAGATATGCAATGGGAGGTTCTTCCTTGTCCTCGGATTCTTGTTTTAGGACTGCCCCTATGGCGTAGTTCGAGGCGTCAGTTTCCACCAGGAAGGGTTTATTGATGTCAGGTTGAGCCAGGATGGGTCTTTGAGTAAATCTTTGTTTTAGTTCTTGAAAGGCGGTCTCTTGATCAATCGACCTGTTGAAGGGTATGTCTTTCTTCAATAATGCAACTATAGGTTGTACTATGGCAGAAAATGTAGGGATGAACTTCCTATAAAAATGTGCAAGTCCCAGGAAGGATTGTATCTGTTTTACTGATGTAGGGGCAGGCCACGAAAGGATAGTCTCAAACTTGGCAGGATCCACTTCTATTCCTGGAGGATTTAAAACGAATCCCAGATAATGACCAGTAGGGACATGGAAAATACACTTCTCTGGCTTGGCCAGCAGTTTATTCTCTCGCAAACGTTGTAAGACCAGAGTCGCGTGTTCTTGATGTAGTATGGGATCACTGGAATAAATCAAAATGTCATCCAGATAAACAATAACAAAACGGAATAGCATGTCTGAAAAGACTGTCCATAAAGCGCTGGAAAACTGCTGGAGCATTGGCTAGACCAAATGGCATCACTAAATATTCGAAATGTCCGAAGGATGTCCTGAAGGCAGCCTTCCACTCATCGCCTTCCTTTATACGGACCAAATGGTAAGCGCCCCTCAAGTCAAGTTTGGTAAAGATGACGGCGCTGCGTACCACTTCCAAGATATCAGAGATGAGTGGTAATGGATAACGGTCCTTAAGGGTGCATTGATTAAGATCCCGGCAGTCCAGGCAGGGTTGGAGTTCTTTGGTATCCTCCTTGGGCACAAAAAATAATGAGGCCCCCACAGGGGACTTAGAAGGACGAATGGTTCCATTGATGAGGTTGGTGTCCAGGTATTTACGTAGAGCTTTTTTCTCGGGTTCAGAAAGTATAAACATCCTTCCAAATGGTATAACTGCAGAGTTCTCAGTATTGGTAGCACAGTCTTCAGGACGATGGGGAGGTAGTGATTGAACAATAGCTGATGAGAATACATCTGAAAATTGATGGTATTTCTCATGTACCTGGGTAATGTTGGACACACAAATGGATGATTGTTCGGAAGCCTGGGTTTCTGCGGATATGGGTAGCATCATATTCTGGACAGACAATGAGATAGACAAAATTCTGAACCTAGAACCGGCTGCCCAGTTTATATATGGGTTGAGCTTTTGGAGCCAGGGCATGCCCAAAACCATTGGGTAATGAGATGCCTTTATTATGTCAAAACGTAGCATCTCCTGATGGTTGTTTATTGACAGTAGTAATTCCATGATTTGCTGGGTTATGGATCCAGAAGACAAAGGTTTCCCCATCTATTCCTTCGACCGCCTGGATGATCTCTTTGGATTCTCAGGGTATATGGTGCTTCAAAGCACACTCGTGGTCCAGAAAAATACCCATAGCACCACAATTCACCAGGGCCAGGATGGAATGCTTCTCCCTATTGGCGGTTGACAAGGATACCTGAAGTATCACCAAGCTATTTGAATGTTGACAGTTCACAGAAGAAGAATCGGAGCATGTACCTTTCTCCCGAAGCTGGGCTCCATTCAAGATCGGGAGCTGGCGTTTCCCGAACGCTGAGGTGGGGCTATTGGACAATTTCTTACGAGGTGTTTGTCAGAAGCGCAATACATACAGAGTCCAGTGTTGATCCGACGAATCCTTTCCTGTGGAGAGATAGGTCCCCGCAAGGAACCAAGTTGCATAGGTTCAGGATCTGGAGAGTGAAGGGGGCTGTTTCTTTAGGACTAGGATAATCCAAGGGAACCTTCTGTGGTAATGACCGTGTCTTTCTCTTTTCTGTGTTTCTCTCTTGGATGCGAAGTCGATTTGTAAGGACAAGTCTAACAAAGTCTGGAAGGAAATTGGACGGCCACTCTGGCCAATTCATCCTGATTTCATCCTTTAACCTACGATGAAACAACGTAAAACATGCTTCTGGAGTCCAATTCGCCTCCTTGGCCAATTGCTTAAAGCGGGTTACGTAAGACAACATATCTTGGTTGCTTTGTTGGAACTCCAACAGTTTCTCTTGAGCACTGTATACTTGGACAAGGAGGGAAGCAGGTGCTGTGACACTAGGCATATGCAGACAGGGCATAGCAACCTCACCAAAAATAAGGAGGGAAGCGGTGCTGTGCCACTGGGCATAAGCAGACATGACATAGAAACCACACCAAGGACAAGGATGAAAGCAGGTACTGTGCCAATGGGCATAAGCAGACAGGACATAGACACCACACCAAGGACAAGGAGGGAAGCGGGTACTGTGCCACTGGGCATTAGCAGACAGGGCATAGCAACTTCACCAAGGACAAGAAGGGAGGCAGGTGCTGTGACAGAGGGCATAAGCAGACAGGGCATAGCAACCTCACCAAGGACAAGGAGGGAAGCGGGTGCTGTGCCACTGGGCATAAGCAGACAAGGCATAGCAACCTCACCAAGGACAAGGAGGGAGGCAGGTGCTGTGACAGAGGGCATAAGCAGACAGGGCATAGCAACCTCACCAAGGACAAGGATGGAAGCAGGTACTGTAACACTGGGCATAAGCAGACAGGGCATAGCAACCTCACCAAGGACAAGGAGGGAAGCGGTGCTGTGCCACTGGGCATAAGCAGACAGGGCATAGCAACCACACCAAGGACAAGGAGGGAAGCGGTGCTGTGCCACTGGGCATAAGCAGACAGGGCATAGCAACCTCACCAAGGACAAGGAGGGAAGCAGGTGCTGTGACACTGAGCATAATCAGACAGGGCATAGCAACCTCACCAAGGACAAGGAGGGAGGCAGGTGCTGTGACAGAGGGCATAAGCAGACAGGGCATATCAACCACACCAAGGACAAGGATGGAAGCAGGTACTGTGACACTGGGCATAATCAGACAGGGCATAGACACCACACCAAGGACAAGGAGGGAAGCAGGTGCTGTGACACTGGGCATAAGCAGACAGGGCATAGCAACCTCACCAAGGACAAGGAGGGAAGCGGGTGCTGTGCCACTGGGCATAATCAGACAGGGCATAGACACCACACCAAGGACAAGGAGGGAAGCAGGTGCTGTGACACTGGGCATAAGCAGACAGGGCATAGCAACCTCACCAAAAATAAGGAGGGAAGCGGTGCTGTGCCACTGGGCATAATCAGACAGGGCACAGGATCCCCAGCAAGGCCAGAGAAGGGAAGCAGGAGAGGAGCGGGTGCGGTCATGGGCAGCGCCAGGATAGGGCTAAGTTCTCACCCACTCTCGTTGAGGCAGCAGTCGTCACTCTGCTGTGAGCCCAGCCCGGGCTCAGATGGCAAGACGCCGTCACGTTCCTCACCGGGGTGAGAGAACAGTCATTAACGTGGCTGCTGGCAGAGGGCAAAAGCCTGCCCGGGGATATCAGTAGCCCCGACCCCCCCACCCCCATGTTGAAGCTGAAGGCTTAACTGCTGGGCTCGTCCTTCACATCGCCCATGCCATGTAAGAACCACTATCAGCACTAACTAAACAACGCGTGTGTGTGCATGCGAGGGGTGTATGCACGCGTGCATGTGAAGGAGGGTGTAAGTGGGTGTATGTATGCAAGGGGGCGTCTTTACGTGCACGCACGCGGTGTGTATGGGTGGGACTCACATGTGAATGAGTGTGCAGTGCAAATGTTCTGGGTGCCCGTGTGACTGGCAGGCATGCTGCATGGGTGCAGGACCCATGGGTGAACGTGTGCACATCTGTGTGTCCCTAGGCTGGGGCCCAGGGAGGGGCACTGGCGCATGAACATTTTTTGACAGGAGCATGGCATGTTTGACTGGCGTTTTTGGGCAAAGCAAAGCCAACCTGAGTTGTGTGAAGGTGGGGTTGGAGTGGGGGGAGGGTAGTACAGTGGAGCTGGCTGCGTGCTACTGTGACATGGAAATGTGTGCTTGCATTGAGGGCAAAGGCAATATGAGTGTTCTTACATGGGGGAGGGTATGCTTCCTTACTGTGGCCTGGCATGTTTTTTTACAGGCATTAATGGCAAATACAACGTGGTGTTCTTACATGGCGCGCGGAGGGGCATTTGTGCAGCCCCCACGGCACTGTGTGCTTACTGTGCATGACATTTTCTGGCGTTACAGGGTAAGTACACCATGAGTACAACATGAGTATTCTTGTCTGGGGGAGATGTGTTTGATGATATGCCATTTATATGGCACTTTGCCAAACACTGTACAGCGAACATATTCACATACAATTATCAGCCAACCGAAGTTGCTAGCCATGTACCGACCTCCACCAGGATTTGAACCTGCGAATCACAGATCGCAGTAGCAAGCGCTCAACCCGCTGAACTATCTTACCAGCTAGCGAGGACATGTTTTCTTACTGTGTGTTAGGGAGAATTCTCATGTATGGCTAATTTCCCTCACCTAGCGAATCCCTCAGCAGCTTTGCTGGATTTCTGGGGTTTATTTTTTCCACCTGGTAAGAGCGTGAGCCTTTTTCCCACTCTTACATGTGTTTTGCTGTGTGTATTTCTACTGTTTGTGTGATCTTGGGCTCTGAAGCCACACCACCCCATGAGCCCAACTTTTTGTGTGTGTTACACAGCATCCTCGGTGCAGTGACACAGGGTCGTCTTTGAGACTTCCCACTGACTCAATTTTTCTGGGGCTGACTACTGTCCCCCAGAAACATGTAAAGTTGCCATTAACTTTATATAGTCATTTAAACTACAGACCTAATGCACCCCATCTTACATGGAGTATTAGAAAGGGTTAATTCCTACCCCTTTTTGTCTGTACCTCTTGGAGCCTCGTTTCTCTCCCTTAGCGTTTAGACTTGGCTGGTGGCAGTGGTATCTACCCTAACTTTTCTACCACGATTATACTATATAAACGTGGTACTGTTTTAGGCTATTGTATTAGACTCGAACTTAAACCCGCTTGACCAAATAATTTTTATTTCGGCTCTGGTCGGGTTTTATCGCCATTTCTTTTTGTTAAAGTCCTTCTTGTGTTTTACTTTGTGCGGCAAACCAGGTTTGCCTCCTTTGTTCGCCTTCCTTTGGCGGGCCTCTGCGAAGAAGCCCTCCTTTGGCGTCTGGGTGTCTAGGTGGGCTGAATGTGAGGGAGGGGTGTAGTCACCCCCTGCAAAGGGTATCCTTGGAGACCCAAGTCGCACTTTGTGTCGATTGGATGAGGTGGTTGTCCCGGCCAGACAACCCCCCTGCTGAGTGATTGACAGACAGGCTGTGTGAATGGGGGATTTTTGGCATAAAAGGCAGGACTCGTGGGCTGGAAGTCAGAGTCCCCACTGGAACTGCAAGGAACCGAAGAGAAGTGGAGAAGAAGACAGCTGCTGCAACTCCCGAGTCCCGGTGAAGCCCTGCTGCAGTCCTGAGCTATCTACCCTTCATCGACAAGAGAAGATCCAGTCCGGAGTCTTCTTCCCTTGAGCCTGGTGGGATCAACCAGCTCGCCTTCCACAGTCAGAGGATCCTCTTCTTGGTTGAAATCACTGCACTGAGCTGTAGTAGTCCGGATAGCCATCAGAAGAGCCCTCTCCTGTTTTAAAGGAGCGCACCTTTTATTCACCGTTGCTTTTGCTGCTGCTGGCTTCATCCCGGGGTAGTGCAGATCACTCCAGACGTCGTCGTCCTAGTCCCCACGACTGAAGCTCCATGAACCGTGAGTTTGCGGGAACTACCAGGAACAACTGCCGTAGCAACAGCTTTTCTTTATACGAATAAGGTACTGTGTCCGACTTCGAGGAACTAGAGTGATTTTCTCCTCACCAAAGGCTTGTCCTCATCTTACTTCCTTCTTATAACTTTGCTTCCCTTTTGACAATATCCAAGTACTCCTAGCAATCTCGAATCGTGAACTGTTCTAACCTTGTGATCCTCGACAACAGGGCCCTGTCCCATTTGACACTGGCGCAGGCCTATTGACTTATATACTTTTTAGAAAGTGTTGCTTGATTCCATCTGCCTTGACAAAAGTATTGTCTATGATTTTTATCCCCAACTCTTGTGTTAATTCATGAGCTAAGTGTGTTTGACTACGGTAACATTTCTGTTCGTGGGTACGCTTCTCTTTCGTAAGACCGAACTATCATTACTGTCAAAAAGTGATCGCGTAACAACCCCCGGTAACGTCTTTGTTTCACAACACCGGTCTGTCAAATCCAAAGGTACTTACCCTGAATTGTTCTGCACAAGGGGAATTGGTTGTGTGTAGTGTATTTGAAGTGTGGTTTTAATTCAACAGAAGTTAAGTGTTTTGTGAACAGATGGTCTAAAAATACATTTACTTTTACTTTTTAACCAGAAACCTTGAGTCAGGGTTTGCTGGAGTCACAGTAATTGTGGTCCTTTGTGTAACCTCTACTACTGCTCATTTGCTCTTGAGATAAGTCTGGCTGCTCCGCTACTGCTACCACTCTGACATAGCGGTGCAGGCTTGTACCAAAGGTGAAATTGTACTACCACCTGTAGTCTTAATCTTGTGTAGTGGTCCCTAAGGGCACTGCCCAGGATTCTGCCTCACACTGTGCCATTGCATTTTATGACTGGTGTTAAGGCCAAAGGTAATGTAAGTGTACTTACATTGGGGTGGGGGCATTCATGAAGGCTGCAAGGCAATGTTTTTTTACTGTGGCATGACATGTTTTATTGCCATTAGGGAGCAAATACAACATGATGAGAGTTCTTACATGGAAAGGGGGCTTTTGTGTAGACAGCAAAAGAAATGTCTTACTGTGGCATGGCTTTTTTGTACTGGCATTAAGGCAATGCCAACAGGAGTATGTCTTTACATGGGGATACTGGTCTATATTGGCAGAGCCAGCATAAACATTTGTTTTCATAGTTTCATTGCTGGAACTATGGACAAAGCAAACAGGAGTATTTTCTTAAGTGGAAATAGTGGCATGTATAGGTGCACCAGAATGGCCATGTGTGGGCACAATCAAAATGAAAATGCTTTTTACACTTGCAGAGTCCTGGCTCATAGTGGGCAACAGCATTATGAAAATGCACATAAAAATGCTCCCGTGCATTGTTGGTCACTTGGCATCTAATGGATGTTTTCATATCAACCCATTATTTAAAAGGTTTTCTCAGGGGGAGAACCCCCCCCAAACCTACTCCTTGATTAGTTCACCATCGGGCAACCCTGAGCATTTGGCCGGGGGAATTACAAGCCTGTAGGCCCTACCCGAGGTCTGGGTAATCTTTGACTCCACGCTTTCCTTCTCCGCCCGCATCTCCGATGTCTCTAAAAAGTCAAACTTCCTACTGCAGCTCCTCAGGGGTATTCTTCCTTTCCTCTCCTTCCCCCAGAAGCCCATTGTCTCTCGAGCCCTGGTTCTCTCTAGGTTGGACTATTGTAACAGCCTCTTTCTAAATCTACCTGCCTCTACTCTCCGCCATTTGCAACTCATCCAGAACAGGACTGCAAGACTTGTCCTTGGCAGCAAGCCCTGGTATCGTACCTCTCCAGTCCTGAAACCTCTCCCAGTGGCTGCAAGGATTAATTTCAAGACCCTTTGCATTGTCCACAAGGCTTTCCGGGGCCCGTGTCCAAAATACCTTCAGCGGCCCCTTCGTAAATACCATCCCTCCCGAGCTCTTCGCTCCTCCACCTCTGACTCCCTCAGGGTCTGCTGTTTTTCAAAGAAACGAGCTGGAGGTAGATCTCTGTCTTTGGCTGGGGCCTCCCTGTGGAACGGCTTCCCTGCCACTCTAAAACTTGAGGAGAACCATCTCCGGTTCCGCAAGACCTTACTCTTTGCTTCTGCCTTCGCCCCTTCTCTCCCCTGCTGATCTGCTCTGTCTCGGCATTGTGCATCTGGATATCCTCTGACATTTCGGGCCCAGATATCTGCTCACCCTGCCACCCACCAGCACTGCCTCCTGGTGATCCCTTGCAGTGGGGTCTGCATCTGTACCCCTACAGTCTCTCCCCGCCTTTTTACCTGCACTTCTCAGACACACCCTGTCTGTTGCCTTAAACTTAGCACTTGCCATTTGCTGGATTCACTACTACTGTTTGTTGCTTTTTATTATTTATTTATTATTATTATTTTTTCCTTTTTACACTTCTCCCCCCTCCCATTCACTTTCCCCTTCCCCTCTCCCATGCACTTGGGCATTCTCAATGTCACTGGGCCTAGTAAGATCATTGTTTCTGTTTTACCTTGTTCCCCTCCCTTGATATGATATGATAGTTTATTTCAGGGGAGTTGCTAGGTCTGGAAAAGACCAGGGGCTACGCTGATGTCGGAACTGTTGGGACTCGGGGCTAGCTAGTCTTTTGGCTGTAGCTCCTGAGATTCTATCCGGGGCTACAACCAAAAGATCAGGGGCTGTAGCCCCCTTAGCCCCCCCCCTAGCAACGCCCCTGGTTTATTTATATAGAGCCTATACACAATGTGTTTCAAAGCGCTTCAAGGCAAGGGAGGGAACAAGGGAAATACAATGACATTCTTACAAGCCATGAACAGTAAGAATGTGAAATTAACCATTGTACTCGGCCTGACGACATTTCAGATAGTGCAAGAGCTAAGACATAGATAAGGAAGGGAGGAGGAGAGTGGGAAGGAAATGGGAACAGACAGGCGACTACAGTACTAGGCCTGACGACATTTCTGATAGAGCTGGAGGAAAACAAAACGTGAGGGAGAGGGGTGCAGAAAGGGTAGGGGAGGAAACAAAACCACCGTCTAGGTCACAAACAAAAACTAGGAAACAAAACTAGGTCTGACAACGTTTCAGATAGTGCTGGAGGGAGGGGGGTGGTAACAGTAAGGGGATGGGGGAGCGACAGACGAGGTTGCAATCATACTAGGTCCAGGGACAATTCTGATAGAGTAAGTGCATAGAAGAAAGTAAGGGGAGGAGGGAAGGAGATAGGAAAAAAGGAGAGGGGAGGGGAGAGAACAGAGTAAGCACCCAAAAAGAGTGGAGAAGCAAGAGAGGAGAATACAATTGCAGAAGTCAGTAGTAACACATAATGTTGCAAGCCAGGATACAAGATGAAGATGGAAACTGCATGATTCAGGGCCACCATGAGTACAAGATGCAAAGGAAGTCCAGCATGAGAGTTGAGAAAGGGTGACGTGCCGTGAATCAATGAAGTCCATAAAAGTAAAATCCAGCATTGCCTAGTTGCGATCTGAAACACTTGTGTACGAGTGCGATACAAATAAAATATCAATATACATACTATGTTGGTCCCAGGCCCCACTTGTTACACAATCCTGGCTACGCCCCTGGTGAGTTGGGTTGAACTATGCATCGAATGGGCCAAAGGAAGGCGTAAGGTCTACTCAGCCTCCTGGGCTTGGGGAGATTGTGGTAGGGCCGGGGTAGGCGGGGAGTCCTCAATAGGCTTAAAGTCCTGTCTCACAGTTTCCAAGACTGCCTTTCCGCCCCCCTCCTGCCCCCATATTCTTGATGTTGGTTCTGCCCCTGGGTGCAGTCCCACCATTTCTTCAAAGAGGGCCTCTGCGATGGTCGTTTTGCAGAGACAGAGCAGTGCTATTGTGAGGAATTCAACCATCCACACAGTGGGTGTGAGCTCACCTGGGCTTTTTAAAAATGGTATATGAAATTGAATGATGGTAGATCAATCTCCGGAAAATGTGTGGGGCTAATCCGCACACATTTTCCTATTCTCACTGCACGACATACACAAACATGTGTGCGGTGGGTGGACACAGTCCACAGGTGCCGTTCCCCCCCCCGTCATATTTATTTGGGATAGGACAGCCAGGATTATACCATGTCATATCAAATGGGGGAGGGCCAATCCTTCCTCCTGCCATGGCTAGCCTAATTAACAAAGGCTCCATGGATCAGCCCTCATTTTGTTTACCTCTGTTGCTGGTGGTAGCGTCACATACTAATCAGTTGAATTCAAACAGGCCCACATGCGGCCTGGGCGCAGAGGTTAACAAAGCAGACAGGAAACAACCCCCCCACCCCCGCCCCCCTTGACCCACCAATACCCAGTGTCAAGCTGATGCTAGCTCTCGCCTTCAGTATCGATTGACAGGGAAACGTTATGTCTGTGACAGCATGTTTACAGTAGTCATCCCTGGAAAGGGACCCCATTCAGAAGGTGCGAGTATATGGATTGATGGAAACAGAAAGTCTGTTCTCATTGCAGCTTCAATGGAGACCTGCCGCTTTAATCAGGAACCACAGAGAGTTCCATTAACCAGAGAGACCATTTGATCCACAACAGACAGGAAGGTGGGTGGGACTTAGCATTACATGCGTTCACCCCTTTACCTTTTCTCTTGAAAGCACTCTAGTTATGTCCTCATGTATACAGAAGATTGTTGGGGACCCCTGATTGGTTCATTAAGGTGGGCTTAGCCTACACCAATCCCTGCGGTCCATTTGGCTTTAAAAGAGGGTCGAGCCCCTCTTTTGGCAGACCATCTGAAGACTTTGCAAGGAGTAACAAGAACAACTCAGCATTGGACCCTGGCAGCAGGTACAGTCTGCCTTATATCTTCCACCAGTGAAGGAACACCAAGACCTCCAAGGTGGAAGCAAGATCCCTCCCCTAAATATCTCCCAGGGAACAGAGGGAGATACTGAATCCAGAGGACCCTCCAGCAGCTCCAGTACCGGCACCCAGCCAGCACACAGCGTGCCCTGCTAGGCTCTGCAGCAAGCTTCCTAGGTGGGAAGTGCCATAGGGTCACTGAACCAAACCAAAGACAAGGCAGCTGCCTTTAACACCCTACACAGCTTTGGGCCGTCGGCCTTAAGAACACGAACACAGTGAAGAAGCAAGGAGAAGTGTGTCCGCCTTAAAGGACTTTTTTCGAGCCAGTCGAGCCCCTCGAGCTGCAACCAGCTGCACCCCTGACTCTTGTTACGCTGCAGTCGCTAACTACACCAGAGACGTCTCGACCAGTGCTTCAGAACTGCCGACCAGCACAGAGATGATTCCTGATCCTGAGCCACTGTGTAGGCCAGCCCGCAGCCATCCATCCAGCCTCGCTCGCCGAACTGCCTGCTGCATGATACCCACAGCTGTCTCTGTCGCGGAAGCTGCAGAGCGCCCTGAAGCCGACTCTACACGGTCAAGCACAAGGTGCATTGTAGTTCTGTCCCCCTGGTCCTTCTCTGAAAGCCCCTAGTGACATGTCACGACCCATTGCTCCCTTTGTGTTGAAAACAAGTATCCTTGAGCTATTGCGATTAATTACTATACCGACTGCCCTGCCCTGCTGTCAGTATCCGGAGTGCTTCCCTTTCCTTCTTTGAAACTGTCTGTCCTCTGTGTTCCTTTATAGGGTGGGCTGCATTTGTAGTGTGCTAGAACGTTCTGTCGTAATAATAATATGGTAGGTGTTTGTATAGAACCTTGACTGGACAGTCCCTTTTATCATTGGGCAATAATTGTATGTTCGCTGTGCCAATGATCTACGATGTACTAGAGGTGTGGGGCCGATTGATGGTTTAGAAGCCGATATTCATCCCTGGACCACTGGTGCCCCGGACGTGGATTCGTCACAGCCATGTACCATTCCTGATTCTCTCCCATTTAAGAGCCAAGGTAGAAGTGGGTTTAGTGGATATATTTTTCTGGACTGTAATTAGTCTGTGTTTTTAAATGTAAGTGTTTCTATCCCTTAAAGGCGGGAACTGAGCGGCCTACACCCCATCTCCACTCGGTTAGGGTTGATTTCACTTTAGGGTCTTGGCTCTGTCCTGATTTCGAAGGTCAAACCTGTGCCATAGTGCCAGTGGGCCCTGCACTCCACCCAGTTATACCGCTGAGACCCACGTGCCACCATCATGGCCTCCTTCCATTGACCCACGCGTCCCAAGTGCCACGGGCCAACCCACCGGGCTATGCCAACTCCCTCGTTTCAATATGCACAGAATTCACGCTCATCCTTGGCTTGGCACAGACTCCTGCACTGCCACTCTCACCATATGTAGAGTATCTTTGCTGACCAAGCCTGTGCCCAGCTACCCACTTCAACAAGGACAGGGAGCTGGATGGATAGAGGAAGCGGGGCAGAAGGTAGAAGGGGAGGCCAGAAGCGGGTGGCAGACTGGTGAAGGGCAGGGCACGTCTTCCCCGGGTGGACTCACCTCGTTTCTCACGCACGCCCAGGGACAGGACGATGGCGCAAAGAATGTAGATCCCGCCAATGATGCCGGCCGCCAGCATGTAGGCCTTCCTCTGCGGAAAAGAGTAGGTCAAGGTCAGCCTGTGGGAATAGCAACGTCATCACTGCTGCGACCAATGGCTCCCATGCGTGCTCAGCCATAGGGGTCCCATGCACAGCGCCAGACATCACCACCACCAGCACAATACGCAGCTCGCTCAGATACATCCGCAAAAGGTCCCATGTACAGCTGCGAGCCATCACCACCACCACCACAAGCAGCTCGCCCAGATGCATCCACAAAAGATCCCATGCACAGCTGCGAGCCATCACCACCACCACCACAACAAGCAGCTCGCCCAGATGCATCCACAAAAGGTCCCATGCACAGCTGCGAGCCATCACCACCACCACCACAACAAGCAGCTCGCCCAGATACATCCACAAAAGGTCCCATGCACTGCTGCCAGAATCACCACCACCACAAGCAGCTCGCCCAGATACATCCGCAAAAGGTCCCATGCACAGCTGCGAGCCATCACCACCACCACCACAAGCAGCTCGCCCAGATACATCCACAAAAGGTCCCATGCACAGCTGCGAGCCATCACCACCACCACCACCACAACAAGCAGCTCGCCCAGATACATCCACAAAAGGTCCCATGCACTGCTGCCAGAATCACCACCACAAGCAGCGTGCTGAGATACATCCGCAAAGGGTCCCATGCACAGCTGCGAGCCATCACCACCACCACCACCACAAGCAGCTCGCCCAGATACATCCACAAAAGGTCCCATGCACAGCTGCGAGCCGTCACCACCACCACCACCACCACCACCACAAGCAGCTCGCCCAGATACATCCACAAAAGGTCCCATGCACTGCTGCCAGAATCACCACCACAAGCAGCGTGCTGAGATACATCCGCAAAAGGTCCCATGCACAGCTGCGAGCCATCACCACCACCACCACCACCACAAGCAGCTCGCCCAGATACATCCACAAAAGGTCCCATGCAATGCGGTCAGAATCACCACCACCACAACCACAACAAGCAGGTCGCTCAGATACATCCACAAAAGGTCCCATGCACAGTGGCGAGCCATCACCACCACCACCACCACAAGCAGCGTGCTGAGATACATCCACAAAATATCCCATGCACTGCAGCCGGCCATCACCACCACCACAAGCAGCTCGCTCAGATACATCCAAAAAAAAGGTGCCATGCACAGCGGCCAGAATCACCACCACCACAAGCAGCGTGCTGGGCTTCATCCACAAAATGTCCCATGCACTGCGGCGAGCCATCACCACAAGCAGCTCGCTCAGATACATTCACAAAAGGTCCTATGCACTGCGGTCAGAATCACCACCACCACAAGCAGCGTGCTGAGCTTCATCCACAAAATGTCCCATGCACTGCGGCGAGCCATCACCACAAGCAACTCGCTCAGATACATTCACAAAAGGTCCTATGCACTGCGGTCAGAATCACCACAACCACAAGCAGCGTGCTGGGCTTCATCCACAAAATGTCCCATGCACTGCGGTGAGCCATCACCACCACCACAAGTAGCTTGCTCAGATAACATCCACAAAAGGTCCCATGCACTGCAGCCAGCCATCAACACCACCACCACAACAAGCAGCTTGCTCAGATACATCCACAAAAGGTCCCATGCACTGTGGCGAGCCATCACCACCACGATAAGCAGCTTGCTCAGATACATCCTCGAAAGGTCACATGCACTGCAACCAGCCATCAACACCACCACCACAACAAGCAGCTCGCTCAGATACATCCACAAAAGGTCCCATGCACTGCGGCCAGAATCACCACCACCACAAGCAGCTCACACAGATACATCCACAAAATGTCGCATGCAATGCAGCGAGCCTTCACCACCACCCCAAGCAGCTTGCTGCGATTCATCCACATACGATCCCATGCACTGTGGCCAGCCACCACCACCACGGCAAAGCAAAAAGGTGATTGCTGGAAGGTTTTGAATTAAATCATAACCAGGGGCACAGCTCAGGGCTACCCTCCAGACCATTGTTTTTCAGCCTGACAAACCATTACAGAAGGGGAAAGACCATATGCTAATCAAGCTTGGTCCAACACCAAGCTTGCACAGACATCAGCTATCTGCAGAGTCCCATGCACTGTGGCCAGCCGCTACCACAGGCTCCTGGGCATATTAGCCATCACAGGGCCTGCGGATAACAGCTGACCACCAAATGCTCCCCCAAATAGCTACCACCCACTAAAATCTCCCGCGAAGAGCATTTTAGAAACCATAAGAGGCAAGGATATTACCTAGCAGCAGATCCCATTGACACCAACCAACAACCACAGACCCCAGATATTGACAGTGAAAGGTTCCAAGTACAGTGCCCATCCACCACGGGCACCCCCAATCATCAGCAAGCTACCAGAGGCTCCAAGGAATGCCACTGACCACCCAGACATCAGCAAGCTACCAGAGGCTCCAATGAATGCCACTGACCACCCCAGACATCGGCAAGCTACCAGAGGCTCCAAGGAATGCCACTGACCACCCCAGACATCAGCAAGCTACCAGAGGCTCCAAGGAATGCCACTGACCACCCCAGACATCAGCAAGCTACCAGAGGCTTCAAGGAATGCCACTGGCCACCACAGGCACCCCCAGACATCAGCAAGCTACCGGAGGCTCAAAGGAACGTCACTGGCCACCACAGGCACCCACAGACATCAGCAAGCTACTATGGGCTCCAAGGAATGCCATTGGCCACCATAGGCACCCCCAGACATCAATAAGCTACCAGAAGCTCCAATGAATGCCATTGGCCACCACAGGAGCCCCCAGACATCAGCAAGCTACCAGAAGATCCAAGGAATGACATTGGCCACCACAGGCACCCCAGACATCAGCAAGCTACCAGAGGCTCAAAGGAACGCCACTGGCCACCACAGGCACCCCCAGACATCAGCAAGCTACCAAAGGCTCAAAGGAACGCCACTGGCCACCACAGGCACCCCCAGACATGAGCAAGCTACCAGAGGCTCAAAGGAACGCCATTGGCCACCACAAGCACCCACAGACATCAGCAAGCTACCAGAGGCTCAAAGGAACGCCATCGGCCACCACAAGCACCCCCAGACATCAGCAAGCTACCAGAAGCTCCAAGGAATGCCATTGGCCACCACAGGAGCCCCCAGACATCAGCAAGCTACCAGAAGCTCCAAGGAATGACATTGGCCACCACAGGCGCCCCCAGACATCAGCAAGCTACCAGAAGCTCCAAGGAATGACATTGGCCACCACAGGCACCCCCAGACATCAGCAAGCCACCACGGACTCCAAAGGATGCCAGCATCCACAACAAGGCCCTGCATACATTAGCATGCCACCAGAGGCTCAAGGGTATCATGGGCGATGACCAGCTAATGAAGGCTTCCAATGGCTGTGTGCCACAATCGGCGGCCCGCAAGGAGCGGTCATCAATCAGAGGCCCCCACACATCTGCCAGTCACAGAGCATCCACCAAGGGATCCCCAATGCAGTAGGGGCCGTGGCCATCCATCCTCATGGGCACCCACCAGGCAAGGGACCGGCTACCCCTTCAGTAGCACGTCATAGTGGCCCTGCAGACCTCACACCCAGGAGCTTGGCTGGGGATCAGGACTACTCGGAGGCCAGCCTAGTGCAGCGTGCACAGGCCCACGGAGCACAGGGAAAGGAGTGGCTACGTACCGTGCCTGCGATGGATTCCAGGTTCCGCGTGCCGTTTACTTCCACCAGCGACACACTGGCGTTTCCCATTGGTACATAGAGTGCACTGGGGATACACGGCGTGTTCGCCTGCCCCACGATCTGCCCTTGAATCGCCGTCCCCAGGAGGGTGCCCAAAACCTCCACCGTCATACCTGCAAGAGAGATGGGAAATCAGAAGATGAGAAGAAGGGAAGAGGGTGGTAGACCCCAACATCTGTGCAGTTCTTCAACGCCACCTGAAACCACACAAGGAACCACGAGGAAGACTGGGGCTCTGTAGAGAGACTGCAAGCCTGACATTCAGCTAGGCTGCAAGGCCGGTCCATGCAGGTGTCGGGGAGAAGGCCCTGCTCAGGCAGCTCCACACTAGGGGACTTGTGGGCCAGGTGAGCACCACACCAACGATTCAGGATAAGGAGGTGCTTTGAACCCAACAACGTCCCTGGAAGAGCTCAAGGAGTGTCCCACAAAGCAGGGACTCCTGCTCCAGAGATGTCCCCGGGACTGGGGCAGACCCTTGGGGTCCTCCTTGGACCGCTGAAGCCCCTCTGTCTCTGGAAGTCAAGGCTCTGAGTGACGTCCGGTTTATGGGGACACTGGACAGGGTCTGCCACATGTGTCTATGCACGCCTGACAACACATCACACAATGCAACATGCCGGCCGGAGGTCCCAGCTTGGCGAGACGCCATACTCCATGGCAAATGGTTGATTATATAGTGCAAGCCCCAACCTCATGTCCGGACATTACTAAAACTGAACATTAAACAAGTCGTTCTCTAAAACAACTTAAAAATGTGTCCACAACACCATAACTGCAGGTGAACCGTCGAACCAGTCCTGCTTTTTCCCACTGCATGCTGGGACTTGTAGCTTTGTTTCTCCCATTGTAAGTATGGGCCTACACGTCCCAGAATGCATTGGGTATAAACAGGACTGGCTCAAGGTGTCATGCATGGAACTGGGAAACTTAGCAGCTATGCAACAATGTACCAGCAGGTGCCCTTACTCGGAGCGCTGTGCGACAGCAACATGGAAGCCAAGAAGCAGAGCTTGATGGGGCGGCAAGGGGAGCATTGGCAGAAGCGCCTTGGAGTGGTGGGTACTGGGGGAGGTGGAGGGGAAAAGTGGAGGTATTGTCATGACAGCCAAGTGGGGTAGGAGGGGTGTGGCTTCAGAGCAAGCAGAGTTGTGAGGAGAGGACCTTCGACCTGCAGTCAGTCAGTGTCACACACACACACACCCACACCTCCCCACCCCCCTAACTACCTCTTGGTCCCCAGCCACCCTCAGGCCCTAGCACCCTGGAGTCTACCTGCACTCCCCGCTGTGCACCATAACACAATGAAGGTTTCACATGACAAACACTGCAGCACAGACACGCGTGACACTGCAGAGGACTGTACACTCAACAAACGTCTCCAAGTGCCATCTTATCAACCCTCCAAAATGCCGCCTGTGAGGGCTCCAACTGCAAACTTGTGATGTGCTTCCAGGGATGAGATGATGGACCTGCGATAGACCCCATAAGAAGGTCATGAGGATTTGAGGGGACCCTCGCAGTGACTAAATATATGCTTGAGCGCCAGAGACCCTGGGGGCATCAGAATAAGGACATATGGAGATGGCACACTGCTGAAAACTGGGGCAAACACATGCCCAGTCCCCCATGCCCGCTCACCGTCACGGAAAGGAAGGATACAAGACTTCAGGGCCCCCATGAAAGAAACAGAACGTGGACTGCAGACTTCCCTTAAGGGTTGGAGATGGACATGCTAGATTAGGACACTGCCCACTGGAGACCCCCGAAGACTGAGACCCAATGGAGGATCAGAATACCAACCTACTGGAGACCCCATAAAAAAGGGACCCAACTGTGACCTACTGAAGGCATCATGAAGATTATGGTCCTGCACCTTCCAGAGACCCCATCAAAGATCAAATTACGGACCTACAGGAGGGATCAGGGTTGAAAGCCGGCAATCCAATTGTTCGAGGGAGGAAAGACCGAAGATTATTTTTCGGAAATAATCTTCAGTCTTTTCTCCCTAAACATTTACAAATTGGCCCCCGCCCCCACAACCTTACTTACCTTGTGTCCCTGCGATGCCTGTTCCCTTTCACTTCCGTGATTTTGGTATGGCTGCGCGGAACACCGCCGCAACCCCCGCTCACAATATAGTGAGCAAGGGTGCGGGGGACACCACTGCAGACCCCAGCATCGAATGCGTGATTTGGTCAAACTTTTCGGCCGCTCAGAAATTTTGAGCAGCCGAAATTCAGCTAAATCACGCATTCGGACTTTTAATCTGTTATTTTGGCCAGTTCCATACCGGAGGCCCTAAAAAAATGGGACATGAACCGGGATCTTCCAGAGACCCCATCAAAGATCAGAATACCGACCTACTGGAGGCTCGATGCAGGGGGAACATGGTCCTGGAACTTTCAAAGTCCCCAAAGATCAGAATACCAACCTACTGGAGGCTCGATGCAGAGGGGACATGGTCCTGGAACTACCAAAGACCCCATCAAAGATCAGAATACCGACCTACTGGAGGCTCGATGCAGGGGGGACATGGTCCTGGAACTTCCAAAGACCCCATCAAAGATCAGAATACCGACCTACTGGAGGCTCGATGCAGGGGGGACATGGACCTGGAACTTCCAAAGACCCCAAAGATCAGAATACCAACCTACTGGAGGCTCGATGACGGTGCAAACATGCATCATGTGTGCAGTTGGAACTCAGCTCGTGCTGTCAGTGCTACATTGAAGTGCTGTTGCATGTGGACACACCGTTTGACCACCATAAAGCGTGTCTGCAGTTTCAGCTCCTGCCAGCATGGCGCCCACCTCCTAGTCGCCGAGGGCTTCCCCTAGAGCTTCTGTAGTTGGCGGCGCTCCATCAGCCCCTACCCTCGTCACCCTGCTGGGGCGGAGTAGGGCCGGCAGTGCTGAAATCTGGACAGACGTATGCATTTATGGAGGGTGTGACGATTATGGACTATTCGTCCCTCCTCCCCAGACGGGAGCTGCACCCTTTGAGGCTACGGAGGTGAACCCAGTAAGCAAGACCCTCGCTATGGGTCTGGGAAAGTGGAAACTCACTTTTAGCGACTCCTCTTTTGGGGACAAGGACCCCCATTCCTGCAAGGACCTCCCTGTCCGGAGTACATGGTCTGGACTTACTTCTGCTTTAGACTCTCCAAATTGTGCCATTTCTTCAATCTCTTTGGCTTCAGGTAATGCTGGATCTCGCCTGAACCCCACAGCCAAAGAGCAGCGACACACCCCTGTTTGTTATGACGTACATAAAATGAGAAACTTGAGTGGAGGAGAGGGAATCCTGTGCAAGGACCCGAGCGTCCGACGGGAAGACGTCCTGGCGCAGCGAGCCATGCTAGACCACGCAGCCGGTGGTAGAGAGGTCCGAGCAAGACACCAGAAGGCTGGCTTCCTGAATGGCAACAAAGCCGAAGTCGAGAGAGCGGGATGGAGACGGTGAAGAGACGGTCTAGCCTGGTGTCGAACCCACATGGAAGCAATGGTGTCCCTGGGGCCCGTTAACTGACGCAGAAGCCAGAAAACTGCATCAATTGTCGAACCGGACAGCGAAAGGGAAGCACACGCTTCCGAAGAGGTAACGATGCTCAGAGGGGTGACCAGTTGTATACAAGGCTGGGAAACCCTAAAAGGTTACGGCAGCCAGAAAGCTATGAACAAACTGATGTCCGCCGAGACCAGGCTAAAGCAGGTCTATTTGAGACCCAAAGGGCTTTGGGGAGCCCTGGAAAGATAACGCAAGACTGGGAAGAGAGAGGACCCGGAGAGTTCATCTGTCCAAAGCAAAGAAAGGAAGATTTTCCAACTCCTGGGAGGAAAGAAGGGAATGTGGCAGAACTGTAGAATGATTGAAGACTGGCCGTTCAAAGCCTGCAGGTTGGCTGGAAGACAGCCTTGGGAGACATTGAAGACGTTTAGAAAACCATCTCTTGGAAAGAGATCCCAGTAGTTGGGCCAAGCACAACCCAAGGGAAGAGGCGATTGCTCCGGTCCATATTTTAGTTCTGTTTTTCAAAGTGATCGGGCCAAAGACTATATAGGCTTTGGACTGAGCAGGATTCGTTTTAGTTTGTTAGGTGGGGGAGATCCCTCATAGCAGCGTGGGGGGGAGGGGGTAGACGGGCGTTTTTTCTTATTATTTGAATAAAGATTCTTGAACAGGCCACATCTTAGTCGGCCGACCCCAAGCGACAGGCATCGGAAGGAAGGAAGGAAGGAAGGAAGGATTGCAAAAGCAGCCAAGCACGTCTAGGACTGCAGACCAACGCCTCATAACCGCAGCACTCTGCCCCCTCCCTCTCCGCCTTATGTGGGTGACAGGAAGTGGGGTGCAGGGGTGCCCCCCAGAAACGAAGCCCCTCTGCCTGGAGCAAAGCCTGGTTGGAAGCGGGGCGCAAGCCCCTGCTTTCAGGGGATGTGCTGCAGACGCGTCCACACACATTCCCAGCTGTGCTCGTTGTAGCCCCACCAACCGCAGGCACTCTGGGGGAGTGGGCCCAACCATTTGGCAATTACTAGCCCACTCACACTTTCCCATCCTTGGCAAAGGATTTCGGAGACTGGGTTCACAAGTGCACACCCTGCAGCAGACCCTGGAGCCAGGCCCTGCTCCAGGCGCAGGAAAGGAGACGCGGGAGGCTTTCGGTGCCAGGCCAGCCCTCCCTGGTGGGGTCACACCCAGGCACAGGGCGCCGAGCGGTGGGCAGGCTAGTGCAGGGGGGGTGGGGGGTGTTCGTCCACTTGGCCCCCGTTTCCCATTTCTCAAACCCAGATGAACCTTCAGCTGGGAGCTCCCGCTGGGCGTGGACCTCTGGCCGACACTTGGGGTTGGATGAGGGCCGCGTGTCTGGCCCAGAAAGTGTTCTCTGAAAAATGAAGCGTCATTTTAAAAGGTCCTGCGAGGTCTCCGTGTGGTTTAGAGCAGAGACCTGCATTCGGCCCCAAGCCCATAGATGCTGGGGCACAGACCCCTGCAGAGGTCCGCAAAGGGCGACCGCCCAGATCTGCCTAGACCACCCTAGATAGACGCCCAGCAAACACCCAGTTTGGAACACGCCGAGGAATTCGGTGGAGTCGTGTAAGGACATGGAGTTCAAAAAGTATATTCCCAAAGCCACTTTATGGAACAAAAGCATTCCTTGTGAGCTCGGTCCCCAAGGACTGCGAGAGGCAAAGTGCACCTTTTCCACAACCCAACGCCGACACGGAACCATTGGGTGAGATCCGGGACCCGGGACAAGCATAGTCCAGCTACAGCTCAAGGGTTGGCCATCAAATGAGTTTGTGACCTCTCCGCCCACCAGGTCACTTTAAAGAGCTCTGATGAAGGGGAGGGGGGCCATACTGCCACTAGGACTGTAGAGGACCAGTTGCAAGAGACACATCGACTCCCCCTTCTCGCAACTGCCTGCACGGTCACCCCAACATTCCCCAACTTCTGCGACCTAGCAGTGATAAGAACCTGATCTAGAAGGGTGCCTGTATCAAGCTTTGGGTATCTGGTGCTACACTGGTTTATCCTGGTGCCATACTGGTTTATTTCACACTGAGGAATTGCCTGAGTTGGTTCCTTCTTGGCAGCCAGTTTACCCAATCCTTTCCTTACCCCCAGACGGGCTTATTCATGTGACTTTGCAGTTTACAGAATAAGGCTTTCATTTGCGTTACCACCCGTTATAAAGAAGGGGAACAGCAGTGGGCGCTTACTTTGCCTCTGGATCCGCCTCACACGATACACACAGCTGCCTGCAGAGACCTCATGGTGTCTGTAGATTGCGGCATAGCTACATGGCAGCTGAAAGAATTAGGATACAGAGGTCATTTGTGGACCAGGCTGGCCACGCAGAAGACCCAGAGCTTGATTCTGTCCCTACTCATCCTCATAGGGCAGCAAAGGGCCCTGCAGAGCTGAAGAACAGCACCCACATTGCTCTTTATTCAGAAAGATGATGGGGACTTATGAGGTATTCCAGAGTAGTGACCCCTACTGGCCAGCATCAACTGCCACAAGCGCAATGTAGAGGGGCAGAGAACCTCGCCGCACCGCTTTTCTCCCCACAAACAGAGCCCTGCATTTTCTAGCATCTGCCCAGAAGAGTGCATGGGAGGAACAGGGAACTGCGAGTGGTCACCAATGGGTCCACCATGTTCTGGGATCAGGCAGATACTGGTCTGCAGGGATCAGGCGCGGAGGTAAAGCAGGCAGTTCCCCACTACCCCGAACCAAGCATGGATTGCTTTATGATATGATATATGGCATTTATAAAGTGCCTATACACGTGTTTCAAGGCGCAACGAGGCAGGGTGGGGGGACAGAGGGAGGAGAGACAACGATCCTACTAGGCCAAGGGTCATTCAGATCGCGCAAGTGCATGGGTAGGGGGAAGGAGAAGTGCACAGGGGGAGGGGAGAGGGGAAAGTGCAGTACATGGGAAAGCGGAATAAATAAGATCAATAAGACAAATAAACAGCCAGCTAGTGGCAAGTGCAAGGAAGTGCAGACAGAAGTGCTGGTAGGGGGACTGAAGGGATACAGAAAAAACGGTTCCCAAGTGCAGGGGTTCCAGGGAGGCAGTGCAGGTGGGCAGGTGACAGGGCCTGGGCCAGACATCGGGTAACCAGTGCAATTTCAGCCAGGAATTCAGCAAGGGAGGGGAGGAGAAAATGCAGGAGCAAAGAGGAAGGTTTTGAGGTGTTTCCGGAACCGAAGATGGTTCTCTTCGAGTTTTGAGGTAAACTTACCTCAAGTTTCTGGCTGGGGGCTTCTGGTCTCGTGCTGGACTTCCAGTTCTCCCACACTCCTGAAGTGGGACGCCCATCTCATATTGAGGGCATTTCCAGAGCAGGACGCCCACCTCATATTGAGGGCATTTCCAGATCTCCCACACTCCTGAAGCAGGACGCCCACCTCACATTGAGGGCATTTCCAGATCTCCCACATTCCTGAAGCAGGATGCCCACCTCACATTGAGGGCATTTCCAGATCTCCCACACTCCTGAAGCAGGACGCCCACCTCACATCGAGTACATTTCCAGGTCTCCCACACTCCTGAAGCAGGACGGCAACCTCATATTGAGGGCATTTCCAGGTCTCCCACACTCCTGAAGCAGGACGGCAACCTCATATTGAGGGCATTTCCAGATCTCCCACCCTCTTGAAGCAGGACGGCCACCTCATATTGAGGGCATTTTGCAGATCTCCCACACTCCTGAAGCAGGACGGCCACCTCATACTGAGGGCATTTCCAGATCTCCCAGACTCCTGAAGCAGGACGCCCACCTCATATTGAGGGCATTTCCAGATCTCCCACACTCCTGAAGGAGGACGTCCACCTCATATTGAGTACATTTCCAGGTCTCCCACACTCCTGAAGCAGGACGGCAACCTCATACTGAGGGCATTTCCAGATCTCCCAGACTCCTGAAGCAGGACGCCCACCTCATATCGAGGGCATTTCCAGATCTCCCAGACTCCTGAAGCAGGACGCCCACCTCATATTGAGGGCATTTCCAGATCTCCCACACTCCTGAAGGAGGACGTCCACCTCATATTGAGTACATTTCCAGGTCTCCCACACTCCTGAAGCAGGACGGCCACCTCATATTGAGGGCATTTTGCAGATCTCCCACACTCCTGAAGCAGGACGGCCACCTCATACTGAGGGCATTTCCAGATCTCCCAGACTCCTGAAGCAGGACGCCCACCTCATATTGAGGGCATTTGCAGATCTCCCACACTCCTGAAGCAGGACGGCCACCTCATACTGAGGGCATTTCCAGATCTCCCACACTCCTGAAGCAGGACGCCCACCTCATATTGAGGGCATTTCCAGATCTCCCACACTCCTGAAGCGGGACGCCCACCTCATATTGAGGGCATTTGCAGGGAGACAGATCAGAGAGTACATTTTAGATCAATGCATCTAAAAAGGGATACAACCAGATCTTAAATCAGGGTGCAGGGTGTCACCTCTGTGCTGCTGCAGAAGAGCACCCACCTTGGGTTTTACTGCAGGCGAGAGGCACGTTTATTCTTCTCCTGGGGGTGTGAGGAGTTCCCTGCTAACCAGGAACCTCATAAGTGGTCCTCGAACCACGGAACACCCGCTACACACGTTTTTACCCCTCCACAGGTGTCATGGATCTGGTCGGATCCATGCATCTGGGGTTCGGACTCTACGACTTGTTTAGGTCTATGGACCCGGGGCAAAAGCCTTCATGTTTGCAGGAAATGTCTGTGGAACACTAAAAAAAGGCCGGATATAAACACTACAAATGTAATTATACTCCTTTCCAAAGACTAACCACACTCTAAATGGCTTCAACAAAGGCCAAGCAGGCAATAGTCCCGGCCACTGTAGAGGCCAAAGGAAAAACCCAAATAGTCACAAGCCTCTATCTGGACTCCATCCTCTGCCCACTGACTCGCCACCTGACCATAGGCACATGGCCCAACTGGGGAACAGACCAGTCCCTGCAGCCCAGGTGCAGCACATGCTGTCAGATGATAGCCAGGGGGGGAGCCAGCACAGGCAGGGCTCACCAGTCAATGGGGGAGAGCCAAAGGGGGGGGGGGGGGAGCCAGTACAGGCAGGGCTCACCAGTCAATGGGGGAGAGCCAAGGGGGGGGGGGGAAGCCAGCACAGGCAGGGCTCACCAGTCAAGGGGGGGGAGGGGGGGAGCCAGTACAGGCAGGGCTCACCAGTCAATGGGGGAGAGCCAAGGGGGGGGGGGAGAAGCCAGTACAGGCAGGGCTCACCAGTCAATGGGAGGGCAGCACATGCTGTCAGATGACAGCCAAGGGGGGAGCCAGCACAGGCAGGGCTCACCAGTCAATGGGGGAGAGCCAAGGGGGGGGGGAAGCCAGCACAGGCAGGGCTCACCAGTCAATGGGGGAGAGCCAAGGGGGGGGGGGGGGAAGCCAGTACAGGCAGGGCTCACCAGTCAATGGGAGGGCAGCACATGCTGTCAGATGACAGCCAAGGGGGGGGGGGGGGAGCCAGCACAGGCAGGGCTCACCAGTCAATGGGGGAGAGCCAAGGGGGGGGGGGAAGCCAGCACAGGCAGGGCTCACCAGTCAATGGGGGAGAGCCAAGGGGGGGGGGGGCAGCACAGGCAGGGCTCACCAGTCAATGGGGGAGAGCCAAGGGGGGGGGGGGGGGAGCCAGTACAGGCAGGGCTCACCAGTCAATGGGAGGGCAGCACATGCTGTCAGATGACAGCCAAGGGGGGGAGCCAGCACAGGCAGGGCTCACCAGTCAATGGGGGAGAGCCAAGGGGGGGGGGGGAGAAGCCAGCACAGGCAGGGCTCACCAGTCAATGGGGGAGAGCCAAGGGGGGGGGGGAAGCCAGCACAGGCAGGGCTCACCAGTCAATGGGGGAGAGCCAAGGGGGGGGGGGGAAGCCAGTACAGGCAGGGCTCACCAGTCAATGGGAGGGCAGCACATGCTGTCAGATGACAGCCAAGGGGGGGGGGGGGAGCCAGCACAGGCAGGGCTCACCAGTCAATGGGGGAGAGCCAAGGGGGGGGGGAAGCCAGCACAGGCAGGGCTCACCAGTCAATGGGGGAGAGCCAAGGGGGGGGGGGCAGCACAGGCAGGGCTCACCAGTCAATGGGGGAGAGCCAAGGGGGGGGGGAAGCCAGTACAGGCAGGGCTCACCAGTCAATGGGAGGGCAGCACATGCTGTCAGATGACAGCCAAGGGGGGGAGCCAGCACAGGCAGGGCTCACCAGTCAATGGGGGAGAGCCAAGGGGGGGGGGGGGGAGCCAGCACAGGCAGGGCTCACCAGTCAATGGGGGAGAGCCAAGGGGGGGGAGCCAGCACAGGCAGGGCTCACCAGTCAATGGGGGAGAGCCAAGGGGGGGGGGAGCCAGTACAGACAGGGCTCACCAGTCAATGGGAGGGCAGCACATGCTGTCAGATGACAGCCAAGGGGGGAGCCAGCACAGGCAGGGCTCACCAGTCAATGGGGGAGAGCCAAGGGGGGGGGGGGGGAGCCAGTACAGGCAGGGCTCACCAGTCAATGGGAGGGCAGCACATGCCGTCAGATGACAGCCAAGGGGGGGGAGCCAGCACAGGCAGGGCTCACCAGTCAATGGGGGAGAGCCAAGGGGGGGGAGCCAGCACAGGCAGGGCTCACCAGTCAATGGGGGAGAGCCAAGGGGGGGGGGGGGAGCCAGTACAGGCAGGGCTCACCAGTCAATGGGGGAGAGCCAAGGGGGGGGGGGGGGAAGCCAGTACAGGCAGGGCTCACCAGTCAATGGGAGGGCAGCACATGCTGTCAGATGACAGCCAAGGGGGGAGCCAGCACAGGCAGGGCTCACCAGTCAATGGGGGAGAGCCAAGGGGGGGGGGAAGCCAGCACAGGCAGGGCTCACCAGTCAATGGGGGAGAGCCAAGGGGGGGGGGGAAGCCAGTACAGGCAGGGCTCACCAGTCAATGGGAGGGCAGCACATGCTGTCAGATGACAGCCAAGGGGGGGGGGGGGAGCCAGCACAGGCAGGGCTCACCAGTCAATGGGGGAGAGCCAAGGGGGGGGGGGAAGCCAGCACAGGCAGGGCTCACCAGTCAATGGGGGAGAGCCAAGGGGGGGGGGGCAGCACAGGCAGGGCTCACCAGTCAATGGGGGAGAGCCAAGGGGGGGGGGGAAGCCAGTACAGGCAGGGCTCACCAGTCAATGGGAGGGCAGCACATGCTGTCAGATGACAGCCAAGGGGGGGAGCCAGCACAGGCAGGGCTCACCAGTCAATGGGGGAGAGCCAAGGGGGGGGGGGAGAAGCCAGCACAGGCAGGGCTCACCAGTCAATGGGGGAGAGCCAAGGGGGGGGGGGAAGCCAGCACAGGCAGGGCTCACCAGTCAATGGGGGAGAGCCAAGGGGGGGGGGGGAAGCCAGTACAGGCAGGGCTCACCAGTCAATGGGAGGGCAGCACATGCTGTCAGATGACAGCCAAGGGGGGGGGGGGGGAGCCAGCACAGGCAGGGCTCACCAGTCAATGGGGGAGAGCCAAGGGGGGGGGGAAGCCAGCACAGGCAGGGCTCACCAGTCAATGGGGGAGAGCCAAGGGGGGGGGGGGCAGCACAGGCAGGGCTCACCAGTCAATGGGGGAGAGCCAAGGGGGGGGGGGAAGCCAGTACAGGCAGGGCTCACCAGTCAATGGGAGGGCAGCACATGCTGTCAGATGACAGCCAAGGGGGGGAGCCAGCACAGGCAGGGCTCACCAGTCAATGGGGGAGAGCCAAGGGGGGGGGGGGAGCCAGCACAGGCAGGGCTCACCAGTCAATGGGGGAGAGCCAAGGGGGGGGAGCCAGCACAGGCAGGGCTCACCAGTCAATGGGGGAGAGCCAAGGGGGGGGGGGAGCCAGTACAGACAGGGCTCACCAGTCAATGGGAGGGCAGCACATGCTGTCAGATGACAGCCAAGGGGGGAGCCAGCACAGGCAGGGCTCACCAGTCAATGGGGGAGAGCCAAGGGGGGGGGGGGGGAAGCCAGTACAGGCAGGGCTCACCAGTCAATGGGAGGGCAGCACATGCCGTCAGATGACAGCCAAGGGGGGGGAGCCAGCACAGGCAGGGCTCACCAGTCAATGGGGGAGAGCCAAGGGGGGGGAGCCAGCACAGGCAGGGCTCACCAGTCAATGGGGGAGAGCCAAGGGGGGGGGGGGGGAAGCCAGTACAGGCAGGGCTCACCAGTCAATGGGGGAGAGCCAAGGGGGGGGGGGGGAAGCCAGTACAGGCAGGGCTCACCAGTCAATGGGAGGGCAGCACATGCTGTCAGATGACAGCCAAGGGGGGGGAGCCAGCACAGGCAGGGCTCACCAGTCAATGGGGGAGAGCCAAGGGGGGGGAAGCCAGTACAGGCAGGGCTCACCAGTCAATGGGAGGGCAGCACATGCTGTCAGATGACAGCCAAGGGGGGGAGCCAGCACAGGCAGGGCTCACCAGTCAATGGGGGAGAGCCAAGGGGGGGGGGGGGGGAAGCCAGCACAGGCAGGGCTCACCAGTCAATGGGGGAGAGCCAAGGGGGGGGGGGAAGCCAGTATAGGCAGGGCTCACCAGTCAATGGGAGGGCAGCACATGCTGTCAGATGACAGCCAAGGGGGGGGGGGGGAGCCAGCACAGGCAGGGCTCACCAGTCAATGGGGGAGAGCCAAGAGGGGGGGGGGGGGAAGCCAGCACAGGCAGGGCTCACCAGTCAATGGGGGAGAGCCAAGGGGGGGGGGCAGCACAGGCAGGGCTCACCAGTCAATGGGGGAGAGCCAAGGGGGGGGGGGGAAGCCAGTACAGGCGGGGCTCACCAGTCAATGGGAGGGCAGCACATGCTGTCAGATGACAGCCAAGGGGGGGAGCCAGCACAGGCAGGGCTCACCAGTCAATGGGGGAGAGCCAAGGGGGGGGGGGAAGCCAGCACAGGCAGGGCTCACCAGTCAATGGGGGAGAGCCAAGGGGGGGGAGCCAGCACAGGCAGGGCTCACCAGTCAATGGGGGAGAGCCAAGGGGGGGGGGAGCCAGTACAGACAGGGCTCACCAGTCAATGGGAGGGCAGCACATGCTGTCAGATGACAGCCAAGGGGGGAGCCAGCACAGGCAGGGCTCACCAGTCAATGGGGGAGAGCCAAGGGGGGGGGGGGGGGGAAGCCAGTACAGGCAGGGCTCACCAGTCAATGGGAGGGCAGCACATGCCGTCAGATGACAGCCAAGGGGGGGGAGCCAGCACAGGCAGGGCTCACCAGTCAATGGGGGAGAGCCAAGGGGGGGGGGGCCAGCACAGGCAGGGCTCACCAGTCAATGGGGGAGAGCCAAGGGGGGGGGGGAAGCCAGTACAGGCAGGGCTCACCAGTCAATGGGGGAGAGCCAAGGGGGGGGGGGGGGGAGCCAGTACAGGCAGGGCTCACCAGTCAATGGGAGGGCAGCACATGCTGTCAGATGACAGCCAAGGGGGGGGAGCCAGCACAGGCAGGGCTCACCAGTCAATGGGGGAGAGCCAAGGGGGGGGAAGCCAGTACAGGCAGGGCTCACCAGTCAATGGGAGGGCAGCACATGCTGTCAGATGACAGCCAAGGGGGGGAGCCAGCACAGGCAGGGCTCACCAGTCAATGGGAGGGCAGCACATGCTGTCAGATGACAGCCAAGGGGGGGGGGGGACAGCACAGGCAGGGCTCACCAGTCAATGGGGGACAGCCAAGGGGGGAGGGGAAGCCAGCACAGGCAGGGCTCACCAGTCAATGGGGGACAGCCAAGGGGGGAGGGGAAGCCAGCACAGGCAGGGCTCACCAGTAAATGGGGTACAGCCAAGGGGGCAGGGGAAGCCAGCACAGGCAGGACACAGGCAGGGCTCACCAGTCAATGGAGCGCTGCAAGGAGATAACAGGCGCAGTGTGAGAAAGTCCAAGAGGGAAGGCTTGCGAAGCAACTGGCACCAGAGCACGGCAAAGTGAGAGAAGAGTGGGACAAATTGGAAGCTTTAAAGAAAGGTATTACAATTTGGAGGAGGGGGACACCTGTGTGAAGAAGGTAATAGATCTGATTGGACAGAAAGTAACATTGAGGTTGGTGAAAGGGGGGCAAATCGCTGGCAAAACATCCGGAGGTGCAGAGTAGAAACAGGAAGAGAAGAGTCGAGGACAGAACTAGAAGTTGGCTTAGAGCAGCGCCAAAGGGGTACCACCTGTAAGAGAGACTGGGGGTGCAACCTGTAGAGAGGGAGAGAGGAGGTAGGGCAGGAGGGAGAGCACCGTATATGAGGTAACAGCACAGAGGGGGAATAGGGATGCCACCTGTAGAGAGGAGGTAGGGCAGCAGGGAGAGCATCTTATATGAGGTAACAGCACAGAGGGGGAATAGGGATGCCACCTGTAGAGAGGAGGTAGGGCAGCAGGGAGAGCATCTTATATGAGGTAACAGCACAGAGGGGGAATAGGGATGCCACCTGTAGAGAGGAGGTAGGGCAGCAGGGAGAGCACCGTATATGAGGTAACAGCACAGAGGGGGAATAGGGATGCCACCTGTAGAGAGGAGGTAGTGCAGCAGGGAGAGCATCTTATATGAGGTAACAGCACAGAGGGGGAATAGGGATGCCACCTGTAGAGAGAGAGGAAGAGAGGAGGTAGGGCAGGAGGGAGAGCACCGTATATGAGGTAACAGCACAGAGGGGGAATAGGGATGCCACATGTAGGGAGAGAGGAGGTAGGGCAGGAGGGAGAGCACCGTATATGAGGTAACAGCACAGAGGGGGAATAGGGATGCCATCTGTAGAGAGGAGGTAGGGCAGCAGGGAGAGCATCTTATATGAGGTAACAGCACAGAGGGGGAATAGGGATGCCACCTGTAGAGAGGAGGTAGGGCAGCAGGGAGAGCATCTTATATGAGGTAACAGCACAGAGGGGGAATAGGGATGCCACCTGTAGAGAGGAGGTAGGGCAGCAGGGAGAGCACCGTATATGAGGTAACAGCACAGAGGGGGAATAGGGATGCCACCTGTAGAGAGGAGGTAGTGCAGCAGGGAGAGCATCTTATATGAGGTAACAGCACAGAGGGGGAATAGGGATGCCACCTGTAGAGAGAGAGGAAGAGAGGAGGTAGGGCAGGAGGGAGAGCACCGTATATGAGGTAACAGCACAGAGGGGGAATAGGGATGCCACATGTAGGGAGAGAGGAGGTAGGGCAGGAGGGAGAGCACCGTATATGAGGTAACAGCACAGAGGGGGAATAGGGATGCCATCTGTAGAGAGGAGGTAGGGCAGCAGGGAGAGCATCTTATATGAGGTAACAGCACAGAGGGGGAATAGGGATGCCACCTGTAGAGAGGAGGTAGGGCAGCAGGGAGAGCATCTTATATGAGGTAACAGCACAGAGAGGGGGAATAGGGATGCCACCTGTAGAGAGGAGGTAGGGCAGCAGGGAGAGCATCTTATATGAGGTAACAGCACAGAGAGGGGGAATAGGGATGCCACATGTAGGGAGAGAGGGAGAGAGGCGGTAGGGCAAGAGGGAGAGCACCTTATATGAGGTAACAGCACAGAGGGGGAATAGGGATGCCACATGTAGGGAGAGAGGCAGAGAGGAGGTAGGGCAGGAGGAAGAGCACCGTATAGGAGGTCTGAAGGAAAGGAATATAGCGGCTCAGAGAGGGAGGCTAGCGATGCTGTTAAAGCGGAGGCAGAGATGGCCCTGGAGGGAGAGGCTAGAGATGAAGACGCCACCCGGCAGAAGGAGAGCAATAGATATTGCTGCTGTAAGAAGAAGTAACAGGGCAACAGGAAGTTGGAAGACATTTCAAAGTTGCAAGATAGGCCCCATCAAGAGAGGCATGGTAGGGTTGAATACATCACAACGGATGGGTAACCCCTGAACCATGGAACTGGGGAACAACAATGTAACACAAAAAAACCCCGAGAGGGAAAATAAGTTCACATGGAAGAGTACTATATTAATTTGAGTACCCAATAATGGAAATAGAGGCGAAGAAGTAAAGGGAGCCCAATCATGATAAATTCACATTTTCTATTTTAGTTTATTACCATTATAAAATTGCATAATATACAAACATCAAAACAACAATAAAATAGATGAATTAATTTTAATATAAACTACTTGTCAAATCTAATGTCTTAAAACATTCAAACGCAATTTGATTACCACAATTCATAGCCTCGTATTACTCAAGGTAAAGCATCACTGTCTCATTTTCAAATTTCATTCGAATAGTGGAGATGCTGTAGAAAAAATGAATGGTTGACAATAGAAAAAAGTGCCAAATGCAACCAAGTGCTAAGTGCCAAATTGTTAACAATGGAATAAAGTGCTAAATGCAAAAAAGTGCTAGGTGCCTACTGTGCATACACGATCTTCAAATACCATAACAGTTTCGGCGAAATCAACCTATCTGGCTCGATTAAACGAGCCAGTAGTCGCCTTCTTCAGGGCGCACTAAATATTGCAAATATAAACCTGGAACATACTAATGCTTGAATTTTTTTCCTCAGTAGTTCTCATAGGTAAAACTTTGTACAATTCAAGAGGGCTTGATTGTAGATCTGAAGGTCTGTTCGAGACGTTAGCCCTTAATGAAACACATTAAAACAGACAAAAAAGAAAAAACAAAGAAACTTTAAGTTTAAGATACAGAATATAATGAGTGAGCCTCCTAATATTCAACGCCTCCAACCATAGAAATGAAACCTGGGGATATATATATATTCACCTAAGTTGGTCCAAATATGGTGCCGAAAATTGTATTTGTTTCGATCTGCCACCCGAACAGGACTGAAGATGAAAGTAAATTTACATCTAAAAAGACAAAAATATGAAGCTGAGTGAGATATCACAAGATTATCTCAAACTTCAAATGCTAAACCCCAGTATCCCCTGTCTCCACAGGGAGTAGATCGCTATATTTCCCCTTCTATTACCAACCTTAAAATGTTGAATGTTTCAAACTCGGATCAAAACAGCATTGGACTAAATTGTAGATAAAGATAGAAAATATTCCAAATCTGTGGATCTTAGACGGTGTAGGGTCAAGCCGGAAGGAGAGACCAACAGTTGCAGGACCGTGGGTGAAGAACCCTAAAGGAAATGTATAGAACAAATTTGCATTTTAATAGTTGCAAAGCATTAAGTGCATCGATTACAAGAACATGTTGGGATGAAAAACAAGCTGCATCAGAATTAGATAGATTCTGACAGATGAGTAGCCTCCGAGCCTCTAAGGATCTAGAATAATAGAATTAGAATGTTAGGATTAATTTCAAATTCATCGCAGGAGATGGACTGCTGCTTGAGTCAGGCAAATGCCACTTACACAGGCCTGTCCTTATTTGTCATACTACAACCGACAATTCCTGACCTCTCGTGCGCCCATTTCCAACCAGTATAGTAATGTCGAAGTTCTAACCTAGAGCAGCTTTCTCTCTTGATTTTAAAACAGCCGGCGTAGATTCGCGCCGTCCGATATAGCCTCCGCGGCTAAGTATATTAATACACGCGGAACTAGGGACGTTAATAGAACTACATGTATGCCCTATGCCCCATCGAAACTGCAAGGACTAAGTTCGGCTCGCGAAAGGAAAAGTCAACGAGTGTATAAAGAAATAACAAAGTTCTCACCCGGAACGAGCCTTCTCTCTCGTCTCGAAAAGCAGCCGACTGGAATGCACGCCGTCCGGTGTAACATCCGCGGCTGTGTTTATAAGTACTCGCGGGACTAAAAACAGTAATAGGACTACATGTGAGCCCTTTGTCCCATTGAAACTAAAAAAGGACTAAGTACGGCTTCACAAAAGAAAGAGCCAACGAGTATGTGCTAACAAATGTAACATACTTGGAATAAGCCAATAATATTACATTTAGGGCCATATTTAAACGACCGGCGTAAAAGCATGCCGTTAAGTGTTATAACCGCGGTTATGTTCATAGATACACGCCGAAAAAGACCGTAATCAAAGTGAGACTACGTACGTCAGTTCTGTGTCCCATCGATGCTAAGGAGGGACTTAATATCTAAATTGCAGGGACAAAGGCAACCGAGTGCATGTCAGCAAGGTTTGCTTATATGGATGTATTAAAAGATCATGAGCAAAACCAGATAAGAAAACTTTGTTTATATGCGTGTTAAGGTATACAATGGAGCCATTCTTCTTGGCGATTTAATCCTGTCTCATAGCTATTGGTGTTGTACATCCACCATTGCTCCCTTTGCGCCAAACGGGCTGCTGTGTGGTTAACATCAGTGCCATAGACTTTTTCCAAAACGCACCATTTCAAACTGTTCAGGTCATGATTATTTTCAAAAAAATGAGACACTAAAGGGGCAGACACAATTTTGTTTCGAATTTTAGATTTATGTTCACCAATTCTAGTTTTAATAGGCCTAGATGTTCTGCCAATGTACGTTAGGGCGCAAGGACAGATTATTACGTAAATCACGTTTTTAGTGTTGCACGTGGTATGATGGTTAAGATTCCAATTCTTGCCATTGATCCCTACAGAGGTTCCAGTAATTGTAGAAGCACATTGGTTGCAAAAACCACATGGAAAATGACCTTGAATGGGTTTAATGCCCCACAGTCCTGTCACCGTGTTTGATTTAGGTCCAGTACTCAACCTGTCAGCTTTAGTGAGCCAACTTTTAAGGTTCTTGCCTTTCTTAAATGCAAAAATAGGTTTTGCAAGTTCTGGATTATTTAATTGGAGCAAGTGCCAATGTTTCATAATGCTTTGTTTGATCTTGTGGTGAAAGGTGTTGAAAGTCATGGCACACACTAACCGCTCCTTAGTGATGTCTTCCCGAGAATGTTTCTCGAGGAGGACATCACGATGTTGAGATCTAGCTCTTTTTCGAGCTTGACGAAGTAAATATTTTGGGTAGCCTCGCTGATGCAGTCTATCTTCAATAATGTTCGCCTGAGTCTTGTAATCTTCAACTTTGGTACAGTTTCGTCTAGCCCTAAGGAACTGACTGTAAGGAATGCTCTTACGCAATGATTCAGGGTGGAAACTATCGAATCTTAAAATAGTATTCCGATCAGTTTCTTTTCGATACAAGTCAACGGTAATGTAGCCCTCAGAATTCTTGATTAGCAAGTCCAAGAATGGCAAAGAGGTGCTATTGGCTGACATAGTAAATTTAAGGTTCGTGTCCATCGCATTTAGCCATGGAAGAAATAAAAGGTGGTCTGCCTTTGTTTTGTCCCAGATTATGATTATATCATCGATGTAACGTTTATACAATTTGATGGCATCTCTGTAGGGATTAATATCTGACAAGATACACCTGTTTTCAAAATTCCACATGAAGAGTGTGGCGTAATTTGGGGCAAACGCTGCCCCCATCGCTGTTCCTTTCACTTGTAAATAGTAGGAAGACTTGAAGCGAAAATAATTGCGCGAAAGAGCTATCTCAAGTAAATCTATTAATATTTCAGTTGGAACTACTTGAATGCCTGGCCGTAAATCCAAAAAGTCTTTCATTGCTTTTAAAGATTCCATTTGTGGTATGTTAGAATATAATGACTCCACATCTAGAGTCATAAGTATGTCGGAATCATGATTAAAAGGAAAACCCTCAAGATGTTTAATAGCATCAGTGGTATCAGCCAGGTATGTTTCAGTAGAGGCCGCCAATGGCTTCAGAAAATACTCTAAAAATTGACCAATGGGTTCTAATATAGATCCGCATAATGACACGATAGGGCGTCCCGGCGGATTGAGAAGATTCTTATGTATTTTAGGAAGTACATAGATAAGCGGAGTCCTGGTTCCCTTAATGGTGAGGAAACGGAACTCCTTGTCATTGATGGCTTCACTTTCTAGTGCTCGTTGGGCTATCGCTGCAATTTGGGCTCTAATGCTCTCTGTAGGATCACTCGGAAGTTTGCTATATATAGCTGGATTATCAAGCTGACGCAAAATTTCATTGTCATATTGAGTAGAGTCCATAACGACAATTCCGCCACCCTTGTCTGCCTGCTTTATGATTATCGAGGTATCTGACTTAAGTTCTTGAAGGCTGGCCCAATCATGTCTGCCAAAATTAAAACAGGAACCCCTGCTATAGTTGTTAGGTGTATTATAGCAGGAGTTGAAGTCTTTTAGGACCGCCTTTTCAAATACCGCTGTCTCGTCAGAAACCATTTGTAAAGTCGGAGTGAAGGTCGATTTACATTTCAAAGTGGTATGAAGGCCATCGTCATCATTGTCATGGGCCTGATTCCCAAAAAAATCACGCAATCGTATTTTACGAAATAGATCGCGTAATTCTATCTCTATCTCCATTTTGGAGGGGTTTCTCACAGGTACAAACGAGAAACCCTTCTCCAAAATTCGAGTCTCATGTTCACTAAGTTGTCTCTTAGAAATGTTATATACTGCCGATGGTAGGGCTACCTGCGGTATGCCTTTCTCCTGGTTTCGAAATAATTTTGTAATGGGGGAACTCCTTGTTCCGGAGGCAGAAAAGGGAGGTTGGGTGGGGGAAAAGGAGTATGTGGGCCTTGAGGAACAAAATTAGCTGGGCGAGTATGGTTTTGATAATGCCAGTAAGGACGTCCTCGGCCCCGATTATATCCTCTGTTCCAATTCCTGCCCCTATCCCTATTGCCTCGAGAATTTCTAGTGGGGTATGATCCACTGCCGTCGGATGATGTATCCGAAAAAGTAACTTTCTTTTGAAAAGGAATAGTGCCCTGTTGAGAGTTGTTGGGATCTCGCCAATGTCCTGGGCCCTGATAATCTGAGGACAAATAGGGATAGGCCGCCTCCTTAGAAAAGGCTAGGATATCCTTTTTTAGTTTGTCCATCTTTTTGCTAGTAGTAATTTTGACAAAATCCTTAGTATGTTTTTCTATAAGCTCTAATTTCTCCTTTATATTAATGATAGTGGTATCCAGAGCAAATGCTGTCTCTGCCTGATCTATTTCATCTCCAATGATGGAACTTTTCTTGAGGGCAGTATTGATTGTCAGCAGCATCCAGTCGCGACTACATTTAGTTGCGACTCCTGAGAATAGTGTTTTATATTCTTCATCGTCTATAAATAAGCATGGCTCATTTCTAACCAAAAGACCCTGGGGGATGATATTCTTTTTTAAATAAATATTCTGTCAACAAGTGACTATGCATTTCTGTTCGAAATCTTTTCTTTTTCAATTTAATAATGCTGTCACTAGTAATCAAAGAACCGTCGTTGAGGCCCATAGTCCCCTCAATATTGTCAAAAAATGATGGAACATTAATGGCATCTGCCAACTGTTCTTCACTGAACGAGACCACGTCAGTGGCTGCCATGATCAAGAAATCGTGCAGAGTTTGTTTGTATATAATCTGCACTAGAGGTAGAGGAAAAAAGGGATCCACAATGCAGAGAAAGGGATACTGTGTAAAGCAATACGGGAAAAATTGCCCAAAGTATTGTTTCAAATTTCAAATTAACCTTTCGATTAACCCATGCAACACAGAGTTGCACCAATAATACATCACAACGGATGGGTAACCCCTGAACCATGGAACTGGGGAACAACAATGTAACACAAAAAAACCCCGAGAGGGAAAATAAGTTCACATGGAAGAGTACTATATTAATTTGAGTACCCAATAATGGAAATAGAGGCGAAGAAGTAAAGGGAGCCCAATCATGATAAATTCACATTTTCTATTTTAGTATATTACCATTATAAAATTGCATAATATACAAACATCAAAACAACAATAAAATAGATGAATTAATTTTAATATAAACTACTTGTCAAATCTAATGCCTTAAAACATTCAAACGCAATTTGATTACCACAATTCATAGCCTCGTATTACTCAAGGTAAAGCATCACGGTCTCATTTTCAAATTTCATTCGAATAGTGGAGATGCTGTAGAAAAAATGAATGGTTGACAATAGAAAAAAGTGCTAAATGCAACCAATTGCTAAGTGCCAAATTGTTAACAATGGAATAAAGTGCTAAATGCAAAAAAGTGCTAGGTGCCTACTGTGCATACATGATCTTCAAATACCATAACAGTTTCGGCGAAATCAACCTATCTGGCTCGATTAAACGAGCCAGTAGTCGCCTTCTTCAGGGCGCACTAAATATTGCAATGGTGGATGTACAACACCAATAGCTATGAGACAGGATTAAATCGCCAAGAAGAATGGCTCCATTGTATACCTTAACACGCATATAAACAAAGTTTACTTATCTGGTTTTGCTCATGATCTTTTAATACATCCATATAAGCAAACCTTGCTGACATGCACTCGGTTGCCTTTGTCCCTGCAATTTAGATATTAAGTCCCTCCTTAGCATCGATGGGACACAGAACTGACGTACGTAGTCTCACTTTGATTACGTCTTTTTCGGCGTGTATCTATGAACATAACCGCGGTTATAACACTAAATGGCATGCCTTTACACCGGTCGTTTAAATATGGCCCTATATGTAATATTATTGGCTTATTCCAAGTATGCTACATTTGTTAGCACATACTCGTTGGCTCTTTCTTTTGTGAAGCCGTACTTAGTCCTTTTTTAGTTTCAATGGGACAAAGGGCTCACATGTAGTCCTATTACTGTTTTTAGTCCCGCGAGTACTTATAAACACAGCCGCGGATGTTACACCGGACGGCGTGCATTCCAGTCGGCTGCTTTTCGAGACGAGAGAGAAGGCTCGTTCCGGGTGAGAACTTTGTTATTTCTTTATACACTCGTTGACTTTTCCTTTCGCGAGCCGAACTTAGTCCTCCTTGCAGTTTCGATGGGACATAGGGCATACATGTAGTTCTATTAACGTCCCTAGTTCCGCGTGTATTAATATACTTAGCCGCGGAGGCTATATCGGACGGCGCGAATCTACGCCGGCTGTTTTAAAATCAAGAGAGAAAGCTGCTCTAGGTTAGAACTTCGAAATTACTATACTGGTTGGAAATGGGCGCACGAGAGGTCAGGAATTGTCGGTTGTAGTATGACAAATAAGGACAGGCCTGTGTAAGTGGCATTTGCCTGACTCAAGCAGCAGTCCATCTCCTCCGATGAATTTGAAATTAATCCTAACATTCTAATTCTATTATTCTAGTTCCTTAGAGGCTCGGAGGCTACTCATCTGTCAGAATCTATCTAATTCTGATGCAGCTTGTTTTTCATCCCAAAATGTTCTTGTAATCGATGCACTTAATGATTTGCAACTATTAAAATGCAAATTTGTTCTATACATTTCCTTTAGGGTTCTTCACCCACGGTCCTGCAACTGTTGGTCTCTCCTTCCGGCTTGACCCTACACCGTCTAAGATCCACAGATTTGGAATATTTTCTATCTTTATCTACAATTTAGTCCAATGCTGTTTTGATCCGAGTTTGAAACATTCAACATTTTAAGGTTGGTAATAGAAGGGGAAATATAGCGATCTACTCCCTGTGGAGACAGGGGATACTGGGGTTTAGCATTTGAAGTTTGAGATAATCTTGTGATATCTCACTCAGCTTCATATTTTTGTCTTTTTAGATGTAAATTTACTTTCATCTTCATTCCTGTTCGGGTGGCAGATCGAAACAAATACAATTTTCGGCACCATATTTGGACCAACTTAGGTGAATATATATTTATATCCCCAGGTTTCATTTCTATGGTTGGAGGCGTTGAATATTAGGAGGCTCACTCATTACATTCTGTATCTTAAACCTTAAAGTTTTTGTTTTTTCTTTTTTGTCTGTTTTAATGTGTTTCATTAAGGGCTAACGTCTCGAACAGACCTTCAGATCTACAATCAAGCCCTCTTGAATTGTACAAAGTTTTACCTATGAGAACTACTGAGGAAAAAAATTCAAGCATTAGTATGTTCCAGGTTTATATTTGCAATATTTAGTGCGCCCTGAAGAAGGCGACTACTGGCTCGTTTAATCGAGCCAGATAGGTTGATTTCGCCGAAACCGTCATGGTATTTGAAGATCATGTATGCACAGTAGGCACCTAGCACTTTTTTGCATTTAGCACTTTATTCCATTGTTAACAATTTGGCACTTAGCACTTGGTTGCATTTGGCACTTTTTTCTATTGTCAACCATTCATTTTTTCTACAGCATCTCCACTATTCGAATGAAATTTGAAAATGAGACAGTGATGCTTTACCTTGAGTAATACGAGGCTATGAATTGTGGTAATCAAATTGCGTTTGAATGTTTTAAGGCATTAGATTTGACAAGTAGTTTATATTAAAATTAATTCATCTATTTTATTGTTGTTTTGATGTTTGTATATTATGCAATTTTATAATGGTAATAAACTAAAATAGAAAATGTGAATTTATCATGATTGGGCTCCCTTTACTTCTTCGCCTCTATTTCCATTATTGGGTACTCAAATTAATATAGTACTCTTCCATGTGAACTTATTTTCCCTCTCGGGGTTTTTTTGTGTTACATGGTAGGGTTGAATGCCTAAGGGACAGGAAGAGGTTGAAGCACTCAGACAGAAGACAGGAAGGTCTTGGCAGACCATATCCAATCCAGGGTGAGGGAACGGGTGGGTGCAGAACGAGCCGGCATGACAGGCCAGGAGTAGACCCACCAGGGGAGTCCAGGCAGAACCCGCAGGAGAGCAGGGCAATGTAGGTGAAGTTAGGGGCACACTTCTTCACCCAATCCCACCGTCGCCGAGGCACCAACGCAGCACCCAGCCCAGTTGGAAACCCTTGCTGACCCTTCAGAAGAGTGAGCCAACAGAACCAGCTAAGAGGCAGCGAGCGGAAAGACCCAAAGCCCTCCTGCTGCCCGAGTGCTGCAGGATCCATGCAGAAGACAGATTACAAGCTGTTACTCACCGGAATGGAGAGTACGTAAACAGGCCGGACCTCTATTGCTGGGAATTTGCTTGAAGGAGCAAGGGTTGGAGCCTCCACCCAAGCCTCCTCTCTGTGAGGGAATGAACTCTTTAAACCGATATGACCACCTGCTGAACTGTACAGACAAGGGGACCGATCGATCAAAAGAGCGGGGAGAACAGACCGTCTCAAACCCAGGCTGTAAAGGAAAGGATAACAAGTTAAACAATCTGCCAATAATGAATCTGGTTTTCCCAAGACTATTCCCCTTTAGTAGTACCTGGTTTAATCTCCCCTTAAGCCAAAAGAACCGGAGCAACCTATAAAGTAGAGAGGCTTTAGTATATGGCTAAAGGTATAACTCTTCAGTATGGAAAACCAAGAAAACTATACTTTACCCCTGATGGAAATAGGATTGATGTAAAGCGTCCTGGGAAACAACGAAAGTATAAAATCAAAAAAGGGGAGGTTAGTAAGGCAGCTATCCCCGAGCGGAACGAGGGTCGCACTGGTTTCTGGATGGTGCACCACAGCAAAGCGTTCAAAAAGATGCACTTAGAAAAGAAGTCAAACTCCACAGAGGATGGGATTCCAATTAGTCTTTCTTACCGGAGTAGTTACTATCCCAGAGTCCAGGAAGCAGGCAAGGGGTCTGGTACACGGGCGGTCAAGAAACACAGCAGAATCAGTGTCCAAGAGTTCAGAAAGCAGGCAAGGGGTCTGGTACACGGGCGGTCAAGAAACACAGCAGAATCAGTGTCCAAGAGTTCAGGAAGCAGGCAAGGGGTCTGGTACACGGGCGGTCAAGAAACACAGCAGAATCAGTGTCCAAGAGTTCAGGAAGCAGGCAAGGGGTCTGGTACACGGGCGGTCAAGAAACACAGCAGAATCAGTGTCCAAGAGTTCAGAAAGCAGGCAAGGGGTCTGGTACACGGGCGGTCAAGAAACACAGCAGAATCAGTGTCCAAGAGTTCAGGAAGCAGGCAAGGGTCTGGTACACGGGTGGTCAGAAAACAGTTCAATTGAGGAGTCAGAAGAAGGAGTCCGTGTGCAGGCAGGGTCGGTACACGGGAAAACAAGGACTTCACAATTCAAGGTACAGAGAGAGCACTTCGGAAAGTATGCCGGTTGTAACTTTAAACAGAAGCAGCGTTCTGTACGCCGCTGTGGAATAAGTAAACAACAAGGAGGCGTACCGTTTGAAAATGAGGCTCCCGTATCAACGCCGGGAACTACAACTTCACAGGTTTTCTGGATCCTGTAGTTCGTGTAGAAATTTTCCACGGCAGCTGCCAGCGCGATAAGAAGGGCGCATGCCGGCGCCGTAACCCTTTATGAAGGGCGATCACTTTCCTGTCCCTTATTCTGGCGTTACCTGGAATTCCCCAATTGTTCTTGCGTATACGAGAGCAACGAGGCAGAACCCGAGGAACGTGGTGCGGCCGAGGGCGAGGTGTAACACAAGCCGAGGTGAGGGGCAAAGTACTGGAAGATTCCCACCTGGTTGACCCTCGAAGGAGAGACAACCCCTCTGCAAGGAACACATCCTTTGGCTTTGTTGGGAGACTCAACAGAACTTTGTCTTTTGCAGCTGTCACTTGTTTTGAGTTACTTTGAACTGTTTGTTGGCACTTTGGAGAGACTGGGTGTGGTTTGAGACCCTTTGGCACGAGATGGAGAACTTTGGAGGGACTGGCTCTTAAGTCACCCCATTCTCCCGATCTTCGGAGACACCACCCCGGCAACCCTTTTCATTATTATTGTATAAGAAAGGGAAGTAAAACCTCTTAAAACCTTTCATTGGTATCAGAGACTCCTTTCTGAGAACCTTGTGGTAAGCCTGCATTGCTAAACAGGCTACGGCCAGAATACATGAGCACATGTACAGACACAAGCTGCACTTCTGGATGTGGGGAGTAAGCCCACAGCCTGAAAACAGCGTGTGCCAACTGCAGCCTGTTCTAGTTTCTAATCAAACTGCCGAATCTTAGCAGATTGGACGATGGCCTGACACATAGAGGCAGGGAGCAACATAGGCTAGAAGCCTGATCAGAAACCTAGCTCCCACCTAGAGAAGAAAGTCACTCTACACTGCACTAGCCTGATGCATAGAGGCAGGGAGCACCATAGGCTAGAAGCCTGATCAGAAACCTAGCTCCCACCTAGAGAAGAAAGTCACTCTACACTGCACTAGCCTGATGCATAGAGGCAGGGAGCACCATAGGCTAGAAGCCTGATCAGAAACCTAGCTCCCACCTAGAGAAGAAAGTCACGCTACACTGCACTAGCCTGATGCATAGAGGCAGGGAACTCCATAGGCTAGAAGCCCGATGAGAAACCTAGCTCCCAACTAGAGAAGAAAGTCACTCTACACTGCACTAGCCTGATGCATAGAGGCAGGGAGCTCCATAGGCTAGAAGCCTGATCGGAAACCTAGCTCCCACCTAGAGAAGAAAGTCACTCTACACTGCACTAGCCTGATGCATAGAGGCAGGGAGCTCCATAGGCTAGAAGCCTGATCGGAAACCTAGCTCCCACCTAGAGAAGAAAGTCACTCTACACTGCACTAGCCTGATGCATAGAGGCAGGGAGCACCATAGGCTAGAAGCCTGATCGGAAACCTAGCTCCCACCTAGAGAAGAAAGTCACTCTACACTGCACTAGCCTGATGCATAGAGGCAGGGAGCTCCATAGGCTAGAAGCCTGATCAGAAACCTAGCTCCCACCTCGAGAAGAAAGTCACTCTACACTGCACTAGCCTGATGCATAGAGGCAGGGAGCTCCATAGGCTAGAAGCCTGATCAGAAACCTAGCTCCCACCTAGAGAAGAAAGTCACTCTACACTGCACTAGCCTGATGCATAGAGGCAGGGAGCAACATAGGCTAGAAGCCTGATGAGAAACCTAGCTCCCACCTAGAGAAGAACGTCACTCTACACTGCACTAGCCTGATGCATAGAGGCAGGGAGCTCCATAGGCTAGAAGCCTGATCGGAAACCTAGCTCCCACCTAAAGAAAGTCACTCTACACTGCACTAGCCTGATACATAGAGGCAGGGAGCACCATAGGCTAGAAGCCTGATCGGAAACCTAGCTCCCACCTAAAGAAAGTCACTCTACACTGCACTAGCCTGATACATAGAGGCAGGGAGCACCATAGGCTAGAAGCCTGATCGGAAACCTAGCTCCCACCTCGAGAAGAAAGTCACTCTACACTGCACTAGCCTGATGCATAGAGGAAGGGAGCTCCATAGGCTAGAAGCCTGATCAGAAACCTAGCTCCCACCTAGAGAAGAAAGTCACTCTACACTGCACTAGCCTGATGCATAGAGGCAGGGAACTCCATAGGCTAGAAGCCTGATGAGAAACCTAGCTCCCACCTAGAGAAGAAAGTCACTCTACACTGCACTAGCCTGATGCATAGAGGCAGGGAACTCCATAGGCTAGAAGCCTGATGAGAAACCTAGCTCCCACCTAGAGAAGAAAGTCACTCTACACTGCACTAGCCTGATGCATAGAGGCAGGGAACTCCATAGGCTAGAAGCCTGATGAGAAACCTAGCTCCCACCTAGAGAAGAAAGTCCCTCTACACTGCACTAGCCTGATGCATAGAGGCAGGGAACCCCATAGGCTAGAAGCCTGATGAGAAATCTAGCCCCCACCTAGAGAAGAAAGTCACTCTAAACTGCACTAGCCTGATACATAGAGGCAGGGAGCACCATAGGCTAGAAGCCTGATCGGAAACCTAGCTCCCACCTAAAGAAAGTCACTCTACACTGCACTAGCCTGATACATAGAGGCAGGGAGCACCATAGGCTAGAAGCCTGATGAGAAACCTAGCTCCCACCTCGAGAAGAAAGTCACTCTACACTGCACTAGCCTGATGCATAGAGGCAGGGAGCTCCATAGGCTAGAAGCCTGATCAGAAACCTAGCTCCCAACAAGAGAAGAAAGTCACTCTACACTGCGCTAGCCTGATGCATAGAGGCAGGGAGCTCCATAGGCTAGAAGCCTGATGAGAAACCTAGCAGCCCCCTAGAGAAGAAAGTCAGTCTAAACTGCACTAGCCTGATGGAAGAGACCGCTTACTCATTAGAAAATGAGCTTTTGATAGCGAGGCCAAACAATAAGGCTGAGCTCTTGAAGTGGTGTGTAGAGTATATCACGACTACTGCAACATCGATCACCTTAGCATGTCAACGAGTTATGCAACTACTAGCTTAGCCATTACCACAATGCATGAATGCCTGCCCACTGGAGCCACTGATTTCAATGGCTGAGTCAATGGCCTCGCCCCCACTGCCAGAACCAACGCTGGTGGCACTTACTGGGAAACCTGTGCCGGCTGAGTTAGGCACTGTGTCCTCATAGGCGCTGTATTAAGATGTTGGAAGTATGGAGACCTCTGGGCCCACTAAACAGGTGACCATACAGAAGCGTGCACTGCACAACTCTCAGATAGGGGCTCCAGGTGATATCAAGTATTACCCCAAAGCAACCGCTGGCCTGGGCACAACTGCTGCACTAAAGTGCCTCCAGGCCCCCTGGCTTACAGAACAGGTCTGTATCCCTGGAAGCTCAGCAGGCCAGATATTGCAGCAGATGTGTACAGCTCCTCCCAACCTGCATATGGCCCGGGTCAGACCATTAGTGGAACCCTTTTACATTCCCAGCTACCTTTACTAAACCACCACGATCTAACATGTCACTCAGAAAAGCACCTTCATGGAAGCAACATACTAGCCAGACTGTTTCTATGCAACACTCCGGCCGATCCTGAGGCTGCAAGACAGCTCCTAGAAGAGCTTTTATTTGAGGTCATAGATGAACTTGGTCCATGAAAACCAAGCTTTGAAACAGTCTAGTGAAAGATGGTTTGCCCAAGAATTGAAATTTACAACGCTGCGTCATCCGGGATCTCGAGAGATGGTCTTACGCCCGATCTGACAATACAGTTAAGACAACAGCTATCAACATAGGCCCATAACCTTCAAGAAAAAGGAAAAAAATAATACTTTGAAAAAAGGAGCCATAGTCCAGGTAGTGAGTAGATGTGGATAAAAGGAGCAATAGGTCAGGTAGCTAGAAGATGTGGATAAAAGGAGCAATAGGTCAGGTAGCTAGAAGATGTGGATAAAAGGAGCAATAGCCCAGGTAGCGAGAAGGCGTGGATAAAAGGAGCAACAGCCCAAGTAGCTAGAAGATGTGGATAAAAGGAGCAATAGGTCAGGTAGCTAAAAGATGTGGATAAAAGGAGCAATAGGTCAGGTAGCTAGAAGATGTGGATAAAAGGAGCAATAGCCCAGGTAGCTAAAAGATGTGGATAAAAGGAGCAATAGGTCAGGTAGCTAGAAGATGTGGAGCAATAGGTCAGGTGGCTAGAAGGTGTGGATAAAAGGAGCAATAGGTCAGGTAGCTAGAAGATGTGGATAAAAGGAGCAATAGCCCAGGTAGCGAGAAGGCGTGGATAAAAGGAGCAACAGCCCAAGTAGCTAGAAGATGTGGATAAAAGGAGCAATAGGTCAGGTAGCTAAAAGATGTGGATAAAAGGAGCAATAGGTCAGGTAGCTAGAAAGAGGTGGATAAAAGGAGCAATCGCCCAGGTAGCTAGAAGATGTGGATAAAAGGAGCAATAGCCCAGGTAGCTAGAAGATGTGGATAAAAGGAGCAATAGGTCAGGTAGCTAGAAGATGTGGATAAAAGGAGCAATAGGTCAGGTAGCTAGAAGATGTCGATAAAAGGAGCAATCGCCCAGGTAGCTAGAAGATGTGGATAAAAGGAGCAATAGGTCAGGTAGCTAGAAGATGTGGATAAAAGGAGCAATAGGTCAGGTAGCTAGAAGATGTGGATAAAAGGAGCAATAGCCCAGGTAGCTAAAAGATGTGGATAAAAGGAGCAATAGGTCAGGTAGCTAGAAGATGTGGAGCAATAGGTCAGGTAGCTAGAAGGTGTGGATAAAAGGAGCAATAGATCAGGTAGCTAGAAGATGTGGATAAAAGGAGCAATAGCCCAGGTAGCGAGAAGGCGTGGATAAAAGGAGCAACAGCCCAAGTAGCTAGAAGATGTGGATAAAAGGAGCAATAGGTCAGGTAGCTAAAAGATGTGGATAAAAGGAGCAATAGGTCAGGTAGCTAGAAAGATGTGGATAAAAGGAGCAATCGCCCAGGTAGCTAGAAGATGTGGATAAAAGGAGCAATAGCCCAGGTAGCTAGAAGATGTGGATAAAAGGAGCAATAGGTCAGGTAGCTAGAAGATGTGGATAAAAGGAGCAATAGGTCAGGTAGCTAGAAGATGTGGATAAAAGGAGCAATCGCCCAGGTAGCTAGAAGATGTGGATAAAAGGAGCAATAGGTCAGGTAGCTAGAAGATGTGGATAAAAGGAGCAATAGGTCAGGTAGCTAGAAGATGTGGATAAAAGGAGCAATAGCCCAGGTAGCGAGAAGGCGTGGATAAAAGGAGCAACAGCCCAAGTAGCTAGAAGATGTGGATAAAAGGAGCAATAGGTCAGGTAGCTAGAAGATGTGGATAAAAGGAGCAATCGCCCAGGTAGCTAGAAGATGTGGATAAAAGGAGCAATAGCCCAGGTAGCTAGAAGATGTGGATAAAAGGAGCAATAGGTCAGGTAGCTAGAAGATGTGGATAAAAGGAGCAATTGGCCAGGTAGCGAGAAGGCGTGGATAAAAGGAATAATAGGTCAGGTAGCTAGAAGATGTGGATAAAAGGAGCAATAGGTCAGGTAGCTAGAAGATGTGGATAAAAGGAGCAATAGCCCAGGTAGCGAGAAGGCGTGGATAAAAGGAGCAACAGCCCAAGTAGCTAGAAGATGTGGATAAAAGGAGCAATAGGTCAGGTAGCTAAAAGATGTGGATAAAAGGAGCAATAGGTCAGGTAGCTAGAAGATGTGGATAAAAGGAGCAATAGCCCAGGTAGCGAGAAGGCGTGGATAAAAGGAGCAATAGGTCAGGTAGCTAGAAGATGTGGATAAAAGGAGCAATAGCCCAGGTAGCGAGAAGGCGTGGATAAAAGGAGCAACAGCCCAGGTAGCTAGAAGATGTGGATAAAAGGAGCAATAGGTCAGGTAGCTAGAAGATGTGGGTAAAAGGAGCAATAGGTCAGGTAGCTAGAAGATGTGGATAAAAGGAGCAATAGGTCAGGTAGCTAGACGATGTGGATAAAAGGAGCAATAGGTCAGGTAGCTAGAAGTTGTGGATAAAAAGAGCAATAGGTCAGGTAGCTAAAAGATGTGGATAAAAGGAGCAACAGCCCAGGTAGATACAAGATGTGGATAAAAGGAGGAATAGCCCAGGTAGATACAAGATGTGGATAAAAGGAGGAATAGCCCAGGTAGCTAGAATATTTGGATAAAAGGAGCCCGAGGCCTCCAAGCGCTTAGCTCAAAGTGCAATGATTAGACAGAAGAGGGAAAGGGCCATTACCTCCATCAAGCATCAGATGGAGACAAACTTTCTGGAAATTCATTAGGATAAAAAGGGAGGTTCTGGGGGTCACGGCTGCTTAACATTCCCGGAACCACCTTTTCAGGCAGATTAATTCGTCCCCGTAACTCCGCCCAAAAGATGCAGTAAAAATCCCGGGGGATATTTTACTCTCCGAACTTTCTCTTAAAGACCCGGCAGTGGCGGTATCGAAAGCTCGTTTTTTCCTGAAGAGAATTAAGCCCTTCTCTGCAGCAAGCGGTCGCTCATCGTGTGAAAGGCATCAAGGACGGTCTCAATAAGCCTGGAAGTGTTTTTGTGTTGGGGAGTGGCATGCGAGTGACATGGATGGATGACAAGTGTGACAAGACAGGCAATACAGAAATGACAGTTGCAAGAGTGAGGAGACTGACGACCAGGATGTGAGGTGGAAAAAACTTTGGCCACAAGCTTTATTTTTGTACCAGCCATGGTGCGAAAGAAAAACCAGCCATAACATCACATAAGGAATAACAATAAAAATATTTTGGGGACAGAGGGAACAGGTGAGCAGGGGGCCCTAATCCCAATTAGGGGCCGCTCGAGGCTGTTCCCCGCCGCCATTCATATGAATGCTTGTGACAATTGTTTGGCCACAGCGTGTGAGCTGTGACATGTTCGTAATTGTTTGTCTTTGGAGCAGGTTCCTCCTGCTTTCTCTTGTCCTTTCCCTGTGAGGTGGGGAGGTGTGCGCTTGTGTGCCTTTATTGATGTCCAACCCGACCGGGTTTAGCACTTGCACCCTCTCTCGCTCACAGGGTGATTTCCGCTGAAGTTATGGCTCTTGATCCGTATTTCTAGATAGAACAGGAACCCCGCGTTGTGAAGCCTTTCACTTGATCATCCGCGGGATGTGTTCTTAGAGCCATTTTTATTTTTGGGTTGTGTGTTCTGTACTTTTCCATGGATGGAGGCGTTTTAGCCTCTTGGTCCACTCTTCGGAGATGAATTTGGCATTTATTACACACATGATCCACTTGAGTTTTTGAAGCCCCCACGCTCCGTTTGCGGGCTAGTTGTTTCATCAGGGGTGGGTTCTTGGAGCCTTACTAGGGTCTTCCCTGCTCCTGATCCCCTTGTGCCACGGGACCCCTTCCGCGCATTAAGCTGCTTGTTTTTACAGCCGGGGTGGGTTCCAAGAGCCTTACTGGGTTTTTACCCCGCTCCCGATCCACTTGCCTTGTGAAACCCCTTCAGCGCTTAAAGCTGCTTGTTTTTACAGCCGGGGTGGGTTCAAAGAGCCTTACTAGGTTTCTTCCCCTGCTCCCGATCCACTTACGTTATGAGACCCCCTCGGCGAGCTGGAAAAAAGGGGGGGGGGGTTCAAAAAGAGAGCCTTACTAGAATTTTTTCTGCTCTCAAACCACTTGTGTGAAAACCCCTTCCGTGCTTGTGTTATACTATTCCGCCACTGGGGTGGGTTCTAAGGGCATAGCTGGGAATTTCCCCTGCCCACGATCCACTTGCGTACCCCAGTGTGCTTATCCTACATAGAAAAATGTGAGGGGGGGTGGGTTCCGGAGCCTTACTAGGTACTTACCCTGCTCCTGATCCACTTGTGGTGAGACCCCCCCTTCTGCAAGCATGGGGGTGGATACTTGAGGCATACTAGTACAAGCTTATGCTCAGGTTCCTCTCTCCTTTTCAGTTTTGGAAAACCCTTAGCGCTCCCACCTGTATTGATGTTCTCTGGTGGATCTGAGCGCCTGGGTCTTCTATAACTGTCTTTTCCTAGAATATTAACTAATAGATACAAGACCCCCCGGTATTTTAGAAGGAGGCCCTTCTTGGAGTTGAATGTTTATGTTTAATTTATAAAGTGAGGCGTTTTAGCCTACCCTAATAATATGATTGTGTTCCATCTTCTATCTGGCCCTCGATATTCCTTTCCCTACAGTTTTTGCAGGGTGGGAGGGATGGTTTTTTAGACCTGCAGCCGTCCTGCTGCTGTTCGTGGCTGACGGGGAGGAAGAATGAGAAGGGCCACCTTGCCCCAGCCAGATAAAGGCAAAATTCGGCCTGGGGCAAGGCGGCCCCTTCTTTGAACTTCAAAAGGCCCCCGCCCAGCATCCGCAGGCTGGGAAGGGGGGCCTTTGAAGTATGGAGGGCAAGGTGACAAGGGGCAGTGACTACCGGTTGTCACCTGCCCCTCTCACCTCACCCTCCTGTCGTGGAGACGCGCTGTCTGGGTTCCCATTGTTACGGGACCCAGCAGCCCGACCCCACCATGTGCATGCTAAGTGGGGCAGCGCCAAACAGGCGCTGCCCCACGGGACTTCACACAAATCCCCCACCTCCCAGCTTACGTCCCCGGGCCTCCCATCCGGGTGGGCCCGGGTGTAAAGGTTGCACTTTAAGAGCATTTACCTAGGACTAAAACCTCTGTCACGCTTAGAGAGTGGGAAATGCGACGGAAACATGCGGTTATGTCCGGGGGGGCGGAGGGGTGGGTGTTGGCGCTACATAGGCCCCCCCTCGGGCACTGAAGACGTGCCAACGCGACGCCGTCTCTGGTACGCGTGGTGTTATGTTATTTATTGAACACCATACGCACCTGGTCACAGACCTCACCCTCCGCTTCGCTCTGCGCTTCTCTCCTGCGCCAGTTCCTGAGGAGCATACACCACAGGCACCTGGTCACAGACCTCACCCTCATCTTCGCTCTGCGCTTCTCTCCTGCGCCAGTTCCTGAGGAGCATACACCACAGGCACCTGGTCACAGACCTCACCCTCCGCATCGCTCTGCGCTCCTCTCCTGCGCCAGTTCCTGAGGAGCATACACCACACGCACCTGGTGACAGACCTCACCCTCCGCATCGCTCTGCGCTTCTCTCCTGCGCCAGTTCCTGAGGAGCATACACCGTACGCACCTGGTCACAGACCTCACTCTCCGCTTCGCTCTGCGCTTCTCTCCTGCGCCAGTTCCTGAGGAGCATACACCGTACGCACCTGGTCACAGACCTCACCCTCCGCTCTGCGCTTCTCTCCTGCGCCAGTTCCTGAGGAGCATACACCGTACGCACCTGGTCACAGACCTCACCCTCCGCTTCGCTCTGCGCTTCTCTCCTGCGCCAGTTCCTGAGGAGCATACACCACAGGCACCTGGTCACAGACCTCACCCTCCGCATCGCTCTGCGCTCCTCTCCTGCGCCAGTTCCTGAGGAGCATACACCACACGCACCTGGTCACAGACCTCACCCTCCTCTTCGCTCTGCGCTTCTCTCCTGCGCCAGTTCCTGAGGAGCATACACCACAGGCACCTGGTCACAGACCTCACCCTCCGCATCGCTCTGCGCTCCTCTCCTGCGCCAGTTCCTGAGGAGCATACACCACACGCACCTGGTCACAGACCTCACCCTCCGCATCGCTCTGCGCTTCTCTCCTGCGCCAGTTCCTGAGGAGCATACACCGTACGCACCTGGTCACAGACCTCACCCTCCGCATCGCTCTGCGCTTCTCTCCTGCGCCAGTTCCTGAGGAGCATACACCGCAGGCACCTGGTCACAGACCTCACCCTCCGCATCGCTCTGCGCTTCTCTCCTGCGCCAGTTCCTGAGGAGCATACACCGTACGCACCTGGTCACAGACCTCACCCTCTGCATCGCTCTGCGCTTCTCTCCTGCGCCAGTTCCTGAGGAGCATACACCACAGGCACCTGGTCACAGACCTCACCCTCCGCTGCGCTCTGCGCTTCTCTCCTGCGCCAGTTCCTGAGGAGCATACACCATACGCACCTGGTCACAGACCTCACCCTCCGCTTCGCTCTGCGCTTCTCTCCTGCGCCAGTTCCTGAGGAGCATACACCACAGGCACCTGGTCACAGACCTCACCCTCCTCTTCGCTCTGCGCTTCTCTCCTGCGCCAGTTCCTGAGGAGCATACACCACAGGCACCTGGTCACAGACCTCACCCTCCGCATCGCTCTGCGCTCCTCTCCTGCGCCAGTTCCTGAGGAGCATACACCACACGCACCTGGTGACAGACCTCACCCTCCGCATCGCTCTGCGCTTCTCTCCTGCGCCAGTTCCTGAGGAGCATACACCGTACGCACCTGGTCACAGACCTCACCCTCCGCATCGCTCTGCGCTTCTCTCCTGCACCAGTTCCTGAGGAGCATACACCGTACGCACCTGGTCACAGACCTCACCCTCCGCATCGCTCTGCGCTTCTCTCCTGCGCCAGTTCCTGAGGAGCATACACCATAAGCACCTGGTCACAGACCTCACCCTCCGCTCTGCGCTGCTCTCCTGCGCCAGTTCCTGAGGAGCATCTACCACACGCACCTGGTCACAGACCTCACCCTCCGCATCGCTCTGCGCTTCTCTCCTGCGCCAGTTCCTGAGGAGCATACACCGTACGCACCTGGTCACAGACCTCACCCTCCGCATCGCTCTGCGCTTCTCTCCTGCGCCAGTTCCTGAGGAGCATACACCGTACGCACCTGGTCACAGACCTCACCCTCCGCATCGCTCTGCGCTTCTCTCCTGCGCCAGTTCCTGAGGAGCATACACCGTACGCACCTGGTCACAGACCTCACCCTCCGCATCGCTCTGCGCTTCTCTCCTGCGCCAGTTCCTGAGGAGCATACACCGTACGCACCTGGTCACAGACCTCACCCTCCGCATCGCTCTGCGCTTCTCTCCTGCGCCAGTTCCTGAGGAGCATACACCACAGGCACCTGGTCACAGACCTCACCCTCCGCATCGCTCTGCGCTTCTCTCCTGCGCCAGTTCCTGAGGAGCATACACCACAGGCACCTGGTCACAGACCTCACCCTCCGCATCGCTCTGCGCTTCTCTCCTGCGCCAGTTCCTGAGGAGCATACACCATACGCACCTGGTCACAGACCTCACCCTCCGCATCGCTCTGCGCTTCTCTTCTGCGCCAGTTCCTGAGGAGCATACACCGTACGCACCTGGTCACAGACCTCACCCTCCGCGCTTCTCTCCTGCGCCAGTTCCTGAGGAGCATACACCACACGCACCTGGTCACAGACCTCACCCTCCGCTTCGCTCTGCGCTTCTCTCCTGCGCCAGTTCCTGAGGAGCATATACCGTACGCACCTGGTCACAGACCTCACCCTCCGCATCGCTCTGCGCTTCTCTCCTGCGCCAGTTCCTGAGGAGCATACACCATAAGCACCTGGTCACAGACCTCACCCTCCGCATCGCTCTGCGCTTCTCTCCTGCGCCAGTTCCTGAGGAGCATACACCACACGCACCTGGTCACAGACCTCACCCTCCGCTTTGCGCTTCTCTCCTGCGCCAGTTCCTGAGGAGCATACACCGTAGGCACCTGGTCACAGACCTCACCCTCCGCATCGCTCTGCCCTTCTCTCCTGCGCCAGTTCCTGAGGAGCATACACCACAGGCACCTGGTCACAGACCTCACCCTCCACATCGCTCTGCGCTTCTCTCCTGCGCCAGTTCCTGGGGAGCATACCCCGTACGCACCTGGTCACAGACCTCACCCTCCGCATCGCTCTGCGCTTCTCTCCTGCGCCAGTTCCTGAGGAGCATACACCACACGCACCTGGTCACAGACCTCACCCTCCGCTCTGCGCTTCTCTCCTGCGCCAGTTCCTGAGGAGCATACACCGTAGGCACCTGGTCACAGACCTCACCCTCCGCATCGCTCTGCGCTTCTCTCCTGCCCCAGTTCCTGAGGAGCATACACCGTACGCACCTTGTCACAGACCTCACCCTCCGCATCGCTCTGCGCTTCTCTCCTGCGCCAGTTCCTGAGGAGCATACACCGTAGGCACCTGGTCACAGACCTCACCCTCCGCATGGCTCTGCGCTTCTCTCCTGCGCCAGTTCCTGAGGAGCATACACCGTACGCACCTGGTCACAGACCTCACCCTCCGCTTTGCGCTTCTCTCCTGCGCCAGTTCCTGAGGAGCATACACCATACGCACCTGGTCACAGACCTCACCCTCCGCATCGCTCTGCGCTTCTCTCCTGCGCCAGTTCCTGAGGAGCATATACCGTACGCACCTGGTCACAGACCTCACCCTCCGCATCGCTCTGCGCTTCTCTCCTGCGCCAGTTCCTGAGGAGCATACACCATAAGCACCTGGTCACAGACCTCACCCTCCGCATCGCTCTCCGCTTCTCTCCTGCGCCAGTTCCTGAGGAGCATACACCATAAGCACCTGGTCACAGACCTCACCCTCCGCATCGCTCTGCGCTTCTCTCCTGCGCCAGTTCCTGAGGAGCATACACCGTAGGCACCTGGTCACAGACCTCACCCTCCGCTTGGCTCTGCGCTTCTCTCCTGCGCCAGTTCCTGAGGAGCATACACCATACGCACCTGGTCACAGACCTCACCCTCCGCATCGCTCTGCGCTTCTCTCCTGCGCCAGTTCCTGAGGAGCATACACCGTAGGCACCTGGTCACAGACCTCACCCTCCGCATCGCTCTGCGCTTCTCTCCTGCGCCAGTTCCTGAGGAGCATACACCGTACGCACCTGGTCACAGACCTCACCCTCCGCATCGCTCTCCGCTTCTCTCCTGCGCCAGTTCCTGAGGAGCATACACCATAAGCACCTGGTCACAGACCTCACCCTCCGCATCGCTCTCCGCTTCTCTCCTGCGCCAGTTCCTGAGGAGCATACACCGTACGCACCTGGTCACAGACCTCACCCTCCGCATCGCTCTCTGCTTCTCTCCTGCGCCAGTCCCTGGAGGAGCATACACCGTACGCACCTGGTCACAGACCTCACCCTCCGCATCGCTCTGCGCTTCTCTCCTGCGCCAGTTCCTGAGGAGCATACACCGTAGGCACCTGGTCACAGACCTCACCCTCCGCTTCGCTCTGCGCTTCTCTCCTGCGCCAGTTCCTGAGGAGCATACACCATACGCACCTGGTCACAGACCTCACCCTCCGCATCGCTCTGCGCTTCTCTCCTGCGCCAGTTCCTGAGGAGCATACACCGTAGGCACCTGGTCACAGACCTCACCCTCCGCATCGCTCTGCGCTTCTCTCCTGCGCCAGTTCCTGAGGAGCATACACCGTACGCACCTGGTCACAGACCTCACCCTCCGCATCGCTCTCCGCTTCTCTCCTGCGCCAGTTCCTGAGGAGCATACACCATAAGCACCTGGTCACAGACCTCACCCTCCGCATCGCTCTCCGCTTCTCTCCTGCGCCAGTTCCTGAGGAGCATACACCGTACGCACCTGGTCACAGACCTCACCCTCCGCATCGCTCTCCGCTTCTCTCCTGCGCCAGTCCCTGAGGAGCATACACCGTACGCACCTGGTCACAGACCTCACCCTCCGCATCGCTCTGCGCTCCTCTCCTGCGCCAGTTCCTGAGGAGCATACACCATACGCACCTGGTCACAGACCTCACCCTCCGCATCGCTCTGCGCTAAACATCGCTGGTCGTTGTCGGCCCGCTATCCTACAGGTCCCTTCTCATGTCTTGCTCTGTGTATGTCATGAGAGAATGTCCTTATCCGAGCAAAGAGGAGTTTGCCATCCTCTGAAAGAAGCTGAAGTTCTGGGTGACTGTCCCAACGACATCCGAGGCCATCACCATGGATCCTTTGCCATCAAGGACTCGGAGCCGTCGTGGCTCATACGTGAGGGACAGCTTCCCTGTGGAATGTCGGGACCGTACTACAGTGGTCGAAGTGTACGAAAAGAAGTAGTGGAACCACATTTGTGGCCTGCAAACATTCTCTGTTTCTGTTTCCTATCTGCCGGAAACCCGCATAGTTTATGTCCACTGCCACTGTAATGGCATGGTCCGGCGCCACCTCCCTTTCCTGAAAGAGGGAGAGCATCCATCGTGTCATCAGGGAGGAATTCCAGGATCGGGTCCAGCTTGTACCAAAGCTCCTGTTCGTATCGGGCCAAGATAGCCAGAGCATTGGCCGCCTTGTTTGGGGATCCTGCCAATGCTGTAAATGACACTCTTCCCATGGCGCCATCTTATTCTGCTCGCTGTCCATGATGAAGCCGGGTTAGCCGAATGTTTCATTGTGGCAGCAGACACTACCGAGTCCGGCAACGGTTGTGACCTCAAGCACTTAGGCGCGGAGTCCGGCACCCTAGATTTCTACTCCAACCGGTCTCGCTTGGTTGGGGCTATGCATCGGTTCTTCATGAGGGCTAGGCCTTCCTGCCAAATGTCGTCCAGAAAAGGCACAACCATGATCGTCTTCCTCCTGAACTCTCATTGCCGATACAAGAAGCTCTCCTTCCTGGTTTCCTCAGGCACCAGCTGGAACAGCTCGGAGGCCCTGGAGATCGAGTCGGATGATCCAACATCATCTGGTGGAGAGACTATGAGGGGCATCCAGGTGCAGTGATTAATAGTCTGCCAGGACATAGTCCTCCTCTTCGTGCCGGTGTCCGTGTGTGTATTCGGGGCTGCTGGTGGAGTCGGTGCCCGGTGTGGTGGAGGAGCTGATGTGGAGGCGTTGGATGACGCTTTCTCTTCTTACACAGGGGCCTGCGGCACCACATGCATTGGTGCTGGGCGCAACCTCTGCTAGATCTCCGTCACCAGTGTGTGGAGAGTCGACAGGATGTCCATGGATATGCCGCTTGGCTGCAAAGGGAACAATGGATCGCTAGGCACTGCGCCGCCATCATCCACATCCTCCTGGACCGTATGGACGGACTCTTGATCGTCGTCGTCCGTGGATGAGATTTGCATCGGTTGAACATCAACCTTGGAGGGCTGTTTTAGGGTCTCCTCGGCCCCCCCCCTTTTCATCCTTGAAGGTTTTTAATCAGGGTCTGGCCTGGTGCCTTCCCCCCTCCCCAGGGGTGCTTGCAGCCTTCGCTGCCGTCTACCTACTGCCGCTGCAGTTGTGACCGAAGGTGTCGACAAAGTGGTTGAAGACGACTTTGGCAATGCCGGATTAGCCTGCTTGGGCTGCACGGCCTTCTCCTCTTCTTCTGGGTGTTAGGCAGAATCCTGTGCAGTGCCCTTAGGGACCACTACACACAATTAAGACTACAGGTGGCAATACAAGTTCACCTTTGGTACAAGCCTGTACTACACTGTTAAAGTGGTAGCAGTAGTGGAGCAGCCAGGCTTATCTCAAGAGCAAATGAGCAGTAGTAGAGAGTACACCAAGGACTACAATTACTGTGATTCAAGCAAACACTGACTCAAGGTTTCAGGTAAAAAATATAAGCACATTTATTTTTAAACCATCCGTTATAAAACACAACACTTCTATTAGTTCAAAACCACACGTAAAATACACTACACACAACCAATTCCACTTGTGCCAGTAAATTCGAAACACGAATAGAAATGCTCATGAAGTTAAAACACACTTTGGACTTAAGAATTTAAAACAAGGGAAAAGTGAATAAAAATCAAAGGCAATACTTTTTTAAGGCAAGGAGACTCGAGGACAAGTTCAAAGATACAGATTAAAGTCAATAGGCCTGCACCAGTTTCAATGGAGCTGATGCTCAGTTGCCGAGGATCACACGTTGAACAGTTCGAGATTCAAGATGCCAAGAGTACGTAAAGATTGTCAAATGGAAGGAAAAGTTATAAGAAGGGGGGAAGAAAGAACAAATCTTCGTGGAGGAAAAGGGTTCACCCCGATTCCGGCTGATCAGACGGAGAGAAAGACCAAGTGCATACAGTACCTTATTCCGTTGGAGAAAAGCTGGTGCCACGGCAGTTGTTCCTGGTAGTTCCTACAGACTCACGGTTCCTGCGGTTTCAGTCATGGGGACAAGAAGGAGGACGTCTGTAGTGATCTGCACTACCCAGGGAAGAGGCCAGCAGCAGCGAGAAAGACAACGATGAATAAAAGGTGCGCTCCTTTAAATCAGGAGAGGGCTCTTCTGATGACTATGCGGACCACTACAGCACAGCAGCGATTTTGACCCAGGAGAGGATTCTCTGGCTGAAGAAAAGACGAGCTGGTTGATCCCACCAGGCTCAAGGGAAGACTACTCCGGACTGGATCTTCTTAGTCGTTGAAGGGGTAGATGGCTCAGGACTGCAGCAGGGCTTCATCAGGACCCAGGGTTTCAGCAGCCGTCTTCTTCTCCACTTCTCTTTGGTTCCTTTTAGTTCCAGAGGTGACAGCCTTCTAGCTCAAGAGTCCTGCCTTTTATGACAAAATCCCCCATTCACACAGCCTGGCTGTCAATCACTCAGCAGGGGGTTGTCCAGCCCGGACAAACACCTCAGCCAATCAATACAAAGTGCAACTTGGGGTCTCCAAGGAGACCCTGTGCAGGGGGGTGACTACACCCCTCCCTCACATTCATCCCACCTAGACATCCAGATGCCAAAGGTCGGCGAACAAAGGAGGCAGACCTGGTTTGCCGCGCAAAGAAAGTAACAAGAAGGATGTTAACAAAAAGAAATGGCGATTAAATCCAACCGCAGCCGGAATAAAAAGTATGTGGGCTAGCCGGTTTAAAGTTTGAGGCTACTAAAATAGCCTAAAACAATACCACGTTATGTAATATAATCGCGGTAAGAAAGATTAGGGTAGATACCACTGCCACCAGCCAAGTCTTAATGCTAAGGGAGCGAAACAATGCTCCAAGAGGTACAGATAAAAAGGCTAAGAATTAACCCTTTCCAATACTCTATACGATGGGGTGTACTGGATCTGTGGTTAAATGACTATGTAAAGTTAATGGCAACTTTACCCTTTTCTGGCGGACAGTAGTCAGCCCCAGAAATGGAGTCGGTGGGAAGTCGAAACGACAACCCTGTGTCACTGCACTGAAGGTGCTGTGTAACACACAAAAGGGGGGGCTACTGAAGTGGCGTACTGCAGAGTCCACAATTACAAAAACAGATGAAATACACATGGCAAAACACAGGTAAGAGTGGAAGAAAAACTCACTCTTACCAAGTGGAAAAAATAAACCCCAGAAATCCAGCAAAGCTGCTGAGGGACTCACTATGTGAGGGAAATTAGCCATAGAATGAGAACTCTCCCCAACACCGGCCACGGTTTTTCTGATTTCTCCCCTAACTTGGCCAGGGCGGATGGCTTCCTCTTTGAAGAGGTGCATGATGGCAGGCTGTTTTCGAAGATGGGCGGCGATAGTCATCGTGGCCTATCCAACCTGGGACACGGAACAGCAGTGAACCCGGTGGAATCGGACTTGCGGCTCTTGCCCTTTTCTCGGATCCCCACGGGTGGGGCGACCTCTAAATACTTTGACCTCTTCCCAGAGGGAGACCGCTCTTCAGACCGTTCGATCCTGAATGAGGCACGACCCTGCTCGGAGCATGGGGCAGAGACCTTGTTCGAATTGAGCCATGTGGCTAGCCAGCTATGCCAGTCTTTCATCGTCTTCTTCGAGAAGCCCAGGCATATCTCACACTCCACCTCCTTGTGGTCCGGGTGCAGGCAGTAGAGACATTGTAGACGTTTGTAATCCACAAAGACCTTCCGTGGCCTGCATTTGGTGTAGGGCCTGAAGAGGGCCCTTCCCTCCTTTTTTCCCCTCAGTCATGTCGGAAGGCACAAAGTAAGCCAAAGACTGCCTCCAGAAAATAAATACATAAATTAAAACAAGTCTTCGCCCTCGAGGGGCACAAAACTTCACTGCCAACAGATCCTCCTTGCCAGCCAATGAGGAAAGAGCACACGGGCTCGAATGAAAATAAAAAAATCAAACACTTCCATGAAAAAAACTTTGAAAAAACATACAAATATCTCAGAGCAACTCTAGGACTCCCAACAGGATGAGTGCAGTAAAAATCAGAAGATAGCTGCCATAGGTGGGGCGTAGGGGGGGGAGGACTGTCATTGGATGGGGGCATTATGACCCAGAGGACAAATACAGTTTTAAAGTGAAAGTGAAACTGTTTTTTTCTTTTACCGAGGATTCCCGCCTGACAGGGAATATTCATGAGCACGTGAATCCATGCCAGACCCCATGCTCATGAATATTCATGAGCATGTGAATCCATGCCAGACCCCACGCTGGAGAAAGGTCCTTTACAATGGTGGATTCTTCCTTCCCTTGGGGAGGTCCCATAAATTTGGCGTACTGCCAGTATCAGAAACACTTATGAAGGAGGAGAATCGTCACGCTCTTACCAATGGGATACCGTTATGTGAGGCATCATGGTGGCAGGATACAGAATGCGCCGTCACACGCCGGCATTTGGGCACTGCCATGCTTCCTGCCGGCAGCGGACGATGGTGCAGTTCAGCTGCCCACAACTCTCGCTAATCACTAGCGTTATGTCCCATGGGAGGGACTGGCGGTACGTAGGCGCAAGGTCTAAGCAAGGAGGGAGACAGAGACAGAAGTGTTGGTAACATGGTCCCCGCTCGTGCACTAAAGACGTGCTGAGGCGGGTCGTCTTTATTAGGGGCCTAGTTCTCAAAGCATTGCAGTTCACCAAACACCTTTTTCCATCACATGAACGCTGAGTTTATCGCCCCAGTTGCCATCCAAGAGATGAATCCGAATGGATCTTTATATAAGAGAAGGTTATAGAGCACTTGCTACACCAAAATGAAAAGGAGGGGCTAGGGAGTGGCAATCAAATCGGCTTAGTTTCTGGAAACAGCTCAAGAGCTCTGTTCAAGCATCCTTAACCTGCCCAAGCAGGCTAGAACTGATCTCTGGCCGGCTCCCATTCCTTTGCGTGAGGGATGGCTGGCGCCACTTAGGTCTGCCTTGGACAGCTCAAGCTCTGCATGGGCGCTTAGTTCGGCTGAGCTCGTGCTGCTCTCGGCTTCTGCATCATCCAGAATTCTATAGTATTTTGGGCGACTGAACTGAAAGGGTCAAGTAAACGAGCCAGCAAGGGCAGGGGGGGGTGTAAATCAGTATCATTGCGCTGAATGACTGGTGCCCAGCAAACTTCGCTAGTTAGTAGGCTGGCCTCTGGGATGGGGCATTCGGTTGACGGCCTACAGCTCACTGTTCCTAGGCGGGCTGCCTCTAACTGCTAACCTCAGAAGCAGGTCAATTGGATGCCTTGATGTTAAGATGGATTTATGAACTCTGACCTGGTGGGCAGAGGTTCAGGAGGCCAGCCTAGTTTCTTGGAACAGGGTAACCTTCTGGACAAGCCAGACCAATCAAGGTAGCATTGGCGGCGGTCAAGACTAGGTCTCAGGAGGGGTGAGGGTGACTGAAAGACCTCAATGAGCACACAGATTAAAGGACACTTACAAATCACTCCCAGTCAGGTGTATATATATTAAAAATACAAATACATTTATTTCAAGGCCTTTGAGTTTCAACACACAAATCAAAGCACAGTAATACTTTTAAGCCAAAACAATCCTATCTAAATAAATATATACAAGACCAATGGGGTCTAAAGGGTTAATGCACAAAATGGGTCCACAACCTAAAAGGGGAAGGAAACAGGCAGTGCAAGTAGTCTTTCATCCCTTCTCCATCCAACACACTCCCAACTAAGAGGCAGCCCAATCCCTAAGAAGAGTAGAGCCTAATGCTCAAATGTACTTGCACTGCTGCCGCACGCGGTAGTTCAAATGGGCAACACGGGGTCTCTTCAAGGGTCTGTAGCAGCTCAGGAAGGTGGCTGAGGTGATGAGGAATATGTTCCCACTATTCGAGGAGGACCTCCACTTGAGGGCAGCGTCAATTCCCAGAGTTTGGAATAGTTTGCTAATTCGCACTAGCAGTGGAAAGAAGAGGGGCCCTCAGGGGCCACTTGTGCGTAAAAATGGATGGAGGTGTTAGAGGCCACCAATTAGGGTTGCGAATACTCACAGACCACCCGCGCACTCCGGACCAAACTTCGGCAGTCGAGCTCACTTCGGTTGCAGGTTCAAGCGCAGCAAATTGGCGGCTCTGCGGCTTTCAGCGAAGAAGATACATTGATGATTCCCAAACGGGACAGTGGCGATTTCTCTGCTCCTGGTGGATGGATCAGGCCTGTTTTACTGCAGCAGGCTTCAGGGGCAAGAGGGGCACAAATGCAGCGCACCTGCAAAGTTCCCCACCATGGTTGGGCGACACAGTAACTGCGTATACTCCGGTTCGGGCACACTCACTTTACTCCAGACCTGGTAACGCCAAGTGTATGAAATTCAGTGTGAGAGTGCCGTGAACACAGAGCTAGCGATGTACCAAGTTTCGAGGGCTCCTTGAAACGGCAGCGGTATCAGGGCAAAGAGTCTGCGTAAGTTGGTCAGCCCACTGGTTGGCCCAGGGACACTTCCGAGAAGGCTTACTTGCAGGGTTTGATGAAGGTGCAGAGAATAGTTGGTCCCACTATTCCAATGGGTCGAAGCGTCTTCGCAGACCTAGGAAGACCAGATGCAGAGGGGTCCCACGGGACAACAACGGGCTCAGGGTGCCAAACCTTCCAGCGGGTCACCAGCGGTTCCTCAACTCGGCCTCTTAGTTTCAGGATACTTGGATCCTATCCTTCGTTCAGTGAGAACTTCAGAGATCGACATGGTATGGGTGTTTGGGGCCTTCTCTTATCCAGAATCTCCTTCGCGCCAAAACGAAGAGGACCCGATGGGAGATCTGCTCACATACAGGCATACCATACGTGGACCAATCACGGACCACGGTAGTCTCAGACATTCACAGCACTCCAGACTTTCTGGCACCCAGGATGTGTATTGAACGAGACATTCCAGCCCACATCCTGGAGGCACACACACAAGGCATGCAGAAGCACGCAAAAGCTTGGCGCTTCGTGGGAAAATGCATGACCAAATAAGGATTGACCCGGGTCGGCTCGATCTGGGGAAGGTGAAGGGGCAAGATGGCTAAAGGACAGGACAAAGAACCTCGTGGCATGGCCATTTTGGAGCCAGGCCACCTGTCCGTGCCAAAAGCGGTAATCGCGGTTTACCTGGCAGGAAAATGTTAAAAATATACGAAATTATAAGCTGCCACCAGCCCTGTCCATGGCACATCTGCACTTCTCCTAAAAAATCCTTCAAGAGTATCTAGGTTCTTTGGGAATGACTATGAGACCCACTGATTACATTGTGCTCTTGTCACATGTTACAGAAAAGTTGCAACATTGGAAAAGGACTAAGGGAAACCAAGTCTCCCAGTACTGACTGTCTTAAGGGCATGTCAGTTTCCCCATAAAAAGTGAGCGAAAGCCCAGAGGAGTGCAGCTGAAGGCGGTGCTTCTCTGGCAAAGTCAGTCAGTGGTGTCTAAACAGCAGCAAAAGGTTGGGGGGGTTCACAACTGGAGGGACAATTACATATAAAATGGAAATCTTTCCTGACACTCGGCAGTGGGAGAAGCAGGCCGGCTGCTGGACCCAGATTCCCGGCGAGACACTGAGGCGGGCCTAGGGGCGGTGCAGGGGGACGGAGTATGGACTATGAATCTTGTGAGGTCAAGGTTCAGGGTGGTGGTGGTGGAGACAGTCCTGCACCCCCTGAAGCAGCAGGTTGCAGAGGTTTGGTAGTTCATGTGACGTCACACCCGAACCAAGCATTGATGGGTGCCTTCATTCACCCTCCCTCTGACCCCCAAGTTTAGAGGAGGGGCTGAAAGGGGGGGTGATAGTGAATCAGCTGCTCGGCTGCTGTGAGGCAGGGGGGCACAAACCCCTGCAAGGCGGGCTGGGGGGTGCAAGGGGTTTCCCCAGCACAGAAGGGTCTCCAGATTAGTTCAAGTCTGGCTGATAAGGTCACAGTCCCCTTACCGCATTTTTTGGAAGGGCGTCCACATTGTGTTACCCAGTGTGTGGGCAAAGGAATTTGCCACAGGATAGGTTTAGCTCCAGTCGACACCATCTGCTGACCCCCCCGTCCCCTATCCCCCCGGCTCCTGCCATATACCAACAGGCAGGCATTGCTGGTAGTGTGGCCATGCACCCTGCCTGGTTCCCGGGTACAGTGACTTCCTGTGGATTGGACTAGTCCTCCAGTGGCCTGCTCTTTCAACCAGAAGGGGATGGAGGCAGATGCGACACCCCCTCCCCCACTTAAGCCACATTCAATGAGACTGCGACCACCTGCCTCATACAGTGCAGCCATGGTCTGGAGTAGCTCCTCTCCTTCAACCACCATCTTACAAGTCCTCATCTGAATGCCATGAACCAACAGCCATTGCAATGCCAAGAGTTTGGGCTTTTGTGTAGGCACAGGAAAGGCACGTCCAGGCACAGCTGTAGTGGTATTAACTGGCCATTGATGGCAGCAGGTCCAAAATGGTGCGAGTACCTGCAGTGCCTGGCAAACGCCTAATACTTGGTGCCGGCCCCGGGTCTGCCAGCGCCCTGTGCGAGATGTGTCAGTCAGCCCCCTCCCCTGACCCTCCCAACATTCCGACAGCATTATAACCAGCCCACCAGAAATGCAGAGCAGTGGGGGCACAGCTCTGGTGTTCGGCTGATGCTGGTTCTTGAGCCCCCTGCTGTTGTTGCAAGTATGTGTATGGACCAGCTCAGTACCATGTAAACTTAAATATCGGTCTAGCCCAGGCGGCGTGATTACTTAATAGACGCGGGGCTGGGCCACAAGGCGTCCTTTATTTGCTGCGCCAGCGGGTGCGGCCACACCTTATACCACCACTGGTAATACTTATACACAAGCCAAAACGTTTGGCTTGTTTTTAACAGGACTTCAGTGAAGGACCTGCAGAGGGCAGGTTACACCAGTAGCGGGTGTACAGCTCAAATCAAGTCATTAACTCTCAGAAGACTGCTTTGAGAAAATACTGGCAGGCACTTCTAGTGCAAAGCTGGATGATAAGGGTTAATTAAAGCAAGCACAAAGAGTTCCCAGGAGGAGGTGCTTTGTGCCGGGCAGGAACTGGGTGCGAATGGCCATAAGCATTAGAATGGCCATGGGCAGTCAAAGGGGTGGGGTGGGTCAAAAATAACCAAACATCCAGAAGCCGTGTGTCCCTCCTCATATGCCATTTCTCCCAATCTGTACTCTAAGCAATCGTTTCGGCTTGTAGGTGGTACAAGCGAGACTTAATAGCCCAAACTAAAAAGAGTGGGATACATCGATGACAGCCACCTGGACTAGTCGCTTACTGCCTAGATCTCAAAGACGTCCATTGGCAGGAACACAACTGGAGCAACTTCACCGCACACGGACAGAGCTTGAAAGGTTTGGAGATCTGCCAAAAGCTCAGGGACAGAGCTATTGGCTTTCTGGCTCATGCACTGTGTTCATGAACAGCCCCCGGGAAGCTCGCAGACTGGTGGGGGCCTCAAGGAACGAGCCGGGTGTTCTGCTTTCACAAGAATTTGTTTCCAAACATTCCATTGTTGCAGATTAAAAGAAACAATAAGAAAACAGAATGTGCCAAGATAAGGCGGCACGGGAAGAACCTCAAAATCACTTTGGGGGCAGAGGGGGGCAACAACTAGAAGTGGGTGAGCTGAGGAGTCCAGAAGAGCGGGGGAGGGGAAGAAGTAGACAAAGGGATGAATCGGGTAGTCTCAAGTTCAGCACATTTAAGGGCTCCAACAAGAACCTGGTCATTTTAAAGAATACTATCTGGGGTACCCGGCGTTGCCCGTGTCCTGATCGAGTGGTGTCTCATGTTCCCTGGAAGAAAGTTGCTCTTGTCCTCTGGTCAGCAGGTCGTGCTGCTGTTTGTTGTTGTGTTTCAGAAGCTCTTGATATTGATTTTCGCTTTGCATCAGATGGAGCTTATCCAAGTGAGGTTTGTTTTTTGTGCGGCACGTTTGTCACTCAATGGCTTCAGCACATTTCATGAAATTTCCAAGAAAGATCGATTGATTGTGCTCTCTTCTTGTGAATGAACTAAGTAAACTGTAACCTTGCCATTTTCCCATATTTGGTGTGGCGTGATCGACTAATTAAAAAAAAAAATGCTTCATTTAATTCGCTTTAAAATGAATCAAATTCCAAATTTTGCCTCCTTCTAGTACCTACTGTAGTGAATCGGGGTGAGCATCAGTAAATGAGGGTGTCTACGGAGTGAATTTCTTTCATACAAATAGACTACGATCTTGCCCCAGACAAATGAGGATTCCATGCAAAATTTAGTAGACGTGGTTTCAACGGTGTGCATTTGTATAGCCAGGGAGACACACACACACACACACACACACACACCTGACCAGTCACTTCTTTATACATATCGCCCCTCAAAGACACACGGAGCACAGCCATCCAAAGGTCAGTCCAAGGAGAAACGTAGAAGAGGGGAGCAAAGCAAGCAGTCCCAAGGAGACGTGCAGAGCATGGAGTCACCGGAGCAGTCTCTCCATGGAGAGGGGTGGAATAGGGCAGTAAAGCAAGCAGTCCCAAGGAGACGTGCAGAGCATGGAGTCACCGGAGCAGTCTCTCCATGGAGAGGGGTGGAATAGGGCAGTAAAGCAAGCAGTCCCAAGGAGACGTGCAGAGTATGGAGTCACCGGGGCAGAGAATGGAGTCACCGGGGCGGTCTCTCCATGGAGAGGGGTGGAATAGGGCAGTAAAGCAAGCAGTCCCAAGGAGACATGCAGAGCATGGAGTCACAAGGGTGGTCTCTCCATGGAGAGGGGTGGAATAGGGCAGTAAAGCAAGCAGTCCCAAGGAGACGTGCAGAGCATGGAGTCACCGGGGCAGTCTCTCCATGGAGAGGGGTGGAATAGGGCAGTAAAGCAAGCAGTCCCAAGGAGACGTGCAGAGCATGTAGTCACCGGGGCGGTCTCTCCATGGAGAGGGGTGGAATAGGGCAGTAAAGCAAGCAGTCCCAAGGAGACGTGCAGAGCATGGAGTCACCGGGGCGGTCTCTCCATGGAGAGGGGTGGAATAGGGCAGTAAAGCAAGAGTCCCAAGGAGACGTGCAGAGCATGGAGTCACCGGGGCGGTCTCTCCATGGAGAGGGGTGGAATAGGGCAGTAAAGCAAGCAGTCCCAAGGAGACGTGCAGAGCATGGAGTCACCGGGGCAGTCTCTCCATGGAGAGGGGTGGAATAGGGCAGTAAAGCAAGCAGTCCCAAGGAGACGTGCAGAGCATGGAGTCACCGGGGCAGTCTCTCGATGGAGAGGGGTGGAATAGGGCAGTAAAGCAAGCAGTCCCAAGGAGACGTGCAGAGCATGGAGTCACCGGGGCTGTCTCTCGATGGAGAGGGGTGGAATAGGGCAGTAAAGCAAGCAGTCCCAAGGAGACGTGCAGAGCATGGAGTCACTGGGGCGGTCTCTCCACGGAGAGGGGTGGAATAGGGCAGTAAAGCAAGCAGTCCCAAGGAGACGTGCAGAGCATGGAGTCACCGGGGCAGTCTCTCCATGGAGAGGGGTGGAATAGGGCAGTAAAGCAAGCAGTCCCAAGGAGACGTGCAGAGCATGGAGTCACCGGGGCGGTCTCTCCATGGAGAGGGGGGGAATAGGGCAGTAAAGCAAGAAGTCCCAAGGAGACGTGCAGAGCATGGAGTCACCGGAGCAGTCTCTCCATGGAGAGGGGTGGAATAGGGCAGTAAAGCAAGCAGTCCCAAGGAGACGTGCAGAGCATGGAGTCACCGGGGCGGTCTCTCCATGGAGAGGGGGGGAATAGGGCAGTAAAGCAAGAAGTCCCAAGGAGACGTGCAGAGCATGGAGTCACCGGGGCGATCTCTCCATGGAGAGGGGGGGAATAGGGCAGTAAAGCAAGAAGTCCCAAGGAGACGTGCAGATCATGGAGTCACCGGGGCAGTCTCTCCATGGAGAGGGGTGGAATAAGGCAGTAAAGCAAGCAGTCCCAAGGAGACGCGCAGAGCATGGAGTCACCGGGGCGGTCTCTCCATGGAGAGGGGTGGAATAGGGCAGTAAAGCAAGCAGTCCCAAGGAGACATGCAGAGCATGGAGTCACCGGGGCAGTCTCTCCATGGAGAGGGGTGGAATAGGGCAGCAAAGCAAGCAGTCCCAAGGAGACGTGCAGAGCATGGAGTCACCGGGGCGGTCTCTCCATAGAGAGGGGTGTTATAGGGCAGTAAAGAAAGAAGTCCCAAGGAGACGTGCAGAGCATGGAGTCACCGGGGCGGTCTCTCCATAGAGAGGGGTGTTATAGGGCAGTAAAGAAAGAAGTCCCAAGGAGACGTGCAGAGCATGGAGTCACCGGGGCAGTCTCTCCATGGAGAGGGGTGGAATAGGGCAGTAAAGCAAGCAGTCCCAAGGAGACGTGCAGAGCATGGAGTCACCGGGGCAGTCTCTCCATGGAGAGGGTTGGAATAGGGCAGTAAAGCAAGCAGTCCCAAGGAGACGTGCAGAGCATGCAGTCGCCGGGACGGTCTCTCCATGGAGAGGGGTGGAATAGGGCAGGAAAGCAAGCAGTCCCAAGGAGACGTGCAGAGCATAGAGTCACCGGGGCGGTCTCTCCATGGAGAGGGGTGGAATAAGGCAGTCCTTATGGGGCTGTGCTGCTCGAGGTTGGTAATCAGGTCCACATTTTATGAATATTCCCAACGCATCCAGTCCAGGAGGGAGGGGTTTTCCTTTTCCAGATGGAACAAGCATTTTATCAAACTCCCAACTTTCCATAAGCACCATTAGCCACTAAATACAACAGTCTGGGGGCTCCAAGCTTTGCTACAACCCTCAGTGACCAATGAATCGGGGTCCAACATCCAGAAGAAGATACTCCCACTGCCTCCAGTACTCTGGATCACAGAGCCGACTAAGGCAACCTGTGCTTTTGAAGCACCCCCAAGGTGAGGCAACCCTGACTGGGCAGCAAGGGAGAAGTGTGGACCCTAAATCCAGGATCACACCTGGTCTGCACTAGAAGCCCTCAGATTGCAGTGGGCATGTGAGAAACTCCAACACACTGGACAAGGCCATTAAAGTGTACAAGCTGAATGGACTCACCCCCCTTTCCTGGACTCCTCATTCTTGTCAGTGTGAGTAGCGGGTAAGCCTCACCAACCCCAGCCTTGGTCTCCTCCCACTGGGCCTGGACGAGCCTGGTGTGAGGAATTCAACCATCCACACGGCGGTTGTGCACTCGACTGGCCTTTTGATATTTTTTCAAGAAACTGAATGATGGGAGATCAACGTCAAAATGTGTGGGGGTAAACCGCACACATTTTCCTATGCCCGCCACACAACGAAGACATAAGTCATGTGTACTCTGGGTGGACGCAGCCACCCTGTCATGTTAAGCTAGAATGTGACGGCCACAGGTACATCAACGCATCTCACGAAGGGGGAAGGCAACAGCTTCCTCCTGCCATGGCCAGCCTAATTAAACATCAACGGCTCCATGGATGCGCCCTGCCTATTGTCAAAGTTCTCCTGGTGGCAGTATATACTGATGAGTTCATTGAAACAGACCTGATTGCAGAACAGACAAAAGGGGACAGGAAACCAACAGCTCTTTGATATGCAACGTGTCAACTTGAGGCTAGCTCCCATACCTCTGTATGAAGGTGAGTGAATGTCATGTCCAGGGGACCCACTTTCAGAGGAAGAAGCATGTGATTTGATGGAGACAGCAAGCCTGTCCTCACCACAAACCTAAAGGGAGACCTGTGCTTTGATCAGGAGCCAGAGAGAGCTCAATTAACCAGAAAGACACTTTGATCATAACAGACAGGAAGATGGGTTGGATTTAGTACATGTTGTCACCATTACCTTTCGTGTTGCAAAGCACTTTTGCGATGACCTCGCGCATAACAGTCGATTGTTGGTGGGGACCCAGGATTGGTTCATTAAAGGTAAGCATAGCCTGCACCAATCACTGGGGCCCATTTGGCTTTAAAAGAGGATTGAGCCCCTCTTTGGGCAGATAATCTGACAACTTTGGAAGGAGTAAGAAGGAGGACTCATTTGGACCCTGGCTAAGGTACAGTCTGCCTTACAACTTCCACCAGTGAAGGAAGGCCAGGACCTCCAAGAGGGAAGCAAGATCCCCCTAAACATCTCCCAGGGAACAGAGGGAGATACCAACATCAGAGGACTCATCCAGCAGCTCCAGAACCGGTACCCAGCCAGCACACAGCGTGCCCTGCTAGGTTCTGCCAGCAGGTTTTCTGACCAAAGGAAAAGGCTGCTGCCTGCAAAACACTCCTCAGATTTGGGCCGCCCACCTTAAAGGACTACACAAGCTCTGCGAAGAAACTAAGAGGAGTGCCACAACAAGCATCAACCAACGTCCAGCTTTTAAGGACATTTTGGAGGCAGTCGAGCCCTCGTACTGCGACCGGCTGCCCCACTGACTGTTGTCGCTGCAGTCAATGAAGTCGTCTGATCCGCCAACTAGCACAGAGACAAAAATTCTTGACCCTGAGCCGCCATGTAGGCCAGTCCGTAGCCGTCCGTCCAGCCTCGCTTGCCGAACTGCCTGCTACCAGCAGCTGTCTCCCGTCTTGAACTTGGGCGCATCCAACATGACATTCATCTCCTCCTCTTTCCATCTTAAGAAAGTGTCCGAGGTGGCATCGAAGTCACCCGCTGCCATGGACCCTAGTAGAGCCGCAAGGCGACCATCTTCTGAGTCTAAAATATCCTAACCCTGAAACGAAAGGATTGGCGTCAGTGCAAATCCTGTCCATCACCAAGTCTTGCACCCCGATTTCACATTCAGGCACACTATCTGATTCAGGGGGTCCAGTCCCCTTGAGTCCATGTCTGCCCTCTAGGATACCCCCAGCTCGTCTGCTAGTCATGCACCCTACTTGCGCTGGCCTGGGAGCGTCCCCTTTGCAGAGCGCTCCATTGCCTGCCCGCCGGGTGCGGGCTGTATAAATCCCACACAGGCATGCATGCAAGGGGTCCAGTTGCAGTGCTGCAGCCGTGCATGGCAGGCGCAATACCCCAGAGCACACGGGGATTGCATCGGAGGAGGTTGGGGGGTATGCTGGGACGGAGGGGGGGACCTTGGGTCTGGGCACTGGCCCTCAGGGGGGGGCAGGGGGAAGGGCCGGGGCACTGATCAGAGGCATATAATAATGTATACAAAGTGTCATGTTCATTTTAAGTTCACAGCTTGTTGTAAAGTAACACGTCTGAACATTCCAGACCAAAATCAATGAGCTCTCACTCACTCACACTCACTCACTTACGGTAGGCGGTGGCGGAGTCCCGCTCGCTCTGCTCCGTGCTGATGAACATGGTCAGCGCCGAGTAGGGGACGTGGAAACACTGCAAGAGAACGAGAGAAGGGGTGAAGGGGCAGCAAAGGAATATGGGGCTGGCTCATACCCAGCACGAGGGCCCCGGCCGGGGTGTGGGCGGCCAGGACTACTCATGGGAAAAGACAACAAGCTTAAAATCACACAGCAACCTGCACACCCCACCCACACCCGACTAAAAACAAAACACTAACTTCACACAGCACTACTCTGCAGACTCACCCACCAGAGAAGCACCAAAGTCATGCCAGCTGGAAGCAAACCCAACAGTGACCAGTGTTTCCGAACTGAAGCTGCTAACATCACAGCAAAAGCTCTGCTGTTCTCTCCCTCTGCATCCCACGAACTTACCCTCCCCAACCCTCCTTTTTCAAATCCACTAAAGTGCCTAGAAGCCTTGAAAATGCCAGTGGTGTGCGCTATAAATATCAATAACAGAAGAGAACAAGTGCAGACCCAAGAATCGGCAAAAGACACTGGGGGGTCACTCGTGGAACACCTTTCTGCTGTACTAGAGGCTTTCCAGTGATCACGGTGAAAAAAAAACAACAAAAGCATCGAATACAAACCGTCTAATGCAAAAGCATCCACAGCCTATATTTTACATGTAAAAGTGCAATTCCATCGAAACCAGTCCATCGACAATATAAATGCACTTTTACCTGTAAAAAGTAGCATTTCCATGCTTTTTTTGTAACTTTAAAACGTTACATGGCGCTGTCCAGTGCTGAAATTTCAGCACTGGCCAGCTCCTTGTACCGTTTTAAAGTTTTTCTGTATATTGGGGGGAATCCACCCCAGTACCCCACAACTCCCATGCCCACCCCCTAACCCTAATGTAACCCTTAAGCTAACCCTAGCCCAACCCTAATGTAACCCTAACACTAAACCTAACCCTAATGTAACCCTTAAGCTAACCCTATCCCAAACCCTAACCCTAATGTAACCCTAACACTAAACCTAACCCTAATGTAACCCTTAAGCTAACTATCCCAAACCCTTACCCTAATGTAACCCTTAAGCTAACCCTAGCCCCAACCCTAACCCCAATGTAACCCTTAAGCTAGCCCTAACCCGAACCCTAACCCTAACCCCAATGTAACCATTAAGCTAACCCTATCCCAAACCCTAACCCTAACGTAACCCTTAAGCTAACCCTAGCCCCAACCCTAATGTAACCCTAACCCTAACCCTAACCCTAATGTAACCCTTAAGCTAACCCTAGCCCCAACCCTAACCCCAATGTAACCCTTAAGCTAACCCTATCCCAAACCCTAACCCCAATGTAACCTTTAAGCTAACCCTATCCCAAACCCTAACCCCAATGTAACCCTTAAGCTAACCCTATCCCAAACCCTAACCCCAATGTAACCCTTAAGCTAACCCTATCCCAAACCCTAACCCTAATGTAACCCATAAGCTAACCCTAGCCCCAACCCTAACCCCAATGTAACCCTTAAGCTAACCCTATCCCAAACCCTAACCCCAATGTAACCCTTAAGCTAACCCTATCCCAAACCCTAACCCCAATGTAACCCGTAAGCTAACCCTAACCCTAATGTAACCCTTAAGCTAACCCTATCCCAAACCCTAACCCTAACGTAACCCTTAAGCTAACCCTAGCCCCAACCCTAATGTAACCCTAACCCTAACCCTAATGTAACCCTTAAGCTAACCCTAACCCCAATGTAACCCTTAAGCTAACCCTATCCCAAACCCTAACCCTAATGTAACCCTTAAGCTAACCCTAGCCCCAACCCTAACCCCAATGTAACCCTTAAGCTAACCCTATCCCAAACCCTAACCCTAACGTAACCCTTAAGCTAACCCTATCCCAAACCCTAACCCCAATGTAACCCTTAAGCTAACCCTATCCCAAACCCTAACCCCAATGTAACCCTTAAGCTAACCCTATCCCAAACCCTAACCCCAATATAAGCCTTAAGCTAACTCTATCCCAAACCCTAACCCCAATGTAACCCTTAAGGTAACCCTAACCCTAACCGTTTTAAAGTTTTTCTGTATATTGGGGGGAATCCACCCCAGTCCCCACCAACTCCCATGCCCACCCTCTAACCCTAATGTAACTCTTAAGCTAACCCTATCCCAAACCCTAACCCTAATGTAACCCTTAAGCTAACCCTAGCCCAACCCTAATGTAACCCTAACACTAAACCTAACCGTAATGTAACCCTTAAGCTAACCCTAACCCAATTCCAAACCCTAACCCCAATGTAACTCTTAAGCTAACCCTAGCCCCAACCCCAATGTAACCCTCAAGCTAACCCTAGCCCCAACCCTAACCCCAATGTAACCCTAAGATAACCCTAGCCCCAATCCTAATGTAACCCTCAAGCTAACCCTAGTCCCAACCCTAACCCCAATGTAACCCTCAAGCTAACCCTAGCCCCAACCCTAACCCCAATGTAACCCTAAGCTAACCCTAGCCCCAACCCTAACGTAACCCTAAGCTAACCCTATCCCAAACCCTAACCCTAATGTAATCCTTAAACTAACCCTAGCCCCAACCCCAATGAAACCCTTAAGCTAATCCAAGCCCCAACCCTAACCCTAATGTAACCCTAAGCTAACCCTAGCCCGAACCCTAACCTCAATGTAACCCTAAACTAACCCTAGCCCCAGCCCTAACCCCAATGTAACCCTAAGCTAACCCTAGCCCCAACCCGAACCCTAATGTAACCCTTAATCTAACCCTAGCCCCAACCCTAACCTTAATGTAACCCTAAGCTAACCCTAGCCCCAACCATAACCCTAATGTAACCCTTAATCTAACCCTAGCCCCAACCCTAACCCTAATGTAACCCTAAGCTAACCCTAGCCCCAACCCTAACCCCAATGTAACCCTAAACTAACCCTAACCCCAACCCTAATGTAACCCTAAAATAACCCTAGCCCCAACCCTAACCCTAATGTAACCCTAAGCTAACCCTAGCCCCAGCCCTAACCCTAATGTAACCCTAAGATAACCCTAGCCCCAACCCTAGCCCCAATGTAACCCTAAACTAACCCTAACCCCAACCCTAATGTAACCCTAAAATAACCCTAGCCCCAACCCTAACCCTAATGTAACCCTAAGCTAACCCTAGCCCCAGCCCTAACCCTAATGTAACCCTAAGATAACCCTAGCCCCAACCCTAGCCCCAATGTAACCCTTAATCTAACCCTAGCCCCAACCCTAACCCCAATGTAACCCTAAGCTAACCCTAGCCCCAACCCTAACCCCAATGTAACCCTTAATCTAACCCAACCCTAACCCTAGCCCCAACCCTAACCCCAATGTAACCCTTAATCTAACCCTAGCCCCAACCCTAACCCCAATGTAACCCTAAGCTAACCCTAGCCCCAACCCTAACCCCAATGTAACCCTAAGCTAACCCTAGCCCCAACTCTAACCCTAATGTAACCCTTAATCTAACCCTAGCCCCAACCCTAATGTAACCCTTAATCTAACCCTAGCCCCAACCCTAACCCTAATGTAACCCTAAGCTAACCCTAGCCCTAACCCTAACCCTAATGTAACCCTAAGCTAACCCTAGCCCCAACTCTAACCCTAATGTAACCCTTAATCTAACCCTAGCCCCAACCCTAATGTAACCCTAAGCTAACCCTAGCCCCAACCCTAACCCCAATGTAACCCTTAATCTAACCCTAGCCCCAACCCTAACCCTAATGTAACCCTAAGCTAACCCTAGCCACAACCATAACCCTAATGTAACCCTAAGCTAACCCTAGCCCCAACCCTAACCCCAATGTAACCCTTAATCTAACCCCAACCCTAACCCTAATGTAACCCTAAGCTAACCCTAGCCCCAACCCTAATGGGTGAGAGTCCCAGGGGAATAGGAGGGCTCCACTAGGAGAGACGCAGCGTTGGTCTTCCTCGCCCTAAACTGCCCAGGCTCCAAATATCTGCGGTCTAAATGGTTGGCGAAGTACTTCAGCGAATTCGCAACCTTGTCTGCAGACGATTGATGGAGCAGGTGGAGTTTGATGTCGAGTTCTCAAGTCTCTCCGACTCGGGCCCCACTGGCCTTTCTGAGAGAAGTCTCTGGCAGACAAGCAAGGGCTTCTCACAGGGCTGTAAAAAATGGGATACGGCTCCAATTTAATTGAGAAGGTTCATTTGCCTACTGGGGCTTAAGTTGCAAGTTCATTGTAGAACGTCCTGCTCTTCATCTCGTGAACTGTTCAAAGGGGAAATGAGAAACTGCTCTGTAGTCTTTCATGCTTTTCTCTTTTTCCTTCATTTTATTCTGTCCTGCTTTTTTCTTGTTTTATGTTCTTATTTAAAGCTGTAAGGTTTATTTTTGAAACCAAATGCGAATTTAAAAAAAAATGTATGTGTGCAAACTGCAGTCCCAAGTTGGAACGCCTGCCGGATCGACTAGGGCTTTAGTTTACTTTTCATTTATTGGGAATTTATAAAGCGCCTACACACAATGTGTTTCGAGGCCCTTTCATGAGAACCACTGGCGCAGGTAACGGTGGTATTATTATAGCGCTTAGAAACAGGAGAATTCTGTAATGAAGCGCTAAGTTTATATTGCATGTGGCTTAACTGCAGCACTGCCTGCCGATGGCCAGCAGGGGGCGCTGCTTCTCACAGGGGCGACGAGTTACTGCAAGGATGGGTCTCTAGTCTCAAGTGCAGGCCGAGGTCTGCTGCCCGCACGGCTCGTGTGGAGTTGCACAGCTCCTGGGCCTCGTGGCACAGTGCAGGGCGGGCTGCAGGTGCAGTGTGTGCGTGTCGCGTGTGTATTGGTAAGTAGCACGCGTGTGGGTGGTGACCGGAGGTGGGTGTGAGCGTAGGGGCGGGGCGGTGGGGTGTTCCCACGCCCCGTGTAGAGAGGTCCCATAAGTCACACGGATGTCGTGTGTCGCTTTCCTCGAAGGCATGGTGTCGCCTTACTCGCCTTCAGATGGGCGCTTTGTGTGCGCCACACCCAGGATCCGGTAACTGTAGAGCGCATTGAAGAGGGAGGAAGGGGGAACTGGGCCTTCAGGTGTCCAAGGAGCCAGCAGGAACCCGGGCACATGGAAGGCTGCCCCTGCAGGTACTCAAAACCGCAAGCCAGGGGGAGCCCCAATGTAAGCTGGGCAGGTGATTAGAAATAGGCTGTGGACCAAGTGGAACCCGGGCAGAACCCAGGACGCACTGGAACCCAGGCAGAACCCGGGCAGAACCCAGTAACTGCCAGAACCTGGGCAGAGCATAGGACACACCAGAACCCAGGCAAAACCCAGGGCACACCGGAACCCGGACAGGACCCAGGGCACACCGGAACCCGGACAGGACCCAGGGCACACCGGAACCCGGACAGGACCCAGGGCACACCGGAACCAAGACAGGACCCAGGGCACACCGGAACCAAGACAGGACCCAGGGCACACCGGAACCAAGACAGGACCCAGGACACAGCGGAACCAAGACAGGACCCAGGACACAGCGGAACCAAGACAGGACCCAGGACACAGCGGAACCAAGACAGGACCCAGGACACAGCGGAACCAAGACAGGACCCAGGACACAGCGGAACCTGGACAGGACCCAGGACACAGCGGAACCCGGACAGGACCCAGGAGACAGCGGAACCCGGACAGGGCCCAGGACACAGCGGAACCCGGACAGGACCCAGGACACAGCGGAACCCGGACAGGACCCAGGACACAGCGGAACCCGGACAGGACCCAGGACACAGCGGAACCCGGACAGGACCCAGGACACAGCGGAACCCGGACAGGACCCAGGACACAGCGGAACCCGGACAGGACCCAGGACACAGCGGAACCCGGACAGGACCCAGGACACAGCGGAACCCGGACAGGACCCAGGACACAGCGGAACCCGGACAGGACCCAGGACACAGCGGAACCCGGACAGGACACAGCGGAACCCGGACAGGACACAGCGGAACCCGGACAGGACCCAGCGGAACCCGGACAGGACCCAGGACACAGCGGAACCCGGACAGGACCCAGGACACAGCGGAACCCGGGCAGGACCCAGGACACACCGGAACCCGGGCAGAACCCAGGACACACCGGAACCCGGGCAGAACCCAGGAAGAATCCAGGAACTGCCAGAACCTGGGCAGAGCCTAGGACACACCGGAACCCAGGCAGGACCCAGGACACACCGGAACCCGGGCAGAACCCAGGAAGAATCCAGGAACTGCCAGAACCTGGGCAGAGCCTAGGACACACCGGAACCCAGGCAGGACCCAGGACACGCCGGAACCCGGGCAGGACCCAGGACACGCCGGAACCCGGGCAGGACCCAGGACACGCCGGAACCCGGGCAGGACCCAGGACACGCCGGAACCCGGGCAGAACCCAGGAAGAATCCAGGAACTGCCAGAACCTGGGCAGAGCCTAGGACACACCAGAACCCGGGCAAAACCCAGGACACGCCGGAACCCGGACAGGACCCAGGACACGCCGGAACCCGGACAGGACCCAGGACACGCCGGAACCCGGACAGGACCCAGGACACGCCGGAACCCGGACAGGACCCAGGCCACACTGGAACCCAGGCCACACTGGAACCCAGGCATGACCCAGGCCACACTGGAACCCAGGCCACACTGGAACCCAGGCCACACTGGAACCCAGGCCGAACCCGGCCAGGACCCGCCAGACCCCAGGAACTGCTGAAACCTAGGCAGAACCAACCAAGGACTTGCCAGAACCCTGGCACATGGAAGACTACTCCTGCAGGTACTCAAGTCCGCAGGTCAGGGGGAGCCCAATTATAAGCTGGGCAGGGGATTAGAAATGGGCTGTGGACCAAGTGGAACCCGGGCAGAACCCAGGCCACACTGGAACCCGGACAGGACCAAGGCCACACTGGCACCCAGACGGGACCCAGCCAGATCCCAGGAATAACCCGGGCAGAACCCAGGACACACTGGAACCCTGCCAGAACCCAGGCCCCGCCACATCCCAGGAATAACCCAGGAACTGCCGGAACCCAGGCAGAACCCAGGACACACCGGAACCCAGACAGGACCCAGGCCACACTGGAAGCTGGGCAGAGCCCCACTAGAACCCAGGACCCACCAGATCCCAGGACCCACCGGAACCCAGGAATAATTCAGGACCTGCCGGAACCCAGGCAGAACCCAGGCACATGGAAGGCTGCTCCTGCAGGTACTCAAGGCCACCGGTCAGTTGGAGCCCCATTATAAGATGGGCAGGTGATTAGAAATGGGCTGTGGACTAAGTGGAACCCGGCCAGAACCCAGGATGCACTGGAACCCGGGCAGAACCCAGGACCTGCCAGATCCCAGGAATAACCCAGGAACTGCCAGAACCTGGGCAGAACCCAGGACACACCGGAACCTGGGCAGAACCCAGGACACACCAGAAGCTGGGCAGAACCCAGGACACACCGGAACCTGGACATGATCCGGCCAGAACCCAGGATCCACCAGATCCCAGGAATAAGCCAGGAACTCCCGGAACCCAGACAGAACCCCGGACACACCGGAACCTGGGAACCACCCAGGACACAGCGGAACCTGGGCAGAACCCAGGACACACTGGAAGCTGGGCAGAACCCAGGACACACCGGAACCTGGGCAGAACCCAGGACACACCGGAACCTGGGCAGAACCCAGGACACACTGGAAGCTGGGCAGAACCCAGGACACACCAGAACCCGGGCAGAACCCCGGACACACCGGAACCCACCCAGGACACACCGGAACCCGGGCAGAACCCAGGACACGCCGGAACCCGGGCAGAACCCAGGACACGCCAGAACCCGGGCAGAACCCAGGACACGCCAGAACCCGGGCAGAACCCAGGACACGCCGGAACCCGGGCAGAACCCAGGACACACCGGAACCCGGGCAGGACCCGGCCAGAACCCAGGATCCGCCAGATCCCAGGAATAACCCAGGAACTGCCGGAACCCGGGCAGGACCCAGGACACGCCGGAACCCGGGCAGGACCCGGCCAGAACCCAGGATCTGCCAGATCCTGGGCAGAACCCGGGAACCGCCGGAACCTGGGCAGAACCCAGGAACCGCCGGAACCTGGGCAGAACCCAGGAACCGCCGGAACCTGGGCAGAACCCAGGAACCGCCGGAACCTGGGCAGAACCCAGGAACCGCCGGAACCTGGGCAGAACCCGGGACACACCGGAACCTGGGCAGAACCCGGGACACACCGGAACCTGGGCAGAACCCGGGACACACCGGAACCTGGGCAGAACCCGGGACACACCGGAACCTGGGCAGAACCCGGGACACACCGGAACCTGGGCAGAACCCGGGACACACCGGAACCTGGGCAGAACCCGGGACACACTGGAACTCAGGCAGGACCCCCAGATCCCAGGAATAACCCAGGACCTGATGGAACCCGGGCAGAACCCAGGACACACTGGAACCTGGGTAGAACTCAGAAGAACCCCACTAGAACCCAGGACCCACCAGATCCCAGGACTTGCCGGTCAGGCGGAGCCCCATTATAAGATGGGCAGGTGATTGGAAATGGGCTGTGGACCAAGTGGAAGCCGGGCAGAACCCAGGACACTGGAACCTGGGCAGAACGCGGCCAGAACTCAGGACCTGCCAGATCCCAGGAATAACCCAGGAACTGCCGGAACCCGGACAGAACCTAGGACACACTGGAACCCGAGCAGGACCCAGGCAACACTGGAACCCGGGCAGAACTCAGGCCACACTGGAACCCAGGCCACACAGGAACCTGGGCAGAACCTAGGCCACACAGGAACCCGGGCAGGACCCAGGCCACACAGGAACCCGGGCAGGACCCAGGCCACACAGGAACCCAGAAAGAACCCAGGACACATGGGAACCTGGAAAGAACCCAGGACACATGGGAACCTGGAAAGAACCCAGGACAGAACCCGGGACCCGCCAGATCCCAGGAATAGCCCAGGAACTGCTGGAACCCAGGACACACAAACCCGGGCAGAACCCAGAACCCACCGGAACCCGGGCAGAACCCAGAACACACCAGAACCCGGGCAGGACACAGTGGATTCCGGGCAGAACACAGGACACACTGGATCCCAGGCAGAACCCAGGACACACTGGAACCCGGAAAGAACCCGGCTAGAACCCAGGACCCGCAAAATCCCAGGAATAACCCAGGACTTGCCAGAACCCAGGCAGAACCCGGGCACATGGAAGGCTGCCCCTGCAGGTACTCAAGGCCGGAGGTCAGGGGGAGCCCCAATATAAGCCGGGCAGGTGATTAGAAATGGGCTGTAGACTAAGTGGAAGCCAGGCAGAACCCAGGACACACTAACCCGGATAGAACCCAGGACCCGCCAGATCCCAGGAATTGCCAGAACCCGGGCAGGACCCAGGACACGCCGGAATCCTGGCAGGACCCAGGACACGCCGGAACCCGGGCAGAACCCAGGAAGAATCCAGGAACTGCCAGAACCTGGGCAGAGCCTAGGACACACCAGAACCCGGGCAAAACCCAGGACACGCCGGAACCCGGACAGGACCCAGGACACGCCGGAACCCGGACAGGACCCAGGACACGCCGGAACCCGGACAGGACCCAGGACACGCCGGAACCCGGACAGGACCCAGGCCACACTGGAACCCAGGCCACACTGGAACCCAGGCATGACCCAGGCCACACTGGAACCCAGGCCACACTGGAACCCAGGCCACACTGGAACCCAGGCCACACTGGAACCCAGGCCACACTGGAACCCAGGCCACACCCGGCCAGGACCCGCCAGACCCCAGGAACTGCTGAAACCTAGGCAGAACCAACCAAGGACTTGCCAGAACCCTGGCACATGGAAGACTACTCCTGCAGGTACTCAAGTCCGCAGGTTAGGGGGAGCCCAATTATAAGCTGGGCAGGGGATTAGAAATGGGCTGTGGACCAAGTGGAACCCGGGCAGAACCCAGGCCACACTGGAACCCCGACAGGACCCAGCCAGATCCCAGGAATAACCCGGGCAGAACCCAGGACACACTGGAACCCTGCCAGAACCCAGGCCCCGCCACATCCCAGGAATAACCCAGGAACTGCCGGAACCCAGGCAGAACCCAGGACACACCGGAACCCAGACAGGACCCAGGCCACACTGGAAGCTGGGCAGAGCCCCACTAGAACCCAGGACCCACCAGATCCCAGGACCCACCGGAACCCAGGAATAATTCAGGACCTGCCGGAACCCAGGCAGAACCCAGGCACATGGAAGGCTGCTCCTGCAGGTACTCAAGGCCACCGGTCAGTTGGAGCCCCATTATAAGATGGGCAGGTGATTAGAAATGGGCTGTGGACTAAGTGGAACCCGGCCAGAACCCAGGATGCACTGGAACCCGGGCAGAACCCAGGACCTGCCAGATCCCAGGAATAACCCAGGAACTGCCAGAACCTGGGCAGAACCCAGGACACACTGGAAGCTGGGCAGAACCCAGGACACACCGGAAGCTGGGCAGAACCCAGGACACACCGGAACCCGGGCAGAACCCAGGACACGCCGGAACCCGGGCAGAACCCAGGACACGCCGGAACCCGGGCAGAACCCAGGACACGCCGGAACCCGGGCAGGACCCAGGACACGCCGGAACCCGGGCAGGACCCAGGACACGCCGGAACCCAGGATCTGCCAGATCCTGGGCAGAACCCGGGAACTGCCGGAACCTGGGCAGAACCCAGGAACCGCCGGAACCTGGGCAGAACCCGGGACACACCGGAACCTGGGCAGAACCCGGGACACACCGGAACCTGGGCAGAACCCGGGACACACCGGAACCTGGGCAGAACCCGGGACACACTGGAACTCAGGCAGGACCCCCAGATCCCAGGAATAACCCAGGACCTGATGGAACCCGGGCAGAACCCAGGACACACTGGAACCTGGGTAGAACTCAGAAGAACCCCACTAGAACCCAGGACCCACCAGATCCCAGGACTTGCCGGTCAGGCGGAGCCCCATTATAAGATGGGCAGGTGATTGGAAATGGGCTGTGGACCAAGTGGAAGCCGGGCAGAACCCAGGACACTGGAACCTGGGCAGAACTCAGGCCACACTGGAACCCAGGCCACACAGGAACCTGGGCAGAACCTAGGCCACACAGGAACCCAGGCAGGACCCAGGCCACACAGGAACCCGGGCAGGACCCAGGCCACACAGGAACCCAGAAAGAACCCAGGACACATGGGAACCTGGAAAGAACCCAGGACAGAACCCGGGACCCGCCAGATCCCAGGAATACCCCAGGAACTGCTGGAACCCAGGACACACAAACCCGGGCAGAACCCAGAACCCACCGGAACCCGGGCAGAACCCAGAACACACCAGAACCCGGGCAGGACACAGTGGATTCCGGGCAGAACACAGGACACACTGGATCCCAGGCAGAACCCAGGACACACTGGAACCCGGAAAGAACCCGGCTAGAACCCAGGACCCGCAAAATCCCAGGAATAACCCAGGACTTGCCAGAACCCAGGCAGAACCCGGGCACATGGAAGGCTGCCCCTGCAGGTACTCAAGGCCGGAGGTCAGGGGGAGCCCCAATATAAGCCGGGCAGGTGATTAGAAATGGGCTGTAGACTAAGTGGAAGCCAGGCAGAACCCAGGACACACTAACCCGGATAGAACCCAGGACCCGCCAGATCCCAGGAATTGCCAGAACCCGGGAAGAACCCAGGACACACTGGAACCCACGCAGAACCCAGGACCCAACAGTATCTGGGCAGGACCCAGCAGAACCCAGCTAGAACCCAGGACCTACCAGAACCAGGGAATAACGTGCGCCCCACCGGAACCCGGGCATAACTCTGGACAAGACAGAACTTAGGCATAACCTGACGGAACCCAGGCAGGAACCAGTACCCAACAGACTCTGGGCTGGACCCAAAAGAACCCAGCCAAAACCCAGGACCCGCTGGATCCTGGGCAGAACCCAGGACAGAGTGGAACCCGGGCAGGACCCAGAGCCTGCCAGATTCCTGGGCAGATCCCAGGACACAGTGGATTCTTGGGCAGATCTCAGGACATGCCGGAAGCCGGGCAGAACCCAGGACCCACTGGAACCCGGGCAGAACCCAGGACCCAACAGAATCTGGGCTGGACCCAGCAGAACCCAGCCAGAACCCAGGACCCGGGCAGAATCCAGGACCCGACGTTCACAAAAGGCGGGGAGGGCAGAAGCCCTTCCTCCTCCTCATTAAAGTCTTGCTCCCCATTTCCCGGGAAACATCCGAGGACACGCCGTAACCAGGGCAGAAGCCGGGACCCACTGGAACCCTGGAAGAAGGCAGCACCCACCTGCATGTCGCAACAAGCACAGAAATCGAAAAATATCTGTCAGAATAGTAAATAAAAAGACTTTCCATTGTCAATCGAATTGTGTTTTGCAAAAGAGGCAGTAGCCCGGGGTGGTCCTACTCCTGATGAAATCCAATCCAATGACACGTATGGAAAGATATGTACACATGTATGTTTAGTACTCTAGAAATTCGGAGATTTTGCGACTTTTCTGAATATTTTCCCCACTTACTTATATGTCTCTAAATGCATTGGGACACATATACATCACTTCACAGCGTCTACACCTGTGACGTCATGACGCCAACAGTGACGTTCTTTACATTAGGTGGCCATCTTCGATACTGTCCTTAGCAGCGTGCCGCATTGACAGGAAGTTACACACACACACACACACACACACATCTGCGCTCTCAGGGTCTTCTGAGGTAAGCTACTTACTCAGTCACCGAAGGGCTATTTAGGAACTAATAACACACTGGCTCCTAGCTGACCTCATACTGGATCCTAGTTGCTCATACTGGATCCTAACTACCTCATACTGGATCCCAGCAGAAGCAGACCTTGTTGTGTTTACTCCTTAGCAGTGTAAACTCACCGTGACCAATGACTGGAAGAGACAGTAGAAGACCAGGTACCAGAACACCTGCCCGCTGTGGATGTCCGGCACGAACCAGATCAGGAAGTAGGACACAACGGCGAATGGCGTCGAGAAGATGATCCTGCAGAGAGAAAATGGAGAAGGTGACGGAGGTGCGAAAAGGGAAGGGACCCAATGGCAGAGCAAGCAACTCATGGTGGCAACAGTAAAGACAGACACTTTAGAATTTTCTGAGTGGCGTTGTTCCGCATAGGGAATGCCTTGGAGTATCCGATTGCGTAGTGGACAATTACGAGGACATATTTTTTGCCCAGTCTAGATGTTTCTAAAGTTCCGATGATGTCCATCCCAATTCTTGAAACAGGGACTTCTATGATTGGCAAAGGGGCAGGCAATGGGATGAGAGTGCTGGTTTTCTGACACATTTCACACGTCTGAATAAAGGTTTTTATGTCAGCATGGATACCTGGCCAGTAAAGCTTGCCACTGATGTGTGCCTCGGTGTTGGATGGGAACGTACATCTCTAGCATTAGAGTTCAGTGGGTTTTGGGGATTACGGGATTACCAACTGGGTTTTACTCAAGCCTTCTGTGGAGGTTTCTTTTCTATATAGCAACCTCTGCTCTAAGAAGAAGAAAGGGCTTCCCTTCTCTACATCTCTCTTTCGGGAATTGCTTGTAAAAAAGCCTCAGCGAGGGCTGGGTCATTTCGCTGGGCGAAGGCTAGGTCGGCATAGATGGTAGGCTCTTTGCCCTTTTTCTTTTCAGTGCTCGATGGTTCATCAGCTCCCCCAAAGCCTAAAGGTACCTCTCTCCACTTCTTCAGGTTCACTTTCTCTAAAATGTGGAAATAAAGCTTTTTCAAGAATCCCTGGGGAAATATTTTCTCCACAATGTACTTCAAATGGGATCTCGCCATGGTTCTGTAAGAGAACCTTTATGTCTCCCCGGAAGTCGGGATCGATGACGCCTGCTAGAACGTTGTAAGGAACTCATGGTGGAAACAAGAAAGAGACACAAGTAATCACAGTTCAAGGGTGTTTATTAAACTGTACAAATGCGTGAGAAAAACACCTAATCTAAACCTAAATTTAAGATGGGAGCAAGCTCCAACCATCAAATAATAATAAGGCAGTCCCAGTGGCGTCTTGACAAATAAAAAAGGGCCTAAACTAATACCAAAAAAAAAAAACTATTTCCTGTCCTTACCACTAAGTTACAAAAAAAAAAAAAAAAGAGTGTAGGATAATGTTCACCAGAAAAGAAAGAAGTGTTCACAAATGCCTGATGCCTGCGGGCTATCGGCGCTTTACAATCATACATACATACAAAATGATAAGCCAGGATGGTATGGCTGCGTCTCCCTTCCCCACGTTCTTAGCACGGGTCAGTCGGGCCTCCTGAGCACAACACACACCTCGGCTTCTCCAACACCAGGATACCGTTCTTTCCAGCAATATCAGAACCTCCTGTGGCCAAGTCTCTTGCCTCTGAGGACCTGATGCATCAACAATAGCAAAACAAACGTTCCTTTCCTTAATCTCTTAAATTGGGTGATGACTCTTCAACCCTAGATCCCCCTCAACCAGGCTCCGATCCTTTTTTAATGTTAGAATCCCTCAGTCGGGTTCACTACGGCCAGATACACAGTTCTGCATTGTGATAAAACAAAGTGGATTGACTTCCATTAGCTTTCCTCTTAACCATGTGTCAAAGACTCGATTGTACTAGTGGTTTACTTGACCTTTGTATGACCACTGACTCCTTACATCGGGCTCTCCTAGGGCCTCCTGGTATTTGTAGTTTCAACAAAAAGGGACCAGCCAGAGCCTTTCGAATGAGCGCCCATGTGGCGCTGGACCACTCTGCAGCTGGTCTATCCCAGAGCCTTCTTAAAAGTTCAGTAACACACAAGTTCTTTGTTCACAAGTCTTTTCAATTCGTATCATGTTGCCGATTGCAACCTTCGCTCAATGCAGCCCGGTTTACTATCGGTTCTCCCTCCGGCTGTGCTGAACTCTTGGGTGTTTGTCTCTGGAGTTAATGACGGTACCACAGTAGCAAGCGCGTCTCCTCGCCTTGGTTGTCAGTGCGGGAAGGTCCGTGCTCCATTGACATCTGTTACACCACATGCCAGCTGTAGTTCCCGGTGTTACGATTCCTTTCCCAGAGGCTTCGCGGGTCTGGGTCAAAAAGGGCAAGGGCGCTTCCCTCCTTGTCGTTCTTTCTGGTCTCGCTGCCTTTCTCCTCCGTTTTAACTGCTGCCCTGGAATAGCTGCTTCCTTGTGCGTTTGATCTTGCTCAAAGTGTGCTCTCATGCTCCGCCTTTTATCACTATGGGGAAGGGAAATGGCCATCAGGTGTGTAGTTATTGTCAATTGCCTGAATCTGCCTGACCCTGGTGTTGGGACATGTCAGGTAAATTCCTCTTGTGTTAGTCCGTTGTCTTTCACGGTGTAAGAAAGTGTTCGTGTCATAAGGGGGTGGGGTGGGTCAGAGACTTCCACTCCCCGAAGATCCCCTATCCAGGTGATCCTCCCCCACTGGTCCATATCCAGAAACTGGATCCAATAGCGTTGGCGTGTCCTGGCCACCTGGATGACAGATCTCCGGGGACTAGCGGGCGAGAGACCTTCAGGTTTCTCATAGCAGCCTCACCGGGGCACCAGGAGCAAAGGTGCTCTACCTTGGGTCATACCCCACCCCCCCACCCCCGTCTACCCCTTCCAGATTCTCTATTGTTTTTGTGGCCCAGGCATTGAAGCCTTGTGGTGCGAGTCTTAGGTGGAGCAAAGGGACAGAAAGCCGAGGTCAAGGCCCTGGTCCTGTGTGGGGATGAAGGAGAACCAGTCTAGTTTGTAAGAACCTTCCCCTGCCAGCCAAATTAATTGCCCAGCAGTTAAATGAGCCAGTTGCGTCCCTCGATCCCGGCCACGCCCATCCCGACCATCTCCAGGAAGGGGCCTCCTGTAACTTCAGCCTTCCCGGGACAGTAGGCGGGAGAGAAGAGACTAGCAGAAGAGGGACATCTGCATCAGTCACAAAGACACTCGCTAGAGACACTCAACTTTTACCAGAACCATACAGCAGAGGGGGAGGTGGGGAGGGCAATTAAGGAAGCAGGTCTCCTATGCCCAACCCTCCAAACACTCCTAAAGGCCCTCTGAAAGAGCTTGTGTCTTCTTCATCAGCAAGCTAAAGCTGTAGCACTCACCACTGACCTCCACTCCCGCCAGAATCCACATGTTTAACCTGTACAAGATCCACTCTCAAAAAACCAGGTCCCCCCGGTCCTCAGTCAGCCGGAACACCCTCTGGGCCCGATCCGGTCAATCCTTTGCTCTCAATATTGCCACACATGCCCTGTACCATCTACCTCCCAGCCAGCTTTCTCTCCAGGCACAAACGGTCTTGAGGTCTATTCACAGCCTTGCGGTCTCCCTCTGCAGCACCCCCTCGTGTCATTCTGCATCACACTCTGCTCCTTCTAGAAGAGTCCAGTCTAGCACCCCTGAAGGATCATCCACCCTCTCACACTTCATAACCTACCCTCCCAAACGCCACTGCACTTACTGGCCCAATCATATCTTCCTGCATGCATGCAAAGATCCTGTAGTCCCTCTCAACACTTCTGAAGATCATAGACATGCAGGGGGAGACGTGCAGTATCTTCAGAGACATGCAGGGGGAGTCATGCAGTATCTTCAGAGGCATGCAGGATCTTCATAGACATGCAGGAGGAGACGTGCAGGATCTTCAGAGACATGCAGGGGAGGCATGCAGGATCTTCAGAGACATGCAGGGGGCGACGTGCAGGGGGAGATGTGCAGGTGGAGACAAGCAGGATCTTCAGAGACATGCAGTGGGCGATGTGCAGGATCTTCATAGACATGCAGGGGGCGATGTGCAGGGGGAGATTAGCAGGATCTTTGTAGACCCGCAACACCGAAATCCCTCAAATGCAGGCAGAGAATATATCTTTTACGGTCCCCAAACACGTGACCTGGAGCTGGGGGACAAGGCCCATACAGACAGATAAGTTTGCTCCCATCAAACTGAAGATAGAAGATGGCGAAAATGTCCTTGCACTGGGTTTGAGAAGTTGAAAGTGGCAACATTAATGGAGACAGGCGGTGCTCGGAGATCACCTTCGCCACCCATCATTTTTTGCCCACATGCTGGTAAATTTCCTAAACTGACGAGGTGTGCATTGACCCCCTGCGGGTGGTGCCTGGGGGAGCCACCAGTACCAGATCTGGCCTGAAATCAGATAGTTTGTCCCCTATAGACTGTAATTATGCTTACACTTGTCACCCACCGCAAATCTCGCTTAGAGCCCAGGGATGTAACTTTTGGTTGCAATGTCAGACCTGTTCAACACCTCACTGCCCGCCTGTAACGAGCCGAGAGTGCATTTGGAGCTGTAGAATCTGTTCGTGTATCCCTGCTTGATTAATAAAGCAGCAATTTGTCACATTTCTGGACTCCTCCGTTTTTTACACATGAGGGGATTTCCCTCAAGCCAAACTCTGTTTTTCTAACTACACTTCACGTGGTAGCAAACAGGTGGCTGCTCGTGCTTTCGGTGGCAAATCATATCCCTAGCCTACTCCCCTCCATTCCTGCCTGCTACGGAGAGCCGAAGATGGGGGTGGCAGGCTGGGGGAAGTGACAGCGAGCCCAGAAGCTGCAGCAGACCTGCGGAGCTGGTCTAAGTAGGAGTCCAGGATCTGGTAAATACATTGAGATGGGGGGGAACAGCTATGTTTTTTTGAGCTGTTTGGTCAGCAGATTATGGAATATAAGTAAGCTATATGGCAAACGGGGGAGGGTATAGAAAGGGTCCGCTTGATGTTTATGTTAAGGTTTTGGTTTCATATGGAAGGTTGTTACATTTTTGTTTTGGTTAGGGAACATTTGGTCTTAGGTGATCAGTTTGGGCAGTGAGGTTAGACTATTGGCTTAAAGAGTACTGATGATAACAGGTATGTACATATTGGATTTCCTGTGAGATGCGCGTTTTAGCCCGTTTCATGGATGAGGGTTACCTGTGTGAGTAGGGTTGGCAGAAATAGCTAGCTCGTATCATGGAAGGGGAGTTCCTTGGATCTTTCCTTGCTGAGGTGAACCCCTAAAGGCAACGAAGTAGATAAGAGGACCACAAGAATTATTTGAGTTTGGTGTTAGGTAAACAAGAAGATTGCGACAGATTGTTACTTATGTATTGTTAAGTTTGTCAATGTGTTAGGGAAGTGTTTAAGCAGACTTGTAGTGAAGGGCAAGCCGGTGACCATTTGTTTTTTGTTGCCTTGCTGTAGGGTTTGTGACATCACAAATGAGGTTACTGAATAGGATTTAAGGTGCTTAGAAGGTGCCAGATTCTATCTTGGTGAAGTTGCGCTTCAGTTGGTTAGAGGAGCACATGACAGAATTGTATTTTGGCCCTTAGGGGTAGAGAACAGAGTGCAGTGGAGACCTAGGAGGGCTGTTCTGGGAGAAGTGGGTTAACATGTATGCTAAGTGACAAATGCTTTGTGATCCATAGTAGAGCACGGATTTGGTGGACAACACATTGGTTTTCAAGCTTTACAAAATGTGACATTATTTGGGTGAATTTGAGAAGCGTGTGAAAGAATGATGGACTGGCTTAGGGTGAAGGTTAAAGCGAACGTGTTTTGTGGGGGGTGAGTGTTGAGGGCATTTGAACAAGTGGTGGGTGAGTTTATTCTATTTGCGGTGTGCGAGTGCAGTTGAATATGTAGTGTGTGGGGAGAAACGCATAAAATTGTGTGTGTTATGGGTTCGGAAATCTTGTAACTGTGTGCATGTTTTTTTCTTTCTTTCTTTTACACGTTCCCTCTCTTGCCACAGCAGCCTAGGATACGTCGTTTCTGATGTTTTAGCAGACGGCTCAGCTGTGAGCTGCCCGCGGAAAGATGGAAAACTCCTTCATTATACTCCTGCCAACAGGCATTGGCAAATTACCAGCAGTGGGGGGAGGGGGAGAAGCCAAAGTAGGCGAAGTTGGCTTAGTATGAGGCAATCGAAGTGTGATAAATGGAGCGAGCACTTAGAGAAGCAATGGTTTTTAAGGCGGATAGCAGTTTGCGAGAAGCAACACATGTAGGAATTGGGAATGTTAATTTCCATTACATGATGAAAGAGGGCAATGTGACTTTGTGCCATGGGGGGGAAAAGTGCATGGAATTTAGGCTCTGTAAAGTGCAAAGTAACAGAGGCACGGTTGTTTGCAGGGATTGGGAGATACCTAGAGCGATGACAGAGGCGCAGAGAGGGGAAGCTTTGGTAAACGGGGTATTTTTGGATGATTGGGAGAGAGTGTGGGGGGGCTTATGCGTTGTGATGTGGGGAGCAGAAGAGACGCGGGGCGTGGAGTGCGTTAAGCAAGGAAAGAGTTAACATTAGTGATTGTGATGTGTGCGCATAGTACACGAGATTGCACATTTATATTGGGCTATGAAGAAACTATTTATTAGTGCAACAGTTGTTGAATTTGTAAAGCTCTGCCTTACAGACTCTAGTGACAAAGCATTTGTTTGTGTTGGAGGTTTAAACATTGCTTTTTGGGCCAATTAATGGCGAGCATCACTTCTGTCTGCATGTAGGACTGCATAGGGGAATGGAGTGGGGTCCTATATGACATATACATATAAGGGCATGTAAGTATGTGAACAGTGTGTGGGTAGGCAACGCATAAGAGGTCCTTTATATTACGATGAAGCAACATTTATTCTTATATAGGAGGAGTAAAGGAAGGTTTTGGTTCGCATTGGAAAATTATCAGGAAATGTTATGGTAAACATGACCATTCACGACGGCCTTTAATTGCCCTGACAGCATTTTAATGCTACCCTAGCAAGAGCTTATTGGACTGGGTATTCTTATTAAAACATTTACAAAAGAATGTCGTTTTGACAATTGGAGCGAGCAGGGCGAGTATTTTATTAGAAGGCATTTGCCATTGGTGGCTTTAATGAGGGAGGGGCAGTGAAGGGAACGCATGTAATGGGGACAATGCAAATAGGTGTATGGATACAGAGACCTTTTTTGGGTTCAACAGTTTATTTGGGTTAATGGAGCAGCGCGGCTGCTGCAAGGTGGGCACCGTGCTAGAGCGGTGCAAAGCATTCTTTCAGGCACTGCATAGAAACACGGTAGGGCAGAGGTCTTCAAATTGTGGAGCGCGAGTCCCCAGCCTGAAATGTAAAATAAAGAAAATAAAAGAAAGCTCTTTAAAAAAAGAAAAAAAAATGTAAATGATGGAAATGGCCAGGGGCAATGAAACATGGCCCACAGTTGCAGATGGCATTTCATTCCTTTAGTGACAGACTGAATAGTACCCAAGAGGTGTTTTTTGTTAAAATGTAAACACATTGTGATATTTAATGTAAAAACTACTAGCTGCGTAGTGAAATAACTCGTCAAACTGGCCCACATTGGCCAAAAAAGTGTCCCATTCAGACCAAAGAAACGGGCCCAAACTTGCATTTTTGGTTCAGGCATTGCCCTATAGGCCTGTCCGAGCCTGGCGGTTCATCCAGAATGGCAGAGGGGGCGTTGACCCAGTGGTCCCCCTCACCCATTATGGAGGAGCAGAGGAGCCAGCCCAGTGAACCACTGAGCACTCCCTCTGCTGCTTTTTCCAGCTGAGGGAGTGCAGCTGGGCTGGCTGAGCGGTCAAAGGGAAACCAGGTTTCCCTTTGACAGTTCAATTCCCTAGCCGCACATGCTCACTGAGCTATGCAAGTGCTGGGACATTTTGTTTTGCAAACCTTACATAGCTTATTGGAAATAATGGCTGGGGAACTGCACATCTTTAAGGGCGAGGGGGAGCGCCTCCGCCCCCACGCACATCCGGACCGAGCAGCCTGGAGTGGGGCGCTCCAGCACCCACACACAGGCCCCTGCGCGCATGTGCAGGGACCAGGAAGGCCTTGCTTCCCGATTCCTGTTCATGATGCAGGAGCTGGAGTGGAAACTTCAGGTCTGGGGCAGCAGGTACGTTTATATCCATTTATTTTTATGTAAATATGTGTATGGATGCGTGAATGCTTGTGTTATGGTGTTATGAGTGAGTGGGTGATGATGGGCACTCGTGTGAATGATAAAGTGCTCTATGTATGAATGTGTGTGTGTTGGTCCGTGACGCTGATTTTGGCGGGTGGGGGTGGCAGGGTGCGGGGGGAGAAGAGAGTGTTGTACTACAAAGTCATTTTAAAAATGCCTTTGTTGCACAATCCCCCCTACCCTCCTGCCAATATCAGCTCTCCTTCTGAGGCGCTGTGGAGCCCAGGGGACAGGAATGTCATTTTTTACTGGACATCGATCATAGATGTCCAATCAAAAATACCATGCTTTTACCCTGGGCCCCCCAGTGCCTTGCATACACATATAATCATGTTGATTGTGTTAGGCACTATGGGGCCCAGGGGACAGGGATGGTATCTTTTTACTTGACATCCATCATAGATGCCCAGTAAAAAAAATATCCTGCCTGCCCCCTGTGCCCCCCAGCGCCAATTGCAAACTGATTGGCATTTTACCCCATTTGTTTTTTAAAGTATGCTCTAAAATGCAACATTTTAATCCATTATTTCAAAATAATCCCTGGGAGACACCTCCCAAACCCACCTTGATTCCCACGCTACACTGGGTCATTATGGCATACCTGGGGGAAATATTATTTCCTCTCCACTTAAAAAATGTTTACCAGCTGCCACTGGCCCTGGGCACTGTGCTGGGAGCAGGACGAGGAGAGCCCAGGGTCTGTGGCGGGGTGAGGAGAGCCCAGGGTCTGTGGCGGGGTGAGGAGAGCCTAGGGACTGGGTAGGAATGGGATAAAGGAGCCCAGGGACTGTGGTGGGAGCAGGATGGGCTGTAGCCATGGGATAGTGGTGGGAGCAGTGTGGGGAGAACCCAGGGTCTGTGGTGGGGTGGGGAGAGCCCAGGGTCTGTGGTGGGGTGGGGAGAGCCCAGGGACTGGGCTTGGAGTGGGATGAAGGAGCCCAGAGATTGATAGGAGCGGGTGGGGGAGCCCAGGGACAATACTGGGAGCCGGGTGCGAGGACTACGCATGATAGTTCATAGCCATTTGGTGTTACAGTCCATTTGGCATTTTTTGGGCAGGGGACGGGCCTGCCCACATGTTGCTTGAGGGGGATAGGCCTAAAATGTTTGAAGATCTCTGCGGCGTGGGGATATTTTGTGCATATATTTAGTTCTTGCAATCACTGTTAGGCAAGAATTGTGGTAGTGACCCTGTGGGAGACTACGCAATACTTGTCCTCTTGGTATTAGGTAACCCACCTTTTGGTATAGGTCTGTACTACAGAAGTTGGTAGTGTGACTGAGCCGCCAGAGAGGTAAATGTGAGCTGTAGAGCTATAGCAATGAAATCCACCAATACAAGTATCCAAAAACACTTACACTCCAGGTCTCTAGTTAAAATAAATAAACAGTTGTTTTTAAATAAGCAGTCTTTAAAAGGGGCAATATGCAACAATAAAAATACACTTCAAAATACTTTCTCAGAATCTTTACACAGCAAGTAGATACTCTTTAGAGATGCTTCATGCACACTTCCTACACCCTGAGGCGACTTCACTGACTAGGACAGTACTGGCATTTATAGATCACTTTTGTACTTTGTAAATTCTGAGGTGGGTAAAAAGGAAAGGTTAGAGGAAGGAAACAGATTAAGCAGGTTCTCAGAGCATGCGAGGACTTTAAATCTTTCAATGAAATCCTCCAATGAAGTCTAGATACAAACCTTTGCCAGCAATATTCGTTTAAAACCAATGCATCACCTATGAGGGACAGTAAGAATCAAGGTCAATGGACTAGAAGATTCTGCAGCGAGCCAACAAAGCCAAAGTCAATTGGAGCACAGTCTATGGAGCTGAGACACTTCTTAGATAGTAAATGTCTTGCACAAAGTTAGAGAGTTTGTTGAAGACAAATCACTGTGGGGTCACAAGCTGGTACACTCTTGAAGGGTAGAGCTGAAATCAACTCTAGAAAAGCAGCTACTGCAAGTCTCAACTGAGAAGAGCAAAGTTACAGACACTGAGGTAAGTACCCCAAGTCAGAACAGTACCTTTGGTTAGAAGAGGAGGATCCAGCGGGCGCCTGTCTGGTTGCAGTGATGCAGATCCTGGGTTCCTGGGTCTCAGTCGTGGGGACCAGAGGGAGGACCTCTGAGGACTCCTACAGCAGCAATTCGATGGTCAGTGGAAGCTACGGGCTCTTTTCGGATCACCGGCACTTTGTGGTTTCAGCACTTGGTAAACACCACCACTGCGGATCTTGGACACCTGTTAGGCTTTCTTCACTCCTTCAGTACTGCACTCTGGTGAGGTGACTCGAGCTTGGCTGGTCCTGCTTCGGGAGAGTCCTCAGGAGACTCTTGTAGCTTTTGGCCGGCTTACAGACCCCCTTGCACTTGGTTCCTGCAGCAGCAAAGAAGTACAGCCAGTCGGGGAAGATCGTCCAGCAAATTTAATCTCAAAGTTAGTTGGTCCCAATAACACTAGGGAAGAAGTCGCCCTTGCCGGAGTCTCTCTTGCCGATCAGAAAAAGGAGTTTCTGCACAGCAGTAGGGCTTCTCCGGGCAGTTCAACGGTCCAGGAGGATGCAGCAAGCTTCGTTCACGGTTTCTTTGTCTGGTTGTTCTTCCCAGTGGTCGACTGTCTTCAGTCCAAGAAGCCTCGCCTTTTAAGCAGGTTTCTCCCATTCATGCACAGCCGAGCTGTCACTCACATCAGGGTGGCTGTCCTGCAAGGACAGCCAGCCAATCAGACTGGGTGCATTCAGGTTTCCATGGAGACAAAGGACGTGAGTTTCGAGCACCTCCTTTACTTCGTGCCCTTTCAGACACACTGGAGCCAGAGGCGGTTTCCAGTATTGAAGTCTGTCAAAGGCAAAACGAGCAAAGGGGTCAAACCTGGTTTGTCGTGCAGAGTAAAATCCAAGAAAGACCTTACAAACAAGAAATGGTGAAAAAAGAAGGCTGGGCCATTATGACACAATGGTCACCCATGGGTGCTATACTGCAGCTGAGGATTCAGCCCGCTTTAGAAAAGCACAATGGTAGGAAAATTAAACCACTGCCACCAGCCATTTAAATTAGTGAGGGTAACAAAAAATGTTACATGAGTAGGTAGGATAAGGGGCTACTAAGTAACCCCCACCGCGCTCCACATGGGATGTGCGGGACCTACGTAGAGAGAGGGTAAGTAAGGTCCATTTTATTTTACTATTCTTGGGAACAGTAGTTCACACAAGAAAAGGCATTTCAACCTTAGGAGAAATGTCTCTGTGACACTGCACTTAAGGTGCTGTGTCACCATAAAAAAACTAGATGCCTATGAAGTTTGTCCGATTCCAAAAATAAAAGGAAACACATAAATCAAATCACATCAACAAACGAGAGGGAGAGAAAAAAGGGCTCACTATTTCCAGGGTTGAAATTAAAAAGTCCTAAAGTCCAGCAAAAGAGAAGGTTGAAGGGAATTAGCACAGAAATGAGAATTCTCCCTAGCAAGCGCTTTTAATTAGCAATAAGTAGAATACTTCAAGGTTTACAAGGCAGGCACACAAAGTAAAAGGGAGTCACGCTTTGTGATTTATCGGGAGGAAGAACACTGGAAGTTTCAAATGCATTTCGCGACCACGGGCTGGCAAAGGAATTTTTCCACAGACATCGTGAGACAGGAATTTTCATGGGACAAGATGATGCTGCGATGACACACACAGGCAGAATTATGGCCTTGGGAAGCCACCAATATAAAACTGGCATATTTTAGCTGCGCGCGGGAGAGACATATGGGAGGAAGACAGCAAAAGACAAGGGGACGTTAGCAAGACTTCGTAGAAGGACACACCCTTTACAGAACAGTGCATAACCACAGGAACAGTAGGTGCCAGATCAGAGTGTCCGCCGCAGGCGCCACAATTTAAACACACATCGCAGAGCAACACGGCCAATGCAGGCACCATGGCAATGAAAAGCGGGCGGATCACGTGGAGGGTGACCCATTTCAGGGAAGCAGAGCGATTTCTTTTTTACACGATACAAGTCATTTATAACATGCCTGTACACAAGTGTTTCTAGGTGCGATGATTTACGTTAGCATTTTACAGTCAGAATAGACAAGAGTGCACCATTCCAATGGGAAGTAGTTCCACATGAGCAGGACACAGGAAATGTGATGGCAGAAATGAAGGGTGCATTATCTCGACACCAACAGTAGTTTGTTTGAAAGAAAGGGCACACACACAGAGGAGGAGAAATTGATAAATGGCTACAAGGGAGCTGCAGAGGTGCGATGGTGGGGGCGGGGGGTAACTCCTAAGCCTTCCATTATCTCATACTGTTAGTATTGTATCTTAGAAGGAATGCGCCCTGCAAGGCCATGAGGGGCCCGAGAGCTCCTCGCGAAAAGCTATCCCACGAAAAGGAGGGCACGAGCCTCTGGCCTTTACCAGTCTAAACCCCAAGTTATAGTGCCCAGATGCCCCAGTCCCAAGACCCCGCCATTCCAGTGTACTGGTCAATCCCAGACCATAACACTGTTAGTGGGATAATCACCCAGAACGATCACAGCAGAAAGTTCCCCCCCACGTGGGGTCCCTGTGATTTGTGCTGTGAGGTGCCAGGGTGGGAAGAATTGGATCGGTGCCGGCGCGTCTGGGATCGAGCAGGGTTTAGAGTTAGTGTGACCTCTACAGCCATGTCTGCAGTACCAGAGATAGGAGATGTAGGAGCCCGGCGGGTGATGACGTACTGAGCAGGATCCCATGTGGAAGAAGGACAGCGAAGCTGGGACCAAAGGACTTGCATCCCCTATGGAGCAGGCCACTTATGTAGTGTCGCACCAACCAGCTCTGTGGGATTGTAATTTATGTGACATATGTCCCCTGTGACGCGTTCTACCTTTATAACCTGATGTTTGTGCTTATTTTGCCACAGCAGAGTCCTTTGCAAGAGGTGTTCTGGGCCTTTTTCCCTAATGGGTTGCATTTTTTCTGGTGCGAGCGTTGAGGGGCTTCTCTACAGTGTCTCCCCCGCATGTTTGCATATCCTGCACGTCTCCATTAACGTCTATGAAGATCCTGCACATCTATGAACATCCTGCAGGTCTCTCCCTGCAAGTCTATGAAGATCTTGCTCGTTTCCCCCGGCACGTCTATGAAGATCCTGCACATCTACAATGATCCTACACGTCCATCGAGACCCTGCACGTCTCCCTTTGCAGTCTATGAAGATCCTGCACATCTATGAACATCCTGCAGGTCTCTCCCTGCAAGTCTATGAAGATCTTGCTCGTCTCCCCCGGCACGTCTATGAAGATCCTGCACATCTACAATGATCCTGCACGTCCATCGAGACCCTGCACGTCTCCCTTTGCAGTCTATGAAGATCCTGCACGTCCATGTAGATCCTGCACGTCTCCCCCTGCACATCCTACACATTTGAATCTCCTGCATGTCACCCCAGCATTTCCGCGAAGGTCCTGCTTGTGCGTAAACTTGTTCTACTCTTTATTTCTGGTTATGTAATGTTGTCACCCCATCGCCACCAGGCCCCATGACGAGTGCTTGAGCAGCCTATCCTAAGGCCACAGACTGCCAACCCACCAGCCTAAGTGTTCCTGGTAGCCACAGCACTAGGCGGAACATCACAGCTCCAGAGACACCTCAGAAGCACTCTACAAAGCCTGGAGACATCTCAGGGCCCGGAGACATCTCATGGCCCAGAACACAAACAGTTGGATTCATCCATAACTGTGCAAATAGGTTTAGGAGGCGTCTTGGAGTGTAAACCCAAACACGTGATGGCTGGAGAGCTTGGAATTAATCCTAATAATCACTGGCAAACCCTCTGTGTAGGTTCAGTCGCACAGCTTAACTGGCCCGCACCATTACAGAAGGGGGGCCGAGAGGGTGCGTGCAAATGAGCTCCGGTGCTAGCAGTAATCTGAGCAGTCCCACCCGATGTGCTAGAGCAGGAGACTGCCACATGGAACACAAGCAGTGCTGCACAAGGGTCCGCAGTGATGCGCGCCACGATCCCCAGGAACAGCAGGGAAGAGATCCCTGATGGAGACACCAAACAGTGATGGATGCAACCTTCAAATTAATCACAGCCACTGGCAACGGTGTCCTGAAGCACTCGGGATAGCACAGGGGCAACAAGACTGCGCAGAGCAACAGAGTTTCAAATCCCGGATCCGCGCTTAGAAACCGAACTCCGGTGATAAGGGCATTATAAAAAAACAATAAAATAAATTCACTGCGCCACCAAGGCTACAATAGCCCCCAGTCTTTCTGGAATGTGTACACTTCAAGTGGTGTCCTTTAAGCAGCAGGCATCATACCTGTTGCCTGCCCCGCAGAGAGGCCCAGCACACTAAGGGGTAACACCAGGGCTTCGTCTGTAAGAAAAGAAGTGCCAGGGCCCACATATGTTCTAGCACGCTTGTGACACCGTGGGCGAGCAATTCCCCACCTTTGCTGCCACCACCCACAGCTGCACCACACAGTGTCGCCACATCTGGGGTTGAACTACAGCTCGCACCTGCTCTTCGGGGCCGATGGATGCTCTGGCGACCAATCAGCATCTGGGATAATAAGTGCCGGGGCTGATCCCTAGCAAACACCTGCACAAGTAAAGCACCACCAGCCTTGATCACTGTTCTTCTCCTGCAGTATATGCAGGTGTGGCGACCCCCCACTGCCCACGTGCTCCAACGTGCCCCCCCACCACGTGCTAAAACTTTGCCCTTCCCAATCCCCCCCCCCCAAAGTTTTACGTCAATGCCCGTCCCTCTCTTTGCTGGATAGAACTAATTGGGTCCACAATGTCAGATGGGGAGGGGGGGGGGGGCTTGTGAAATCCCAGGGGCCCCATCTCACAGGGTGGGTGAGCATGGGGTCATTTTCCCTACATCTCAGCCTCCAGCATCCTGAGTGAGTGCCAGGTGGGTGTGATGGGTGAGTGATAGGACGATGTAACACGATGCCAAACGCACAGGAGGTGGCAAATGCCAGCAGCGGGCGCCTGCGGGGCGCCATCATTTATGAGAGGCCGGAAGAAGGCGCTGCCAAACCTTCAGACCTCAAAAGGGAGCCCCAACGAGTAGTCATATGTCATCATAAAGTAGGTCCCACCCCCACTATGCATCGCAAAGGCACAAGCAATCTATGCAGGCGAGCACATAGGAAGTTGTGCACCTTGCGTCTGGACAGTGGGTGGCAATGTGATGGACGCCAGCATGCTAGCTAAAGCCACAGGCCACGCCTGCAAGGGCAGATCCCGGGCAGATCAATAGAAGCACGCTCTTCAAGCGTCTTACCACCCCTTTCCACATGAGGGACGTGCAGGGGACCGTCTCGCGGTGCTGGTGGCTGCAAGAATCGTTTCCGCGAAGTCTGCCTGGGGTCCACACCTGCCCACACGCCTTGCTCAGAGAAAGGGTGTCTGTCCTTGGAGTAAGTGAACAAGGCAGGAAAGGGGAAGGCCGTGCTCGCCTTGGCAACGCAAAGCATCACCTCAACTCACACGTCCAGGTCCAGGCCCAGAAGGGCATAACTCACCTCTAGGGTTTGGGCTCCATTTACACTATTTTTCTGAACTACTTTAATTCTAAAATTAGTGAAGCCTTAACTCATGTGTTGAGGGTAGGGTAGTTCCCCCAAGTCAAGATGGAGGACGCTACACCCCGATTGGCCCTTGTGACAATAAAGGCCCCCCGAGTCCAACAATCTAAACTGCTTTTCATGAGTGTTGCCCTAGAGGCAGGTCACGTTTATCTTCATGCCCAGGCCCAAGAATTCCTTCATCCAGATTTTGGCAAAGAAGGGGGTCAGGAAGACTGAGAAAGAATCTGGCAGAGGAGCTGAACCAGAGGAAAAGAAAGACAGCGCAGGGAAAGAGGCAGCTCGGCAGATGCGCTTTAAGCAGCTGTTCCTACAAACCTCACTTTTGGCATGTGGGGGGGGGGGAAGGGGAAATATGGGTGTAAGGCAATGAGAGCAATAACCTGGTGGTGGACACTTTCAATAAGTCCATTTATTACCACAGAACTCAGGCAGCTGCTGACGCTGTACACAGTGGTCCTCATTCCGAGTAGGGCGGTAAGGGATACCGGGCACCGGTAAGGAGACCGGTGCCGGTAATCCCTTACCACCCTACTACGAGGTCCCTTCCTTAACGCCGGGTCTGACCAGGTGTTAAGGACTGGACCTGTTAAGGGACCTAGGCGCAAATAACGGCTTGGCATACGCCGGCCCCTATGGGGGCTCAAATGGGAATGGTTTTGTCGTGACTTGCCGCGTAGTGAAGAGTAAAGGGGCCTCTGTCCACAAATCACCCACAGGGAGAGAGTAAAGGAACTCCCTGTGCGAGCTTTGAGGCCACAGGTGGTTTGATGATTCGCTGGATCTGATGACGCCGAGGATCCCAGAGGCTGTTAAAAGGAAGTTAGGGTTAGCACAGGCAAACACAGTACTTTGATATAAAAGAGTGTGCAAAACTTTCTTACCTAAATCTAGCGGGATGGAGCTAGGGTCCCTAGGGTCAGATGCGAGGGAGCGTCAAAGATCCGGACAGCCGTGTCCCAGATGGTAGCTACCGGCTGATACCTGTAGCCCTTCCGTAGCCAAAGGGAACTTGAAGATGATCACGAAGTCTATGGTCAGAAGATCAAAAGCCAGAAGGGGAAAATCCAAAAGCAATCCGTTGAGCGTAGCAAAAGAGTCCAGAGTATCAAAATCCGTACAGAGTTCCGAGTGACAGTATCTGTGAAGCAAGAAAGCCAATCCGTGGTTCGTGAGCCCGAGTCCAAAATCCGATGAAGCAAACAACGTAAATCCTGAAAGCGCCAAACAGAGTTGTGAAACAGCTGTGAAGCGGTGAGCAACTCGAACTTCCCAGCTTTTACGTGTGTCTGCTCCCAGTCACGTGAGTGGAAACTTGAACACGTGATCGGGAAACCGTCGCGAAACCAGGAAGTAACCGTGATCGGGTGCTCAAGCCCGAACGCAGTCTCCACGGGAGTTGCCAATGAAAACTATGCAACAAACTGGGCCGGCCTCTGCGCACGGCCCGAACTTCGCCGGTGATGACGTGTATCGCTCCCTCGCACCATAGGTGAAGTGATGAGTTGGGAGGCAGACTGTGACCCGGGGAGTCTAGCAGTGTGTGTCAGGGTGTCAAGCAATATTGTGCGTGGTTGTGTAACTGATTTGTTGTGCATGACAGAGCCCCCCTCAATGGCCCACGACCATGTGGCAGGAAGGATGATCCCGGTGAAAACGTGAAACCAGCCTTGGGGCATGAACATCACACGCGGGGACCCAACAACGCTCCTCTGGGCCAAAACCCGCCCAATCCACAAAGTACTGGAGACCACCCCGAACCATACGGGAACCCAATATACCCGAGACCTCATATTCCATCGAGTCACCCACTGAAACAGGACCAGGCATAGACCGGAGACGGGTAGGGGCCGGGCAAGGTTTCAACAAAGGTGTGGAAAACAGGGTGTATCGCCAGGAGGCAGGGACCGAGAGGCGATAGGCCACAGGGTTGATTACAGCAGAAATCCTATAAGGGCCCACAAAACGAGGGAGTAATTTGCGACAACCAGGAAGCCTGAGATGGCGAGAAGAGAGCCAAACCCTGTCTCCCACAACATAGGAAGGTGCCACTGTCCTCCTCCGATCCGCTGCAGCCTTCGTAGACTCCTGGTCCTCCCGAAGGTGAGTAAGGGTTCGAGCCTGAACGGCCGATAAGTTGTGGGCACAAGCAGCAGCAGCAGGATTATCAGAAGATGCAAGGTCTGGGATAGGCAAGGTGCGAGGGTGTTGACCATACAAAACATAAAAGGGAGAAGAGCCAGTGGAGGAATGCGTGGCGTTGTTGTATGAGAACTCAGCGAGGTGTAGCAAACCCAGCCAGGACTGCTGGTGTTGGAACACTAAACAACGCAAATACTGCTCCATGGCTTGGTTCACTCTCTCAGTCTGGCCGTCCGTCTCCGGATGATATGCGGAAGAGAAACAGGAATCGATACCTAGAAGGACCGTGAGTGCTCGCCAGAAACGGGAAGTGAACTGGGGACCCCCATCTGAGATGATAACTGTGGGTAACCAAAAGAGACAAAGACCGATTTGAAGAAAAGATCGGCCAAGGCCGGGGCTGAAGGGATTCCGGAACAGGGAATGAAACGAGCCATTTTGGAAAAGGTGTCGACTACCACCCAAATGGTATCGAATGCCTTGGTTCGGGGTAGGTCTGTTACGAAATCCATGGCTACCGTGTGCCAAGGCCTGGGGGGTATGGGTAAAGGAAGCAATAGCCCCACCGGACGCCCTCTGTGGTGCTTACACTGGGCGCATATTGCACAGGTGTTAACGTATCCTTCTACGTCGTGTTTCATGGAGGGCCACCAACACCAACATCTGAGGAGGTCCAACGTTCGTTTTTGTCCAGGATGGCGATTGATGGCGCTATCATGGGACCATTCCAAAGCAAGAATGCGAGCGTCGGTTGTTGGTAACCACAATCTGTTTTGGATATACGGTAGCCCGTCATGAAACACCGGATCCCACTCGGTAACCTGATCAGGATGTAGTGAAACCCATTTGTGAATGGAATCCAACAAAGGCAGAGGAGGAGTGCAAATACAAATGACATGCTGATCTAACAGTTTTTCCGGGAAAACAGGCAAGGATACCCCACCCGGAGAGCGAGACAACGCGTCCGCCTTCCCATGGGACAAACCGGACCTATGCTTGATCTGAAAGTCAAAGGCCGCGAAGAACAAGTGCCACTGCACCTGCCGACTGTTAATACACTTTAGTGAAGCCAACTCCTGGAGGTTACAGTGGTCAGTGAACACAGTGACAGCGTGCCTTGCCCCCAACAAATGATGCCGCCAAACCTGGAAGGCATCCTTGATGGCCAACAGCTCCTTCTCCGTGATGGTGTAGTGCAACTCCGTAGCAGAGAACTTCCGAGAATGAAACGCCACCGGGTGTAACTGACCCGAAGAAGGACAGCGTTGGGACAAGACCGCACCAAGGGCAAAGGAGGAAGCATCAGCCTCCACGATGAACGGGAGTTCTGGGTCTGGGTGCTTCAGGACGGGGGCCGTGGTAAATGCTAATTTCAGGGTGTCAAAAGCAGCTTGGTGTTTATCCAACCAGACAAAAGGTGACTCTCGCAACCAGGACTAATGTCTGGCAGAGGGACTCCCAGGACCCCCCTTGTTAATTTGCATATTTGAGTAACTTTGGGTTTCACCCTAAGTTACTAGGGGAATCCAGACGTGGACCCCTTGCTCACTATTCTTAGAGAGGCACAGCTCCGCCCTACTGATGAGGTCCAACCAGACCGAAACACGTGTCTGGGGATGCTGTTGGTACTCTTGTTCAGAGGAGAATTGCCTAGCATTTCTGTGCTGGACTGCCCCAGGGCAGGACAAAGACTGATATGTTTGGGATATTTCTTCTCTGTGAAAGATAGTGAGCTAAAGACTCTGGGTAAGTCTCTCGCAACCAGGACTAATGTCTGGCAGAGGGACTCCCAGGACCCCCTTGTTAATTTGCATATTTGAGTAACTTTGGGTTTCACCCTAAGTTACTAGGGGAATCCAGACGTGGACCCCTTGCTCACTATTCTTAGAGAGGCACAGCTCCGCCCTACTGATGAGGTCCAACCAGACCGAAACACGTGTCTGGGGATGCTGTTGGTACTCTTGTTCAGAGGAGAATTGCCTAGCATTTCTGTGCTGGACTGCCCCAGGGCAGGACAAAGACTGATATGTTTGGGATATTTCTTCTCTGTGAAAGATAGTGAGCTAAAGACTCTGGGTAAGTCTCTCGCAACCAGGACTAATGTCTGGCAGAGGGACTCCCAGGACCCCCCTTGTTAATTTGGGACTGGTCAGGGCAGTAAGAGGGGCTACAAGGGACGAGAAATCCTGGATGAAACGCCTGTAGAAATTCGAGAACCCAAGGAATGATTGTAGGGCCTTAATGTTACAGGGCTTCGGCCAGTCCAAAACCGCACGGACCTTGGACTGGTTCATTGCCAGACCCCAAGGGGTGATATGGAAACCCAGAAATTCCACCCTTTCAGTGTGGAACTGACATTTCAGGTTTGGCATAGAGTGAGTGTTGGCAGAGACGGGACAGTACTTCGCGGACATGTGGTCCTTCATGTTCTGTGAGTATATCAGGATGTCATCCAGGTATACTGCTACACACACATCCAACAAGTCGTGAAAGATCTCATTCATGAAACGTTGGAAGGTAGCAGGGGCGTTACAAAGCCCGAAGGGCATGACCACATATTCAAACAATCCGTAGCGAGTGCAGAAGGCCGTTTTCCACTCGTCTCCGGAACGGATTCTGACCAGGTTATAGGCCCCTCGGAGGTCAAGTTTTGTGAAGATGGTGGCATGGCTTAACCTGTCCAATAATGGGGTAATCAAAGAAATCGGGTATCGATTCTTGATGGTAATAGAATTTAGTCGGCGGTAGTCCACACAAGGACGCAGATCTCCCTCTTTTTTTGGGGACAAAGAAGATGGGGCTAGCCGCCAGTGAGGTGGAGGGACGTATGTGACCGACTTTCAAGGCTACCTGTATGTACTCCTTTAATGCTTGTTCTTCCGAGGGAGACAAGGAATAGATGCGACCTGAGGGAATCACAGAGTCAGGAATCAAATCGATGGGGCAGTCCTAGGAACGGTGTGGCGGGAGTACCTCTGAGGAACCCTTATCAAAGACCTCATGGAAATCCCCGTATTCTGTAGGAAAACCAGTGGCATCAGCCCCCACCACATGAGGCTCCATGGCCATAGGAGCGTTTTCGTGTAATGTGAGTTGCGCTATGGCCCCTAGGGTTCGTGGGGGTGATTCAGTGTCGTCAGGTGCAGTGAGACAAAAGTTCTGACACGTTTCGGATTCGAAATGAACCTGCACAGACTTCCAATCAAAGGATTGTGTTGATGCAACCAAGAGAGACCCAATATGATCCCGAACTGTGGCATAGTAATCGGGTCGAATGAGATAACTTCCTGATGCGTGTTCTGGATAGTTAGGGTGACCGGGGTGATCAGTCTGTTGCTTGATTGGGCCTGAAATCAGTGCTGTGCCATCCACCGCTTGTTCCGGCTCTGGACGTTCCTTGGTAATCAGAGGTAAATTTAAGGACCCAGCCAGTTTAATGTCAATATAGTTGCCCTTGGAGCCTGAGTCTAAGTAAATCGAGACAGTGTGAACAATATCGGGTGTTGGTTTTATCGTGGCCTGCACTAACACTGGCCTAATCCTGCCAAAGTTGGGGTACCTGTCCGGGGAAATCGAAGTATTGCTCGAGCCGGCCCCCAGATCTAGGGTCGAGCATTCAGAAAAACCGGATTCTTGAGCTTAGGGCGTCTAGGACATGACTTTACAAAATGGCCATTCAGGCCGCAATAGAAACAAGCATGGTCCGTTCTTCTGCGGTCTCTCTCTACTTGTGTGATAGGGCTGCGAATACCACCTATCTGCATGGGCTCGACGCCTGCATCAGAGGAGGAGGAAGGCAAATTGGTATTGGGGACTCCTGTTTCAAACCGACGTTCGCAACGCCTTGCGTCGATTTGTAACGCGAGGTCCACTAAATCAGTGTGGGTCATGGCCAAGGAAGGGACGACAGCCATAGCGTCTTTCATGGTGTTGTTAAGCCCTCTATAGAAGACAACTGTCTTTTTTTGCTCAGGCCATGACGTTTCAGCGGTTAGCTGATTGAAACGAGCAATGCATTCTATGAGGGATCCCTTTCCTTGAGTCAGATCTAACAGCTCGAGGTCCCGGGACTGGGCCTTGTGGCGTGTATCGAACACACGAGACATTTCTGTGATCAGCAGCTCAAAGTCGTATAGAACAGGGTTATTATTTTCCAACAAAGGGTTAGCCCATGTTGCTGCGGTGCCGGCCAAATGAGACAAAGTGAACGCCGCTTCGGTGGTGGCGTCGGGGAAAGCCAGAGGTCTGCAAAGGAAGTGTAGTTTGCACTGGTTTATAAAGGTACGAAACTTTCTAGGGTCACCGTGGAACCTCTCTGGGGCGGCCAAGGGAAATGACATGGGCATGAGTACTGGCAACTGAGGTGTTGTAGGGGCAATAGGAGGCTGAGGAACAATAGGCTGAACAGGTGGGGTTTGTGCCGCGGCAGCGGCCTCTCCGAACTCAGCATCTGCAGGCAGGTGTTGTGTACTTTGGATCAAATCTAGCCTCTGGTGTATTGCAGCAGTGGCTGCACCCATATCCGCCCTTAGCAATGTGAGTGCCTGTACCAAGGCAGCCACGGGATCCTCAGCTGCAGGCTCCATACTCATCACAACGCAACGGCTTCACAGTCTGTCATGACTTGCCGCGTAGTGAAGAGTAAAGGGGCCTCTGTCCACAAATCACCCACAGGGAGAGAGTAAAGGAACTCCCTGTGTGAGCTTTGAGGCCACAGGTGGTTTTATGATTCGCTGGATCAGATGACGCCGAGGATCCCAGAGGCTGTTAAAAGGAAGTTAGGGTTAGCACAGGCAAACACAGTACTTTGATATAAAAGAGTGTGCAAAACTTTCTTACCTAAATTTAGCGGGATGGAGCTAGGGTGCCTAGGGTCAGATGCGAGGGAGCGTCAAAGATCCGGACAGCCGTGTCCCAGATGGTAGCTACCGGCTGATACCTGTAGCCCTTCCGTAGCCGAAGGGAACTTGAAGATGACCACGAAGTCGATGGTCGGAAGATCAAAAGCCAGAAGGGGAAAATCCAAAAGCAATCCGTTGAGCGTAGCAAAAGAGTCCAGAGTATCAAAATCCGTACAGAGTTCTGAGTGACAGTATCCATGGAGCAAGAAAGCCAATCCGTGGTTCGTGAGCCCAAGTCCAAAATCCGATGAAGCAAACAACGTAAATCCTGAAAGCGCCAAACAGAGTTGTGAAACAGCTGTGAAGCGGTGAGCAACTTGAACTTCCCAGCTTTTAGGTGCGTCGGCTCCCAGTCACGTGAGTGGAAACTTGAACACGTGATCGGGAAACCGTCGCGAAACCAGGAAGTAACCGTGATCAGGTGCTCAAGCCCGAACGCAGTCTCCACGGGAGTTGCCAATGAAAACGATGCAACAAACCGGGCCGGCCTCTGCGCACGGCCCGAATTCGCCTGTGATGACGACTCCCTCGCACCATAGGTGAAGTGATGAGTTGGGAGGCAGACTGTGACCCGGGGAGTCTAGCAGTGTGTGTCGGGGTGTCAAGCAATATTGTGCGTGGTTGTGTAACTGATTTGGACCGTTAAGTCCCCATTGAACCAAACCGGAGTCGGTACCGGTATGGGAGGCAGTCATGGTGCAAATAGCGCCATGACTACCACCATACTCGGAATGAGGGCCAGTGACTTTCTGTGGTGCACGCATGCGCATAAGGCAGCTGCTGATGTTGCGCGCAGTGACTCTCTGGCATGCGTATAAGGCAGCTGCTGACATTGCACGCAGTGACTTTGAGGTGCTCGCATGCACATGAGGCAGCCGCTGACGTCGCGCACAGTGACTTTGTGTCGCGCGTGTGTGAAAGACTCAAAGGCATTTCCAGTTTCCGGCAGCACGTGGATTCAGGCCCTCACAGCCAGGGCCTGTTTTGGGAGTTCAAGACTCTGCCATTCACGCTGCCTTCCCGAAAGCCTTTGCGCGGCTTGCCCGCTAGGGAGGCCCTCTGCTGGGCATCCGCAATATTGCACACGTGATGCATCTGAATTCTTCATTTTGACTACTTTATATTTCTTAATGTACCGGTTGCTGGAACATTTAGTAAACCGTTTAAGTCAAATGAATTGACTTTTAAAAATTAAGATCTGAATTTTAGGAACCTCTTGACCACAATACTTGATACAGAGATCAACTGTGGGGCCATTAACAAGAAGCAGATCCCAGTCAATTAATTGTCTAATTAGGAAAGGTTCCAGTAGCAGGAGCCACCCTTTCATTTAACTGCGCAGAAGTGTCAAGAGCGTCATTAATGAGAGTCGGAGGTGAGGTTCTGGACCGTCACGTCATTGCAGCGACTCTCGCAGTTTGAGGCAAGAACTTTGTGAAGACTAGAGAAAGGAACCCAAGAAGACTATAGTCGATAGTGCAAGATCTCTCTCCGCAGCTGCTGTGGGAATTCAGGCAAGAAGCGCAAGGAAAGGAAACGTGGACCAGTTCACCTGGGAATGGTCGTTCTTTCTCACCCTCGTGCAGCTATCCCTCAGAGTGGAAGCCAGGAGTCTGAACAGGTTGGAATTTTACCCACTTCCCCTTCGGGGGTTCTGGGTTCAGGTTGAGTGCGAAACACCTTGACGGGACTGCAGGGATCAGCCGCTCCAGGGGACGTCAAGTGGCACAGCGAGTAGCGCGCCCGCTTTGACATCCATGCAGAGCCTGCGAATAACGCAGGTCCGAATCCCGGCAGGGCCAAACTCAGCCTTTCATCCTTCCAAGGTCGATAAATGAGCACCACACACCTTGGGTAATAATAAGCAGCTCTCAGATACTTGAGGGTTCGTAGCGCTATATAAATGCCAAATTATTATTATTATTAAAACATTGACCTGACGCACACCATCTCCACAATGCAATCATTGTTTGCCGGTTCACAAATCTACATGTAGGCCTCGACCACACCAAAAATGCCACTACTTGGTGTCCAAATCTCAACGTGGCTCTGATGCATATGCGATCGAACTCAGCCCGCTTCCACTGCTTGCCATTAATGGGCAAGCAGCAGAGTGCCGCATAGGCACTGGAACCTCTGAATACAACAGGGCAAAAAGAAAACGCCAAGAAAGGGCCATTGATTCGTCACCCATGTGACATCGACACGGGGCTCTTAATTGACATTACCCTACTTGAGAATGGGCCCAGCCATGTGTGCATACAAGAAATGCTGCCAACATTGACATGCATGTCATTCGGAAGAAGTTCAACGTCCTGCGCACATTCAGTTTTTAGACAGCAATACAGACTATATCAGTGCACATATCACACTGCGTGCTGACACCAATACTAGCATGCTGGAGAGTCCATTGGGTCACTCTTTCAGGATCTATTCCATGGACTAGGCAAATTGAAGAAACGTCAAATATGACTATCAAGGCCATCGCACAACAGTACACAGGCATCTGTAATGAATCCGATGGAGCCATCACTGATTTCCCGGCGCTGATCTCCTCCCATGTGGCCAAGGGACGGCAGCCCTACCTGATGCTGGCCCTGCAGGCCAACCTGCCAACTCTGGTCTCCCTTGTGAACTTATGAAACCGCCTTCTCCAGTTCCACCTATCAATGACCCAGGACGGACTTTAATGCCATTCAGAAGGTTTATCCAAGCTTCTCGCACCCAGAGTCAAAAATGGACTTCCTTTCCCAGCATTACCAAAATACTGGTACGAGGAAGAAGGAACGAGCAATACAGAGCGGAAGAGGCCACAAGCCCAGCAAGCGCTCTAGTTGTTGCTCCCATTCACCTGTGCCCAGGAAATTTAAAGAGCAGAAGCAGAAAGTTGATGGCTCCTGCTGTTGGCGAGAGAAAGCTGCACCTCTATACGAGGCTCGAGGAACCGAAAAGCTCAGACAGGCGTGGTGGAGCCAGGCGGCTCATCAACCAAGAAGAAAGAAGCTGCTTCACGGCAGGGCACGCTGCACGAACACCAGGAGCCGGCAAAACACGCCTCAGTGTTTGCAGGTGACAGAAAGCAGCGCTTCACTTACCGGTGCCTGGAACGAGGGAAGCGTGTCAAGTGGAAGCCGGAGAGCGAGGTGAAAGCAGCCACAAAAAGGAAGCAGGCGGTGTACCTTCACAAGCTGACCACAAAAGAGCCCAGAAACGCCAACAAGAGCCGGTGAGTTCACCCAAAGACAGCGGGCCATTGGGGCATATTGGCCACCACGCCGAATGCAAATAATAATACAAATAATAACAGAAAGAGAGAAGACAAAAAGACTGGTTATAAAAAGGAGAATTGAATTACAAACATGTAAATGTTTTCAGTGCAAGTACATGGGGAACCTAAACAGAATAATATCTCAAGAGGATATGTACTCCAACCAAGTAGATGCACAACTGTGGGAGCGGTCAGATACCCTGTATGAGCAAAGTGTTGGCAGGAGAGTACACCAGGCATTTGCAAGTGTGTGGATACAATAAGTCCCGAGAAGAAATATCAGGACTGTGTTGACTAAAAGAGAAGGAGAAAATGCCTGGCAGAAAAGTATACCAGGAATCCTGAAAAAAATGGAACTACAAACAAAGCCAAACAGCTTTGTGTGACAGTGTCATTGTGGGCCAAGAAAGACACAAGGGACTGCTGTTTGACGAACCTTTAGTAATCCAGGTCAAGGGAATCGCCCTCTGGAGCAAGGACCTGTATCCTTGAAGAACTTTCATTCAAGGCTATAGACATTTCCATTTTTACCGTAGAGTTTATTTTATAGTGTGATGATCAGAATAGAACCTTTGGACACAGAACACTTTTGGTTTTGGTATCCTGACACGGAGATCCTTAGTTTTGGTTTAGGTAGGGAAATTCCTCTTAGAGCAGGGTCAGAGAGGCCCAAGTCGCTAGCCAAAAACGTGGGAAACCGTGTCTGAGTTTCATTCCCGACTCCTCACACATCCTTTCAACAACAGGTGAAGGATTAGAAGTCTACCCGAATAGAAAGTTCTTGCAACAAAAACAGGACCTACACCCTCCATCTCACCCATTGTCCTGGTTCAGAAAATGGTTCCAGCAACCAAAAGGAAAAAGGAAAAAGGAAAAAAAGACCTGCGCATAGACTAGTTGGTATAAAGAACACATGGGGGCCCCAGTGAACCGGGAAGCACAACAGTAAAGCAAGGAGAGTACAGAAGGCCGGAAGAACCTAGAATGAGCCCAAGTGCCAAAATCGGGAAAGCAAAGCGACTCAGAGTTGGGAATAACACATGACAGTCCCAAGGAGGGCTGAAGATGGAGAGACCCCAAGACGGAGACTGCCAGGAGAAACACCGGAGTGGGGTAAATGATAGAACCCCCCTCCCTAGAGTGGGGATTTAATTCAAAGGATTTCATGTGGGAATATCAGGGAGGAAACGGCCCCAGAGTGGGGGACAAGCGACTGAGACAGAAGGATGGAGTCTGCAAGGATGGAGTCTGCAGGGAAACCCAATGCATGTTTTGGCCCGTACGCCCAGGCGAAAAGCTCATGTCCGAGAGACACCAGGGTGGGGTTCAGAAACCAGCCACCATCCCTTAATTCAGGCAACGGTCCAAAGTATGGTTTTGTTAACTTTTGAAGTCTCTGTAGTGGTAGGGAAAGGATTCAGGTTAGACTAGGTTTCTGGACAGAGACAGATATTTATGTAAGGCGTCCTGATGGGTACCCTTGTAGACATTTCTTTGTGGAACACAGCACAGAACCATAGGCCCAGGGACAGTTTAGGGCTTATAATTTGGTGAAAAGAATGAAGAATTGTTGAGACAACATGCCTCCATGTCCGTCTTCAATCTCTGACCTACCACGAAACTCTAATAAAGCATGTTTCCCATTGGCTCCAGTAGGTTGGCATTTTCCCTGGCATATCGGGCGATGGCCACGACGTCACACGGAGGACGGTTTGCATGGCATTCGAGCTGAACAAAGGAAAGCAGGAATTCAACAGGCACATAGATTCTTCAGTCACAGTTTCTCTATGGAAGACAAACATGACCCTCAAACTTTAACCAGGTGGACGTATACTCCTAGCCCTCAAAACATTGCTGCCTGGCCTTACTTCTTGGCGACGGCCGGGGGGCACCATTTATTACGCTCGATACATGCAGGACATGAGGCAAAGCTTCATTATGACATGTGACCATACAAGGGCAAGAATGTATCTATACTGCACAGTCCCTTGATGCATTTAAACACATACAACAACGCATTGTCGCCGCTGCACACGTGACGTATTGTGACCTCAACTTATGCACTGAAGCCACTGTGGACTCGCTTGCCACTTTTGCTCCGTACATGCCAGAGTGCAAATCTCCCAAGATAAATTGACTCCAATGCCAGTAGAAGCTTGAGTGCAACTTACCCTGCATACTCAGTGTACTCACTGGCAAAAAAAAAAAAAAAGTCTGTGTAAGGATCTTCTCCTGCATCCTAATGGAATCCTGAGTGAGTGCCATGATTGACAATGGAATGTTACTGGTCAGAATGTTTATGTGCGACTGGTGTTCTCTTGAGGGAGTTGAGTGATGTAGCCTGAGAGAGAGGAGGCCGATGCCTGTCTATGAGAACTTGACTTTACCATCTGATGAATAATGACTCTAGAAGCTGGATGTTACACTTGGAAATTGATCAAAGAAGTTACTCATCCACACCTTGATGTCAGAGTCATTTTGCTAGAACCCAGAACTCCACAGCCTGGTAGTGGAAACGGCTTGCGAGTATTACTGCCTTTTACAAATTGCCACTGACCACAATATATGGCAATCAGAGGGCCAAGATGTCTCCACAATCACGAGACAGGGGGTGCAGCTTCAAGAATATAAATTCAACATCACCCAAGACCTCCGAAAGTGACATCCGTGGCAGAGCGCTCCGACAATTATACTGTAGCAAATACAAAGCCTGCGGTGATGGCATTAAGACATTACAAAAGAAACACAAGCGGATCCAACTTTAACGTTCACTGGACAGCGGCCCGTGGAAAGCCGCCAGACCACGAGCGAAGTTGGGGCACTGTGTACGAAGGAAGGTCTCGGAACAAAAGCAGGGCGGGGAATTCTGCAGACACCATCTGTAATCTATGCAGCGCAAACCTAGCGCAGGAGCAAGGGATCCCTATACATGCGTTATTTAGTGGGAAGAAGGAGGGTACATTTACAAGACAATCCCAGAGCGGCGGACATCCGGGGACACTGGATCCCAAGTCACACCTCCAGATAACACTGGAGTGCCCAGCCAAAGAAACAAGCAGGACAGACATCAGTTCAGGTAAATTAGGATCTTTCAACATTTCCCAATGTGACGTCCCGACCAGAAACCAGACCCACCGAAGAGAGGGTGGGCACCCTACCACAGAGATTCCCAGAGCCAGCCCTGCCCCTGGAGCGGGCTGTGGGAGTTGGGAGGCCCCCAGTTCCTGCATGCTTGCAATCCATACCTCTGTTGATCACCCCATACCTGCACTGCCCAATTCTAGCCAGTTCCTTTCTGCTAACCCCCTACCTGCAGTCGTAACTGTGGAAAAGCCAATGAAGAACTGGACTCCGGGGGAGAGAGAGTCCAGGGAGTTGCGAAGCTCCAGAGAAGTCGGGCGCCAAACTGGCAGAACGAACAGGGGGTGCCAAACAGCACAGAACGAGGGACAGTACACCAGCCACCCAGAGCATGCGAAGCGGGCCCGCATGTCAGCGATTCCGCATGGAGAGAGACGGCCCCCTTACCTGCCAATGGGCCACGAAGCCCCCCTGAAACAGAACGCCAAATCCCTCCAATACTCCCATGTGTTTGTCACTGTTAGTGTGACGTCCCAGAGCCACTATCGCGCATGCGTGGGCCTCGTTCCCGGCCACGCATGCGCAGTTCCAATAAACCGCGCCCGTGCGGCAGTTCCCGCCGGGACGCGTACAGACCACCAGCGCGTCCCGTGTCCTCCTTTACTGCGTGTGCGAGTGCATGCGTGCATGAAGGTTCCCCGAGGCACGGGGGACCCTACAACAACTGGCGACGAGGGGGAATATCGCCACGGCAACGTTTGCACGAACGCACGGCAAGCGTAGAATCGGCAGTGCTACGTGTCGTAGCGAGACACGGACCCGACGCGAATAATCCCGTGATGCTTGTGCAGCAGTAGCGGCCTGAAAAGGTGCTCGTGCGCCGCTGCACAAATACTACAATCAATTTTTGGAACCTTGGTTGTTCCCTATAACCCGGGGACGACCTTTTTCTCCGTACAACTGACACTTCCAGGAAAGGAACCCAAGACAAGACACAGTGGGCAACCATCTGGCAGCAGCTTCAACAACACAAGAGAGCCCCCCCAAGTAAGGTTTGCGGCCTCTGTTACACCAGGAGGTGCCTGTGCGACCTGAAACCATGGCAGACAGCGATGGGGAGGCAGGAACTGCGACAGGTACAATGATGCCACAACAAGGGTCTCTGTTACCAATGCAAGAGTTTGATGTGTCTGGTCCCCCATCCAAATTGGGGCCTAGGTGGTTGCTTTGGATTAAGAAACTCGAGATGTACTTTACAGCAACCGGCATCACCGATGATGATGCGAAGAGGGCCACGCTGCTATACTCTGCGGGGCTAGACGTCTTACATATTTTCGAATCATGCAACCTACAGGTGGTTACGTACAGCACTCTCAAGACTGCGCTAGAGAACCATTTCATACCTCTCTCAAATGTTGACTACGAGAGGTTTCTGTTTTGTGGCGAGAAGCAGAGAGAAGGAGAATCCCTTGATCAGTTCTGCGCCAGGTTGAGGTTGATGGCCACCACGTGTCGGTGGGACAATGATGAGTCAATGATACGGAACCAAGTCATCCAGGGCTGTAGCTCCGGAAAGTTAAGAAGGCAAGTGCTGAGGGAACCGGGGTGGACTCTGATGCAAATCCTGGACAGTGGCAGAATATATGAGCTGGCGGAATTGAGAGGTGCCAAAATGGACGCTGCAAGGCATCCAGGCATGTCCGAAGATGCATTTGCCTTAAGTAAACAACCCGGAATAAAGGACAAGTGGGGGCAAAGAAGACAGGAGACTCGTCATCCTCCCGAGTCAGGGTCAATATGTCCATCTTTTGGGTACGACCTACCCCACGCAGAAGAATGCCCAGCCGTGTCGAGGTCTTGCGGCCGGTGCGGCAAGCCGGGGCACTATGCCCGGATGTGTCGTGCTCCAGCTCCCATTTCTGTGCCGAGGGGCCCAGCAAGGAGTAGTGGTAGTGGATCCAGAAGGCAAAGGAGCATTGCGGCACTTGAACAAGAAATGCAGCGGCTGCAGCTGGCCGAAGAGGAAGAGGAGGACGATGAAGAGGTGTTCTTCATCTCAAACCTGGCCTCTGGGGCTAGAAAGAAGAGACAGCCCAAATGCATGGTGGACATTCAAGGTGTGCCGACACAGGTCTTGATTGATACAGGCGCCTCAGTATGTGTGTTAGCCGAGGACCATTATCAGAAGTTGCCAGGTCCTCCCCCACTAGACCGTTCGGCAGAAAAAATATTCACCTTTGGAGGGGATGCCCCACTGCCCATCAAGGGGGTGTTTGTCATGTCAGTCGCCAAGGGAGACCGAATCATTAGGGCACGATTTTTTGTCACGGACGTGAGTCCCCATTCGTCACTCAGCTGTGCAGCGTCAGAAGCCCTCGACTTGCTGCATTTTGCATTGGAGGTGTATCAAGTAGACATTGAGAGCCTGCTCGACAAGTATGCGGGCATCTTTGAAGGGGTGGGGAAGTTGAAGGCTCCCCGATAAGGCTACACATTGACGACACCATCAGACCAGTTGCCCTCAAGCATAGGCGGATCCCGTTTCATCTCAGGGAGAAGGTCGAGGAAGAGCTGAGGTCGCTCATCAGCATGGATATTATTGAAAGGGTGGAGAGACCCACACCCTGGGTTTCACCAATAGTGGTCGCTCCCAAACCAAAGCAGGCAGGAGCGGTAAGGATCTGCATTGATATGCGCCTCCCTAATGCCGCAATTAAGAGGGAGAGACATTTAACGCCAACACTGGACGACATTGTGGGGGAACTTCAAGGGGCATGTGTGTTCTCAAAGCTGGATCTACGGGCCGGCTATCACCAACTGGAACTCCACCCGGACTCCAGATTTATTACAACCTTCACAACCCACGAAGGCCTCTACCAATTTAAGCGCCTGAGCTTCGGCATCTCGTCGGCGGCTGAAGTTTTTCAGAACACTATTAGGGGAGCGCTAGCCGGCCTCCAAGGCGTTATAAACATGAGTGACGACATCTTAGTGTTCGCAGACTCTGAGGCGGAACACCTAAGAAGGCTGGAAGGTACTCTAAGGAGGTTGAAAGAACTGGGTCTCACTTTACATCGCCAAAAATGCGAATTCTTTAAAAGACCGGATAGGGTTTTTCGTCTTCATCTTTCAGGCTGCAGGAGTGTCACCAGACCCGGCAAAGGTCAGAGATATAAAGGAGGCAGCGGCACCACAATCCCCCACGGAGGCAAGGAGCTTCTTGGGGATGGTGACGTATTGTGGGCGTTTTATCAGGGGACTAGCTTCGATGGCGGAACCTCTCAGGGCTCTGACAAGAAATGACGCGGTGTGGAAATGGGAGTCCCGAGAACAAGAGGCATTTCAGGCCCTCAAGAATGCTTTGTCGGGTGCAGACACCATGGCGTACTTCAACCCGGCCGTCGAGTCAGAAGTGGTAGTAGATGCAAGCCCCGTTGGTGTAGGTGCGGTGTTGCTGCAACCGGATGAGCGCGGCGAGATGAGACCTATTGCCTATGCCGGCAAAGCACTTTCTAGTACAGAGATGAGATACTCACAGATAGAAAGGGAAGCACTGGCCATCCTATGGGGCTGTCGGCACTTTCGCCTGTACATTTTGGGCAAGCCGGTTGTGATGGTCACCGACCACAAGCCGTTGCTGCCGATACTGGCGGGCGCATCATCGAAGCCGCCGCCCCGAATCGAGAGGTGGATGCTGGCCTTAATGGAATATGGGGTAAAGCTTGTATATAGGCCTGGGACCAATAACCCTGCAGACTATTTGTCGCGTCACCCTAACAAAGAGAACGCAGAAGTAGACAATGGGGAAGTGGACTGCAAGGGTCTGCTATGTCAAGTGGTAGAAGGTGCACTTCCCATAGCGTTATCGAGACTCACCGTAGCGACGGAGTCCTCCAATGATGAAGTCTTCGGCATCATCAAGACAGCGGTGAGAAGCGGGGACTGGAGAGAAGTGCTGCGGAACAACTCAAGGCGCCAGGAGGAAGCACAGAAGGACTTACAAGCGCTCTGGAGGGTGAGAGATGAGTTGTCGATTTCCGACGATGGACTGATTCTCAGGGCCAGCATATCGTCATCCCGAGGGAGCTAAGGCTGCGTGTGCTGGAGCTGGCACACATTGGACACCAGGGTGTCGTCAAGACGAAGGCTAAGTTAAGGCCCAAAGTCTGGTTTCCCGATCTGGAGGCGAGAGTTGAAAGCTTTGTGAAGAGATGTCTGGTCTGCCAGGCAGCGACACCGGGTGACAAAGCTCCACCCACTAGCTCGATGGAACGTAGTGAGAAGCCGTGGGGTACGGTCCATGTGGACTTTGGTTCGAGAGGTCGAGGCATGTACTTTTTGGTGGCTGTCGATCAATGGTCACGGTACCCGGAGGTAGAGGTGGTTGAGTCAACGGCGACTGAGTTCACCACGGCGGCGTTGGACAAGATGTTCGCTGCGCATGGATTCCCGGATACCATTTGCTCAGACAATGGACCACCGTTTACTGGCAGCCAGTTTGCGCAGTATCTACGAGAGAGGTGGATACAACATAGAAGAGTCTCCCCGCTATGGCCGCGAGCCAATGGCGAAGCCGAAAGGATGATGAGAACGCTCAACAAGGTAATGCGGATCTCGGCCAGCAGAGGTGAGGATCTTGTCAAAAGAGTTGTGGAATTTCTTAGAGTGTATCGCTCAACTCCCCATCAGTCCACAGGGGTTGCCCCAGCTGAGGCGCTCTTCGGGCGGTGCCCGAGGGGGGATGTTACCAGAAACAGAGGACAGGAGGCTGGGGCTCATAGACAATGATAAAGTTTGTGAAGAACGAGCGGTGCGCAACCGGAAGGAGAGTGAACACAGAGGATTACAAGAAAAGGAAGTGAGAGTTGGGGACTCAGTACTAGTCAAGAATCGACATCCGGAAGGAAAGTTGTCCTTACCGTTTGAACCACGCCCATGGAAAGTGACTCATGTGAAGGGCACGATGGTGACCGCAGCCAGTGAACGGGGTACCGTTACCCGCAATCGATCCTTTTTCAAGAAAGTGGATGTCCCGGCTGAAACTCAGGTCTTGAATGACCCTTCGGGCCAGGAAGGAACATCTGAGGACCAGGAGGGCGTCCAGTCATCGGATTCTGGACCCACACCAGAGGCGGACCGCCCCTTGCCTACGGTCACATCGAGATATCCTGTTCGTGGGAGCAGGAGACCTCCAGCTCATCTTAAAGACTATGTCCTGGACTCAGGGGACTGAGCGAGGAGTGACTTACACTTGTGGTCACAGTTTATCATGGTCATGTTATTGTTTTGTTTCACTATAAGGGTTCCATAACCTCAAGGTTCGTTTTGTTCTGTTGTTAGAAAAAAGAAGGGATGTGACGTCCCAGCGCCACTATCGCGCATGCGTGGGCCTCGTTCCCGGCCACGCATGCGCAGTTCCAATAAACCGCGCCCGCGCGGCAGTTCCCGCCGGGACGCGTACAGACCACCAGCGCGTCCCGTGTCCTCCTTTACTGCGTGTGCATGTATGCGTGCATGAAGGTTCCCCGAGGCACGAGGGACCCTACAACAGTTAGGTCATTCTTTTTTATACTGCACCAGCTCACCACTGTAGCCCACTTGTAACCTCTGACCTGGAGAGAGCAGAGCCAGCGGTTGGCCCAGGCGAGCAAGTCAGGCAGAGAGGGAAGTGGGTGGATAAAAGAGGGCACAGGGAACAGGAAAGTGGGGGCGAGCTCAAGGGAGGAGGAGGAGGACCAAGAGAGCAAGGCCGGTGCAGCAGGGAGTGGACACGGTGAGGCACTGCTTGGTGGGAGACGGTGGTGCAGTGGTTTGAATCTGCACGAACGCTGTGCGTGTTATGGAGGGAGAGAAGGAGGATCCACCCCCCTCCCCTTTTATTTCTTTAATTACAGTGCCTGGGGCTTATGAAGGATGGAGGGCATTAACTTTAAGGTTGAGAGAAACTCCGGGGGCTACAAAAAATGTAAGCTATGAGGCCTCCTTTTTAGGGGGGTGGGGGGAAATCAAGATAAGAGCGCACTTCTGCCCCACCTCACAGAGCCCTGGGGTCCGGTGGGGTTTCTAGGTTTTTAGCCCTCAGTAAAGAACAGCATTTATGAGATGTCCAAGCTGGAGGTCAGAACCCCTGATTATTTTCCCCCCAAACCTGCCCCAGTGCCTCCAGTGAGAGGCAGCCGAGCTGCAGCTTGCAAGGCCCCAAAGTCTTGAGGTACAAACACCCAGTCTATCCATATGGAGACCAAAAGGGTCTCCAGCGGCAGCTTGCGTCTCAACAGTGGGGTGCAGTCCACTGCACACCAAAACGAAAGGACCCGTCCCCCCTTTCGTGGTTCCTGCCCCCCGAGTTACCCTGTGTGGAAGGAAGGCTTCACTCAGGGATGGAGTTTCCACTGAACCCGGAGTTCCATTTCCTTCCGAGGCGAGGTGGGGGCGAGGGGCAGTTCCAGGGGGTGGGAGAGATGAAGGCCCGGATGCACCCTCCCCTGGGCATGACCGCTGCAGTGCTCGCTGGCACAGCACTTGGCGGGCATGCAGCATTCCACACTGCAGGGTCCTATATTTAAATGGTTACGTGAGCTGGAAACTGTGCCAGGCTGTGCCAGGTCTTGTGCGCCCATCACAGAGCAGGAAAGCACAAAGATGCTGTGTCCTCGATCAGCAGCACACTAAGCCATGCCCCTGTGCCATGCCCCTGTGCCAGGCCTCCTTAACGAACGCCACGAGCAGCACTCTGAGCGGAGGGGGGGGGGGCACTGCCAGCAAGAGTATCGCATGACGGAAACAGCCTCTGTGTCATTTCCACAATGACTGCCAATTCCGCCCGGCGATGCCACTGGAAGGAAGTGTGACAGACTGGGCTATGAGCACACGCACGCTCTCCGAGGATTGCGAGACAAGAGGTGGAACTCGTGCCCCCTACACGGCACCACGTGTGATCTTGAGCACATCCGTCAATGCGCACCACGGCTGTAGCCGCTGGCATCATCGACAGGCGGGTGTGACGTTTTGCGCACCACAGACGCCACACGCCACCTACTGACTGCGTTCTCGAGCACATCACAGGGTTGGGTCCTGTGTGATCTTGCGCGCATGTCGGAACACCGGACCCCTGCGTATCACTGTCCCGGGCACCACTGATCTCACGGAAAACAGGCGTCTCTGAAGAGGTCGAGGGGCGAGTACCCCCCGCCCCATTACAGGGATTGAGGGGGGCCCTACAGGCAGGGGCGTTGCTATGTCTGGAAAAGATCCGGGGCTAAGCTAATGTCGGGACTGGCGGGACTCGGGGCTAGCAATAGCCTTTTGGTTGTAGCCCCTGAGCTTCTACCCTGGGCTAAAACCAAACAACCAATAGAGCTGGGCTATAGCTCCCTCAGCCCCTCAGCCCCCCCCCCCCCCAGCAACAAGGATCTCTCCCCGTTACAGGGAGAGAGCTCCCACCCCCAAAGGGATTTCTCCCCATTAAAGGGAGTGTGAAATCTCCACAGGCATCTCTCCCCAGTACAGGGAGTGAGACCCCACGGGCAGCTCTCCACAGTACAGGGAGTGAGACCCCACAGGCATCTCTCCCCAGTACTGGGAGTGAGACTCCACGGGAATTTCCCTCTATGAGAGACCCCCACAGGCATCTCTCCCCAGTACTGGGAGTGAGACCCCACAGGAAGCTCCCTCTATGAGAGACCCCCACAGGCATCTCTCCCCAGTACAGGGAGGGAGACCCCACGGGCAGTTCTCCCTATGGGAGAGCCCGCAGGCATCTCTCCACAGTATAGGGATTGAGACCCTACAGGCATCGCTCCACAGTACAGGGAATGAGACCCCACAGGAAGCTCCCTCTATGAGAGACCCCCACGGGCATCTTTCTACAGTACAGGGAGGGAGACCCCACGGGCATCTCTCCACAGTACAGGGAGGGAGAGACCCCTCCCCCCCAGGCATCTCTCCCCATTACAGGAAGTGAGACCCCGCGGGCAGCTCTCCATTTGGGAGAACCCACAGGCAGCTCTCCCCAGTACAGAGTCAAACCCCACGATGATCTATCCCCATTTCAGTGAGTGAGAGATTCCCCCCCACCCCCAGGGATCTCTCCCCCATCACAGGGAGTGTGAGGAATTCAACCATCCGCACGGGGGTGTGCGCTCGCCTGGGCTTTTTTTAAATTTTAAATGAAATTGAATGATGGTAGATCAACCTCTGGAAAATGTGTGGGGCTAATCCGCACACATTTTCTCATGCTGACTGCACGACATACACAGACCCGTGGACACAGCCTACAGGCGCAGTCCCCCCTGTTATTCAATTGGAATCTGACAGGTGGATTACACAAGGCATCTCCAGAAGGGGGAGGGCCAAACCTTCCCCTCTGCCATGGCCAGCCTAATTAACTAACACCTGCTCCATGGATACACAGCCCTTTGGTTGGGCCCTGCAGCTGGTAGCAGTAATTAACATACTAATAGAGTGTACTTCAAATGGGGGCCTGGCTGCAGAGGTTAATAAAGGAGACAAGAAACCTCCAACAACCTTTCATATGCACTATGTGAACCAGAAGCCAGCTCCTGCCCTTAGTGCTGATTGACAGTGAAATGTTATGTCTGGTACTACGCAGGGGTATCCCATTTAGAAGGTACCAGTATGTGGATCGATTTAATCTGGAACCAGAGAGAGCTCCACTGACCAGAGAGACCCTTTGATCCATAACAGACAGGAAGATGGGTGGGACTGTGTATTACATGCTTTCACCCCTTTACCTTTCCTGTTGCAAAGCACTCTGGTTCTGACCTCACGTATAACAGATGACAGTTGGTGGGACCCAGGATTGGTCCATTGAGGCAGGTTTAGCCTGCATCCATCACTATGGCCAAGGCCTGAGACTAGAGCTGCTATCCCACCTTCTCCTCAGCTGTGGGCGCCTTGCCCCTGAAGGTGAGAAGGGCTCTTAGGTGGTGCCATCTCCTCAGGGACATTCCTCGTGACCCTTCCGACCTGACAGTTTGGGGAACAGATGCACGCCTCCCGAGGGTGGCGGGGTCCGGAAGAAGGGCTCCAACAGTCTAAACATCCCAGGTCTGGAGACTCTGGTCTTAGGGTCAGACACCACAACCGAAGCCTGCATCGATCGGCTGGGTCCCTAGGGAGAGTGGCTTGCAGGCTGGGGAAGGGGCACGGGCTCCCTACTTTCCCTTTCTGCAGCTCGCATCAGGGGGCTGGGGAATGCGGCAGGACGCCCCCCCCCCCTCCTCCTCTCGGGGCAGGGGTCTGGCTTGAAAGCATTGCATGATCCAGGGGAAATACCCAAGCATCCTGACCCGACAGCTAGAGGCCTCCATGCGGGCCTTTGAGGGTACTGCCGCCTTCGTCATTCTGGTAGCCCCCTGCTTTCCCCCGGGCTTTGGGGGTTCCCTCCCTAGTCAGTAGGGCCGGGGCTCCTCCAGAAGGTGCTTTTCCAGCTCAGACCCATGAGATGCAGGGAAGCACCAGGCAGTGATGAAGGACCCCCCCCCCCCCCCCCCCCCCCCCCCCCCGCCCCGGGATTCCTCCCCACGCACTTGACCTCTAGTAACCTCAAGTTCACCTTCATGTCTGTACCCCCCCCCACCCGAGATTCCAGAGCCCATCGAATGCCTACAGCGCAGCCGCCCCCCGCCCCCTCCCTGCAGGAAGCGTCGATCTTGACCTGCAGTAACCCCGACTCCCCCCTCCGGCAGCAGGCACACCCGCAGCGTTGATTGGCTGCTCCCAGTGGTGTGTTGCACTTCAGCGCACACCCCCAACCACGAGGATTTAACCCCCTCCTGCCTGAAAAGGCAACTTCCTTTTCAGGAAGGGATGGATGTGGGCAACGCGAATCCCGTTCCCGGCAGCCCCTCCCACGGCCGTCACCCCCTTGACACCCCCCCCCCGCCCCCTCCATCCTCCCAGGACCCACGTAGCGGAAGTCCGCGTGCCGCAACAGCGGGCATTTTTAGTTGATATCTTTTCAGTGTTGCAAATGGAAATTATGAGCTAAACATTTGCACATTCCCAGAGATTAATCCCCAACGCCTGGAAAATAACCCGCGAGGACGAGCCTTTCCTAGACCCTGCAGCCAAACCATAGAAGACATGGGCGAGTCCAGGGGGGCTGGGGCTCTGGCCCGACCCCCCCCACCTCAGGCCACTGCCTGCCCAAAGCATGAGCCGGCCAACATCCACCTAGGGCTCTGGCCTGAACCCCCACCCCCTCTCGGGCAAGTGCCTTCCCAAAGCAGGGGGCGGCCACCACCCACCTAGGGCTCTGGCCCGACCCCCCCCACACCTCAGGCCACTGCCTGCCCAAAGCAAGAGACGGCCAAGACCCACCTAGGGCTCTGGCCTGACCCCCCCCTCTCGGGCCAGTGCCTGCCCAAAGCAGGGGGCGGCCAACACCCACCTAGGGCTCTGGCCCGAACCCCCCCCCCCCACCTCAGGCCACTGCCTGCCCAAAGCAAGAGACGGCCAAGACCCACCTAGGGCTCTGGCCTGACCCCCCCCCCCCCTCTCGGGCCAGTGCCTGCCCAAAGCAGGGGGCGGCCAACACCCACCTAGGGCTCTGGCCCGAACCCCCACCCCCACTGGGGCCAGTGCCTGCCCAAAGCAGGGGGCGGCCAACACCCACCTAGGGCTCTGGCCCGAACCCCCCCCCCCTCTCGGACCAGTGCCTGCCCAAAGCAGGGGCCGGCCAAGACCCACCTAGGGCTCTGGCCTGAACCCACCCCCCTCTCGGGCCAGTGCCTGCCCAAAGCAGGGGGCGGCCAACACCCACCTAGGGCTCTGGCCCGAACCCCCACCCCCTCTCGGGCCAGTGCCTGCCCAAAGCAGGGGGCGGCCAACACCCACCTAGGGCTCTGGCCTGAACCCACCCGCCCCCTCTCGGGCCAGTGCCTGCCCGAAGCAGGGGGGCGGCCAACACCCACCTAGGGCTCTGGCCTGAACCCCCACCCCTTCTCGGGCAAGTGCCTTCCCAAAGCAGGGGGCGGCCAACACCCACCTACGGCTCTGGCCCGACCCCCCCCCCACCTCAGGCCACTGCCTGCCCAAAGCAAGAGACGGCCAAGACCCACCTAGGGCTCTGGCCTGACCCCCCCCCCTCTCGGGCCAGTGCCTGCCCAAAGCAGGGGACGGCCAACACCCACCTAGGGCTCTGGCCCGAACCCCCACCCCCACTGGGGCCAGTGCCTGCCCAAAGCAGGGGCCGGCCAAGACCCACCTAGGGCTCTGGCCTGAACCCACCCCCCTCTCGGGCCAGTGCCTGCCCAAAGCAGGGGCCGGCCAAGACCCACCTAGGGCTCTGGCCTGACCCCCCCCCCCTCTCGGGCCAGTGCCTGCCCGAAGCAGGGGGCGGCCAACACCCACCTAGGGCTCTGGCCTGAACCCACCTGCCCCCTCTCGGGCCAGTGCCTGCCCGAAGCAGGGGGGCGGCCAACACCCACCTAGGGCTCTGGCCTGAACCCACCCGCCCCCTCTCGGGCCAGTGCCTGCCCGAAGCAGGGGGGCGGCCAACACCCACCTAGGGCTCTGGCCTGACCTCCACCCCCTCTCGGGCCAGTGCCTGCCCAAAGCAGGGGGCGGCCAACACCCACCTAGGGCTCTGGCCTGACTTCCACCCCCTCTCGGGCCAGTGCCTGCCCAAAGCATGGGGCAGCCAACACCCACCTAGGGCTCTGGCCTGAACCCACCCGCCCCCTCTCGGGCCAGTGCCTGCCCGAAGCAGGGGCCGGCTAACACCCACCTAGGGCTCTGGCCTGACGCCCCCCCTCTCGGGCCAGTGCCTGCCCAAAGCAGGGGGCGGCCAACACCCACCTAGGGCTCTGGCCCGAACCCCCACCCCCTCTCGGGCCAGTGCCTGCCCAAAGCAGGGGGCGGCCAACACCCACCTAGGGCTCTGGCCTGACCTCCACCCCCTCTCGGGCCAGTGCCTGCCCAAAGCATGAGCCGGCCAAGACCCACCTAGGGCTCTGGCCTGAACCCACCCCCCTCTCGGGCCAGTGCCTGCCCAAAGCATGGGGCAGCCAACACCCACCTAGGGCTCTGGCCTGAACCCACCCGCCCCCTCTCGGGCCAGTGCCTGCCCGAAGCAGGGGCCGGCTAACACCCACCTAGGGCTCTGGCCCGACGCCCCCCCTCTCGGGCCAGTGCCTGCCCAAAGCAGGGGGCGGCCAACACCCACCTAGGGCTCTGGCCCGAACCCCCACCCCCTCTCGGGCCAGTGCCTGCCCAAAGCAGGGGGCGGCCAAGACCCACCTAGGGCTCTGGCCTGACCCCCCCCCACCTCAGGCCAGTGCCTGCCCAAAGCAGGGGGCAGCCAACACCCACCTAGGGCTCTGGCCCGAACCCCCACCCCCTCTCGGGCCAGTGCCTGCCCAAAGCAGGGGGCGGCCAAGACCCACCTAGGGCTCTGGCCCGAACCCCCACCCCCTCTCGGGCCAGTGCCTGCCCAAAGCACGGGGCGGCCAACACCCACCTAGGGCTCTGGCCTGACCCCCCCACCTCAGGCCACTGCCTGCCCAAAGCAGGGGGCGGCCAACACCCACCTAGGGCTCTGGCCTGACCCCCCCCTCCCAGGCCAGTGCCTGCCCAAAGCAGGGGGCAGCCAAGACCCATCTAGGGCTCTGGCCTGAACCCACCCACCCGCACCCTCTCGGGCCAGTGCCTGCCCAAAGCATGGGGCGGCCAAGACCCACCTAGGGCTCTGGCCTGACCCCCCCCCCCCCTCTCAGGCCACTGGCTGCCCAAAGCAGTGGGTGGCCAAGCCCCACCTAGGGCTCTGGCCTGACCCCCCCCCCCCACCTCAGGCCACTGCCTGCCAAAGCATGAGCCAGCCAAGACCGACCTAGGGCTCTGGCCTGACCCCCCCCCCCCTCAGGCCAGTGCCTACCCAAAGCAGGGGGCGGCCAACACCCACCTAGGGCTCTGGCCTGACCCCCCCTCTCAGGCCAGTGCCTGCCCAAAGCAGGGGGCGGCCAACACCCACCTAGGGCTCTGGCCTGACCCCCCCCTCTCAGGCCAGTGCCTGCCCAAAGCAGGGGGCAGCCAAGACCCATCTAGGGCTCTGGCCTGAACCCACCCACCCGCACCCTCTCAGGCCACTGGCTGCCCAAAGCAGTGGGTGGCCAAGCCCCACCTAGGGCTCTGGCCTGACCCCCCCCCCCCACCTCAGGCCACTGCCTGCCAAAGCATGAGCCAGCCAAGACCCACCTAGGGCTCTGGCCTGACCCCCCCCCTCAGGCCAGTGCCTGCCCAAAGCAGGGGGCGGCCAACACCCACCTAGGGCTCTGGCCTGACCCCCCCTCTCGGGCCAGTGCCTGCCCAAAGCAGGAGCCGGCCAAGACCCACCTAGGGCTCTGGCCTGAACCCCCCCCCCTCTCGGGCAGTGCCTGCCCAAAGCAGGAGCCGGCCAAGACCCACCTAGGGCTCTGGCCTGACCCCCCCCCCCCCTCTCAGGCCACTGGCTGCCCAAAGCAGGGGCCGGCCAAGACCCACCTAGGGCTCTGGCCTGAACCCCCCCCCCCCTCTCGGGCAGTGCCTGCCCAAAGCAGGGTGCGCCCAAGACCCACCTAGGGCTCTGGCCAGACCCCCCCCCCCCTCTCAGGCCAGTGCCTGCCCAAAGCAGGAGCCGGCCAAGACCCACCTAGGGCTCTGGCCTGACCCCCCCCCCCTCTCGTGCCAGTGCCTGCCCAAAGCAGGCGGCAGCCAAGACCCATCTAGGGCTCTGGCCTGAACCCACCCCCCCGCCCCCCCCCTCGGGCCAGTGCCTGCCCAAAGCAGGGGCCAGCCAAGACCCACCGGGTGCTCGCCCACACAGGGGAGTATCCAGCATTGCAAAAGTGGGTAGGCAAGCAACAAAAAAAGTCCTGCAAAGCCCCGCCCCCCCAATGCAGTGCGCGCAATTCCATACGGTCTCATTCATGACCCGAAACCGCCCCCCCATTTGGAATCGGTAAGGTGTCCTGCTGCCAGGACAATGAGCGTGCTGGGCACATAGTCCTGCCAGCGGGACACTGTTCCCCTTGGGCACCCTCATTGAGGTGCCGAACAGGAGAGGTGTCCCACTGACAAATGTCCCGGTCTGGCTCTCATAAGAGCCTCTGAGGAGGGGGCAACTTGCGCTCCTCCACCTCCAACTCAGTAGGCCACGGCGGCCACTCCTGCGTCTGCCTTCATTGCAGAGGCCTGACTGCCGGCATCAGGAGGGTCTAGTCAAGGCGCGATATAAAGCAGAGTCGCGGCACTGGCCCTGCACCCCCCCACTTTCTGCAAGAAACCGGGACCGTCGTGACGTCACATCAGGTGCATTTCTGATGTGTTCTGGGCACCCAGTGTCTTACTGAAGGGTGGAAGCCGGATTATTCAGCTTCGAGGAAGGGTGGTCGTCATTTATTTGCTACTTTTATAACACTTGTAAGTTAGCAAACGTTTCTAAATGGATGGAAATACGGTCAGTGCAAGACATGCCTAAAATGGATTTCGAAATGTACAAAACAACGCAATTTAATTAGCAGAAGCAGAATGAGGAAATAAGGGCTCCGGGCAGCAGTGATGAAGAAACAGTAATTTATTTCATTACAGCGACAGCGGCCTATGAGAGCCGAGTGCCAACATGGCTCTCTCCCTGCAGTCTCTACTGTCTCTCATCCACATTCTTAGAATAACATTCTTAGAACTTAATGAGCTCATAGTGCAGCTCAATGTTTAACTAGGATCTGGTAATACATTTTTATGAACTTGTTTTAACTTACACTTACATCATAACACAGAAGCCGGCCGGAGGAACACAATGTGTCCCCTTGAAACCGTAATCTCACACTTTGTAAGGATTGCCACGAAGTCTGAAGACAGAGGTGTCAGGTCTCGGGGTTCCTCTTGGCAAGAGGTGGGCATCATAGCTGTCGTGCATCGGACCCTAATCACTGATCCGGAAAATATCATATAAGTGACACTCAGGAAATCGACCTTCATCTTTCTTATACTTTACTCTATACCACAGCTGGTAAGGTAGCTCAGCGGGTTGAGCACTCAATGATGCGATCCGTATGGCCAGCGCTTTGGAGGAAGCGTTTTTTGCAGCTTTTTCCCGGACTCGGCCCTATCCATGAAATCTCTGGCTCTCCCACGTCTAATCCCAACTAGGACGTTGCACAGGCATCCCGACCAGACTCTTCAAGTGCTCTTTTGAGTAAGTGCCTCCACCCTGGTCTTGGCGACACGGGTTAGAATCCTGGCTTTTGCAGAATTTAAAAGAGATCATCAACACAAACTCTTCAAGTTGTACATGAATCAGAAACTGAATAGATTATAAGCAAATTTAGAAGGCACTTTCTTTTGGAAAGTTGGGAAACGGCCGCAACTTGATCTTATTCTTGAAAGATCACCAGACTTGGCGAGCAACTAGTCAGGTCACCTGATCATTTGAGACAGTTTTGCAGGAACTGTGAACATTCATCACTGCTAAAAGGGGTGGGGCACACCTACCAATGACGTAAGTGACGGGGTGGACACAAGGGGTAAAAGAGAGGAGCCACTCCTGGGGGCGAGCACGTACGTCATTGACCGCTGCACTGTGTAAGGTATGCACAGGTGCAGCCCGAGGAGTCTGTGCGAAAGAGTGGGACTAGGGGGATAGAGTGGGACATGGGGCAGAGGGGCACTCAGAGGATAGGGATAAGGGGCCAGGGTAGTGGGTTGAGAAGGGAGCGTAGCTCAGTGGGACCAGCACACCAGCCATTTTGTAGTATAGGCCTCGGGTAAGTAAAGCATTTGTCTTTTTGCAGCCACAGGCCTCATGTCCCGGGTAACCATGCATTTCTCAAGGCTTCATCTAGAGCCGTGTGCTGGAGACATTTTTGCAAGTTGGCTGTTCCCAGGAGAACCCAGCCACAGGGGAATGGGACCAGTAGATACTTTCGAGGCCAGCGAGCTAGGTCACCGGGGTGCTCGCTGGGAACTTTTAGGGAATTAGAAATAAATCTAGTCAAATTTAATCAAACCACAGTCAAGTACACAGTTTCAAATCTACCCTTAGCAGATGATCATGGGAAGAGGGCTGGGCGAGGGAACGCGCGACGAGGAACCAACCACCAGGAGACGTTTTGGCGTCCATAGGGTGCAACAGTGTTTGTGTCCTTGCTGATGTCTGCGGGGCAACTCATTGATCCCCTTTGCCAAACTCAGGTGGTCTGCTGTGTTCGATGGGGGCCGACCAAGGGCAGATTAGTACAGCCCCAGTGCTCAGCACAATCACGCAATGCTTTAAAAACGTAACTGTGCGGCGGTGTGGGAAAGCTTTGACATCACAATGGGAACACAAAATCAAAAGCCAGCACACCCAAGACGGGGCACGAGCAGGGATAAGGCGGGTGATCCCAGGACGGGGCATGAGCGGGGAGAAGGCGGATGATCCCAAGACGGGGCACGAGCGGGGATAAGGCGGATGATCCCAAGACGGGGCACGAGCGGGGATAAGGCGGATGATCCCAAGACGGGGCACGAGCGGGGATAAGGCGGATGATCCCAAGACGGGGCACGAGCGGGGATAAGGCGGATGATCCCAAGATGGGGCACGAGCGGGGATAAGGCGTGTGATCCCAAGACGGGGCCATGAGCGGGGATAAGGCGGATGATCCCAAGACGGGGCCATGAGCGGGGATAAGGCGGATGACCCCAAGACGGGGCATGAGCGGGGATAAGGCGGATGACCCCAAGACGGGACCCGAACCAATCTAAGGCTCCACCCAAGGTGGGGCCCGTGCACCCTGCCCTGGCCTGCAGGCAGACACATGTGTTGAAGGGTCAGCAGGTTTGCACAAATTCAGCTTTGCTTAGTACTGTGATGCAGTCTAACCTTGCCAAGAATCGGGCAGTGCCAACATGCCCTTTCAAAACGGTCCACAGGACCATGAAAAACATCTGCCCCAGAGCCTATTTACTTGCCCTTACTACTAAGAGTGAGAGCCATTGAAGAGGTTAAAGCTCAGGACCGGAAATCTGCTCCTCGCCAACAATTCTCACACATTCATTCACTGCATAGGAGACTCGATTCAAGGAATGGAGCCCAACCAAATCAAAGAAATCCACAAGAACCCACAGACCTAGCGCCAGCAACCCGACAAACGTTTACTTTTACTACAAACTCACTCTGAACCAACAATTAAAGCATATCTCTAAAAGCACAATCATGAAATCACACAGCAAACTGCACACCCCGCCAACTCCGGACTCACCCAAAGACACTAAACATCCACAGAAACCTACACCACAGTTTCACAAAAGTCCCATACAGACTCACACACCAAAACAGCAAGGTCATGCCAACTAGAAGCAACCCTAACCCACAATGACCAGTGTTTCTGAACCGAAGCTGCCACCAGCCCAGCATAAACTCTCCTGCACAATCTTACTCCATCCCACCAACTAACCCTCCCCAACCCACCTTACTTTTCAGATCCGCCAGAGCACCTGGAAGCCATGAAAATGGCAGTGGTGTGCTGTAAAAATAACAATATCCAAAGAAAATGTATGGAACAGAATTGTTTTGAGAGCTCCCCTAGAACGTCTCCCCCCCCTTAACAGACCCTCATGAAACATTCCAAGAGAACTTGGATTCTTTTCTATGCCTGTGAAAGAGAACATTAAGTGAACAACCCACACGTTTTAAGCACCCCAAATAATGTTCTCTCTTTGTGGCCTACCACACAACCATAATTACAGGGTTACTATCGCCAGGCCTCCACATAAGGCCCGTGCCAGGCCTTGAAAGTCTTGCAAATATGACAGATTTACTATTTTCCTGTGTACATTTACAGACATGTTTAGAGCAGAGGGCAGTGCAAAGGTCAAGTTACTTGACAGAAACCAGAACCCTTCTTTTGATTTCTATCTACATGGATGTAATTGCAAGCCATGGAGAAAAGCCTCTACTATATTGTGTTTAGCACTGTGCATATTTATTTTCCTAGAATTTTAGGATTGTATAATAAGATGCATCAATCAGTCCCACCCCTCTAATACACCAGAACGGATACAAACAGATTGGAAACACAAGCAAATTATAAACCTTGTCCAACTTTGCTAACATGGACGGAACAGCAGGCGTATCTCCGAAAAAGGTTGCGAATCATTGGATAGTTGCAACACAGTGAAAATACAATTATTACCCAATGATGCAAGAAACTGTCCAGTCAAGGTTGTATACAAATATCTACTTTTATTATTATCACAACAGACAGTTCTAGAACACTACAAAATTCAACCCACCCTGTAAAGGAATGCAGAGAGCAGAGAGTTTCAACGAAGGAAAAGGGATGCGCTCTGGATACGGACAGGAGGGTAGTTGGTAAAGCAATCAGTCTTAACTGTTCAAAGTTATTTGGTTTCAGCACCAATGGAGCAATGGTTCGTAAATGTCACTAGGGGCCTTCGGAGAAGGACCAGGGGTCAGAAACATAACGTACCTTATGATAGTAGAAGTTCTTGGTGATTGCCAGTGTGTGGTTGGATTCAGGGTGCTCTGCAGCTTCTGCAACAGAGCTCAAGACGAGAGACAGCTGCAAATATCAGGCTGCAGGCAGTTAGGCGAGCAAAGCTGGACGGACAGCTGCAGGCGGGCCAACACGGCGGCTCAGAGTCAGGAATTTTTGTCTCAGTGCTGATTGGTGGTTCTGAAGCACTGGTTGAGGTGTCTGACGGCTTTAGTGACTGCGGCATAACAGTCAGCAGTGCAGTCGATTACGACTCGGCTGGCTCGAAAATGTCCTTTAAGGCAAAGGTCGGTAAATGCTTGTTGATGCACTCCCCCTGGCTTCTTCACTGGGCTCGTGTAGTCATTTAAGGTGGACGGCCCCACGCTGAGGCCCAATAATACTGAACTGCGTTTAGAACATGTGTAGATGGATGGACGTAAAACTCCTGCGGTCCGAGATACCGCAGCTAGTCTCACTGCTATCACCCGGCAGTGGGTACAGCCAGGCCAGTATATTGATGGGCCCGATTGTAGCGACAGTGAGTTTGATGGAAAGAGTAAGTGTCCCTTGGCGATAGTAGAGTTCAGCTGGCAAGGTGAAACAACCCAGCTCCATGTAGCGGTGAAAACTCCATCCCTGCCCCATTTCTGTCGTGTAATGATCTTCCTGATCCCGAGATCGTCGCAGTTGATACCCGATCGAGGGCCAGGCCAAATAGATAACCAGATTGAACACTCTCATAGCCTTAGGACCTGGAGTGCTTACGGAGGGCTTGTTGGAGGGACCGGTATGACTGGTAGCCCCTAGTCCAGTTCCACAAACTGCTGAGTCGCCTACTCCTGCAGGAGAGGGGCCAGTAGCCACTGAGGACCCTACTTGGTAGCAGGGGATTCGGGGACTTCAGAGTTGCCTGGCACAGTGCAGGAACCTGGGTGGAGGGCTGGGTGAACCAAGATCTGAACAGCCAGCCCGAGCCGGATGAGTTTGCATAAGCTGGGGGCCCAGATCAGACCAACTTCTTCAAAACCCACAAAGAGAATCCCACTCTGGCGGGCCTGCGCATGCAGGCGGAGGAGCAAGCTAAGGGCAAGGACCCTGGCCTGTTCAAAGTGTACTGGGAGGAGGGACTCCTATACACTGAGCCAAAAGACTGAGGTCGAGGGCACCAGAAGGTTGGCGAGTCCCCAGTGCCACAGAAAGTTTCTTTAGCGGGTCACTTGGGAGAGACTAAGACATCGGACCAGTTGTCTGCACACTTTTACTGGCTGCAGTTCAGCGTAAAGGCTAAGGAATTTGTCTGGTCCTGCCTGACTTGTCAAGCTTCTGGCAAGTCAGGTGATGCCACAAAGGCCCCCTTAATTCCACTACCCGTGGTTGGGTGGCCATTTGAGAGAATAGGTATGGACATTGTGGATCCTTTGGATCCCCAAACCAGCTTAGGGAACAGATACATCTTGGTGGTGGTGGTAAACCACGCCACTAGGTACCCTGAGACTGTGTTAAGCCCACCTGGTATCCACGGGCATGCTACCCAGCCCTGGTTGGATGATTTGCACTCTTGAACCCTCTCCCGGTCCCTTGGTAAGGCCTCTGGTTAAAGATGGGTCTGCAATATCGGAGAGCTGGATTCAATACCAGGTTGTCTTTATGTTTTCCCACCCCCCTTGGCCTTAACTCCTTCCTCCCCCTTGGGCCTTCTCCTCACCTTAATATTGTAAAAGGTGGATTCTCCGTCCTGCTCCTCGTGGCAGGGGCGCGTCGATGTGGGGGGCGAGCAGCGACCAAGTTACTTCACTGGTGCAAGCCTTCTGTGGGAATCCAGGCCTGCTGCGACTCCGTAGGTTTGCTGCTTTATAGTCTTTATATGCAGTTCTTAGGTTCCTCTTAGTTCGAATAATAATTTCTTGCTCCTTTCCTTTTAGGCATGGAAAGGTATTTTGGAGTGGTCATGCAGTTTGAAGATGAGCATGGGCCGGTAGGCGAAAGCGCGGTGTGCGCAATGCTGTCCGTTGAGTAATGCGCGATGCGCTGCGCCGTTTCACCTTTTATATTGTTAATCTGTGTCTTTTCTCTCCTTGCAGGTTGTGATGTTTCTCGCCGAGCGCCGTGATGTTCCAGCAATGATACTGACCAGGAGAGGACTACCCAGGTAAGAATTGTGTGGCTTTCTTCATACGGGAGGAATCGTGAGTAAACGCTTACTAATGCTGTCTTTCTTTCTCCTCTTTCCAGGTTATGGTATTCCAGGATGCATGCAGTGCCGGATGATGGAGTTCGTACCTTCAGGTGAGTGGAACTGAAGTCAGCGATGGATTGAAGACAGGATACGGTTCTAGGTACGTTTCGTAGTGTTCTTTCTCTCTCAGCAGGAACTTGGTTTCAGGTAAGCTAGCATCAAAGAACTGGGCACGGTGAGTTTTACGCTGCCCACAGCAGAATAAAGCAAAGCATGTTCTGTTTGGGTGTGGTTTAAATAGTCTCAGGTAAAGTAGTCCAGGTAAAATAGTCCCAGGCCTACCACACCCAAAAGACTAGACCGCATAGCTCAGTTCCTTGTAACTGAGCTATGTGTGTGTGATGCTGGAAATGCATCGGAAGGACAGGGCCTCCGTATCCTTGTCCTTTATTGCTTTTTATCATGTGTTCTGTCGTGTTTTCCGCGCAGAAGTTCAGGTGGCACTCCTGACAGTGCAGCTCTCTCCTTTGGTTTTAGTGAACAGACCCATGGGATACCCTTATGGCACCCATGGGTAGGGGTGCAACCCTGCGCCCCTAGTGTATGTTTTTGGGCACCTGTGGGTGGCCCACAGAGCAGGGTACGGGCTGGTGGCAGCTACGTGCTGAATTGACTGGTGCCCTGAGCGTCCTCCATTTTGGGATGCCCAGGCCCTGTCACTGGAATCGGTAGATTCCTGATGGAGACAAACTGGCCCCCATGGCCTCTTGCCATCCATCGCCTGTTAACTTGATCTTTCTGAAGTCCTGGGAAGCCCTGACTCCTGGCTGTTGGGTGGAAGTGTCATATATGGTAGCGTGGGGGAAGTGCCGACCAGACTGGCTGGAGCCTTCCCAACGACTGTATGTTGTGGGTACACCTGTGGGTGGGACCTGGGTGAATGGAGTGTGTGATTGTGATAGCCTGTCTTCAATGTTGTATAAATAAAGGTCTGAGACAACAAATAGTTTTTATGGAATTCAACGGGAACCCAAATAACTTTATTAACAATGTTTTCCTCTTCTCTTTCAGAGGTAGTTTAAAAGAAAAGGATACGTCTTCACTGTTGGATCTGGCCAGCTTTGTAGCAATATGGACTTCTCTTCCGGCTTAAGGTAAGTTGTCTGTCTCTTTAATCTACGTTGACACTTTCCTTTCTGGGTCGAGGTTACTTCCCTCCTTTCACCATACAGTTTTGAAAACTTGTCTCTTTTCTCTTCTCTGTTCAGTGACTTATCCCTTGACTTCCTTACGTTAGTTTTACTATTCTCTTTTCTTCAGAGTAACCTTCTACGTTTGTTTTTCTCACTTTGCCCAAACTTATCCTCTAACATTTCTGATAATATATATATTCAGAGGCTAATATTGGTAGTCCCGGTTCCTATCACATCGTCACAAAGTCTCTGCAGCTTCTCTTCACGAGGTATTTCGGTTCATAGGAAGTGGTAGACATACCTTTGAGACTCCCTTCTTACTTAGCTCCTATTCGTAGTGATGTTGGATTCAACCTCTCACCCACTTCCGCTTCTTCTAGTTATGTTCTCCAAGAAATTCTGCAGGTCGCTGTTTATCTACACAGCGTCGTATCGTAGTCCTTATCAGGCATTCGGTTCCATAATGATGACCATTAAATAAAGATGCTTCCTTATTTGCGGTTCCCTGAAGTCTATAATGCTATCCCTCTTTAGAGGTCTGTCACTAGTAGCCAGCTCTCCCATACGATTTTTCTGATCTTACTTGTTCACCGTCTCAACGGAGCCTACTGCTTCCTTCTGGACAAGAACATATGCGATCCGCCGTTCCCTTCTGGACACGACCTGTAGTTGGTTCAGCACGGCTTCTCCAGGACAACGGCGTCTACTGCTTCCCGTTTCCGCTACGTCCGCGATCAGCTGTTCCCCTCCGGACACGGCGGTTTTCGTTGGTTCAGGGCGGCGCTCCTCTCGGCCAAGTCAGCGACTACGATCGCTGTGTTGAAACTCACACAAACAAAAAAAAACTCCTCAAACTGCGCAACGGCGCAACTTTGTATCGATTTTTCTAAACTTCAGGCCGAAGCCAACAGCTGCTTCTTTTTAAGAAAACCTCCTCTTCAATATCCCCAGGCATAACCGTCCTTCTCTCCTTCTTCCCCTCGAGACCCCGTCTCCTAGGTAACAAAACATGACAGCCAGGCCAGTAAAGGAAAGTCCATACATGGATCAACTAAAACAGGACTTCCTGGTTATACGTTCAATAGGTAATACTGTATACGTGAGTTTACCACATTTAAAGACACCGTCACACCCCCTCTACTAAACCCTTACGTTCGGGAAGGGTTTCTGCTCTGGACAAATAATCAGCTTGTGATAGCATCTTTCCAGGTCTATGAACAGTATTAAAGGAGAAGGGCTGGAGGGAAAGAAACCCTCTTAGAACCCTCTGGTTTGAGTCTTTATTACGGGCTAACCAGACCAAGGGAGCGTGATCTGAAATCAGCGTAAACTCTCGACCAAGCAGGTAGTACCTAAGTGCATCAATGGCCCACTTGACGGCCAGACACTCCTTCTCTATGGTCGGGTAACTTAACTCATGTGGTAACAATTTCCTACTGATGAACAGTATAGGCCTTTCCCCTCCGCCTTGATTCTGAAGAAGCATTGCTCCGAGTCCCGTTCCTGAAGCATCAGTCTGAAGAGTAAATGGAGATTTAAAATCTGGACATTGCAAGACAGCTTTTTCGGTGAGGGCCTCTTTTAGAAGATTAAAGGCTTTTCTGGCTTCAACTGTTTCCCAAATTTTCTTATACCGTGGGTTTCTTCAACAGATCTGTTAGAGGAGTGGCTAAAGTAGAAAAATGCGGGATAAACCGTCTGTAATACCCCACAAATCCTAGAAATGCCCGTACTTGTTTTGGACTTTCGGGGAACTTCAACTGCTTTATAGCCTTCACTTTTTCTTCTTGGGGTCTAATCATTCCCTGACCCACATAGTATCCCAAATATTTAGTATGAAATGTTGCTACATGTGTCTTCTTAGGGTTTATGTGTAATCCAGCTCGTCTCAAAGTCGAGAGTATATTCCTCAGATGTACTAGATGTTCTTGCCATGAGTGACTATAGATAATGATGTCATCAAGATATGCCCCGACATTACTTTCATGACCTTTTATGAGGTAATTCATCAATCTTTGAAATGTTGCAGGTGCTCCATGTAACCCAAAGGGCAACACCGTGAACTGGTATAGGCCGGTAGGTGTAGCAAAGGCTGTCTTCTCCTTATCTGTTGGTGATAACGGTATCTGCCAATAGCCTTTGGTTAGATCAATAGTGGTTAAGAATCTGGCCTTCCCTAGATTGTTCAGTAAATCTTCTATGTGTGGCATGGGATAAGCATCAAATTTAGAAATTTCGTTCAGTTTTCGGAAGTCCATGCAGAACCTTACACTGCCATCTGGCTTTGGTACCAAGACTACCGGCGAACTCCAATCACTATGTGATGGCTCGATGATACCCAAATCTAACATCTCCTGTACTTCCTGGTTGATGGCGTTTATTTTAGACTCAGGTATTCGATATGGTCGGAGTCTTATTATAGATCCAGGTTTAGTATCTATCCGATGGCAAGTTAGTTTGGTTCTTCCTGGTAGGGATGAGAATATCTCTGTGAACTCTTGTAAGAGGGAAGACAGATCAGATTTTTGTGGGATAGACAATTCAGGGTTAATGTTTAAGCTTTCCACCCCGAACCTTTCCTTAATCTGTGGGAAGTTTTCTTCTGGTGGTACTTCACTAGTAATCATAGCAACGGTTTGCACTGGAGGTATCCACTTTTTCAGTAAATTCACATGATATGTCTGACAAGCCAGTCTACTACCTGGCTGCTTCACCTTATACGTTAAAGGCCCCAGAACTTCCTGAATTTCAAAAGGTCCCTTCCAGCTGGCTAACATCTTATTGTCTGAGGTGGGCATCAGCACTAGTACTTGATCCCCTGTTTTGAACGTACGTAACTGGGCCTTTTGGTTATAATATTTTTCTTGTTTCACTTGAGCTTGAAGAAGGTTGTTTCTAGCTATATCTTGTAGCTTCTCGATTCGATCGTGTAACTGTGATGCGTATTCTGTTAAAGTCAACTCCTGATCTGGTTGTGCCTCCCAATTTTCTTTCAGAATGTCTAATAAAGTTCTTACTGATCTTCCGAACAGTAACTCGAAAGGCGAGAAACCGGTTGATGACTGGGGTGTGTTTCTTAGAGTCATTAATATCCACGGTAACATTCTGTCCCAGTCTCCGTTTCCTGGCGAAGTTGTCTTCCTTAGCATCTGTTTAATAGTTTGGTTGTAGCGCTCAACTAACCCATCAGTCTGGGGATGGTATACAGCTGTTTTTAGATGTCCAATTTTTAGTATATCACAGACTTGCTTCAAGACATTAGACATGAAGTTCGACCCTCGGTCTGTTACGATTTCTCTTGGGATCCCCACTCGTCCAATAAAGGGAATCAATACATCACATATCTGTTGTGTATTGGTGGCTTTCAATGGAAAAGCTTCTGGGTATCTAGTGGCATAGTCTACCACAACGAGGATGTACTTATGACCTCTTCTTGTGGGTTCTATCGGCCCGACAATATCAAGTCCAATCCGACTGAAAGGCTCTAGAACAAGTGGCATTGGTTGCAACGGTGCTTTCTTTATATTAGCTCTATTTTTCTTCTGACAGTCTTCGCAGGATTGACAAAACCTAACCACTTGTTGGTATACGCCTGGCCAGTAGAACCTATCCAAAATGTTTCTAGTAGTCTTTTCCGTTCCGAGATGGCCTTCACCAACTTGTAAGTGAGCTACCTCCAGAACTGTTTGATAATATTTTCTTGGGACCAGAAGTTGCTTCACCTCATCTCCACTCCTGGACTTACTCACTCGGTATAACAACCCCTTCTCTTTTATGAAACGTGGACCTTGTCCCTTAGGATCTTCTGACGTTCGCTCCCGAGCATACTGAAGTAATGGATCCAGCGCTTGAGCCGACCTAAAACTATCGCCATCCTCTTCCAACTTCCAATCAACGGCTAACGGAAGCATATTCTTGTCCTTCCATTCCCTTTTTTGAGTTCTCTTCAATTTCTTGCTCTTTTGTTGCTTACATGAGGGGGCGTAGATTTCTTCTTCCCTGAAAGGGGCCTCTTCCCACCAGCTCTTCTCAATTGCACGTATTATCTTAGGAAATTCAGGTATGTCGGACCCAACTAATAAGGGTTTTGGTAAAGAGGGTAGTACGGCTGCTTTCACTCCCAATTCCTCCCCTCCCAATTTGATCTGTATGTACTTTGATGGATAAGCCTTTACATCCCCATGTACACAGCGAACTGGGATCTCCCCTGAGGAATTATAACTTTCACCTACCAATTCTGACGTCACGGCAGTCTGAAGGCTTCCCGAGTCGACTAGGGCAGTTGTAGGTTTGCCATCCACCTCAGCCTCACACGTATATTAGGTATTGTGACTGCCTTCCAGGCGCTTGTTCAACGTATTCACTTTCTTTAATGGAGTCGAAGACCCCCACATCCATTGGTTCTGTTCTTGGTTTCTTTGGGCAAAATCTAGCAAGGTGGCCCCAGTCTCCGCAGTCAAAACATTGAGGTCCTCGAACGGTTGTGGTGGAAGGACGATAATTTACGGGGCCCTCACTGTTGGGCCTGGACCGTAACACTTCCCCTTCCGGCTTCCTCAGCATGGAGTGTGGCCATCTTGGTTGAGGCCCAGCTTTATTGTTGGTTGTATGTGCTTTATACGTTGTCGTATAGGATACCAACCGTCCCTGGCCCGCTTTCTGATAAGCGGAGGCCACATCTACCGCTTCCTGTAGAGATAGTCGATGATGTTGTTTGACCCATCTCTGCACAGGACCAGGAAGGGCCTCAATGAACTGTTCCAAGATCACTTTTTCTGTTATTTCATTTGTAGTGGTCAGACTAGGTTGTAACCATTTCTCCGCCAGTTCCTTTACCCTATAAAATAACTGTCTGGGGGTTTCCTCTCCAGTCAATTTGACTTCTCTAAACTTGATTCGGTACATTTCCTCATCATGTCCCATTCGTTCCAGCACCACTTTCTTCATATCTCCGTATAGGGTATCCCCCGTTGGGTTTGCGGCCTGATAGGCTGACTGCATTTCCCCGGTCATTAATGGTGCAATGTAATGGCACCATCTCTCGGCTGGCCATTGGGCGTTCCTAGCTACCCTTTCGAAGTTCACAAAAAAATGGGTCGGATCTTCCCCAGTCGCGTATTTTTGCAAGACAGATGTAGGTACTTGCGGGTTGTTCCTAGTATTAGTAACCTCTAGTAATTGTGCTTGCTGCATTTGTAATGCTTGCTGAAAAGCTAGTCTGTCTGCTTGGGCCTGTTGATTCTGCATTTGCAAGGCCTGCTGTAACATTTGTTGTCCCTCACTTAGGGTCTTGATAAGTTCCTCCATTGCGTTCTCTCTATCCCACTTCTGACACCAACTGTGATAGCCTGTCTTCAATGTTGTATAAATAAAGGTCTGAGACAACAAATAGTTTTTATGGAATTCAACGGGAACCCAAATAACTTTATTAACAATGTTTTCCTCTTCTCTTTCAGAGGTAGTTTAAAAGAAAAGGATACGTCTTCACTGTTGGATCTGGCCAGCTTTGTAGCAATATGGACTTCTCTTCCGGCTTAAGGTAAGTTGTCTGTCTCTTTAATCTACGTTGACTCTTTCCTTTCTGGGTCGAGGTTACTTCCCTCCTTTCACCATACAGTTTTGAAAACTTGTCTCTTTTCTCTTCTCTGTTCAGTGACTTATCCCTTGACTTCCTTACGTTAGTTTTACTATTCTCTTTTCTTCAGAGTAACCTTCTACGTTTGTTTTTCTCACTTTGCCCAAACTTATCCTCTAAAATTTCTGATAATATATATATTCAGAGGCTAATATTGGTAGTCCCGGTTCCTATCACATCGTCACAAAGTCTCTGCAGCTTCTCTTCACGAGGTATTTCGGTTCATAGGAAGTGGTAGACATACCTTTGAGACTCCCTTCTTACTTAGCTCCTATTCGTAGTGATGTTGGATTCAACCTCTCACCCACTTCCGCTTCTTCTAGTTATGTTCTCCAAGAAATTCTGCAGGTCGCTGTTTATCTACACAGCGTCGTATCGTAGTCCTTATCAGGCATTCGGTTCCATAATGATGACCATTAAATAAAGATGCTTCCTTATTTGCGGTTCCCTGAAGTCTATAATGCTATCCCTCTTTAGAGGTCTGTCACTAGTAGCCAGCTCTCCCATACGATTTTTCTGATCTTACTTGTTCACCGTCTCAACGGAGCCTACTGCTTCCTTCTGGACAAGAACATATGCGATCCGCCGTTCCCTTCTGGACACGACCCGTAGTTGGTTCAGCACGGCTTCTCCAGGACAACGGCGTCTACTGCTTCCCGTTTCCGCTACGTCCGCGATCAGCTGTTCCCCTCCGGACACGGCGGTTTTCGTTGGTTCAGGGCGGCGCTCCTCTCGGCCAAGTCAGTGACTACGATCGCTGTGTTGAAACTCACACAAACAAAAAAAAACTCCTCAAACTGCGCAACGGCGCAACTTTGTATCGATTTTTCTAAACTTCAGGCCGAAGCCAACAGCTGCTTCTTTTTAAGAAAACCTCCTCTTCAATATCCCCAGGCATAACCGTCCTTCTCTCATTCTTCCCCTCGAGACCCCGTCTCCTAGGTAACAAAACATGACAGCCAGGCCATTAGAGGAAAGTCCATACATGGATCAACTAAAACAGGACTTCCTGGTTATACGTTCAATAGGTAATACTGTATACGTGAGTTTACCACATTTAAAGACACCGTCACAGTGATGAATACGCATTCTATGTTGTGGGAGTCTAGTATCAGGTGTTTGACACAATGACTGAGACAGCCCTGCCCGAAACCGGCATGCACGCAGTGTGTAGTGTTGAATGGCTGGGTACTTGTCCCAATACACATAACTTGTTGTGAGTGTCTGGAGACAAGTGAATGGCCTGAATGCACTGTGTGCCTGATTGCTGCCTGCCTGCATGAATGCCCGTAGTCGTGATTGGATGCTTGAGTGTGACCCAGCGGAATGAATGGGAGATCAACAGTATATCTGGGGACCTCTCACTGCTAGGAATCGTGTTCAGAGCTGAAGTCCAAACTACAAAGAGTAACTGGAGTGAAACTGATGCTTGACTTTGAAGCCCTGCTGGACGAGAAGAATTGCTGTTGCTCTCCTACACAATTTGAAAGCTACTGTGTCTCCAAGGACTGACCCAGAGAGGACCTGGTAAGGCGCCCTCTTCCAGAGCTACGAGGGACCATCATGCACCAGCTGATCTTTGCCAAAGCTCCCTGGTAGACAAACCTTCGATAGGCTGCCGACCCGAGACGGGGACCGCTGCAGAACCCAAGGAGAAGTGCCCAGACTGTTGTCCGCCACTGTCGACGGCCGCCGTCGCTGACCGGAGGCACAGTGCTCCCGTTTGCCAAAGAAATTTCTAATCCAAGGACACTCTCGTCCGCATCGTCGCCGCTGTATCCTGCTGAAGAAGGCCTGACCGTCGACGCGCCGATGAGCATCCACTGGTGGGTTTCCCACTACCCAAAGACCACAGGTACACCGACGACTCGACGCCCTTGCTGGGCCACAGTTCTTCAAATTCTTTGCGGTCCAGAACTATCGACATCGAGGTGCCCTGCACGCCTCTTCCTTGCACGACATTTACGCTTCCCCGTCAACAAGCACCGCTAGGAACGAAGCTGCCACTTCACCGTCGTAGCTCGACCTGTTCTCCGTCGGACGTTCGATGACCCGCGACTCCTGCCTTAAAGGGAGGACACTCAAGAAGGGCCGTTGATTCTCCGACGAGGAACGCTACAACGCCAGGTACTTTGGGTTTGCAGAACTATTGGGAAGGCTGTTGAGACCAATATATGGACTGGGCTTGTGATATATCTTTATTCTACAGGTTGCCCAGGTGGGGGGGGGGGGGAAATCGCCACACAGAACTGTGTTTAACGGTAGTGACCAGTATTCTGCCAGTTGTTCAACCATCTTGCTTTCCTTCCTAGCTCTATTGCTGGTTTCCTTGTTATTGATCTGTGTGACATTTTGACAGTATAGTTGATGCACTTTAATGAGATCTGATAACATGTGTGGTACCACTTTAGAACTGTATATATTTACCATTGTTGATTTTCCCAGAGTAGAAAGTGAGTTATTGTGATAGTGTACATACCTTTGAATATTAATTATATGAAGACTGTGTTTGCAGTAATACAGTGTGTGGACATTCCTTCGTGGGTGCTTGGGGACTACACTCTACTTAAGAACCAGCCTGCATCACCTCCTGAGAAGCTAGGCCTTGATGGCCCCTCCATTGCTACCGTAATATAGAATCTTGGCTGGGGTCCTCTGTGCCTCTCCTCTGCCATATAGAGAGAACAAGCACAGACACCCCCCTCCAAAGTCTTTACAGTGTGTGCCTCCATGTTGGTTGAATCCCCCCCCACCCCAAGTTAAATAGTCCCATTCTAATATTGGTCTTCATGATGGTTATGAGCCTGGCGCCAAAGGTGCCAGTACTGACTCCAAGAGAGTCTTGGAAGAGGTTTTAAGGCCTTTGACCTGGCCCTAACTGGAAGGTTGATTTTCCAGTGAGGGCCAGGGGCAAGGGCCATGACAGGCTGTCCTGAGGAGCATCAAAGCCCCCGTGGTTGCGAAAGCTCCGATTGGGATATTCTCCTGTGTTAGATTCCCCAAGGAAGTCATTTCTGACAGGGGATTAAACTTAATATCCGTGTATATTAAGACCACAGGGGGGGAGAGAGAAAGAGAAAGAGAGAGAAAGAGAGAGAAAGAGAGAGAAAGAGAGAGAAAGAGAGAGAAAGAGAGAGAAAGAGAGAGAAAGAGAGAGAGAGAAAGAGAGAGAGAGAAAGAGAGAGAGAGAAAGAGAGAGACCCTGCTTCTCTACATCCTTCCATCCACAAACAAATGGGCTTGTTGAGCGGTTCAACAAGACCCTGAAAAGCATGATGGGTGGCTTGGAAGAGCACCTGAGAATACAATGGGATATTCTCCTGCCATATCTTCCGTTTGCCTACAGGGAAGTGCCACAGAACCAAGTACGGTTTAGCCCCTTTGAGCTGTTTGGATAGCCTATATGAGGTCCCCTCATTCTAGTGAAAGCACAATGGGAGGGCAACCCCTCATTCCCTACGCGAGATGTGGTGAAGTATGTTCTTGGCCTTAGGTGTAGAATGGCAAAGTACATGGAACAGTCAACACCTGAAGGCCAGTCAGGAGCTGATGAAGCACCGGTACGACCAGAAGGCCACAGTGACAGCCTATTCTCCAGGCCAGTGGGTGTGGATTATGGAGCCTGTCAAACCCAGTGCCCTTCAGAACAAGTGGACTAGGCCTTACTGTGTGCTGGCAAAGTCAGTGAGGTGAATTATCTCATTGACGTGAAACAGGTGTGCAGTGTCTCTCACGTCAACCGCTAAAGCCCCATTATAGTCGGGATGCCTTGGTCATGGCGTAAGTGACTGACAGAGAGACTGTGGAGGAAACTGATCCCCCCCCTCCTACACCTCCTGCACACTGAAGCCACACACAAATGGGTCAGTTGAAGGTGTCAACCTTGCAACGGACAGACTCTCGCTGGTTACTGGGACAGGTCTCCGGTCTGTTCTCGCTGACTCCAGGTCGTGATTGGTGCACCCATGATGTGAACACTGGAGACAGTAGGCCGGTGAAGAGTAGGATTCACCGGATGTCCGATAAGGAGGACGTTTCCAAGATGTTGTCCCTTGGAGTGATAGAGCATCCCAGAGTCCCTGGGCTAGCCCAGAGGTACTGGTCCCCAAGAGGTACTGGTCCCTAAAAAGACCAGTAGTGGGAGGACTGAAGTCCACTACAGGGGGCTCATGTCAGTCACGAAGACAGATGCTCCCCCATTCCTCGGGCAGATAAGCTCATTGACAAGCTCGTTGCTGCCAAGAACATTAATACCTTTGACCTCATGGCAGGGAACTGGCAGGTCGGTTTGACAAATGGAGCGAGAGAGAGGTCAGCAAATAATGAGGTCACTGTGATGCCCTTCGGTTTGAAGAATGCCCCTGCCACTTTTCAGCAGCTGGTTTACCAGGTTATGTCTGTGCTGGTCAGTGTCACCTATTTAGACGACATTGCTGTCTCCAGTCACACCTGTGAGGGTCACTTATCTCACCTGAAACAAGTGCTTCAAGCACTGCAGAATGCAACTCTGACTATCAAGGCTACAAAGTGCCAGATAGCGCAGGGCACAGTGACTTATCTAGGCCACCTGGTCGGTGGGGGTAAGAACCAACCTCTCAAAGCGAAGGTAAAAGCTGTGACGGACTGAGACATCCCCACCGCACAGACGCAGGGGAGAGTCTTTCTAGTTTTCACCGGGTACTACCACTCGTTCATCAAGGGGTACGGGACCATTGCCATGCCCCTGAATGATGCATGCAACTTCCATAAAAATGTCAAGAAGGTAACTTGGACTCCCCCCCCCCCCCCCGCCACCCTCCTCCCCACCTGTAAAACCTCCTTTCAGGATTTAGAGGATGGATTGGGCAGGGCCCCAGTTCTGAGAGTGCCAGACTATGGTCAGGAGTTGATTATCCAGACAGACGCCTGTGCCTTTGGGATTGGAGTAGTGTCAGTTCAGCTGATCTCTCAAGGGGTAGAGCAAGTGGTCGCCTACATTAGCAGGCGATTGACACAAGGCAAAGGAACTGGGCTGTTATTGAAAAAGAGGCTTACGCTGTTGTGTGGGCCGTAAGGAAGCTGAGACTTACATTTTTGGGTCGCACAAAGGCGTATTCGATGGCGTACAGCACTGAAGGTTGAAAGGCCCATTATAAACAAGTGCATCAAGACCAACGTCAGCGGTCTTCAGTTGAGGACTCTGCTATACTTTACATGCAGAAAACATGCACACAAAAAAAACACATGCAGGCACATAAAATTGCACACGCGATTGTCAGACACGTGGGGGGTACATTTAAAGCACCCACGTGTCTGTAACATCAAGTTCATGCAGTACAGAAGTTTTCCACTGCACATAGTGCTGCAGCATTGAACCAGTTACTGCAATCAAAATACACCAATGTGAAGACCAACACCCCAAGAATGAGTAACTTAACCAGTAAGGTCTCCCCCCCAAAGCAAACCACCCAGGGGCACCCATTTCGACTGACAGAATGGACCCTGCCAACCCAGAAGACTTTTCCACTTGCCCCCCTCTTACCCAGCCAAGTTAACTCATGAGCAGAGAGACAGACAGACAGACAATCTGGACGTCTTATTAGGAGGTTTCCCACTTTCAGTCGGACATTACCGGCAAGGCGCCATCCATTCATGGCCCAATAGTGTGTGTAGTTCCATAGAAAGAAAGTACTATTATTAATGCCCAATAAAACATCTAATGTCCATGAACCAAAGAAAACATTATCACGAAAACATTTCCATTTTCCAGCCAGAACATATATTTTTCCTCGCCTATGAAATATTCCCATTGGAAATCGGATTTCCTTTTTTACTCCCTAAAAAATAAATTTGACTCCAACTTTAAAAAATAGGAAGTAAACTACTTCCAAATCTTATCTGAAGAACTAGGAGGGAGGGAACCCTCCTTCAGAAGCCCACCATCAAAGCTTGACCACAAAGGAGATTGGGGTGCATAGCTCACCCCTTATGCCCCCAGTAATACTCGGTTCTATTTCTTAAATAGCCACAGAAGAGCTTAGCTTAAAAGTAGGAACTTGACATTTAGTCACTGTCTCTCCCCCATACCACCTACAGGATTCCCCTCTCCCCTTGCCCCTTCCTGCTTCGCCCACAGCTGCTGCCAGGCTGGTCCTTTCATCGTGCCACCCACCTGACCCTGGGTCCTCCTTTCAGCCCCCCCCCCCCGTTTTATGATGGAGCAATGGGTGGCCGATCCACTGCACCGATAACAGAACTGCATTTTCATATTTGCGCACCCGAGGGGCGCCCATTAGAGGTACTGAGCCCCAATCCTGGGTTTTGCTAGACAGCGCAGTGCACTATTGCCAGAGTGTGGGGGGGAGTTGGGGGGGCTCAAGAGGCGCTCTACATTCACACTCGGCTGACCTGGTAAAAGAGTTCAGCCCATTTCTAACTTTACCAGGGGCGCACCTTCCCCCTCTCAATTTCAGAGGGGAGGGGGACGGGGCAAGCCCTTCAAATGTTGGGAGAGGCACCAACTTCGGAGACGGGGGGGGCACACGTATGTTTGGGGGGCATCTAACTTCCATATGCCTTCTAACGAGACTATTCTAGTGCATATTGAATGTTACAGGCAGTTCACTCTCTCCTTTTAAGTCTTAAAGCACCCACTTATGGCCTGCTGTGAGAATGAGTGGTCTCCTGTCCCCTCTCTACCCTTCCAATCACTCCCCTGGCATCCAAGTACTAACCCCACGTCACAACTTCAATTGCCTAACAATGTAGGTGCTAAAAATGAATGCACGAAACCCACGCGCCTTTTAACACTGTGTTCTGCTCTGTGGGTCAGCCAGGTCCAGTTAACAGCCCAATGGACTTCACACACGCCTCCTGAGAAGGGACCCCAGGCCAGGGAGGGTCAGGGAGTGGCTCGGCTGGGATTGGCCGCGCTCCCGCGCCCCACAGAGGAGAGCAGAGGCCACTTGGACCAGCTTTCCGACGGTTAGGGCGGGTCTCCTGTAGAGGTGGAGGAACCTGCTGAGCAGCCGGGCCTTGGCTTCTCCCTCCTCTGCGAGCAGGGCCGGCAGCACTCAAGGCGCTCCAGGCCCTGCACCAGCAGCATGGCAGGCCCTGCACCAGCAGCATGGCAGGCCCTGCACCAGCAGCATGGCAGGCCCTGCACCAGCAGCATGGCAGGCCCTGCACCAGCAGCATGGCAGGCCCTGCACCAGCAGCATGGCAGGCTCCGGCTGTTTCCATGCCAGAGAGACAGGGGCTGGCTAGACGACTGGGCGCGAGATACAGTTTAGAAGGATATACCCAGGGTTAACCCAGCACCAGTGCTCTTTGGACCTCTTTGCATGCCAACTATAGATCGGTACGGGGGTCACCGCTATGGCTACAGCCACCATGCAGCACCAGCACGGTCACACATACCACGCCAGGCATTAATGGGTGGAGTGGCGCAGCTACTGATGGAACCAGGACCCCCCTCCCCCCTCAACAATAGCAGTGAAAAGATTATAATCCGGCGTGCCGTAACTCGCCCAATAGAATCTGAAAAAGCATGCCTTCCTAACTTTGCAATACCTCATTCCTTTGATAATCCCGGTTTTCAGAAGTCCAAGTCTAGAGCGCCTGGAGTCTGCCCCTGGTATGTACAGCGCCTGGCGTCTGCCCCTGTAATCATTAGATTTCCCTGGCGTGTAGAGCGCCTGGAGTCTGCCCCCGGCCTGTAGAGCGCCCGGCGTCTGCCCCCGGCCTGCAGAGCGCCCGGAGTCTGCCCCCGGCCTGCAGAGCGCCCGGAGTCTGCCCCCGGCCTGCAGAGCGCCCGGAGTCTGCCCCCGGCCTGCAGAGCGCCCGGAGTCTGCCCCCGGCCTGCAGAGCGCCCGGAGTCTGCCCCCGGCCTGCAGAGCGCCCGGAGTCTGCCCCCGGCCTGCAGAGCGCCCGGAGTCTGCCCCCGGCCTGTAGAGCGCCCGGAGTCTGCCCCCGGCCTGTAGAGCGCCCGCCCCCGGCCTGTAGAGCGCCCGCCCCCGGCCTGTAGAGCGCCCGCCCCCGGCCTGTAGAGCGTCTGCCCCCGGCCTGTAGAGCGTCTGCCCCCGGCCTGTAGAGCGCCTGGCATCTGCCCCCGGCCTGTAGAGCGCCTGGCATCTGCCCCCGGCCTGTAGAGCGCCTGGCATCTGCCCCCGGCCTGTAGAGCGCCTGGCATCTGCCCCTGGAATCTTTAGATTTCCCTGGCGTGTAGAGCGCCTGGAGTCTGCCCCCGGCCTGTAGAGCGCCTGGCATCTGCCCCCGGCCTGTAGAGTGCCTGGCATCTGCCCCTGGAATCTTTAGATTTCCCTGGCCTGTAGAGCGCCCGGAGTCTGCCCCCGGCCTGTAGAGCGCCCGCCCCCGGCCTGTAGAGCGCCCGCCCCCGGCCTGTAGAGCGCCTGGCGTCTGCCCCTGGAATCTTTAGATTTCCCTGGCTTGTAGAGCGCCCGGCGTCTGCCCCCGGCCTGTAGAGCGCCCGGCGTCTGCCCCTGGAATCTTTACATATCCCCTGCGTGTAAAACAGGGCTTCCATAGGTCTAACGCTTTCAGCACTGACCCTAAATAAGAAAGATTAGGAAGACCACATAATGTGTCTTTCTGGAATTCTAAACAATCATTGCTAGACTCATTAAAGGTTTATTTCAGGCACACTTCAGGGGGTGAGTCCCTGATTTAGTCTGTTCTTAAACACCTGAACTCAGCCTTTCATCCTTCTGAGGTCGATAAATGAGTACCAACACAGGTTGGCTGATGTTGGGTGCATATTATTTCTATATAAAGCGCTTAAGCGTAAGTGCTATATAATAACACATCATTAGGTCATGGACACCTGCTTGTATTCACAGTAATTTGGTAATATGGACGGGGACACACACACACACACACACACACACACACACACACACACACACACACACACACACACACACACACACACACACACACACACACACACACACACACACACACACACACACACACACACACACACACACACACACACACACACACACACACACACACACACACACACACACACACACACACACACACACACACACACACACACACACACACACACACACACACACACACACACACACACACACACACACACACACACACACACACACACACACACACACACACACACACACACACACACACACACCTCCCCCCCCTTACCAGGGCATCAGGCGCCCAAAGTGGGTCCATGTCGTCTTGCTGATGAAGAAGCCAACTAGGGGGTCGGTGATGGCGTCCCAGGCGCGCCCCGTGAACAGGATGATGGAGGCGTAAAAGGGGTCCACCTAAAGCAAGACAAGAGCAGTTAGAGGCGTGTACCATGTGCGACCGACTACTCACCCTAGAAAACACGGGGGGTCGCATCTGCAAATACTGCACCGGCCTCTGGAATGACCCCCCCCCCCCCCCCCCCCCCCATAAGTACAGCGCTTCACAGAGAACTCCGCCTACCCGCTACACCCCAAACTAGAGACTCAGAAGTGTACCCTCAGGACTATGCGGCGTGGTTTCTCAGCCAAAGAAATGCCCACTCAAGCAAAACGGATCCCTAGGCATCGCAGAGGCGCCCTCCCCAGGAAGCCCTCTGCCTCGTCTGCACCCCCCCCCCCCCCAGTCGCAGACTGCACCTCCTCAGACTTCGAGTCCACACCCTCCATGCATACAGCTGCACCCTCAAAGACGAAGAGGCCCCTCCCCCCCCCACAGAAACCCTGAAGGCCATCTACCTCTGGCCCAGTGGAGGAACTTTTCTGAAAATGTTACGGGGGTGTCTTAAGACATATAAAGAAAAGGTACCCCAGAAAAATGAATGGGGATAACATGGTGTGCCATGAAAGTCGGGAGGTGGGGGATGGGGGCAAACACCACCGTCATGACAATCCATGGACCCAGCGCTTAATCATCATCCCCCCCCCCCCCCAAAACCATGGCTGATGCTCCGAGAACAGACCGGCCTCCCGGCCAGAGATCTGGGGACCACCTCCAAAGCCGCAGGCCAAAGGTGTGGCGAAACCAGACTTCCTAACGGGGGTTCTGTAGAGGGCGCACCCCAGCCACAGCTCGGCTCTGGAATCCTGTCAGTAGAGGCGGAGGGTCACTGGGGCAGGGAAGCGCCCTCCTGAGAACCCGGGGCGGGAAGGTCAAAGAAGGACTCGCGGATCCCTGCACCCCTGCAGTGCGCCCCCCCCCCAGCTCCCCGACAACCCCTCGTGCGGGCCCCCACTGCAGAGGGCCGCAGATGCCTCCAGGGGTCTCACCTGCGCAATGTCCAGAAGGTAGATTTGCAGGAAGAAGCCCAGCGCGCAGCCTGTGATCTGGTAGGGCGCCCCCCCGATGGCGTAACAGACCTTATTGCACACAGAGAGCTTCTGCTTACTCCGCTGCAAAACACAAAATGGAGGGAAATGTGAGCTGAAGCACGCACCACAACCGCAGAAGAGACCCTCAAAGTACTGGGCACGTTCACCAGGAATACCCCATACGCTGCCCCTCACAAGCATTAGGGCTCCCATGGCCTGGGCACGTTCACCAGGAATACCCCATACGCTGCCCCTCACAAACATTAGGGCTTCCATGGCGTGGGCACGTTCACCAGGAATACCCCATACGCTGCCCCTCACAAGCATTAGGGCTCCCATGGCCTGGGCACGTTCACCAGGAATACCCCATACGCTGCCCCTCACAAGCATTAGGGCTCCCATGGCCTGGGCACGTTCACCAGGAATACCCCATACGCTGCCCCTCACAAGCATTAGGGCTCCCATGGCCTGGGCACGTTCACCAGGAATACCCCATACGCTGCCCCTCACAAGCATTAGGGCTCCCATGGCCTGGGCACGTTCACCAGGAATACCCCATACGCTGCCCCTCACAAGCATTAGGGCTCCCATGGCCTGGGCACGTTCACCAGGAATACCCCATACGCTGCCCCTCACAAACATTAGGGCTCCCATGGTCTGGGCACGTTCACCAGGAATACCCCATACGCTGCCCCTCACAAGCATTAGGGCTCCCATGGCCTGGGCACGTTCACCAGGAATACCCCATACGCTGCCCCTCACAAGCATTAGGGCTCCCATGGCCTGGGCACGTTCACCAGGAATACCCCATACGCTGCCCCTAACAAGCATTAGGGCTCCCATGGCCTGGGCACGTTCACCAGGAATTCCCCTCACAAGCATTAGGGCTCCCATGGCCTGGGCACGTTCACCAGGAATTCCCCTCACAAGCATTAGGGCTCCCATGGCCTGGGCACGTTCACCAGGAATACCCCATACGCTACCCCTCACAAGCATGGCTCCCATGGCCTGGGCACGTTCACCAGGAATACCCCATACACTGCCCCTCACAAGCATTAGGGCTCCCATGGCCTGGGCACGTTCACCAGGAATACCCCATACGCTGCCCCTCACAAGCATTAGGGCTCCCATGGCCTGGGCACGTTCACCAGGAATACCCCATACTCTGCCCCTCACAAGCATTAGGGCTCCCATGGCCTGGGCACGTTCACCAGGAATACCCCATACGCTGCCCCTCACAAGCATTAGGGCTCCCATGGTCTGGGCACGTTGACCAGGAATACCCCATAAGCTGCCCCTCACAAGCATTAGGGCTCCCATGGCCTGGGCACGTTCACCAGGAATACCCCATACGCTGCCCCTCACAAGCATTAGGGCTCCCATGGCCTGGGCACGTTCACCAGGAATACCCCATACGCTGCCCCTCACAAACATTAGGGCTTCCATGGCGTGGGCACGTTCACCAGGAATACCCCATACGCTGCCCCTCACAAGCATTAGGGCTCCCATGGCCTGGGCACGTTCACCAGGAATACCCCATACGCTGCCCCTCACAAGCATTAGGGCTCCCATGGCCTGGGCACGTTCACCAGGAATACCCCATACGCTGCCCCTCACAAGCATTAGGGCTCCCATGGCCTGGGCACGTTCACCAGGAATACCCCATACGCTGCCCCTCACAAGCATTAGGGCTCCCATGGCCTGGGCACGTTCACCAGGAATACCCCATACGCTGCCCCTCACAAGCATTAGGGCTCCCATGGCCTGGGCACGTTCACCAGGAATACCCCATACGCTGCCCCTCACAAGCATTAGGGCTCCCATGGCCTGGGCACGTTCACCAGGAATACCCCATACGCTGCCCCTCACAAGCATTAGGCCTCCCATGGCCTGGGCACGTTCACCAGGAATACCCCATACGCTGCCCCTCACAAGCATTAGGGCTCCCATGGTCTGGGCACGTTCACCAGGAATACCCCATACGCTACCCCTCACAAGCATTAGGGCTCCCATGGTCTGGGCACGTTCACCCGGAATACCCCATACGCTGCCCCTCAGAAGCATTAGGGCTCCCATGGCCTGGGCACGTTCACCAGGAATACCCCATACGCTGCCCCTCACAAGCATTAGGGCTCCCATGGCCTGGGCACGTTCACCAGGAATACCCCATACGCTGCCCCTAACAAGCATTAGGGCTCCCATGGCCTGGGCACGTTCACCAGGAATTCCCCTCACAAGCATTAGGGCTCCCATGGCCTGGGCACGTTCACCAGGAATTCCCCTCACAAGCATTAGGGCTCACATGGCCTGGGCACGTTCACCAGGAATACCCCTCACAAGCATTAGGGCTCCCATGGCCTGGGCACGTTCACCAGGAATACCCCATACTCTGCCCCTCACAAGCATTAGGGCTCCCATGGCCTGGGCACGTTCACCAGGAATACCCCATACGCTGCCCCTCACAAGCATTAGGGCTCCCATGGCCTGGGCATGTTCACCAGGAATACCCCATACGCTGCCCCTCACAAGCATGGCTCCCATGGCCTGGGCACGTTCACCAGGAATACCCCATATGCTGCCCCTCACAAGCATGGCTCCCATGGCCTGGGCACGTTCACCAGGAATACCCCCTACGATGCCCATAGCAAGCATTAGGGCGCCCATGATGTGGGCACGTTCACCAGGAATACCAGATGCACTGCCCCTCACAAGCATTAGGGCTCCCATGGCCTTGGCACGTTCACCAGGAATACCCCATATGCTGCCCCTCACAAGCATTAGGGCTCCCATGGCCTGGGCACGTTCACCAGGAATACCCCTCACAAGCATTAGGGCTCCCATGGCCTGGGCACGTTCACCAGGAATGCCCCATACGCTGCCCCTCACAAGCATTAGGGCTCCGATGGCCGGGGCACGTTCACCAGGAATACCCCAAACACTGCCCCTCACAAGCATTAGGGCTCCCATGGCCTGGGCACGTTCACCAGGAATACCCCATACGCTACCCCTCACAAGCATGGCTCCCATGGCCTGGGCACGTTCACCAGGAATACCCCATATGCTGCCCCTCACAAGCATGGCTCCCATGGCCTGGGCACGTTCACCAGGAATACCCCATACGCTGCCCCTCACAAGCATTAGGGCTCCCATGGCCTGGGCACGTTCACCAGGAATACCCCTCACAAGCATTAGGGCTCCCATGGTGTGGGCACGTTCACCAGGAATATCCCATACACTGCTCCTCACAAGCATGGCTCCCATGGCCTGGGCACGTTCACCAGGAATACCCCATACGCTGCCCCTCACAAGCATGGCTCCCATGGCCTGGGCACGTTCACCAGGAATACCCCATACGCTGCCCCTCACAAGCATGGCTCCCACGGCCTGGGCACGTTCACCAGGAATACCCATACGCTGCCCCTCACAAGCATTTGGGCTCCCATGGCCTGGGCACGTTCACCAGGAATACCCCATACGCTGCCCCTCACAAGCATTAGGGCTCCCATGGTGTGGGCACGTTCACCAGGAATACCCCATACGCTGCCCCTCACAAGCATTAGGGCTCCCATGGTCTGGGCACGTTCACCAGGAACACCCCATATGCTGCCCCTCACAAGCATTAGGGCTCCCATGGTCTGGGCACGTTCACCAGGAACACCCCATACGCTGCCCCTCACAAGCATTAGGGCTCCCATGGCCTGGGCACGTTCACCAGGAATACCCCATACGCTGCCCCTCACAAGCATTAGGGCTCCCATGGTGTGGGCACGTTCACCAGGAACACCCCATACGCTGCCCCTCACAAGCATTAGGGCTCCCATGGCCTGGGCACGTTCACCAGGAATACCCCATACGCTGCCCCTCACAAGCATTAGGGCTCTCATGGTGTGGGCACGTTCACCAGGAATACCCAATACGCTGCCCCTCACAAGCATTAGGGCTCCCATGGCCTGGGCACGTTCACCAGGAATACCCCTCACAAGCATTAGGGCTCCCATGGTGTGGGCAAGTTCACCAGGAATACCCCATACGCTGCCCCTCACAAGCATAAGGGCTCCCATGGTCTGGGCACGTTCACCAGGAATACCCCATACGCTGTCCCTCACAAGCATTAGGGCTCCGATGGCCTGGGCACGTTCACCAGGAATACCCCATACGCTGCCCCTCACAAGCATTAGGGCTCCCCTGGCTTGGGCACGTTCACCAGGAATACCGCATACGCTGCCCCTCACAAGCATTAGGGCTCCCATGGCCTGGGCACGTTCACCAGGAATACCCCATACGCTGCCCCTCACAAGCATTAGGGCTCCCATGGCCTGGGCACGTTCACCAGGAATATCCCATACGCTGCCCCTCACAAGCATTAGGGCTCCCATGGCCTGGGCACGTTCACCAGGAATACCCCATACGCTGCCCCTCACAAGCATTAGGGCTCCCATGGCCTGGGCACGTTCACCAGGAATACCCCATACACTGCCCCTCACAAGCATTAGGGCTCCGATGGCCTGGGCACGTTCACCAGGAATGCCCCATACGCTGCCCCTCACAAGCATTAGGGCTCCGATGGCCGGGGCACGTTCACCAGGAATATCCCATACGCTGCCCCTCACAAGCATTAGGGCTCCCATGGCCTGGGCACGTTCACCAGGAATACCCCATACGCTGCCCCTCACAAGCATTAGGGCTCCCATGGCCTGGGCACGTTCACCAGGAATACCCCATACGCCTCCCCTCACAAGCATAAAGGGCTCCCATGGCGTGGGCACGTTCACCAGGAATACCCCATACGCCGCCCCTCACAAGCATTAGGGCTCCCATGGCCTGGGCACGTTCACCAGGAATACCCCATACGCCTCCCCTCACAAGCATAAAGGGCTCCCATGGCGTGGGCACGTTCACCAGGAATACCCCATACGCTGCCCCTCACAAGCATTAGGGTTCCCATGGCGTGGGCACGTTCACCAGGAATACCCCATACACTGCCCCTCACAAGCATTAGGGCTCCCATGGCCTGGGCACGTTCACCAGGAATACCCCATACGCTGCCCCTCAAGCATGAGGTGTGTCGCTGGTGGGGACACATTTCATCAACATGGTTGCTCCCCCCAACCCTCATCCCCTTCCTTAGAGTGAAACCAGTCTGAGGCACCTGCCGGATGCATATAATGCAGACAAAGTAATAAAGCCAGGGGTTAATAGCTGGCAGTTATCGCCAGATAGCCAGCCAGCAGGAAGCTGAAACATTGAACGCCCACTGAAAAGCTATAAATCACTGGTCAGCGAGTGGCTGATGTGGAGTAACAGGGTGCGAAGACTTGGCATACCCCAAGAGAAGGGATGCCCAGAAAGGCTCCAGCAAACGCAGCTTGTGAGGTAAGGGCCGCAAAGCGCACATTCAAAGTCCCAGAACGTATCATATAAAGGAATACATTGCCGTGTTGTAAGATTTCTTAACAGCAACATGGGGGCAGTAGCTGGGGGCCCCTCCGAGGCTCGAGGCCCCTTTCATTTGAAAAAGTTGAAAGGCCCAAACTCTGTCCATGGTGCAAGTGGCACCACTCTGCGAGGAGAGAGGATTGAGCGTTATACTCCTGTAAAATAAGGCCACTTATCCATCAGTGGCCAGAAAGAGAGAACCACTTCTCACCCCACTGAAACATGCCCTTTTATTCCAAGCAGACTTCCAAAGGCGTAGAGTCGTGGGAGTGAAATAGGGCTGGCCTCGTCACACAGAACACTTCCTGGAGCTAGCGCGGGACAGGAAGTGGTGGACAGAAAGGGTAGGGGGGCACTTATGGCCTGGAGCAGACGTGTGAGGAGCAGCATTACATTAACAGGTTACCTTCATATTAGGATCAGGGATAATGAAGAGACAAGAAAGGTCCAGGACCGGTCTCCGCTACGGCCATTGCAGGGCGGCGCAACCCAGCAAGTGTGGCAGTTTAATATTTTTGCAGCAGACCTCCACCTAAGTAAACATATAGTTTCTGCTAAAGCTAGAATTGATTATATTTTCTATTAAAAGAAAACACTGTAATCCCCTTGTTAAAAGCCTCATGCTCCCTGTCCCCCTGCACATTCTTTGTGACCCACTAGGAGGGCCAGCCCCACAGTGTGAAAGGCACTAGGTCAGGTTACAGGGAATAGAAACATTGACCCATCACCCTGGTGGCCAGAACCCACTGAGTGGGATATAGCAACACTCTCAGGACTCCTGCCAATCAGTGGCACAGGGGCATTCCCGGCGCTGGAAAGGTCTTTGCGACAATATGTGGACGTTTGTGTGCACATGCCAACACGAGCTGCAGGGCCCAGGGGGTTGACAGTTTTCAGAACTAGAAAGGGATGTTAAATGAGGACACAAACTTTTTATTATAATAATTAAAGTTATTTGTATTCATGTAGGGGCGCATGGCAGGCTCCTCCCGATTCTAAATGCTGTGCTAACAGGTGTTAACAGACCTCGGAAGGAGGAAAAGCCAAGTCTTGATCAACCTCTGAAAGGAGTGTAGCGATATATTGAGAGACCACCCTTAACCTGCGGAGCTCCTCCCCCAATCAAGGAGCCCCACGATGAGTCGGTTGAGTTTGGCGCTAGCCCGATTAACAACTCATGTAGAGCCATGTAAATCCCCCCCCCCCCACCCCCCGGGTGCTAAAAGTGAGCCAAGAACCAATACGGGGTATAGAAAGAATATAGAAGTATTACGCTCAATGAATAATAACTCTACTTAATTCTACACACCACCTTCTCTGTGGCAGACAACAAAGCTTCAACTACAAAAACAGGCAAATAGTACCTGCTGACAGTTTTAACATGGGAACACTCCACACATGGTACATGTAGTCCTATGTTTAATTTCCTTCACACTTTAAAATGCTTGCAGTTTTGGAAACAGACATGGACAAATGCACGTGGCAAATCACAACCTGGCCCCTTTTCTCCCACCAACCAACTAAAATCGGTCTGCTCTCAGGGTCACTTCCACACACTCAGGAGAGAGTGTGTATCGTTCACTGGAAAGGACACTAGTTTCACTTAAAGCACCTCTACCCCAGCACCAAAGCCCATGCATCAGCAATATGCAGCACCCCTCTGTTTAAAGGTCAGGTCTAGGGAGTGGGGCCATTTCATTTGGGGCCGAGGGTGCTCCTTTTGTTCACATACAATCTTTAAGGAGTGGAGCAAACACCTTTTTGTTTTAAAGGCAAGGTTTGGGAAAGGTGATAATTAGAAATTTCATTTTTGTGGCCAGGTCACCCTAATTACTTTATGTGACTAACAGTATTGCCGCTAGTAAAGAAGGTGGGAGTTTCAAACTCTTCCAAGCGCCCCCCTGCCTCAATCTATTTGGGAGTAAATTAAATTAATATACAGTCAAATATGCCAAGGGTCTACACAATCCCCCCCTCCCCACCTACCCACTATGAAGGTAAGATATTAAGGCAGGCAGACCCCACCACCCACATACTTGGTTTCAAATGGATCAATTTTACTTACATGGGACCTCTGCTGTGGGGCTCTTGGGGAAGACAGCCAAGGTCCACTTCGGACAGCACGGGGTCTGGTCACTACAGTCGGAGATGGTAGCCAGCTTTCACCCCTCATCTGGCTTCTCCTTAAGGGTCAGGGCCTAGTCTGCTGTTGGCTCCCCAGTTGCTCTCTTTCCCATGCAAAGTTTAAGGCCTCTCAATGTGAAGGCCTCTCCACCCAAGATGTCAGGCAGCTATCTCAGGATGTCTCCAGGTGGATTTAAGGGCAAAAATCTGGAAGATGCGTGCAGCTCTCCCACGAGGATGGTTTTAGCAGCTTGTTCCCCTTGTCTGAACCCTTCTTGCATACAGCAAGTGCTTTTGAATGTATAAATCACACCTCCAATTATTACAATTAGAAAGGGCCAGTTTATTGGTGCTAACCTTCCGATTGGAGGATCATTTTCTCTTCCACCTCCCAAGAGCCAACCCCTCCCTGCAGATAGGATAGTTCTATAGTGGAGTTGATAGCAAGGAGGAACCCACCTAGCAAAGTTCTCTCACTCAAAAAGTCACAACATAACTATTTTTATTTTCCATTTACCTGGAACAATATATACATATATAAATTCAGCAACTTCTGGCAAACCAGATGTAATGATTCTTGTGTTTGCACCATGTGGCATTGGCACGTGCAATGTAATTATTTGCCCTTTACACATAAAAGCATAGTTATGAATATGAAATTTAATATCCAGATAACTAATTTAACAAGCCACCACCTTGACATTTTTTAGATTCAGACCATTTTCAGGAAACCTAAAAACACATTTTAAGTGGTAACTAAAATTCGCGAAATCGCACATGAATGACAATCATATCATTACCACTGCTTTGAAATCAGCTTAAAAATGATATCTATCACCAGTCTAAGTATCTCGGTCTGCAAATTATTACAACATTTGCAATGAAAGTCAATGACCACATAAGTAACATATATCATATTTAGTTTCCCATCACAGTTCCTATTTCTTAGTTTAATTTCTTTGAAACCACGTGGTTCAGAGTCTGCGGGCTGCAATGTTGAATCAGGCTGGGTTAAAAACATGAGCCTTTTCTCCTTCGAAAGATAATGGGCTGAAGAGATTCTTATCCTGCAGAAGATAGTCCACCTCTGCCCTGTGATGTTATGAGGCCATGCTGTTATCTGCCATTTGGTCCTGGTGATCTTGAGTCTACCATCATTTTGATCCAAGATGCTTTATTTGCAAGCATTCACCCACCGAAGCCAGTACTGTTGTCCATCAGCCCGTCCTAAATACTAGGTGTGTGTCAGCTTCACAAAGATCACCCTTCCAGATAAGGAGCCAAAAGGCCTACAGTTGGGGGAGGCACTTCAACATTCTGCCCAACAACAAAAATATTAGTCTGTCTTGGGCCTAAATGAGATTTACATGTGACCCATGAAAACAAAATAGCCTTTTCAATTGTTGCCTTCTGTTCTCAGGGGCACATTTTACTTATTGAAGCATCTTTCGGGTTATGGTGAAATGCATTTTTGAATCAGGGTATTCTCTTTGTGTTGCACTTCCAGTATGCATTTGTTTCTTCAATGGGGCATTTTGAAAGTGACATTTTTAAAGTGCTGCAATGACATTTTCTTCCATGTTATAATGTTCCTTGTGTCAAGTGCAGAAATACCTGTATTGATATTTGCTAGGCACGATTATCAGCATTGAAGTGTAAAGGTAGGCTTTTCATTCACCAGTGGTTATTTCAGATATATTTGTTTAGGCTGTGATTAAACGCCACAGGAGGAGAGACCAAGTTTCCATCGACCTCTCAAAGGAGGAAAGGCCCAGTCTCCAGCGACCTCCCAAAGGAGGAAAGGCCGAGTCTCCAGCGACCTCCCAAAGGAGGAAAGGCCGAGTCTCCAGCGACCTCCCAAAGGAGGAAAGGCCGAGTCTCCAGCGACCTCCCAAAGGAGGAAAGGCCAAGTCTCCAGCGACCTCCCAAAGGAGGAAAGGCCGAGTCTCCAGCGACCTTGGAAGGAGGAAAGCAGTCTCCATCATCCTCCGAAAGGAGGAAAGCAAAGTCTCCATTGACCTTGGAAGGAGGAAAGGCTAACTTAACCTTGCTGCGGGATTCTAACTTGCAAAGTGCAAAAGGACCGGCACTTTACTTGAGATCGTAAAATAAAGGTTTTTAGCACTGAACACTACCTACTCTCCAACCTGTTCAACTGGAGCCGCCGCCAAGTTGCCGCCTGGTTTTAAGATCGTCTTTTGCTACTTGTAGCTGTTTGCATACTCGTCTCCAAACATCGTGATTTGCCAGAAACTTTATCTTGAGCCAGTAGCAGAGAATTTAAAGAAAGACCGCTAGAAAGCGTTGAAGAATACATCTCTCTAGGAACAAGGGCGTGAAATCTATGAAGTGGTCTCATCTGTGGGCTGCTTCAGTGGCTTCCACGTGCATTTAACATGTCTCCTCATTTCTGCTGCTTTTTAGTTTCTGGCTATTAAGTGGTGCTAAAGCGCCACCTATTAGCCAAAACTATTGCATTGGAGTGCAGTTGGAGGTAAATAGGAGGAGGAGGAGGGAGGGACACAGTTTTAGATGCCGTTTGGTTCTTTACCCTCCCATTGACTGCCCATGGCCATGCTAATCCCTGTGGCCATTTGCATCCACACCAAAACACACCCTCCGGTTTGAGCTAGCTTTATCAACCAGAAACAACACACTTTGAAATAACACTGGGAGACACTTACAGCACAACACAGTCTTGTGAGAGTGGTCTAATGGAGCTGTAAGTGCTCTACTAGTGTAATAATAATGTCTTTACCAAGTGTATCTTCAGCCACTCATGCATAAGCGGTATGCATGTCCTTCACTGAAAGCCTGTCAAAAACAAGCAATGGCAAAGCCGTCCGTTTTGACTTGTGTATAGGTAGTCAACAGGCAATTGCAAGGCACTGCTGTTATATGCCCATGTACTTGCGCCATTTTGCAGATGCTATCACTGGTGGCCGGTTAGTATGAAAAGTAGTGGGGCTGCAAATGCCTCTGCGATTCCCACACAAAAGCCATAACTGGGTGTTTCACTACTGGCAGACCTGGCACACTACACCACTCTACAGACAAGTGCCGGTGTCGCTAGCACAGAGTGGTAGCGACTGCCTCAGGGTAAAAACTCGTACCAAAAGAGACGGCTGTTGGGCCCACACATGACTGCACCCAGAGGCATGGCCATCCCGCAAACAGACTGCCGGTGGCAGTTAGGCTGCGTCCTTAGGTTGCCATGGCAACAAAAGGCGGCCATGAACCAGGGCTGCTTCCATAGATGATCTGTTTACAGCCTGGTGGTTGCACCCCATAACAGAATTACTAGTTCACAGATGGGGGCACCCTATATTACACTAGTCATCATAGACGGAGTCAGTTCCATAGATGCCACATTACACAAAAAGGACAGACAACACATGGACAGACTTCTGCGCTTGCTCTCAACCCCCCCACCCCCAAATGCTAAATAACCAGTAGAACATACTTCATTTAGACAAACGTCCATATTAAAAGACCGACAAAACAAAACACGATTTAAGTTAATAGGAAACAATTAGTAAAATAAGATTTGAAAATAGCTTATGAAGAATTCATTACATAGACACGTATAGACGGGGAAGGATGCAGGGAGTAGATACTAACTCGATATGTTAGGTATTGAATCTTCGCTTTATAGGTAATTTTAGATAAAGACAGCGCTCAGTATTAGATATGAAATTAAGATTTTAACCTGTTAATATTTTAAAGTATGAGATGATCGTTTTAACACTTGTCTTGATGTGTGCAATCATGTAATTTCACTGTTAAGTGTAAAGGTTTGTATTAACCATAAACACCAATAAATAAATAAAAACATGCATATATTTTTATAGATGTCAAGTACAAGTCCATTGGTAAAATCAAGTGCATCAGAAATTACACATCACTAAATCATTAAGTGCACCAAATCAAAAACAATGTAAAGGCCTTGTACAATGACAAAATTAAGAGACTTTCAAATATTTCAAAGTTTTTGAAGGTTATGTAAAAACTCGAAAATATTTTTTTTTAAATGCATTCCAGTGAAATGATCTAATGTTATCAAACACAGTTTAATCTGCAACATTTGCACTCAGTTTGTTCTAGCTCGACTATTCAGCCTCTGCGCTGTCTAATCAATTCAATGTGGTCGAGGAAAAGCATACACGTTTCGGCAATCTTGAGAGTGGAACACATTCATCAGGACCACTGGATCCATTTCGGTCCTATAAAAAGTGCCAGCCAAAAGGTATCCACAGAGTGTGCAGGGAAAGCCCACTAGTACTTATTTCTTATCCTGATGGTTAAATTACCAAGAGCAAATCGGTTCAAAGGGACAATTTTAGAGGGAGGCATTTGACTAAAATGCAGAGCCTCGCATGGAAGATGCGTTCAGAGCATTGTATCAATTACTAGAAAGAAAAAAAAGATCTTTCCCAGCAACAGGAAGCTGCTTCACAAAGACGCATTCTCATGTGCGCCTAATGTTGCACTTGTAGATTGTGATGCATCCATGCACTTATCACACACCGTCTTTCACTGCTGCACCCTCACACTGTTCTATAGATCTTGTCACTGGAACTTGTGCAGTAAAGATCTATACAGCAGGTAAGTCCAAGGGTAACTAAGTAGGAAGGTACACAGAAGAAAGCCACCGGCCTCCTCTCTCACAGGCTGCTTCACTCCAACTGACCTTCATGGAGATTACAGAGCACTCACACCACAACATTACACAGGCATAACATTCCAACAGGCATTCTCTCAGGAAAGCATCCATGCAGGACCAAAGCAGGGAACGCAAAACACAACACATCTCCCTCCTCAACAGGAACCAAGATAAAAGGTACAGAAAGAACCGAGAGGGAAAATACACAGGGTAACGCGACCAAAGTGTGAAACCAACACCACTCTGGCCACATGGGATGCTGTAAAATGCCAGAGACTTTTAGACAGGACTGGGACAAAGAAACACTTGCATGTCATTATCACATACATGTCCCGTTAAATCGAAGTATCCCATGCACTCTACGAGTACGTTGAATAATGTGTACTCGAACGACAGAGAGGAAACCATACGCAGACAAGGGACGTCCCGACTTACGTAACACCAGGAGAAGGATGTAGAGGAGCAAGTGGATGCATTCTCCCTAGTCGCTGCCCCCAAACTCCAGTCTTATTGGAATAACAGAAGAGGAGCCACACTTGGGAACCCATGTACAAGGTTATGCAACATGTCCACACCACGTCGATTATATAAAAGACGACATGCACTCAGGCAGCCATTCAGAAGATATCCTTATGTAGAAACAGTGGGGAAAAAAAAAAACGACCAGGAAGAAGGGCCCTTGCCGAATTGTCGAAAAGCAGTCCTGGATAAAATGGTGCGCCACATGGACTTACGTTAAACAACGTCTAATAACAGTAAAGAGTCCTAAAGGAGATATAAGAACCTATGCTGAAACGATGTGTAAATACTTAAGGATGGCGATGTAACTGAAGCACTAAGAGAAACGCACACCTGAAGATAAAGTAACCATGAACACAGAAGAATGAAGTGACTCACTGGTCAAGAACAGTAAATACGCCGTAACGCAAGGTAGGAAGAACATATAGAAGTTTGCTTATAGAGATATATAGTCAACATTTAGGACAATCATTACAAGAAGATGGATGGCTCACGTCAATCAACGCAGCTATCTCAAAATACGAGCCCAGGATCTTAAAGTGGAAAGATGAGGAAGAAGCTGTTTTTCTTGCAAAGTAGAGGAGTACATTGGCTTGGAACCAAGGATGCCATTTCGAGAGATGGAGAAAAAGCACAAAGGGAGTGTACGAGCAGACCATGCACAAGAACAATCTTCCAAAGATTAGGAGGAACGATAACATTTACTGGTGCCAAGTATTGGACAATTAAAAGCAAGTCTCTAAAGGCTAAAAGGAGCAACTGCATCCAGCAGAATTGAATCAAATGGTGTTAAAAGTACTGCTGAATGGACAATTCCATGGTCTTGTAAGACGTGATGAAGAGCTCACAAACAAGGGCTATTTATTAAGTCTGAAGCTAAGATAATGGTGTACCTACACTCCCTCGAATGTCCCGAGCAAGTGCAGACTGGTAAGGTCAGTCTTCAAACAGAAGACACTGGCATGAGGCCTACCGATGAGAGAGGGTGGCCTAATTGGGAAAACAAAAGGAAAGCTGACATATCTCCAAGCATCTGGGTTTCATTTCTATGTACGTGCTGCGAGTCGAATCTCCAAGATTGGAGTTGGGTTGCCAACCAATCAGAAAAGCCTGCCATGCACTTTTACATTCAACGTTGCAAAGTATTATTCCACTGCCACATTCTCTGCTATAACGAGTGTCTTACACCACGCGTATAATTGTAGCTCAGGGTGTATGTTACAGATAAGAGACCTCCAATGAGGGTCTAACGTGTATATATTCGATAGGTAGAAATATTCCCCTAATCCAATACCACACCTCAATGGAATTTTTCAACGTAGGATGATGTCATAGATGACGCATCTAGTATTATATAAACTAAGTATGATCAAAAAGACATTGTGATCTTGCATGAATCAACTTGATTGAGTGTTTATTCGCTCAGCTTACTTTGTTGAGATTAAAACAGTATTTTACCATCTCCTTCGAATCTGTCCAGTTATTTGGTCTGAGATATTTTATTGGTAATTCCATCTAGCACACAGATGCTTCAAGGTGCTAGAGTACAATGGGAAGCAGGCGTGAGCCGGGAAGCCAAGGAGTTTCAAACGCGCACTATACTGAACAGGGATATGTCGGAGCCCCGGCGAATCCCCAGTGTGAGAAGCCGAAAGGGCAGGAGGTATTGAGGAATTGAATTTGTAATGTGTTGTACGTTAGGTTATATATGAACCATATAAATACAAAAATAAAAACAGAAAGGGCAGCAGCCCAGACGAAGGTGGTGGCAAGACCACGAAGGATCTGCGGTGGACTGCCATTCCACCAACCATTACTGATACCACCGTAAACATACATCGGCAAGGTGCCCGGTGCCTCAGCAGAACACAGACAATGCGAGGAAAAGAGAAAACCAGAGGAAGAAATGCAGATGAAAATAAACCAACAGCGGGACGGAGCAAGAGAGAAACTGAGGAACGATGGCTCGCAAAGACGTTCTCATTTACAGTCGAAGGGTACGAGAGAGGGAATCTTACTACTGTGCATGCAGCTCGTCCCAGTGGAAGTTATGAGGCAAAGGTAAATCTGAAACTGATGAATATAAAGATGGCTGGACGCCTTAGTAACATATGCAGCACTACCCATAGAGATAGGGAAAGTTAGGCCATGTGAAATGACTTCTATTAAAGATCATGAAACGTGTCCCGAGTGCCTGCATCCTCATTCTGACCCTTCACAGCTCCCTGCCTTCAGGTAAACAGCACGAAGCAGCAGAGCGAAAATACTAAAAACGGCCAGACATCTCAGGTGGCTTCTACTGGATCCAGTTACTCAGATGTACTTTGACAAATCAGAGAACCTTGTAGAAACAGAAAATAAACGGGCACCATGTCTATGCACAGGCAGCAATATGCAACATTCACACTTTGTTCATTAAACGTGGAGCGCAGGTAGGGTGAGAAGTGCTTGTACCATGCAAAGTGCATTTTATAAAAGACATTAGGTCTCCTTACCAGGTCGGCGATGCAGTAAGTGCATATTCGATTTTTATGTTAGGCCCTAAAGTGCAGGACGTGCCTCCATCCACATGCTGGAGCTTAATCCTCCACCGAAAAGACCAATAACTGGCGGATTTAAAGTAGCACCAAAATCGTTACCATCACTGGTAAAATCCCATGGACCAAGCAGTTGGAAGCGAGTTTGGCGGTAATTCCTCAAATTTGCAACGACAGCCATTACATTTTACAGCCACGATTTTTGTGAACATCTTTGCAACTTCGTTCCCATTTTAATAATGGTTTTGTTCTTGCACCATTCTAATAAAGTGGGGTCTTGCAGCACAGGGAGGCAGATGGAGGAACACCATAGTTGGTCTTACTTGTAGGCACATACACCGGTTTAGAATGTATTTTGCGAGACAGAGGGTCACCTAGGGAAATGTGAGAAAACGGATGGAGTCTCCCTATCTAGTCCCTGGGGATCGGTCATCCAGGGGACCAGGACACGCCCATCGTTTTTGGATGCAGTTCCTGGGGGTGGACCTGTGCGGGAGGATCACCTGGATGGGGGGCTGAGGGGGTCCTTGGGGAGTGGGAGCAGGACACCGATGGGTGAGATGCAGTATCCCCCCTTCTTTAGACACCCTTTCCCCGGCCTACTACATAGGATATTCCAAAACACTGCCCCCCCCCTTTTCTGATGAGAACACTTTCGCACAACAAGAAAAACAACGGACTAACACAAGAGCCATTTACTTGACATGTCCCATTACAAGAGTCAGGCAAAGTTAGGCAATTGATCAGAACCACACACACACATAGACGGCCCTTTCCCTTCCCTGCAGTGATAAAGGTGGAGCATTACAGTGGTAACTACGAGCAAGGGACACCACACGACGTGAGATCTAACTCAGCACGGCAGTTCAAGAGAAGGCGAAAGACGGCGCAAGTCGAGAGGATACCAAGGGGAGAAATGACCTTGCCCTTATCGACAGAGACCCGTGAAGCCTCAAGGGAAGGAAATGCAAGACTGCTGACAATAGCCAGCCTGTGTTTCAGCAGATGTCAACGGTACCCGAGCGTCTCCTCCGCTGACAGCCAAGCCGATGAGACACGCATGGCCCAATGGTACCGGCCTTGACTCTACAAGCAAGAAAGCAAATCAGCTCATCACAGCCGGTGAGTCGAGGAGAGAGCCGATAAAGAAACTCGACTGTTTTGAAGGAAAGTATCAGCAGCTAATTGAACTTTGAATGAACAAAGAACTGGTGATATAAGAAAAGGGGAAAGCCAGCAGAGCCGAATCAAACAACGTGGGTGTTCACTTGAGAAACGTGAGGCGATTACCCTGCATTTGAACTACAGTAACCAGAAGGGGGGGGGGGCAAAGTGCTCATATGAGGGTCTTGTCAAAAGTCTGTAACCGGCAGAGGATTGCATAACTAAAGGGAAATGAATCCCACTTGTGAAGTGAGCGCATGCCCATTGTGTTATAAAGGTTGGCAAGAGAACACGGTGGAGGGATGTCCACAAAGAACTGTTTTGTCGAATAACGGGTCTGAACCCAGAGGAGGGAGATCCGGGGTGGAAATTTACCACCCAAAGTTCAGTGAGAAAGGAAATGTTTAACTCTTGTCGAATACGACTTGTAAGGGGTCTGCGCCCAGAAGAGGGGAACCCAGGGCTGAAGCCGTCACCCAAAGCCATGTGAGGAACGGAACATTTGTGTTTGTTAAAGCCATCAGGCCCTCGAGGCCAGAGACTTTTTATTGAAGAGAGACTAACCATCGAAGAACCCAATAGCTGTAGCAGGACTGTCTGCTCGTGCTGTGCTCAGGAGGCCCACCTTGTCCCGTGCTGAAAACATGGGAAGGGAAACCCCCGACAATCACATCCTGACTTATTATTTGTGAAGACTTCATTCTTTATTTAAAACCCTATCCCAAAAGCTTTCTATAATTAGTTGTAAGGATTTGGCAATAGGTTTTCTTAATGTAGGCCTTTTTACTTTGGCAAGACACCACTAGGACAGCCTTATTTTTCATTTGATGGTCAACGTTTGTTCCCATCTTAGATTTAGGTTAAGCGTTTTTTCCATCCTACATTTACAGTTTAATAAACACCCTTGGACTGTGATCACTGTTGTCTGTCTTCACTGTTGCCACCATGAGTTCCTTACACCACTGTCTGGGCAAAGGTTAGCCTGGTTTATTAGAGGTCAGAGTGAGAATGGAGCAGAGTTGGGTAGAGGGCTGGGGAAGGAACGGACTGACCACAGATTCTGCACATTAGATACAGGCTGCGTTTCCACTTCAGTGCAATGTGTGGGTGGTTACGGGTGTGTACAGAGATAGGATTAGTCTCCAATGACCCTCTGTGGATAGAAGGAAGGTCCTGCGTTGGTGTGTGCATATTGGCGTTGGCAGTTCAGATGCCTGAGTAGGTCTCAAGACCCGCCTTTTCGATTTTATTTGTTTACTCTTATCAGTGAGGCATAAGTGGGTCTTTAAGACCGTGCCAACCTCTGTGCCATGATGGCACACATACCCAGCCACGAGACACTGCACCCACACCAGAACAAAAGCCCACGCACGGCTCATACCCCAGGACAAATGCGGCACCCATGCCCCCACTCCAAGACCCAGTGCCAGCTGCCATGCCCAGACCAGTGCCTACACCAGAACTCATGCCCAACGGACAGCCCATCTCCAGCACCTGCCCTGGCAGCAGTGGCCACCTGCATGCACAGCCCGCACACCCCGGGACTACCAGTCTTGCATGCACGCCAGTGTCCACCCACTAGCCAAGATACCTACTCACACTTGCTTGGGCTAGGGTCCACCCACCATGCACCGGGTCGGGACCCCTGGCCATCCACCGTGCACCGCAACCACTGCCCACCTACCATGCACCGCGCCGGCACCACTGCTCACTCTTAATACACTGCCTCCACCAGGGGGAGACACGGGTTCAAATCCCAGCAGGGGACCTTTCATCGTCTTTTACCATCCGAGATCAGTTCCAATGATTGAAATTTGGATGGAGAAGATGGTAGATTAAGCAAAAAAGTAAGGGAACGCCATACGCTTTAGTTCCAACCCACCTCGATCTGCGGTCTCCACCAGTTATTGGCTCCCAACACTACTACCCTCACAGTGCCCAGCTGCCAACTCCACTACCTAATCCATGGCCATTAGCCACGGACAGCTCCCAGGACCATTGGCCGCATTCGTCCTGGGGTATGAGCCGTGCGTGGGCTTTTGTTCTGGTGTGGGTGCAGTGTCTCGTGGCTGGGTATGTGTGCCATCATGGCACAGAGGTTGGCACGGTCTTAAAGACCCACTTATGCCTCACTGATAAGAGTAAACAAATAAAATAGAAAAGGCGGGTCCTGAGACCTACTCAGGCATCTGAACTGCCAACGCCAATATGCACACACCAACGTGGCTTCACTGAGGGGGTGGGAGGGAAACAGGCCTACCCAGGGATCTGAACTGCCAACGCCAACAGAGCAGCAGACGCCGGAAAGCAGAGCAAGCTCATGACACTGGACTACCCTACACACGCCGGCGTAGCTTCACCGAGGCGGGCGGGGCGAGGCGGCTTGCCCCCCCCCTAGGGTCGCGTGTCTCTGGCCTGGTCTTTTGAGATCCCTGGGGACCCAGGCACCCGCTTGTGAGAAGTGATGTCGTGGTACTTGCCCTGGCATCTGGCACGCTCCCGCACAGCTGGGGTGATGCCATCATGATGCCCATGTATTGGTGAGGGGATAGATCGGATCTACCTGGCTAGATACCGGCAGTAGCGCGCTCGCGGCCTTGGTCTCGGGAGGGGGCAATACACTGACCAGTGGCCTTCATGAGGGCATCTGTGCCATGGAAGGTGCCCCGTGCATCTTGGCCATAGATTTGACAGCGTTGCCAGTGTCCACTCGTGGGTTGAACTAAAATCCAAATACACAGATGAACAGGGCCGGCGAGACTGTCGGGAGCCCCTACCTACCTCGAGGGTGTCCCACGGGGTTGCTTTTAGACCCCCCCCCTCTCCCCCTCTCTTCAATCTCTACTCGTGCGATTGGATTCATTTCCTGGACCCCGAGGCCTTGCACCCTGTAAGATTGGAAATGAGGTCACAAACTGGTTGCCATGCATTAATCGATGCAAAAATCGCCCAGGACTGGACTGTCGACCCCAAGAATAACCTGACTGTTTGGCCCAGGGCCACACGCGTCTGCTCGGATGGTTCAAGGCACTGCTCTGGACCCACCGTCCAAACTTCAATATCTCGGAATAATTAGATACCCCCATTTCAGCAAATTAAGAGCAAGGCAGCCCAAAACTCAGGACCATTGAAGTGGATTAGTGCAGACTCAGCCTGTCCCTTCAGTACTGGCTGGAGGCAAACCATGTCTCCAGAGAAGTGGACGGGGATGGCATCCAGTCTAGGGTCTGGAAGGGAGCCCTAGGGTGGCCTCGTGAGAGAAGTGGACTGAGACGGCATCCAGTCTAGGATCTGGAAGGAGCCCTAGGGTGGCCTACGTGAGAGAAGAGGACTGGGACGGCATCCAGTCTTGGATCTGGAAGGAGCCCTAGGGTGGCCTACGTGAGAGAAGGGGACTGAGACGGCATCCAGTCTAGGATCTGGAAGGAGCCCTAGGGTGGCCTACGTGAGAGAAGGGGACTGAGACGGCATCCAGTCTAGGATCTGGAAGGACACCTAGGGTGGCCGATGTGAGAGAAGTGGACTGAGACGGCATCCAGTCTAGGATCTGGAAGGAGCCCTAGGGTGGCCTACGTGAGAGAAGAGGACTGGGACGGCATCCAGTCTAGGGTCTAGAAGGAGCCCTAGGGTGGCCTACGTGAGAGAAGTGGACTGAGACGGCATCCAGTCTAGGATCTGGAAGGAGCCCTAGGGTGGCCAACGTGAGAGAAGAGGACTGGGACGGCATCCAGTCTAGGATCTGGAAGGACACCTAGGGTGGCCTACGTGAGAGAAGGGGACTGGGACTGCACCCAGTCTTGGATCTGGAAGGAGCCCTAGGGTGGCCTACGTGAGAGAAGAGGACTGGGACGGCATCCAGTCTTGGATCTGGAAGGAGCCCTAGGGTGGCCTACGTGAGAGAAGGGGACTGGGACTGCACCCAGTCTTGGATCTGGAAGGAGCCCTAGGGTGGCCTACGTGAGAGAAGAGGACTGGGACGGCATCCGGTCTTGGATCTGGAAGGAGCCCTAGGGTGGCCTACGTGAGAGAAGAGGACTGGGACGGCATCCAGTCTTGGATCTGGAAGGAGCCCTAGGGTGGCCTACGTGAGAGAAGGGGACTGAGACGGCATCCAGTCTAGGATCAAGAAGGGAGCCCTAGGGTGGTCAACGTGTGTCCCGACAGGGACTTTGCAGGTTTCATGAGCTGTGGTCTCACTACGTGGGGGCTTCGCTGGGAAAGTGTACTTGATGGTGAAGTCCCAGCAAAGGTTAGGTGAGTCTTTGTACTTGAGTGGAGGAACACAACCTTCCAATGCGAGCCTAGGGGTCACACCGCTGGGATCTCCGCTTCCAGCCCACACCAGAGGGTGCAGGCTCCCCAGTTACTGTAACCCTTACACTGGCCGCAGAGGTGCATTCGCTCCAGTAAGGATGGGACACTCCAGCCATGTGCAGAGCGCGCGTCGCGTGGCCTGTCCTGGGGGCGTGAGAAGGGCGTGTGCGAGCGCACGTGTGCGGACCCACGCACGACTCCTGGCACAGGGCCGTGGGCAGCCAGGACACCAGCTGCAGGGGCGCTCTGGATCACAGAGGAACGAGTCTCACATGGATCCCCTGACTGGCCTGAACATGGGATGTCCAACATATGAACACGCAGCTCGACTCTCGTTATTTTTAATGATATCATTCGACTGCTTGTGTGTTGCAATATGTCAAGGCTTTGTATTCAAAGGTCTTTTATATCTTATGACTTGTCAAGAAAAGTAAAAGTAGTGGCCCTGCATCGTGTGCGGACACTGGTGCCAGGCGTGGGAAGTGGGGGTAGGAACACGTGGCGGAGGCACCGGTCCTGGGGTTGCTACTGTCCATAGTGGCCAGGCACTGACTCTGTAGGACTTCGCCTGGGGCGGGTGCAGAGACCCTTTGATGGAGGTTGTGAGCAACCCGATGCCGTTTCCCTGCGACTCTATATATGGCGATATTATTGGTGGGAATAATATTACCTGATACCAGCTCTGGCGCATGGTGGGTGGGCACCCAGGGTGGCCGGAGGAGACTGGCACCAGAGTCACAGACTCGTGGGGTAGTGGGTGGGCACCCAGGGTGGTCGGAGGACACTGGTACTAGGGTTATAAACTCACATGGTAGTGGGTGGGCACCCAGGGTGCTGGAGGACACTGGTACTAGGGTTATAAACTCACAGGGTAGTGGGTGGGCACCCGGGGTGCTGGAGGACACTGGTACTAGGGTTATAAACTCGGGGGGTAGTGGGTGGGCACCCAGGGTGCTGGAGGACACTGGCACCAGGGTTATAGACTTGTGGGGTAGTGGGTAGGCACCCAGGGTGGCTGGGAGACACTGGCACCAGGGTTATAGACTTGTGGGGTAGTGGGTGGGCACCCAGGGTGGCCGGAGGACACTGGCACCAGGGTTATAGACTTGTGGGGTAGTGGGTAGGCACCCAGGGTGGCTGGGAGACACTGGCACCAGGGTTATAGACTTGTGGGGTAGTGGGTGGGCACCCAGGGTGGCCGGAGGACACTGGCACCAGGGTTATAGACTTGTGGGGTAGTGGGTGGGCACCCAGGGTGCTGGAGGACACTGGTACTAGGGTTATAGACTCACAGGGTAGTGATGGGCACCCAGGGTGATGGAGGACACTGGTACTAGGGTTATAGACTCACAGGGTAGTGATGGGCACCCAGGGTGCTGGAGGACACTGGTACTAGGGTTATAGACTCACAGGGTAGTGATGGGCACCCAGGGTGATGGAGGACACTGGTACTAGGGTTATAGACTCACAGGGTAGTGATGGGCACCCAGGGTGCTGGAGGACACTGGCACCAGGGTTATAGACTCACAGGGTAGTGATGGGCACCCAGGGTGCTGGAGGACACTGACACCAGGGTTATAGACTGGGTGGGCAGCGCTAGTCCTGTGCTGGAGGAGCCGCGCGTCTGGGTGGGCGAGGGTCCCAGCTGCTGTCCATGGTGAGTGAGTGGGCACCGAGGATGGCAGCGGGGTAGCAGTGCTGGTCGGGCACTGTCCATGGTGCACGAGCAAGGGTCCTGCAGCTGGCCCTGGGGTGGCTTGTGTGCACCCCCACGCCCTGAGTGACACGCGCTGCCTGCGAAACACGCCGTGTATTTATATCAGCGCCGCTTCCTCCCTGGCTGGGAGCGGGGAGCGGCCCCGGGAGCGGCCCCGGGAGCGGCCCCGGAACCGGCTTTTGTCCGCACACACCCCGGCCTCCATGCAGGGAACCTCCCACCCCTCAGGCCCAGGGCAGGTGGAGGCCGTGCCGCCGGAGGGGTCAGGCGGGATCGTGGCCTGAGACCAGGCGGCCCCCCAGACCATCAAGGTGAAGGGTGGGCCGCGGCTGCGGCCCCTTTAAGGCAGTTTGACTTAATGACATCCACGTCCCGGACACAATGCATTCCACACCGGCACGCGGAGTCACCACACACCGTGTGTGAAACAGTGTAACGCACACGCGTAGCGTCAGCTAATGCCCACCCCCGCCCCCAGGTAGCCTGAATCCACCACTCTCCACCCGGACCATAAGCACATGACCACCCCAAAACGCCAGCAGTGCACCCCTTTCCCCAGACCAGCGCCAAGAAGCGCAAACGAGACACTTCCCACCACCGAGCATTCCCACCTCTGCAGGGTGGGGCGTTGGGGACTTCAGGGTGATATATATCCCGCACCCCTGCACCTTACCTCTCGGACTCGGGGTTCCTCCGTTATTCCCGGCTTCAGAAGCACCACAGACGAGGCGCTTTCCGCCCCCTCCCCGCGGGCCATGCCGAGGCTGTCTCGGGGTCACTCCGGCGGCCTTTTTACTGCACTCTCCGAATGTCTTTGGCGGTCACTCCACGGCGTCTCGGTCTCCCTCGGCGGGGTGGGGGTAATATGGGGCTCTAGCTAAGAAGCTCCGCCCGGGGGTTGCCAGGTCCACTCCTGGGGGGTCCCAGAAGCTCACTCTGTGGTCTTTGAGTTCCACTCTCTGGGTCTCTCTCCGGACGCGTCAGAAGGTGTTTCTATCGCCCTCTCGGGGTGTCTGGGGGTCTCTGGTTCTCTCTCCAGGCGTCTCAGAGGGGGCTTCTGTTTCCCCTTGGGGGTCTCTGGTTCTCTCTCCGGGCGTCTCAGAGGGGGCTTCTGTTTCCCCTTGGGGGTCTCTGGTTCTCTCTCCGGGCGTCTCAGAGGGGGCTTCTGTTTCCCCTTGGGGGTCCCTGGTTCTCTCTCTGGGCGTCTCAGGGGGGGGGAGCTTCTATCTCCCTCTCGGGGTCCCTTCAGTCAGGGTGGCCGTGTCACTGAGTGGGGTCCCTGGTACCTCCTGTTCCCGCTCTCCTCGGTTCGTACTGACTGAGCCGCTATCTGGCCACCTCCTGAGAATTGAATTAGGCCCCGCCTCCCGGGCATGCGTGCACACCCCCCCCCCCATCACACACACACACTCCCTCCCTCACTCACTCACCCCATGCACGTCAGCAGCAGCTGAGAAAGGAGCAGCTCGTGCAACTGACACAGCCAACCAGAGGCCGAGTCGGACACACCCCTCCACACGCCCACCATTGACACAGTCTGCACGCCGCCGGCACCACACAATGCATGCGGTGCTGAGCCCGCACCGCATAGAGCGCCCGATATACACAACTCTCACGCCCCATCACACGCTTACACACCCCACCCACCGCCGCACGCACCCCATTCATGAGCCTTCATCAGAGCTGTCAAGTGGCCAGTGCCACGTGTGACGTCTTCAACCAATGGCACACTGCATACTGCAACCTGCAGGCCTAGGGGCAGGGGCGAACACGATACTACAAGTCCCAGAAAGCAAAGCCTTGCCGGCGGTTGGAGAGTGTCACTTGGCCGCTTGGTGGTAGCTATATTCAATGAGGGGTGAGGAGAGGTGAGTACAGTTTCCAAGTATCCCATGTCATGGACCAGTCTGGGCTTTTCACTTTGCACGATGACTCATGTAGTGTGGTGTCATTAGAAGTGTGGGCCTACAAGTCACACATGCAAAGTCAAAAGCCGGGCTTGGCTCAAGGTGTCACACATGCCATGGCACCCACTTGCCATGGGACCCACTTGGAAGTTATGGGTAAGTGGGTGTTCAAATGTGAGAGGCAAGAGGCGAGAAATATGAAATAACCCCCCCCCCCCAGCCAGCTATCAGTCTAGTGAGCTACCCCTCCCCCCACCCCATGCCCTTCGTTTCATAGCAGGTCTCAGGGTGCTCGACCATGGGGAACAGTGGTAGGCTTGGCAAGACCACAAGACCTGGGAGTGGCTCTTGCTCACTCTGGCACACAGTCGCTCAACACGAGGGCTCTCCTGGGCCACCCCTCTAACTGTGGTGCGCTGACGTCTGCCCACCATAACCTGGTCACAGGCAGTCTTTATGGTCTGTTCCCTGTCCACTCGGCTGGGGTCACGCCCCAACAGCCCCATCACTGCTGCACCCAGTGCTTGCTACTATGCCACGGGCATCCAGGGCAGCAACCACTCGTCCTCCCCCAGCCATCATCCAGCATCAACTTTCGAGGATGGAAATATGCAGACGGACATTTGCGAACCTTGAAAAGTCCACATACCCTCACCCAGTCCCGCTTTTATACACCCACTTCCTTCCCCTGGCAGCCTTTCTCGTACCATACCCTGGAAATATACCACTGCTTATATCCCATCTGATAATTGCTTACCGTGTCAGCGAGTTACTCTGTGTCTATCTGGATTTCAAACTGACCTCCAAACACAACAAACTTCTCATCTCACTTCTCTCTTTCTGATCACGACAAAGGGCAAGCACACTGTAGCGGGATGGGGCGTACCTTGGTACACACCCACATTTTCTTTGAATTCCTGACGCCATGGAAGACAACTGGCGAAGGCCACCTGCAGATTCTCTTTAATCAAGATGTTTACTCTGTCCATCAGCCCATTGCACTGTGGATGATAGAGGGCTGTTCTCAGATTTACCATCCCAACTTCTGCTAGGTAAATCGTCAACTCCACCAATACAAAGTGGAACCTATTCTTCCTTACAATGCAACTCTGGAAACCATTCCCTCAGGAACACCTATGAAAGGACGTCAATGATTACACGAGTGGCTATTCCTGATACAAGTTTGTCCCCAAACGATTGGAATGTTGAGTCCACCAACCCCGCTGCATAGCAGGAATTACACTCCAATAAATCCATTGGTCCAGTCATCTCAATGACCAACTTTTCCTACAACCTCACAGTACGTCCACTGGCTGCAGTAGCTTATGATGGCGGGTTCTTTATCTTATCAATCTCAGTGCAGGCACTGCAGTTCTTTACCACTGACTCATCCATTCCAACTGTTGATGAGCTTTGGTATGCCAGAGGTCCTGGGGGTTACTACGAGCGCACCTGTTAATCTCTTAAGGGCCCAACAACCCTTCCCCCAGGACAAAAACAGAGGACTCAGCCAAGGGCAAGTTAGAACTGTCGTTTACTACAAAAACCGACAGGGATCTTACAGGACATTCAGAAATCTCCAGAGTCACAATTCCAACAAACATGTCACCCCTTTTTGATGCAAAATGGCGTCAGCACCTGGGTCCTCCCCAAAAACCTATCACAGGTACACATTGGCTGCTCGGAGTGGTATAAACTATAGATCGCCCCTATAGATCTTACCGAATTGGCCCTTCCATGTCAGGGGGCTGGCCTGCCCCTTCCCAAAAAAACTATTACATTGATGAATGGTCACAGGATTACCATTGGCCCTCACCCCCTGCCTTCCACCCCTGGCTTTCTGTCCTCTGATTGGCTGGAAATGGTGTCCTCAGGCCTGGGACCGAGTTCTTTTCTCAGCCCTCTGTGCACCTCTTCAAGGTGATGGGAATGACTATGTGTTCCCAATGTATCTGGTAGCAACACCAATTTTGCCTGTTGCAACATTGTTAACTTGTTCATGTTTCACTTCTTGTCTGGGTTGTTGAGAACTGTTAGTCTTCCCACCGCAGTGAATGACCATTGTCAAGCTCAGCCGAAACACGTTGTTGTGGACCACAAAATTGAGCCCTTCTCGTCTGCAATTATGAGGATTTATTCTGTTTTTCTGCAAGTGGCTCCTTTCCATCTTAAGTTGGGGGTGTGCTGTTTGTCTCTGACCCTGGCTGTGAGCCAGGGCATTCTTTCTCTGTGCAGCCTGGCTCTGCTCCCCCTCGTCTCTTGTCCTGCAGATTTAGGCCTTACATGATTTCCATTACACTTATACTGTGATTCCTACACACGTATAGAGCACTATATTTCCTGTAGTTCCGTTGGGTTAGTTCCCATAAGCATCTGCAAGCTTGCTCTGCATCTCTTCGTTGCCTCGCGTTCAGCGTTTCTTCACTTGGCTAATGAGAAAAATAATAAAAGCTTTGATAGTATGTATACGTATTCTTCCTCTGTCTACAGACCTGTGTAAGCATGTTCTTCATGTATACAAATGTGTTTGTGTAAAGCTGTGCATGGGTGAGAGTGTGGTTCATGACCAACGTGGCTATTGTTAGGAAAGATTTCTCTTTAATGCACCTTTTCCTTCCATCTCTGCAATCCCCAAACCTTTTACTTTTATTTTATGAATCCCAGCCTAGTGAAGCCTTACAATACACTGGCCTTTGCTCATATGTTAAGGGGGAGCTGATATGTCCTTCAGGCTGTCAGTACTGGGAAACATTGTTTCCCTTACTCGTGTTACTATGTTACTACTTTTTGACTACGCTATTTATATGGGCTTCAGCGCCCGCCGAGGATTCCAAGGTGACTGCCAGGGGCTTCACCTTGGGGACAACTTTAATATAGTGGTCTTCTAAGGTAATTCTTTCATACAGACTATCAAGCTTATTCTGTCCCTGTGGGGATCCACAAATTAGGACCTCTGTCTTATTTGCATTAAGACAGAGACCATTAATTTTCATCCAAACCTGGATAGCCTCATATATTTTTTCTATATGTTCCAGATCCTTCTCATAGGTCCCACTCAGTTCGATTATGAGCTGAGCGTCATCAGCATAATTAGAAAAGAAAAAGATCTTTGAATATGACTGGATTAAAAACTGTGCAGCTTGTAAGACCTACAAGGACTTTGATAGCGCAGTCTTTGGTTTGAAAAAACACAAGGTCCTGGCGGAATACTTAACTAAATGTCCATCTCCGCATATACGACGACAATATATGAGAGTCAGATTTAATTTGTGGCACACCCGTGATGTTCTACAGAGGTGAAAACAAATTGCCCCGCATGAGAATTTTTGTCGTTACTGCCTAAATGTACAACAGAATGAAACTCTTCAACACTTAGTTGTGGCGTGCCCTGGTCTGTATTCTCTGCGCATGAAACTGTTTCAAAATGTACTTGTCTTCTTTTCTGAGCCGGATGAGGGTACACTTTGGAAATCTCTCTTCACAAGTCCTAGATTGGCTGTGAAGGTAGCTATTGTACATTTTTTAGAGACAATCGTGCCAGATGTTTCTTGTGTATAAATGTATAAAACATCTAAGAAAAGTTGAGAAGTGAGATGCGTTTTAGAAAAATAATTGTATGTAAATGTATTATTTTATTGATTCTGAAACAATTGTTAAATATTTGAAAAGTTGTTTGTAACAGCTAAACAAATTAAAAAAAAAATATTAGAAAAGGGCACAGTTGGTGCGTCTAAGACATCGCAAAGGGTACAACAAAAAATATTAAATAGAACAGGGGATAGGCACGCTCCCTGTGGGACACCACATTGGATGTCCTCTGGGTTTGAGCATGCCTGAATCCAAACTACCTTTGATTTCCTATCCTGAAGAAAAGATCTAATCCAGTTAATAGCTTCACTTGAGCATCCTTCATAATCTGCCAGCTTTGTTAATAGTTTATCTTGGTCTATAGGATCGAACGCTGCCGATTGGTCCAATAACATCAGCAGCCCTGACTTACTTCTATCTACAATGTCCAACATTTCTGACTGCAGATCTAAAAGAGCATTTTCGGTTCCATGTGCAGTTCTAAAACCCAACTGTTTTGAGTGTAAGATTTTATGACTCTCACCATAGTCTTGTAATTGGATGGTTGCCACTTTATCTACCAGTTTCAGAAGAAATGGCACAATAGCTATAGGCCTTAGATCACTGCTGTTTTTGTGGTCCAGTCCAGGTTTCTTAATCAAAGGAGTGACAGTTACATTCTTTATAATAGCTGGTACATGACTATGATAAAAAGTGGCATTGACGAAGCATATTCTGATATGGGGAAATAACTAAAACAATGCTTGAACAATGTGCATGGCCTACACAATCTATGGCTTTTCGGATAGTTTTACTTACAGGAGATGCCTTGGAATAGGAATCCGGGAACAGCAGGGCAACGCTGGGACAGCAAGGGGGTTCATCAAGGATTGTCTCTTTTGAATCCTCCAAGGGGTCCCAGTCAGCTTCTATGTCTCCTGGTTCCTGACTCCACTGCAAGATTTAGGCCTCACTGCTGGGTTGTTTCTGGCAAGAGATCAGCAGCAGGTTGCTTCCTGGAATAAGTGACAAAAAGCCCAGTTCTAATTTAAACTGGTTTACTTATAGGGCAATTGACATCAAAAACTTGTCATGATTCCTGCGAAAGGGATTGGCTGTTTTTCTCTAGCCACCTCCCACCTGTGTGCTAATTGGACATGGAGATGGGGGAGTGAGTTTAGGACAGCTGTGGGAGGAGAAATATTCATCATTCCAATTTGATCGAGGGCTCGGCATGTTTAACACTAAAACAATCTATGAACATGGCAAGCACCCTACATTTTCAAATCTTCACATGTATGAGTATATTTTTAAGAACTACATTTTAAGGCGAATCAGATGATGCTAATCTGAAGTCGGCACCCCCTACCTATGCAGAGATCCAGTTTTTCTTATTTTACTGAGGAGCCGTATCAGTGAAAAATATGCCACTTCATAGTTCCCATGTTAATTATTTCTCTCACCCTCACACCAACTTTTAAAACTCTCGGAATCAAGGGACGGCCCAAATCAAATTTTTATTAATAACTTCAGTTATTCACACAAACATCATTTTAGCATGGTTCAAAGGGGTGTACTGGCACCTTTAATAAAAGTCTGGAATGTCCGTTGTGGCACATACACTGCCCTTTTTATGCAATAATATGTATTTTTCCATTCACTTAAACAGAAGTTTTTTTCTTTATTCGCTTTCAGTTTCACTTTCCCTTAAGCATGACCAGCCAGAACCTGGATCATGTTTATGTTGTCCCCCACCCTCATCAAGGCCTGCGAGGGCCCTGATAGCAACTCTAATGGACATTTTATGGGAATCTTGACCTCATGGTCACTTCTGTTGAAAGAACAGGCATGGCCTTATCTGTTTTTACCATGGTTTACATCTAAGCAGTGTATTTCTTTCTATATTTTTAAGTAATGACCCTGATTGATGGTTGATACCCAGACCCCTCTTTCCAGGGCAGCAGAGGAAAGGTCTTGGAGGTTAAGTTTCATGTTTGGAGAAATGACCAGCTCATGTACCCTGCAAGACATGGCCTTTTAAACTCCCCCTCAATACAATTTACTTGACATCTTGTGAGGCACTTGGGCCTTATCAACAGGTGCTACGTTTCTTTAATTTCACAGTTTCAAAATACATGAGTATCACTCCTGGATCGTCCATATGTATAGGGCAGTTGTATGAGAAAATCATGTTCAAACTTTGAAATTCTAGTGAGCACTTCTATCTGCATACTGTCATTTGAATGAGGGGAATAAAAAGCAAATTATTTTATTTATTTAGATGCAATGAGCTTGGTTTCACTTTAGCTGCCTGGAGCACCATCTGGTATTACATTGAAGATAATATACACACTCCTGTCTCTCTAAATGTGCCGCTCTCCATGGATTGAGTAAAATCGCATTGTCAGCCGCATGTCTTTCTTTTCCTTCTGAAATGCATTGCGCATATCGTCGCACTTTTGAACTTCCAGCCCACTTTCTTTCCTAGGTGATTTAGGCCTGTTTTTGATTCAATAGGCCTCATGTCTGACATCACCATTTCTGTGCTGGTTTTTATAATACAACGGGCATTTATAAATCACTCTGGCCTCTTATTTCTGTCCTTCGGGGGCTATACTTCACCCTCACAGTCCTGCTATGGCTAGTGGGAGTTCAGCTCTTACGTGGCTTTTAGGATAAGAAGAGGACCCCTGCACCCATTCTTTAGAGATCTTGGAGAAACCTGAAGGAGCCAAGTATCCTGTCCCGCTGTGAGACCCACAAAGACACCTGAGACCTGACTGAAGGAGGCCTGGCAACCAACTTCTGCTGCTGTCCTGGAGGAGCCCTGTCTTGCTCGTGATCTTTAGTAATCCTGGGAATGAACTATGACCCTTGGAATGGAGGGACCATACATCCATGTCTTCTTGGTGTTCTGCCAAAGGAAGCCTTCAGATGTACCTTGGAACCGTCCTGTGGCCGACCCGCTTCGTATTTGGGCTACTCTGCTGCCTGCGCCACCGTACAAAGTTTCGAACTGAAACTTAGGTGATCCACAGTTGGCCCTATGAGTCAACCTCCTGCGAAAGCCCAGCATTCTAGAGTAGAGGGGACCCGTGATAGGAGGGAAAGTCTGACCGCGGCTGCTGAGTCCGGTTGTGTCATCCTCCTGCGGTGACCACCATCTGAAATAGCTTACCTGACCTGAATCCAGTCCTGAAAGGAGTGCTGCATCGAGTTTTGCTGCATTCTTCAATTGAGAGTCCTTGCAATAGTGAAAGGTACAAACCAGAGATCAGCTCAAACCTACAACCCCTGTGAATCCAGCACTGCGACTTTTGGCGGGAAAAGCAATGTTGTACACTCTTCCTTTGTTTTGCCAAGTCTGGGGAAGAATCAGAGTATGGGGATAAGTTACAGAGCTTCTAACCTACCCCTATACTCCCATTATAAGTCAATGGGCTTATAATAAATCTTATCTATAACAATATTGGCTTTGCCAATGCTTGCTTGCGCACGACATCTGGCTGTTGGGGATACTTTTGGGCATTAGTCTAACTTGAACTCTAACCCTAAGAACCCTTCACTGGACCCCAGAGACCCTACCTGCATTTCATCCTGCCTCCTAATTGCTGTGGAACTTTAACCTGAACTATTGGGCAAAATGCCCCCCAGACAACTTAGAGCTGCACACTTTCAGTTAGGGATAATCTCTGTGGACCTTTCTGTGCATAATACTACTCTAACCTTTCCTTTGCAGGAGTTTGTTTCTGATGTGTATTATGCCCTATAACAAAGTGAATGTACATATGTATTTAGTTTGATAGTGTTGTGTGTAAGTCTACCTGCTAGTAGTAATTTTTCTATAGTGTGTTTTGGCCATAAATAATTAACTGTATTTTTATACATCCTGTCTAAGTGTAATCTGTGATTCCTATTGTGTGAACTCATTGTGGACCCCTTACAAGCCCACAACCTCAGAAGAACGTAGCCTAAACACCTGTCACTGCTACCTAAACTGGTTTGGTTACAGCTCCCCAGAGTTTTTCCTGTCACAATATAGGTTGGCATTTAATAAATCTGTACACCAGGCCAGAGTATAGAAAATCAGTCCTAACAAATATGTCGTGGTGTCACAAATGACATCAGCACAGTGGTTTCTTTGCATTAGTCAACATCACCCATCATGGCATTTGGGTCCATGACCAATGTTGAAGCAGTTGCATCCATAAAGACATTCACTGGATACAGTTTGAATGGATGTCTGAGAGCGTACTTCCCTGCATACTTGTCAGTCACTGGTGCTCCTGGAGGCTGTCCGAATAATAAGTGGCATTGTGTGTTCTTGACTCTTCGGGCCGTCATGCTCATGGGGATGAAGGGAGCATTCATGGGTCCTTCTCTTCAGTCCCCCCTCTGGTCGACATGTCGACCAATCCTCCATACTTCATCAGTCTTGCTCTTGGTAGCCATATCTTCATTACTCCTCCAAGATGTCCATAGTAATTTGCATGGTCATCGAAACTCCAGGTCATATAGCTACAGTCTCCTTACCAATTTCCCCTGCTACCTGTTATTGTCAAATTTGATCATCTCTGTCAGGAACAGTAGACATTCCTCTATACTTGTCCTCAGGTTATCTCTTTCTTCTACTATCATGTCTTTTTATTTCTCCATATTCATATCCACCATCACCTTCATCCCTATTGTCTTCTCAGTAGTTTTGCGACATTGTGTATTCGTGCTCCTAGTAGTACTGTAAGGAACTCATGGTGGCAACAGTAAAGACAGTCATAAGTGATCACAGTTCAAGGTTGTTTATCAAACTGTATAGATAGGTTATCAAAACACCTAATCTAAACCTAAATCTAAAATGGGCGCAAGCTTCGACCATCAAACATAAATAAGGCAGTCCGAGTGGCATCTTGTCAAATAAAAAGGGCCTATACTAAAAAGCCTATTGACAATCCCTAGGCTAAATACAAAAAAGTGTGGGATAATGTTCATAAGAAAGAAGGAAGTGCGTTAGAACTCAAGGCACATCCTGCCATTACAATGTAAGGAGAAGTTGGACATGCAGGGTGGCTGGTTGGCGCAGATGTTTGATAGATCATCCCTGGTGGTCTAGTGTTAACAGGGCACAGCCCGAGGTTATAAAACCATGCCCCAGGCCACACCCTGTGCTTAGCGTTTCTTCTCCTACCTACCAGAGCAGAGTAATGCTTACTACTCCTGTTCTTCCACTTGCGGTGCACGCCCGGGCTTATCTGCAGCCATACTTACCCGAAGACTTCATCGTAAGAGTTCCGCTTCAAGCTTCTGACCTGATATTCACTTGGAACCGTAGCCTGTACTCACCTGCAGCCGTACATACCCGAGAACTTAATCGCAAGAGTTCTGCTTCAAGTTTCCATCCTGATACTCCTTTGGCACCGAAGCCGATCACAGTCCACAGCAATTGCAGCTCCTGAAATGAGAAAACAATAGTAAGAAACTGAATTTAGCTGCCAATTCCCACCCGAGTTTCCCATTTAGCACAAATTTACCTGAAGTATCGATTGGCCGTCTTGCTCATTCATTGCGCAGTGACAAATCCAGCAAAAGACATTCTGCGAGGTCCGCACCTGCGGAGAGGACAAGAAAGAGACTTGTTAAAGTGCACTGCACCACTCGACAAGAGCGAACAGCACGAAACAAGCAGTGCCCCACGCCGCAGCTGCTAAAGCCTCCAGGAAGACAAGCAGTGTTGTGCAAAGACTTACCTCATACCTGCAGCATCCAGTGCATCGCAGCTGGCATGGACCATTACTCACAGTGAAGCAACTGGAGTCGGATGATTACCTAATATCTCCAGCCCGCCTTCTTCATCCAAATACAGTGAGCACCAGCGCACCAGCTTATCTAGAGGGGCACAAGGGGGGGGTGGGGAGAAAGCTGAGGAACATGTATTGAATATCTGCACTTACTTATCCCTAGGTCTTCACCTAGACCCCCTTGCACATTTTACCAAAGGCTCCGAGTTCCACCGGGTCCCTCCCAACCTCACTGTTTCCTGGGCTTTGGATCATCAGTGGACCAGTGGGTGAAGGAGTGACTTGGGCATTCACCATAGCAGAGTTATCCTGTGGGGGCAACGCTTCGGAACAGTCCGGACCAGACATTCCTGCAGGGCCGCAGAGGTAAGCGTTACAATAATAAGTCAGGATGCAGTACTTGGGGTCTCCCTTCCCCACATTTTCAGCATGGGACAAGGTACGCTTTTGGAGAACAGCACATGCTCGAGCTTTCCCAGCACAATCAAACAGTTCAGCTCTCAGCAATCAGGGCCTTCGGTGATTAAGTCTCTTTTCTACAAAAAGTCTCTTGCCGCTGTGGGCCTGATATATTCAAAATAATACACAAAAGTTCCCTTCTGCTTGCTCGTTGGGCAATGCCTTTCACCCTTGGCTCCCCCTCATCTGGGTGCAGATCCATAGAAAGTTCCTTAATGATACCAGGACTTCTGATAGCTATGTTTTCATGCTTTCGAGGTCCTGACAGGTTCAAAGTTAAAGTTTCAACAAAAAGTTCTAGAGTTCTTCTCTGGTTTTATTTGGGTGAGAGTTCTTCACTCCTGGGTTCCCTGTATTCCGGGCTCAGACCCCTCTCTAATATTAGCTTTTCTGTGTCTGCTCTCACTCCAGCATAGCATGCATTCACAAGGTGTTCCCTCTTGTACTTTGCTTTGTTGCATTCCCAGGTCGGTGGGTGCTAGCTTCTCACCCTTGGATCCTCCTCTTACGGGTTCAGATCCGGCTCGACTGTTCGCCTCCCTCGATCGGGTTCACTATGGCTTTCAATGCAATTTTGTTGTGCCTTTGTGAATCTTAATGTCTTTTGCACAGTTCACTCTGGACATCCATTGGCCGGGTTCACTCTTGTCAACACACAGTATTTCGGAACTTTGGTCTTCTCCCTCTCTTTATCAGCACCCCTCTTGCAGCTTCACTTTTGCCATTCTTGTCAATCGTGCCTTTCTCATTCAACTCTTACGATGCAGGATTCACTTCCCTTAGCTTCACAATCTTATGTAGGTCAAAGACTTTCGACTGTACAGAGGATTTTACAAGACCCCTGTATGACCACTTTGACCCCCATCTTGCCTTTCCCAAGACCTTCTGGTTATGGTAGTTTCAACAATCGGGTAATTGCCCAGAGTTTCCTAAGTGAGCACCTACATGGTGCCAGACTCCTCTGTTGCTGGTTTTCCCCCTTTTGAATCAATCACTGTTTGTGTTTTCACAATTCAATTAGCCATTTGCTACTTTTCGTTAAATCCTTTTTTTATCGCCTATCGAAACAACTCACCAACTGTGATGAACGCCCTGGCATTCTTTGTATTTAGAGTCCTGGTTGGTACCACAGAGACAAGCGTCTCTCCCCGGCTTGGTTATCAGTGGAGGAGGGTCTCCTGTACCCGTTGATATCTGCGGCAACACAAGCTAGCTATTGTTCGCGGTCTTAAGATTCCTTCTGCAGAGGTTTCACAGGCCTTTTTGGAAAGGGCAAGGACGCTTCTCTCCTTGTCACCCTCTCAGTATGCGTCGTCTTTCTCTTCCTCTTGAACTGCCGTGATGAGTTAGCTCTCACGTCGTGCTGGCTGCCTTGCTCGTAATGTGGTCTTGTGCTCCACCTTTTATCCCTGTGGGGAAGGGAAAGGGCTGTCAGGTATGTGCAGATCTGGTGAATTGCCTTACTTTGCCTGAACCTGGTCTTGGGACATGTCAGATAAATTGCTCAAGTGTTAGCCCACCGTCCTTCGTAATATGCAAAAGTGTTCACGTCGGAAAAGGGGGGTAAAAGGGGGGATAAAGTGTTTATGTATCCTATGTGGTCGGTTGGGGAAAAGTTGTCGGAAGAAGCGGGATCCCACATTGCACTTGTCGGTGTCCCACTTCTACCCTAGAACCTCTCATCCAGGGATTTCCTCCCTCACTGGTCCACCCCCCCAAACTGGATCCAATAGCGATGGCCTTGTCCTGGCCACCTGGATCACAGACCGCCAGGGACTAGTCAGGAAGACACCTTCAGGTTTTTCACAGTACCTTCAGTCCATCTGCTAGCCACGTTGGCATCCATGACCCTATGTATGACAACCAACTCTGGTCTTTTCCTGTACCTTTGGCTTCCTCCTCCATCTTGGCATGCATCTTCGATAATCTTGTCACTGCTTCTGTCAGTGTGCTGTTCCCTGTGTCATTTGCAGGTATGAATGTGTAACAGGAACTCCCGATCTTGGAGCATTGCTGTGAGAAGGTCTAGAAGATAACTGTTTTGGAGTGCCATTCACCTTACTGCTCGGAGCTCTTCTTTTATTGCTTTGAAGCCATTTACCGTAGAGTTATATTCTGCATCAGCTCCCATCTTGTTGTCTGCAACCATTTCACGTTTGTATAGGTCTTCACAGCTGGAACTACTGACACAAAAAACATCTCTGTCCTGTTGAATAACTAATGTTCAAAGGGTACATTGCCTAGCGATGCTTCTGATGAGAAATAGTCCCTCTTCACTCTACTCACTTCTATAGACTGTTTCTTTTTCCCTTTTGTTTCCTTTCTATCGATATCTTCCTTCTCTTGTTAGTATCCATTTTAGGAAAGTAATCTATCTTGCTTCATTGTCTACCCAGGTGAGCAACTTAGTGCTCGCATCCCATTATTTTGTCATTTTATCCTTGCACTGTGTTCACTGGTGCTTGTACTAGGGTGTGTGGTTTGCTTCATACTACTCCCTCTTTCCATTATTCTGCTGTGTATACTTGGCCCTACAGAAGCATCTGTGCTCTTTCCCAACATCCTGGTTCTCCCCCTATTTCCTTGACCCCCCTTCTTCGGGCATGGTCATTCTTTCAGTGTTATTGTTCTTATCTCTCCTTTCTGTGGGCCATCAATTACGTATTGTATCACCTGGTCTTATTACCATTAATTGTTCATCATGTCAATGGTCTTTATATAACTGTCTTCAGAGGGGAACGTTGCCTGAGACATCCATCAAATGTTGCCGTCTTCCCTTGGAATCTTCCTCGGGTTTTAACCATGGATAGGTGCATTATGCATTGCGCTCTTGCTGCGGGCTTTTCAGTTGCTATAAACGTTCTGGAAGCACTCATGGCATAGATGATCAGTGAGCAGACATAGCAGCTCTCCCCAGTGGTTTCTTTACCTACTTTGGTCATGTGCTTTTACCACACATTGTTATTGCACAGTGCGAACAGGGCTAAGGGTAGGCAATGCAACCAATTTCTATTTGACTCATTTTAGTCTTGGCTATGGCTTCTTCAAGCAAGCCATTGAGGCGTTCACACACCCCATACACTTGTTTGTGATAAGCACAGGAACATTTGTGTTGGATGCCCAGTGTAAGGAAGACATGGTATCAAAGTAAGACAGACACAAGGGTGTTTATTGAACTTTATCAAGGGTGTGATAAACGCCTATCTAAACCTAAATCTAAGATGGGAGCAAGCTACGACCATTAAATAATAATAATGCAGTCCTAGTGGAGTCTTGTAAAAAAAAATGGTCTATACAAAAAATACGATTGCCATTCCTTACTGCTAATTTACAAATAGTGTGGGACAATGTTCATGAAAAAAAAGAAGTGTTCACAAAATGATTAATCAGGATGTTCAGGCCATTGGCCTCCCTTCCCCACGTTCTCAGCACGGGGCAAGGCGGATCACTCGAGCATAGCAGACTATGAGGCTTCTTCGGCATGGGAAAGAAGTTCCCGCACCAGCATCAGGGCCTTCTGCACCCAAGTCTATTAAGTTATCATAGTCTCTTGACTCAGTGGGCCTGATGTACCAAAACAAACAAAGTTCCTTCACAAATTTTCAAGTCAGGTGGGACACTATTCACCCTGAATCCCCCTCAGCCACGCTCAGATCCTTTTTACACCACAATCTTTAGTTTGGATCCCCTTCAGCCAGGCTCAGATCCTCTTCTCCAATGCTTAGAGAATATCTTTCCTTGGGTGATTCGCAGTTCATCCTGGAGCCCATCAGCTAGTCTCTGATCCTTTTTAAACAATTAGTCTCCCTCAGTCGGGCTGAGACCAATTGCAGTTCCTATTAGCTATCAAAGACTTTTGAAAATGCGCAGGGTTTTCCTTGACCCATTGCAGGAGCACTTCAATTTCACAGTTTGCATTTTTTTACACTCTCAGTTGGATACCTAATAGAGATCTTCGAATGAGCACCCACGTGGCGGCAGACCACTCTGTATATGACATCTGTCTGGTTTTCGAAAGTTCAGTCACTCCTTCCATATTCAATTATATTCGCGTCACTTATCACATACACCTCACACTCTGTTCTTTGCCGATATCTTGATGAAATGTTGCTGCTTGCAACCTTGGTTCTAACACAGACCGGTCTGCTATCAGTCTCCTGACTCACTGGCTGTGCTGACTTTACTGCGCTGCTTTGTTGTAGGAGCCAAGGACAGTACCATGGCTGTAATCGCTCCTCCCCACATCCGCTATCGATACAGGAGAGCCTCGGATACCCTTGACACACAATGCACCTTTCTTCAGCTTTAATACATGGTCTTATGTTTCTTATTCTCAAGGGGTCGTGAAAATAACATTTTTCCTCCGAAATGGCCAAGGGCAATTCCCTCCTTGCAACTCTTTCTGATCTTGCCGTCTTTCTCCTCTTATTAAACTGCCATCTTGGAACTGCTGCTTCCTCCTGTGTTTTGCCTTACTGAGAGTGTGCTTTCGTGCTGTGCCTTTTATCCATGTGGGGAAGTGTGATGGAAGTCAGGTATGTGTAATTATCAGTAATTGCCTGACTCTGCCTGACCCTTGTGTTGGAACATGTCAGGTATACGGCTCTGGTGTTAATCCATTTTCTCTCACAGTGAGCTGTCTGTGAGAAGAGTTTGTGTCGGGAAAGGGGGGGTTGAGTTCCTAAGTATCCTCCCTGGTATGATGGGGAAAAGGTGTTACAGGGAAGGGGAAACTGTCTCTCACCTCCTGTGTCCCACTCCCCTCATCCAGGTGATCCTGTCGCACTGGTCAGCCCCCAGGAACTGGATCCAAAAGCGATCGGAGTATCCTGGCCACCTGGACGACAGATCTCCGGTGACTAGTGGGTAAGACACCTTCTGGTTTCTCACACCAGCATGGTTGTAATGTGATGAAACATCTAATTGGCGAAGTGAGGACTATTGTCAGACCGCAGGACCTCACAAATGCTCCATCATGGGACTACTTCCCGGACCAGGAATTTTGCCGCTCTAAGGGTGTCAGGATGAGAACAAGGACCAGCTTCGATCCAACAGGAAAATGGACACATGACCACTATCGCATAGTGGTACCCTTGGCAGACTTGGATCATGTCGACATAGTCGACGTGGAGATGTTGGAATGGACCAACTGGGCGAGGTATGGCTCCTCTCACTAACCGCAATTTATGACCTGCAGTAAACTGTTTCCATGTCAAGCAATTACTCATGATTTCGACAACATGTTCTGCCAAGTTAGGATACAACCATGTTTTTTCAATATGGGAGGCAAGCACCTCCTTCACTGTATGGGTTGGATAATGTAACTGTGCCAGTGCTGTGTGCTATAATGCGAATAGCATAACCACTTTCTCTGTGTTGTTCTGCTGCCACAGGGCCTCTGTTGGAGATACTGTACATCCCTTCTTAAGCCAGGATTGCATTTCCTCCCTGGGTGCAACTCCCAGCAGCTCCATAATTTGTATCACTGTTAATATGTTATACCCATCTTTGAGTATCATTGTTCTTGCATAATGGCATGCGTGTGGCGGAGCCTCCATTTCAAAAATGTCCCCAAAGTATGCGGCACATTTTGCCTCTGCATCTGCTGCTGTATTTCCCCTTGAGATAGGATCGTCCCCTTTTGTGTGTGCATGGCATTTCACGATTGCTAGTCACTCTGGGAGATCTATGACGTCTACCAATTTGTCCAATAGGATCGGTGCTGCACAGGTGTCCCATCAGCACGTCTGAAACCCCTCCTCATCCAGCGTGACAGCCCATAATACACGGCAGATGTCACGTGAGCTGAATCTGAATAGATCATCACTTTCTTCCCTCTGCTGCACTCCAGTGCCAATATTAAGGCCACTTATTCTGCTGATTGTGCTAAATAATGTGAGGGAAGTCATGCGCTCGTCACTACCTCACTTGTCCCGTCCTCTCTCACTCTTATTACTGCTGTTCCCATTTGCCTTTCCCCATTTGTCTGATCAATTGTTGAGGACCCATCAATATAAAGCACATCTCACCCCTCAAGTACTTTGCGAGTGTCACTGAATTCTTCTAGGTTTGCTGTGCAGTCATGTGCATATTCACCATCCACTAATGCGTCAGTGAGAAATGTCGCTGGGTTGACAAGTCTGCTTCCAACTATTTTGAGATATGGGTTAGATAGTGACACCTCATACCCAGAGGCTCTCTGTGTTGTCAGTGTGCTCTATGGCCTTTCCAGTGTTGCAAAGAGAGCATGCTCCACGTAAAGAGTGGTGCTGCATTCCACAGTAATACACTGTGATTTGTCTACTGCGAATGCAAGTGCAGCCAAAGCCTGTTCCCATGGATAGTGTCCTCTCATTACTGGGTCTAATTTCCCGCTGTAATATGCTAGTGGCTTATGCCCCATGCTTGTCCTATGGGGCAGTACTGCTGTCAGCACTACCCCGTCAGAGTGTGAGAATAGAAAGAACTCCTTATGATAGTCTTGGATCGCTAATAATGGAGCTGTGCATAGCGATTCCTTCAGCTCGATAAATGCCTTAATAATTTCTGTCGTCCACCGCATTATGTTCTCCCCTTTCTGTGCTTCATTCCGTGCACTCAATAAGGGCCTAGTGTAAGTGCTGTAATCAAATACCCATGCCCTGCATTAATTGCATAGTCCCAAGAACCGCTGCATCTCTCTGACTTTTGTTGGTTTTGCTGTCCTGCGTATTGTCTCTGCCCTTTCTGATGTCACTCATCAGCCATTTTGGGAGATCATCTGTCCAATGTATAACACTTCTGTCCGATACTATTGTAGTTTGGCCTTGTCCACCTTGTATCTCTTGTCTGCTAACACTGTCAACATGTCTACTGAGTAATTTCTACACTGTTCCTCTGTCTTGCTACAGATCGAAATGTCATCTACCTACTGTATGACTGTGCTCTCCATCTGTATGTTGCCTAGGTCCATCTGAAGGACCCTATTGAATATGGAAGGTGATTCACAGTACCCGTGAGGAAGTCCTGTATGTTTCCACTTCTTATTTCTATACAGAAATGAAGTTAAGTCTTGTGAGTCTGGGTGTAACGGTATAGAGAAAAAGGAGCGCTTGAGAAAACGCAGACGAGGAAGTAACAGTGTACAGTGACTCCACCTATGTGACGCCGACAGTACATGCAGTACATGCAGGGGTAGCACATTGAAAAAGGAGGGGCTACCCCCGAGCGGACGGCACTCCAGTGCATCACGCTGCATTATTGAACAGACTTACTAGAGCACTACAGCTCCCAGTAAGCATTATGGTCGTCAAGTTCGCAGCACACACTAAAGGAGCAGACTTTATCTCATGTGGAAACCAAGCCGCAGACGAAGAGGCAAAAAGAGTTGCATATTCATTAGAAATAATGAGCTTTGATACACCTGATGTGAATGAGAGAATGGTGGTGATGATGAGTGTAAATGCAAGTTTTAATAACTTGTCAAACTCAATGAATGGAAGTTTAAGGTAAAGCACCGCAGGATGAGAAAGATCTGTGTACGCAGAGGGGGTGTTCTCTATCGCCTTCAAAATCATTGTGGTGACAGGAAAGCACTGGTAAACCGGTGATGCTGTAGCCTTATTAAGGATGATGTTGGAACAGCTGCAATACCCTGCTCATTTCACAAGAGAAAGCCTTGCAGCAACAATTGCGGAGGACTGATTTGTACCGAATTTGCTATAACACGTTGCATTTTATGTAGTAAGTTGCATCGTTTGTCAAAAGTTTATTGCTGGGCAATAGTCAGAGGAGTAATCCCATGACCTAATGGTGCCTTTCAGCATTTACACAGCGACTATGTTGATATGCTGCAGATCTGTAATGGATATAGATATATGATAGTGGTAGTATGTCCTTTTTCAAGGTGGATTGAAGCTGGTCCTTGTACACATCCAGATTCGACCTGTGCTGCAAAATGTTTAGTATGAGAAGCATTTCATAGATGGGGAGTATGTGAAGTATTAAGATCAGCTAATGGCCCACATTTTGTAAATGAAGTATTCAAGTAAATCAGCTTGTTGCTTAGTATAAAACACAAGTTCTCTTCAGCTTATCACCCGTAAGAAAATGGGATATGTGAGAGACTCAACGGCCTGCTTAAGGAAAGGATCGCTAAATTGAAGCTTAATTTGAAAAAAGAATGCTTACATTGCCTGCCACTTGCATTATATGCGTTGAGGAATCAGCCAGGCTTTGGCCATCATCTTACACCCCATGAAATAGTGACAGTGAGGCGAATGAGGACATCCCTCACACCTCTATCAAGAACTAGAAGTGATGCCCAGACGACAGCAGAATTGTTAGGAAATGAGTTACATGCCTTCTTAAAATATATGACTACAAAGGGTGTCGGGCTCAGAACACAGATGAAGACCATAAAGCAGCCAGACAAAAGAACTTTTACTGCCAAAGATTTTTCCAGGAGATCAGGTGGTGCTCATTAACTTTGTCCGCAAGTAGCACGAGCCACGGTTTAATGGCCCTTTCATTGTGGAGGACGTCACGCCATCCGCAGTAAAAGTCTTGGGAAGACGAGCTTGGATATTTTCACCGGCGACATGAAAGTCTACACGGGAGAGTCCTCCTCATCCCCACCCCAGATCATTCACACAGTTTTTTTCTTCATTCTTCGTGCATACCGTGTGCTTGTGGGGGAAACTGTTAGCGTTCCTCTGTTCCTGCAAGATCCTAAAAATGGTCCAATCGTGAGGCGCTTGTTTGCAGCCATAATAAAGCAAATCCTCCAGCTTCCTAATACTGTGTGGAAAACACAAAAGCCCCTGTCTGATGACGATGCAAATAGACTTGTTGAATTGGTCTTTTATTTCTTGATTTAAGAATGTCCTCATCTTGTTGGAAGACAAACCAACGTTCATACTTTCCTAAGAGATCCTAGGAATCTAGTGGCATTCAATCAATTGCTACATGACATTATTGAGCAAGTTTGTCCATATTCTGAGGCAACACGGAGAGCATATCGAATGAGGCTTTTGAGTGAAGACATTCAGAACTTACTTTCCTTGGTCTTCTATTATTTGCTGGAAACGGATCCTCATTTTGTTTGGCAAAAGGACGACTCCTTTGTGTTCATCAGGAATCCTGCTAATCGTCCTGCATTCAGCCAGCTGCTTGTGGAGCTCATGGAGCAAATCCAGCAACTAACTGAATATTTTATGATGTTGCAAGAATAAAAAAAAAATTCTTCTTTAAAAAAGATAAAAATGGGCAACATCGATAGCAACAACAACATGGCTAACAACGAGAGACCGCCACAATGTGAAAGAAGCTATTGCTGTGTGACGTGGGCCTACTGGTACATTATTTACACATGTATCCTATACATTGTGGTTTTTCTCTCACTCACAGTATGTACTGTCTATATTGTGGATGTGGATCCAAATAAAGCAAGGATCCCTGTGTATCCTCCTATGCAGCAGGAGGGTACAGATGTGGCAACTACAAGACAACCAATACCTTATGTAATTGTCCTTACTCCAGAGGTACATTTAAAGGTACCTAGTCCTGTGAGAGATACATCTGGGCTTCATTTTGGGGGGAGGTCAGCTTTGGAAGTTTTTCGGGACTCTATGGTACCTTCATATTATGTTAATAGGACGAGGCTTCTGGAGCTTACTCCTACCCAAGTAGCACATGTAAAGACACCATGTTCACTGACAAATGTTCATATGATTCCCCTAGTGAGAAGAAATAATGATGATATACTTCACAAGATGATTAAAACAGCTTGCGAGACAAGAAGATGACCTAAGAGAAGTACTAGGGAGAATGATCATGACCTGAATGACTACCTGGATAGTACAGCACATTTGGGAAACAACATGTGGTATCAGCACATGAAAGAAGTGGGAAGGTGACCTCAGAGGAGGAATGCTATTTATCTGCACTCCTGCCTTATAGTATGGCTAACATTTTTATAGCTATCGAAATAGATGTCCAGACAGCACATTGTCTATCTCACATTGCACTCTGCCGAACAAGAGGACAGTTAATGGGCCGAACAGCCTATCAGAAGTGCCCAACAGAATGGACGGATCCAGATGAAGACGACTATGTCCAAGACACAAAGACAAGATTAAGAGCCCACACTAAGAATCACGTGATCAGATATGAACAGCCTGGAATGAAAGGAACTGGAATCAGATGGGAAGCAAACAGAAGACTTGAGAGTCCAGGAAAATCTGCAGAAGAAATTTGAAGATGGAAGAATAGAGGCCAGATGCAGATTTGGGGATCAGTGCTTTGACCAGATGGATAGGAGGAAGGTGTGGTCATCTGCAGAGCCTGGGTAGTCATTGGTTTCTGCAAGCTAACCATTGACATAGTGCAGAATGGATGCAACCCTTTATGGTTGAAACTGGCCAAAGTATTGACCTGGGTTGTAGACAAAGGGGGGCCTCTGCAGATAGTGTCTTTGGAAAGTGCAAAGCTGTATTTCAGAACCAATGGCACAAGAAAGGTTGGAGAGTGTTAGGGAGAATTCTCAATATGTGCTAATTTCCCTTTCCCTTTGAGACCCCCAGCAACTTTGCTGGATTTCTAGGATTTTATTTTTTTACCTGGAAAGAGTGTGAGCCTTTTTTCCCACTCTTTCATGTATTTTGACGTGTGTTTTACTTTTGAGTTCTTTGGTTATGGAGTTTTAAAGCAACTCCATAGGCATCATCTTTTTCTGTGTGTCACACAGCACCTTCGGTGCAGTGGCACAGGGGTGTCTTTCAGACTGCCCAAGATTTAAAGACCTTCTCTGGGACTGACTACCGTCTCCCAGAGCATGTAAAGTTAAATTGACTTTACAAGTCTCTTTAAATTTACTGACCCAGCACACACTATCTTCCTATAGAGTGCTAGAGGGGTTGCCTAGCATCCCCTGAGTCAAAACACTCATGTAACCATAAAATGTTACCCTTTCCTACTTTAAATGGCTGGTGGCAGTGGTTTAGATCAAACTACCATGATTTTTCCTGACCGCTAACAACGGTAGCTAAAAATCGGGTCAACCATGTTTTTCAATATGGCGCTCAAGACCTATCTGTAAAAACAGACTCCAGTCATCTTTTTTTGCCATTTCTTTTAGGAAAGGCCCTTCTTGAGTTTGTCTCTGCTCGTCAACCCAGGTTTGGTCCCTTTGTTCATTGGACTTTGGCGGGCTTCATTGCTGAAGCCCTCCTCTGGCGCCTGAGTGTCTGGGGTGGACAGGATGTGAGGGAGGTGCCTGAAACACCCTGTGCTTAGTCTCCTAGGAGACCTGAATGCACTCTGGTGTGATTGGCCAGCTGGCTGTCCGGCAAGAACAGCCACCCTGCTGTGTGAGTCACAGCCAAGATGGAATGAATGGGGTAAACTGTTTAAAAGCAGGTTTTTGGGACTTGGAAGGCAGAGTTGACCACTGGAACGAAAGAACCGAAGCCCTGCTGCAGGTCCGAATTGCCTGAAACTCTGACGACAGAGAAGCCCTTCAAAGTTAACGTCTTACCTTCAGGGTCGGACTGGGACAAGAAATGTCCCTGGTCACCCCAAAAAAAGTGGCCCACCCCCTCGCCTCAAAAAAGTGGCCTACCCCTCGGCTCACGACCCTTGACCTCTGATGAAATCACCGGAAGTGATGTCATTTGACCCCTACCCCAAAGTGACATCCCAGGAAGCAATGAAACACGACCTTTGACCCCTTGACAAAACAGGAAGAGGCATCAAATAGCATTGTTCCTAAGTACACTCAATTACTGTGAATCCAAGCAGAAGTCCAAGGCCAAATGATAATATGTTATTGAATAGAATTTACGCGTAAGCTCTTTTTTCTAGAACAAATATGCAAACAATATCACCCAACCTGTGTTGGTACTCATTTATCGACCTAAGAAGGATGAAATGCTTTTTGAAAAAAATATTTTTTTTTTCAGTTCTTTTTTTTTCCAAACCGGCCCAGGCATCGCCAGAAACTGGCCCCCACTCCCCAGGGATGATTTCCCTTCCTTTGAGTTTGGTCGGAACAACCAACTCGCAAGCCACCTGGACACCGTCCCCATCTGGTTGAATTTTCATCAGAGTGCTGTTGAAAACCGGATAGCCAAAGGGAAGGAAATCAGCTTGTGCACTTTAAGGCACTTAAACCTTAAACTGACGTCTTGCAACAGCTTTTGGCCTCTTCCCTGGGCAGTGCAGGAACCTCCCGACGTCCTCCTTCTTGTCTCCACGACTGAAGCTCAGGAACAGCGAGATCTGCTCGAACTGCCAGGAACAACTGCCTCAGCTACAGCTTTCTTCATTAACAAGGTACTGTGCAAACACGGTCCTGAAAAATTTTCGGCCATCGAGAAAGTGCGTGAAACTTTCCTCAACGACGAAGGTTTGTCCTTCCCTAAACATTCATTAAACATTTCGCCTAGCCAAATTCTTCTAATCTCTGTGGCAAAGACTTAACTGTTATATACCAGAACTGTGCTATCCTATACAAAAGACTCTGAACCATTGACTTTGCCCCAGGCCTGTTCAGAAGAATTGCTGGTTGTATATAACTGAAACCCTTTGCCCTGCCTATGAACGTATTTGGGCTGTCTATTCTGATAACCTTGTCTTTTCCCCCCTTTATTAAGTATCTGAAGGGCCATTTTGCTGCCACTTCATTTTGGAGCTAAACTTGTTCATTTACTTACCGGTTGGATTTTTGTGGTGTATTAGTGTGTGATATTGAGCTGCTCTTGCTAGTGTAATGTTTTCTAACTGACTGAGTAAATAAATGTATATTCTTTTACCAAGAAACCTTGAGTAAGTGTATATTTGAATCACTGTATTAGTTGGTCCTTTGTGTAACTTGTTCTACTGCTCACTCAACTCTTGAGATAAGTCTGGCTGCTCAGCCACTGCTACCACATTACTGTGTAGTACAGGCTTGTACCAAAGGTGAAATTGTACTTACACTTGTTGTCTTAATTGCCTGTAGTGTTCCCCAAGGGTACTGCAGGTGATTCTGCCTACCACTGGTGTACAGTGGTGAGGATACAGTATAGTTGTTACATTTAGAGTGCTACTTTTACCTTTGTTCAAATAATCCTCCCAAGGCTAAGCAACACAAGTAAAGCAACTGTTTTATCATGACTGATATGGATAGCTATGGAGACCCTAGTGACTTTAACGGTTGATCAATTGAGGGATATGTGTAAAACTAAGAATCTCACTGTAAAAGGCAAAAAGGTTGAATTGTGTCATAATCACACTTTGTAAGGGAAGAGAGTTCGACACTCTCTCCCGAACCACAGAAGCTGAATGAGTCGACCCTTCCCACCGTGGTTGGCACTGGTACCTGATATAGATATACACAGGACACCACGTGGCAGCCAATGGGGGGAAGAGGGATTAGGGAGAGGTTGTGGATAGGGTGGGGAAATGAGGAACACCGGAAAGAGGGAAAACCTAGTTGAGGGAAAACCTAGTTTGGATAGGACTTGGGAAACACAGGCTACAACCTAACCTATACAACCCTGTCATATATATTCAGATACGTGATACCTGTAGAACTAACACATACACACATAATGCGAATATTTCCTGATCAACCTGCCTCCTAATCCTGCCTAATACATGTATATGGAAATTCTACATGAACACATTATGAACACTCTGTCACAAGCGAGATGAAACAAACAAATGGGAAGTTTCCCAGCATGATAAGACACACACATGGCCCCTTGGGCAATCATAAGCAACAGAACGTAAAACACATGTAGCAGTAGACTCTAGTTAACAGCACTAGTTTTGCTAACACACATAACTTCCTGATTCCAGGATCTGTTGTATCTTAATCAACAATGACTCATGGCACTGACCACTTTGCAGTTGAGCATTCGTAATTACACAAGTTCCATCAAGGGTGCTTATATCCCAACAACTAGACATAAACCCATCTCCCTAGACCGCCAAGCAAATGCATTAGTCTGTCTGTCAAGGACTGTAATATGTATCACAGTTCCCTCCCGTACTTATCTTTAGTCCGGTAGCCCCACGGGACTACCCGGACGATGAGAACTTCTGCAGAAAGGGGCGAGCCGGCAGCGTATCTGTCCTCCTGCCGAAACGCTAGCCCTCCAACCGTCAGCATAACAGTGCGCTGGGCGCACCCCGAACTCCTGCTTCCTCCGACAGCATAACGCCTAGCAAACCAAAATAAGCCGCACCTGTCTGGCGCTGTTGCCGGTTAATAAGCTGTGAGTAATCAGAGACAGCTGGCAACGCGCGCACAACCCAGGACTACAGGCGGCCGCTAATGATGCTGGGAAATGTAGTCTTTGCTTCCCCAGCTCTCAAATGCACTTCATTGTGCATAATGTAACACTCCCTGTCTGCCCCATCCTCTATTCCTGACAAATTGATAGAAAAGTTGTTAGAATACCAAAGTCTGAGGAGTGGGTCTGAAACTCCCACACCTGCAGCAAATGTGGAAAATGTTGATGAGGATGATAATATGTCAGAGCACAGCTCTAATATTGTGGAGGAGTTAGATGAGGAAGAAGAGTCTCAGGATGTAGGCCCTGTCTTACCTCTACCTGCTCATAGGCCTCAACCTTTGACCACAGGGACCCTCTCAGGTCCAAATCTATGTCCTGAATTTGTCTCACTTGAAAAGATGAGTCTGGAGTTAGAATTTAAAAGAATCCAGGCTCAAACTGAAACAAAGCATCAAGAGCTTAGACTCAGAGAAAAGGAATTGATTCATGCACTTGAAATGAAAAAGATGTCTCTTGAAACTGGTTCTCCAGACCTATGCAAACACTAAATGGTTGCAGATAACCAGATGGGAGTTGTTATAGATGATCAACACTACCATAAAGGGATTCAATGCTATCAAGGGAGAGCTGAGAGCCATACGACTGATGACTCTTCAGAATAGATACGTCTTGGATATGATCACAGCCATGGATGGAGGTATTTGCACCAAAACTGGAGAGTCATCTTGCACTTTCATGCCGCCACATGATGACAAGAATGGCACGTTGACAGAGGCCATAGGGAAGCTGACAAAGCTACATGTCCAGATGGTAGACGAAGTGGAAGATATTGCTGATGAAAGTTGGTTTGGATCACTCTTTTCGTGGGTACCACAATGGATGGCTGATATGTTCAAGTTCCTTGGAGCCCTGATAGTGATGCTTTTGCTTGGATTCTGTGTAATCAGATTAGCCATTTCACAAAGCAAAAAGACTGCAAAGAAAGCAATAGGGATGAAGATCATGATCGATGTTGAGTCAGGATGGAAAACTAAGGAACTGACAGATGAAGAAATCAGAGATTATGTGAAGGCCAGCATCCATGCACCTGAGGGAACTAAGTTCCTGTACCCAAAGAACCATAAGAAGTATGTGGGGAAGTGGATCTACTGCAGTACAAGTGGACAGGGCATGGTTATGACTTGGAATAAGGATGAGCATGTGAAATCAGCTGGATGCCTGAAGGGAGTCATAACAATATGGGTCCCAAAGTAGCATTTCTTCAGACAAGGATGTATAGATGTGAAGAATGATGGGAGAGTGGACTATGAATCGCCCGGAGTGGCGAGTGCCGAGAAGGAGCCAAGTACCCACACCTCAAGCAACGATGCCAGGTTGCCTATATGCTGGGAACCCGGGTGTGAGACACGTGTAGTGCCAGTGAAGATACCTATACCAAGGAGAATCCTGGAAGCAAGGTTCCCATTGAGAAAAGCATACCTGCATACACAACAATAGGATGGCCATTTGAATGAAATTCCAGAAGAAGTGTGAAAAATGAGCAAAAGGGAAGATTGGTGACATCAAACGAAGTAGGACTAATGCACCCAGAAGAGCTATAGGCACAAGAGAACATAAACATCCTATAGGTGTTAATAAAGTGTCAGAGATAAACAACATTTTGAGCTCAAGGTGAAGATGTTTATGCTACAGAAACGATGAAGATATTAAGTAATTTTACATGTGTACAAATGTAAGAAACGCAAGCAAGCAAAGTATTCTTAAGGCTATCTATGTAGTGAATAGATTGCGTGGGTATGGTATATATAAATGGGTAATCCCTATTTTTTGTTAACGGGGGGTCAAAACTGTAAGAAGGGATTTTCTATGGAGAAAAAGTTTGTGAAAAAACAGATCGACTACCCCTCTCTTTAAGTCCTGTATGGGTCACAGGTGAAGATAAAGGTTAACCTGTACAATTTGTTAGTAAGGTTATCGCCTTTTTGGGAAGAATTGCAAAAAAATGCTGCTAGGTACAAAAAATTCTATCTTTTTAATAGTCACAAGAATACCTAAAAACGTTACAAGCTTAACAAAACATAGCAAACTTAATACATTTTCAATTAAAACATTCAGTCATCATTCATCTATTCTAACAGGGGAATACTACAACTGAAACAGCTTTGTGCATAACAGTGAGTCAAAATATGCATTAGTGACAGGGGAAAAAACATTAGGTTTTCCCTTTAGCAGTCGACATATGTTTCGGCCCTTTGTAGTGTAATGTGCTTTTATACATTAATATATGTATATTTATCCTTTTAGATGTGCTAGTGTGCCTAATGGGGAACAAGAATAATCTACCACAAAGTAACCATTTGTCCTGAAGATGGCCCAACATTTACCTTAGTGATCACTGTTGACAGAGGTGGTACACTACAAAGGGCCGAAACATATGTCGACTGCTAAAGGGAAAACCTAATGTTTTTTCCCCTGTCACTAATGCATATTTTGACTCACTGTTATGCACAAAGCTGTTTCAGTTGTAGTATTCCCCTGTTAGAATAGATGAATGATGACTGAATGTTTTAATTGAAAATGTATTAAGTTTGCTATGTTTTGTTAAGCTTGTAACGTTTTTAGGTATTCTTGTGACTATTAAAAAGATAGAATTTTTTGTACCTAGCAGCATTTTTTTGCAATTCTTCCCAAAAAGGCGATAACCTTACTAACAAATTGTACAGGTTAACCTTTATCTTCACCTGTGACCCATACAGGACTTAAAGAGAGGGGTAGTCGATCTGTTTTTTCACAAACTTTTTCTCGTGAATAGATTGCGACATGCGCCAAACATGACGTCAGAGGTTCATTAAATACTAGTATTTTAAATGCAGCAGAACTCTAAAATATGGTCTTCAGTCACGTGGATGAGTGAAAATAGATAATCATGACATGCTATGCCAACTCCAGGAGACCGAGTCTGCTATACTCCCTCTTATTCCCAGGCACGGAGAACAAACTCAAGGCCAAGCTTCAAAGGGCTAATTGACTGGCAGACAGCAGAGTGATGATGTATAGTAGGCTAATTGGTGGGAATCTATGGTCAAGACAGTCCAGAAGCACCTGGATGCCAGCCTGCGTGCTGCTGGCGTATGCAGAAAAGTACTGACAGGTACAAGGGTGCCAACCTATTATAGAGGGCCACGTAGTAAAGAGCCCTATAGTTTGTGTAACCAATGGGACGTCGTGTATTCGATGATGTTCATAGTGACCTGTATGAGGGGAGGGCTTTGTTAGGGACCCTATCACCTTCCCAGACAAGTATAGAATGTATACCTAGATGTTCCCTTTAACCAATCACTTTTCCAATTAGGTTTTTGTAGTTTGCAACATAGGATGACGTCAGTGCTGACGAGATTTTAGTACATAAACTGCTTTTTTCATATGATTCTTCGAGTGAGAAGATCGAGAGAATCGTCGATGTTCATTGTAACTCCCTGTTTTAGGCAATTGCTAATAAAACCGATATGATTTGTCAACTTCCTGGGTTAGTTTGATTATTGATGTCTTAGAATCTTTTGCATCCCCATCCATCTCAAAGGATTGCTACCTCGTCTTAAAGGGCTTGGTCGGCAACCCCAGTTCACTAGGGGTAGGCAACACAGCCATCCCTTTTTCAAAATCAGTTTGGTCTTGGCAATCCTTTCTTTGAAGAGGTCATTGAGTCTCTCATATAGTCCGTTTGCTTGCGGGTGATGAGCAGAAGAAAACTTGTGCTTTATATTTAATAGAAGCCCTATCTGTTCGAATAATTCATTAACAAAATGCGGCCCATTATCGGATCTCGGCATCGCACACACACCCCACCTTGGGGATACCTTGTGCACTAAAAACTTCGCTGCGCAAGTGGCATCAGGGTGTGTACATGGACCTGCTAGAAAAGGGACACACCACCACTAGTAGATACCTATATCCATTACATACCTGCAGCATATCGACATAGTCAATATGCAAATGCTGAAACAGACCATTTGGTTGAGGTATTACTCTCCTAATCGTTCTCAGTGTATGCCCAGCAGTAAACTTTTGACACACGATGCAGTTCACCATAAATAGTGCAATGTGCTCCAGCAGATTAGGAATTAACCAGTCTTCTGCAACTCTCTCTAGTTGCATGCACAGGGTAATTCAGCTGTTCAAGTGCAACCTTTAATAATGTTACTTGCATCACTGGCTTTCCAGTGCTGTCCTGTCACCATAATGCTTCAGTGGGGGATAAAGAACAGCCCCTCTGTTTCCATAATTATTGCTCTTCCTGTGGTGCGCTGTAGTGATACACAAAATTGCAACTTTGCCAATCAGGGCTTTAGATGACAGCATTAGCCGCTGAAAGCCAATAGTGTATTCAAGGTATGTGCCAAAAATGCTGACAGTAGTCTGTTGTAGCACTTCCATTATGCAGTAGTGAGCTACAAGGAATATGCAGGCCTAGTAGGAGTGATAGGTCACATTATGCAGGCAGGGCGAGGGCCCCGAGCTCTGTAGCTCATAGACAATATTGGAGTGTTTGGAACATTATGGCACCTATATAGCGCTTAGATAGCCAGTCTTAAGCGCTATGAACACTAAACTATGAGTGCATGCCTTTTAGAACTTGCTCTAATAGGGTTAATACATCTCGGCTTCCCCTAGAATATTCTGCCTCTCTAACGGTAGCCCTGTAAACTAATCTCCCTTTCTCTGGGAAGGCACTGATAAGACATTCCTGAGCTTTCGCGCAGATGGGCTCCAGGGAGGGGCTCAGAAGAAGGAGCACAGTGGAAATTAACAGAGTTGGGTTTTTTCCATGAGCCAGCCTATATTTTGCACAGGGAAAGTTCTGGAACTGTGCGTCATGGACGGACAGCACGAGATTATAAAATATGCATGCTCACATGACTCAGGTGGGAGATCGTCCTGTGGACTTGGTTCGAGCAAGATCAAGTGCCCGGAATTGGAGCTCTGACGGCACCCAGCAGCGCTGTCCTCCGAGCGGGGCTTGTTACAGCTAGCTTATGAGGGCCAGGGTCTCCCAGTGCTGATTGAAGGGGCGTAAGACTGTGTTTCTCTATGTTTCTCTATGTTTTTTCTAAGTTCTATGTTTCTCTATATTTTGCATTTCTCTAAGTTTTGTGCTTTGTAATCTTCTCTAACTTGAATCCCAAAATATATATGAAATTCACTGTTTAGAATAAATACTAAAACTTATTGAAGGTGTCATTTGTCACTAGCATGAGTTCACTGCTCAGCACAATAGAACCTGTATTTTGGGCTGAATTGGGTATTTTTTGCTCTCAAAGGGCTGGCCCCGAGGAAGATTTTGCCCATATCAAGACATGCGCTTACTTGAATCTCTATTAGTTGGGTTATTGACAACATATTAAACCCCTCTTGCACTAAAATAGACGTAACTACTTTTTCTTTAATACTCTCAGTATCAAAACTTGAAATTTCTTGGGAATATGCAAGCATTTTGGCTTCTACATCTGTGGCTTCGTTCCCGCAAGAGATAAAATCAGTTTGTTTAGTATGTGCTGCGCACTTAACGACCGCTATGGCCACTGGGAGTTGTAGTGTCTTAATGAGCCTAGCCAATAAGGATGCATGCTGCACTGGAGTGCCGTCTGCATGGAGGTAATCCCTCATTTTCCAATGTGCAAACCCTGCGTGTACGGTTGACATCACATAGGCAGAGTCACTGTACACCGTCACATCCTGACCTTCATGTTTCTCAAGTGTGACAATAAGTGCTACCAATTCTGATGCTTGCACTGAAAAGCGAGACGATAGTCTTGCCCTCGCTACTACTTCAAATCCTCCATTTAACCTGTGTCTTATTACTGCAGCGCCTGAATGCCTTTCACCACTAGTCTGATCAATTTTCGAAGAACCATAAATAAAAAGAATCTCCCCTCCCGCTAAAACATTCTCCTTCACACAGGGTATACCATCATAAAATTCAACATAATTAGCACAGTCATGCACATGATCGTCTTCTTCTTCTGGCTCAGCTATAAAAGTGTCAGGGTTCACTATTTTACATTTTACGATTTTAATCACTGAGTTAGAAATCATTACCTCATAAGCTGAAGCTCTTTTGGATGTCAATGTACCTTTGGGGTTCTCTAAAATGGCTAATAGAGCCTTCTCCACAAAAAAGGGCCATAGAGCTGCCCATGACAATACATGTCAACTTCTCAATCGTGAACATGGCAGCTGCCAAAGATTGTTCGCAAGGGAAGTGTCCTCTCATAGCTGGATCTAAAATTCCTCTGTAATACACCAAAGGTTTGTACATCAATGTGGTTGTCTGTGTAAGCACTGCTGTCGTGACTGTCCCATTGGTTTGCAAAAATAAATACAATTCTTCAGCATAATTGGGAATTCCTAAACAGGGGCTGTGCACACCACGCTTTTTCAATGCTTCAAATCCTTTCTCCATTTTTTAGTTCATTCTAATTTTGTTTTACTAACTTGCACTTTCTTTAATGCTTGCAGAAGTGGATATAAAGTAGAAAAGGAGACACTACAATACTGCCAAGAAGAGGTGTTATATATAGGTCAGTTGATTTCGCATGAAGGAAAGAAAGTGACACCTGAAAGAGCTTAGGTGATTATGAAAACCTCAAAACCAATGAAACATATGCAACAGTTTTTGGGTCTATGTAACTATGTTAGAGCCTGGGTATTTGATTATAGCACATACACAAGACCACTTTAAAATCATAATGTAACTGGAATAAAGCTTACTTGTGGAACCTACCCAAGATGACTAAGGAGCTTTGATTATTATATTAGCCTCTCTATATTTCTTGCCTTTCTCCTCCTCTTGAACTGCCGGGTCTGGATAGCTGTCTTGTCGTGCGGTCTGTCTTGCTTACCCTGTGCTCTCTTGCTCCACCTTTTATCCCTGTGGGGAAAGGAAAGGGCTGTCATGTGTGTGAGATTCAGCTTAAATGTCTGGCTTTGCCTGACACTGGGGTTGGGACATGTTAGGTAAACAGCTCTAGGGTTCGTCCTTTGGTTTTCCTGTCGGGGAAAAGTGTTCAAGTCGGGAAAGGGGAGAGGGAGAGGTTTAGAGTATTCTGCGTGGTAGGACAGGGAAAAGGTGTTGTATGTAATTATAGCCTTTGTCTTAGGGGGTAGGTGATTTCGGAAGGGTTTCGAAATGAGTAGGAAGGTTTGTGGGAACTGTAATTGTGGGTCACTTTCGCTAGTGAGTTCGGAAAGTGACAATCGGAGGGACGGGCTTGGTAGGGTTTGCAGGGCAAACAGGGTATCTGGGATCGTGAAATTTACAAGGGGATTGTGGGATCAGTAGTATATTATTTGAGCAGGTTGGGAGTGCAGGAAATAATCAGTGAGACAGGAAGAATAATGTTTGGGAGTATTCGGAAAGGGAATAGGAAACCAAGGTTTCTTAGAGATGTGATTTTCAAGTCTATAGGAGTTTGTGTTCCTAGGGTATTTACCAAATATGGCGGGGATGTCGGCTTGGGACAGGAGAGATCTAATGGGAGGAGGGGAGGCAGATGTAATACAGCATACAAAGGTTTCAGGGATCTTGCCCTCCTCTCCTTCACCGATGCAATACTGTATCTCCCTTGGGTTATTCCTTCGAGTATAACCCTGTGTTTCCTCGTCCCAGTGAGTTTTTCATGCTCATTCACCCCTAGAGTTGGGATCTGAGTGGATCATCCCTTCGTTGACCACCTGAATAAGGGTTTCTCGAGGTTTGCTATGTGAGATACCCTCAGGTATTTCGCACAAAGTACGAAGGGAAACAGTTACAAAACAGACAGCAAATATTGAACCTCTGGAAGATGTTCGAAGATACAGAGGAGTGCAATGGAGCGCACAATGACATTCGAGGTGCAGGCCCAAGCGAAGATATGAAGGTATTAGCCTGACGTAAAGGGAATACATCCTTTAGCAGCTGATCCCATAGTGGGGTACACTAACCCAACATATGTATCAACCGGCTCCAATTCATGGACACCAGTAACAGACCCACCACCCCTTTATGCCGCCCCTCCAAATGTCGCAGCACACACAGATGTCAATCCAAGTGACCTAGAAATAGCACTACCATCGATGCACACAGAACTAACCAGACTGCGGGGAGGCCTGTGTTGTAATTAAAACAGTTCCCCCAGACACACCGACACAGGAAGGGATGGATAAGTGGAATCGGGAGACTTTTGATTCAGGATAGACTGAAGGAGCAAACTGAAAATGCAAAAGCCCCTGACACACAAGGGCATGGGTAGGCTTCACTATATGCTGTGTGCCCTGATGCACAAAATAACCTAATAAAGGCGCTCCGACCCTTGCGGCGGGCGCAGGGAAATGAATATACGCTTTCAAAAAGCAAACAGCAGGAGTGCCCCAAGCAGTAGCACATATGGAAAGTTCCCTCGGGACCGACACCCAAACAGATAGAAGAGACAGGGTAGACACCAAACTTCACGAATGCCAGAATAGCAGCGGTGTGGACCAAAGGAGGACAAGGACAGTGGGGCGGAAACCTGCAATTCTTTGGGCCGCAGTGGCATGGAGGACCACTGAGAGGATGAGGTGGGTTCAGAGGATCTAGGGGAGTTTAGATGAATGGGACTCAGAGGAGGAGGAATGGGGCAATGCTGGAACTGTGGATAGTGGGGGCATTTCTCAAGAGAGTGCAGAAGCAGGCAAGGAATGGGATATAGTTATGGGCAACAGAACTATGACGCACCACCCCAAGTAGTACCCGAGGGGCTGACTCCCCGAATGACCTCAATTCCATATGAGCAACACCATGATTACACCCAGTTGCCTCCACATACCCCAGGCCCATCCCCTCTCCCATTGTGATATGCCCCACAGGCGATGCAACACTATCTGCCCAACAATAACATCAAGCAGGCAGGGAACGCAAACGCCTTCAGTGGCACGGCCAACGGTACAGTGGCCCTGTACCAAGGCGCTACAGTAGTGGGGGGGAAAGCCTTTCTCATTCCCAGGGACAAGCACATATCCTGACTAGGACAGCCCACAGAGAGCACTTGTGTGTCCAGTCCTGTCAATGACCCTCAACCCAGAAGAGGAACCCTTGGTGGGGGCAGAGATAGGAAATAAGCAATTCATCTTAATGGTGGATTCGGGTGCTGAGAAATCATGCATCAATGAAGGTGAATTCCTGCTACATGGCAAAACTCTCGCCACACAGGGATTCTCTGGTGCTATGTTAATAGTTCCATGTGCAAAGATTTAGATGTAAAGGTGGGAGGGAAGGTAGTACGCACCCCCCTACTGTATTCCAAGAGCTCTCCTGCCAACTTGCTCGGCAGGGATCTGCTTAGCAAGTTGAAAATGACGATCTCATTCACGGACAACAGCATTGTCTGTGCCACGCCATTGATGGCGATGCTCATAATACATGCCATGGCATGTGACATAGTGGTGCGAGGCGTTCCCGCTGTCCCAGACATGTTCATTTATGGCATAAGAGTGCTCGTGCAAGCAGTGCTGCAAATTACCAAAGCCTGTTTCAGAGTGCCAACTGATTTTATGTTCCACCCTGTAGTGTCCCCAGAGTCAGTAGCAGGCACCATACTGTCCCTAGATCTGCAAGGGTTGTTGGTATCTGCCAAAATAATTGTTGTCCTTGGCACAGAAAGCCAGGGGTGCTAGTGGCACACTGTATTATGCATTGATCTCACTGTACCCCACAAGGAATTGACAGAGGCAGAACTTTTTGAGGATAATGACGATGACAGGGAAATAATACTTGAGATTTGCATCCCCTGCAATATCATGCTGCAGTATAGGAGAGTGCAGAGCCCCCTAATGGCTTTTGTCGCACTGCCTCCCTTCATCCAGGGTGACTTAGAGCACGTGTCAACACAATTATGGACAACCAACCCACACGATGTGGGGCTATTAAAAGAAATGACCCCAGTACAGATCACACTACAAAATGGAGCAGTACTACCCCGAGTGAAATAATACCCACTATCAAGGGAGGTGGAAGAAGGGGTAAAAGACATAATACAGGCCTACTGCACCCGAGGATAATAATGCCCTCTACCTTGCCATGCAACACAGCCATATACCCTGTCAAAAAGGCAACAGGGGACAATTGGAGAATGATCTAGGATCTCTGCCCCCTTAATGATGTAGTACAAAAAGAGTTTCCTCTAGATCCAAACCCTGCCTCTATTTTGTGCAGCATACCCAAACAAGTGACACACTTCACAGTTGTCGATTTAAAGAACGCCTTCTTTTCAATACAATTGCACCCAAACTGGGTCATTGTGATGTGTCCCTACTCCTGGTGGGTTGAGGCTAGCCCTTGTGCCCACGCAGATACCAAATGTGCCGCAAAATTTCTGGTCTGCAAGGTTGTACACCGATGGAGCGTGTGTGATGTTCTAAGGTCCGATAACGGCACCCATTTTTTCAATGGGGTCTTCAAATAGATCACAACACTACTCGGCATTAAACACTGTATGTGCTCAATTTATCATTCCCAAGCAAATGGCGTTGTGGAACGAATCAACGGCCTTCTCAAAAGTAAACTTTCTAAACTTTGCACCACCATAAAAAAGAACTGGGTGCATTGTTTGCCTCTGGCCCTGTTCAATTTGTGCACTCAGCCAAGTAAAGACCATGACCTTTCACAGCATTTAACAGGCAGGCTTAGGCACACGCCCATCTCCCCTATATGGAGGGCATCAGATGCCCATAGAGCTATAGCAGTTCAGGGCAAGGAGTTCAAAGAATACTTAACAAATCTAACACATCGGATCAAATGCATCTTGTGACAGATCGCACCACCATAGCGTGTAGCTAGAGATTTTCAATCCAGATGCCCTGAAATGCAAGAACAACCAGACGAACATCGATTGCTTAAAACCACCATATTCAGTGGTTGAAAGAGCAAAATATCTAAACAAGTGTCAGGAAACAACGCTCAGTTGCCAAGCTGAAGGCCTCCTGGGATAAGAGGAAAAGACAGTGGCATTTGTGGGAAGAACATGTGCACAAATATGGACAGAGCATGTCAACAAACTGATGTGGATTGCAGCAATGGAGAAGCCAGTGAAAGTGCACTGAGTGGAGAGCTATGAGCTGTTCTTCCATAGCCAAGGAACACTCTTTGTTGGCTGCAACGAGCGATGCAACAGAACATTGCTGATTCCAGACCTAAAGAGGGGCACGGCAACACTGATGGACTACTATTGGGTGTGTGACCAACAAGTGTACTTGCACCTCCCACCATCATGGAGGGGCTATTGTTTGCTAGCCATGCTACACTCAGCGCTACTTGTAGTCCCAGAAGAACAACTGAAAGAAGGGGCCAATGCCTGACCAACAGTGTGCCCAGCAGTTGAAGAACAAAACCCACTGCCACCACCAGAATGTCACATCCTCCCTGGGAAGAACCAATATGACAAACTGCGAAGAAAAAAGAGAACATCGAACAATCTAAAGACTCATCTGCACTGCTCGAAGATATACTCGAAGAATACAAGTTGTTTAGCTCAGTTGAAACTTTCTTTTCATCACTTTTGCTACTCAGCGCACAAACACAAGCCAATGCCAAATGGCTGCAAATTGTGCGCTGGGAACTGGTCTAGTTGGCAAATGATACCGAGCAGGGGTTCATCGTCATAAAGGTTGAGCTGCGCACCATGAGGTTGATGACGATGCAGCACCGTTACTTCCTGGAAATGCTGACGGCAATGGAAGGAGGTGTGTGCAAAAAGATTGGGGGTTCGTGTTACACGTTCATGCCTTCTGAAAATGCAGAAAATTAGTCATTGTCACACGTCATAACTGCAGTACACGGCCGGGGGTCCAACTTAAAAAAGAAGCAGGCATCCAAGAGGAGGATTGATTTACAATAGCATTCAGATGGGCCCATTCCTAGCTGGGAGCACTTGTGAAGATGCTGGTACCTGTCATCGTGTTCATCCTGATTCTTTTCTGCACCTGCCAGCTGGGACTCCGATGTTGTGCCAAAGCAGTGCCTAATAGCGCAATGATGATGGTTTCAATTGGCATTTGAAAAGTACCTCATAGTACAAAGGAGATAGAAATACAAACTGACCACCCTATCCCATACCATATGGTGATGAAGTAGATAGACTATACCATACAATCATAGTTCCTCCCCCTGACCCTCAAAATTATATGCAGGTATGGGTAGATTTAGCAGGGGGTCGGGATGTATCTACATGACGTGCATTCCCGAAGAATACGCACAAGCGGGGAAAGCCTGCGGGATGTATGTAGGGCATGGATACCAATAAAAGGAACACCGCCATATGAAGCTGTGGTGAGAAGGGAAAATGAATGTAAGTATGCAGAGGAATTTGTTACTGTAGAAGTAACAAAAGGGGGGAATGTTGGGAAGGAAATGAGCCTTTCTCACTCCCATAGGCGCTTTAGAGTGAGGCGAATCCCATAGATAGACATGCGATGTACCAGGGCGGAGAAGGCTGTGCTAAGAAACCTGGCACGGACACAATATTGCATAAAGTGTAGGTATATAGACTTAGTGTGCGCATATAAAGTGACGCCACTTTGTAGTTATGGTAGAAACATTCAGTTCTGCATGGCTGCGCAGTAAACATAGGCCGGCAGAGAAATCTGGAAAGGCACAAACGCTGATAGCAGACGAAACCGCGCACCTCATTCCCAAATAAACTTCTGTTTGTTCCTTAACTGTTGCAATTTCTTGTTATCCCAGAGAGGAATGTGCCGTGCAAGGCCATGAGACAGCACCAAGCTCTGTGCGATACACATTCATCAGAGCCTGGCCACCAGCAGACCTCCAACCCCCACCCAGCCCACCAGGAGTAATGGCACCCACCACTGACCCAGTCCAAGACCCCTGAATTCTGCGATAGTAGGTGACCTCAGACCACCATCCATAAACCCATTGGTCATAAAAGATCTAACCGAACACAGTAATACGAAGTATAGGGAGGAATACATTCCAGTTTAAAGCGAGGGTGGAAACCTTGGGTGCAGAGAGTATGATATGAACTGAGCAAAGAATGTGTGGATCAGTATGATCGTGTTCCTCCCCATGTGCCAGTCCCCAGGTTTCCCAGGTGCACCCCATAATGATAGAGTAGTATTATTCTATAATAGTAACTCTGTGATAGCAACATGTGAAGAGCGTGACCTTCAGTACTTGTAGAGCTGAGCCCAGTTGACCCCACATGAGAGAAGACAGATGGACGAGACTGAAGCCAATCACAGTCTAGCATCCCCTATGGAGCAGGCCCATGTATAGGGTCTCACCAACCAACCACATGGACTTTTTCTGCACAGTGATGATGCTGTGATGCCTTATATGCCTCTGCTTGTACTGTACTGATTGGCCTAGAACGTTCTTGAGCAACAGTGCTCTTTGCTTGCATTCTTATTTTTGTAGGATTAAAACAAAACATATATTTGTTCTGGCATGAGCGTACAGGGGTGTGCCTTCAATGATCATAAACCAAGAGCTGAAAGAAGCTTGGAACTTTGTTTTGAACACTACCCACGTTGATGCTGACATCCCTACGCATTGTATGCAGTTAGTTGTGAGGGCAAGTATAGGTTTTGGACACAGACAGACATTTGATTTGGACTTCCTGACGCAGACTATCCTTAGTTTTCTTTAGTTAGGAAAATCCCACTTTAGTATAGGACAATTTAGGCCTTACTCCATCCCACTTTTTAAGTCAATAAAACTTTGTGACCCAAACTTGAACCTGTTGTCTGCGTCTACTTCATGATGTCTTCACACTGTCCTCTGTGTTCCTTTATAGGGTAGGTTGTATTTTGTAGTGTGCTTGAACTGTCTGTTTTGATAATAATTAAGTACAGATTTGTATACAACCTTGACTGGCCAGTCCATTTCATCATTGGGTAATAATTGTATTTTAGCTGTGTTTCAACTAACCAATGATCCACCACCTTTCGGAGATAAGCCTGCTGTTCCGTCCACGTTACCAAAATTGGACACAGAGGTTTATAATTTGCTTGTGTTGCCAATCTGTTCAGATCCCTTCTTGTGTACTAGAGGTGTGGGGCTGATTGATGGTTTAGAAACCCTTATTCATCCCTGGACCTCTAATGCCCCGGAAGTTGATTCGTCCCATTGGTGGCAAGCGTTCGGATCTAGTTGGAGCCTTGAGCACAGCTTAGTCACCCAACAATAAAAGTACTGTTGCAGAAAACGTTTAGTCACTGCTAAGTATTTGTAATAGTCATGGATCTTGACATGGAGACTGTAAAAGGCAGGACCAAAGATGTCCTGCACATCGTATGTCAAGAGAGGAAACTTCCCTACAGCACTAAGGTTAATAAACCTGAGTTGCTGACCAGCCTTCAAGCTTGGGTAGAAGTGAGGGCATTTGGAGAGAAGACCCAAGGGGACGGGCTAGGCCCTGTGTACCCGAATGGACGAGACCTTCAAGAGGGGAAAAATGACTAGAACGACCGCATGAGCAGTGTTTCCCGCCAATCATCTTGGCGGGGGCAAGTGTGGTTTCTCAACACTCGAGAGTGTCCGTGAGGACAGGGGCTAGTGCAGCATCCCACAAGACCCAGGCCTCAGCACAGCCTCTAAGTGGCCCAGTAATTGTTTCGGCTATTAATGAGGTTGCGGCTAGAAAGCTCCTGCTCGAGACAGAAGACTAGTACTAGAAGAACAGAAACAGCAGGACAAGGTCACCATAGAGCGGGACACGGCCGCCATAGAGCTGCGCAAGCTGACGCTTGAAGAGAAGAAGGAGGCCAACAGATCCACCTCTATCGAAAGTAGCAGTAGTGGCTCAAATCAGAGTTTCTGGGATAAGCCCCGGCTGCACATCTCAAAAGACATAGGGCCTCATCACGAGTTGGGCGGTATTCCGGCGCATTTTCCGTCGAGCGCTATTTGCGCTAAGGCCACAATGTCTTTCCGATACAACGCCAGATCATGAGTTTGCGTGCATGCGCAGACAGCCTTGGCGTTAATGCAAATAGCGCCCGGGCAGCAAAAGTGGCAATGAACCCGTAAATCCAGCACACATTGTGCTACCGCCGAGGTGCGGTGCTAGTATTGCGTGCTATTAGTGCCACAGGAAATGCGGCACCGCCAGAATGGGAAATAAAGCAGCTGCCATCTTGGAAATCACAATCTGCAGCCCCTGTAAGCCATCCACTCCTCCAAAGCTTGGAAAATGTCACAGGAACGTACCAAGGGCAAGTCAGCCTTGGACAGGGTGCGAAACCCAAGTTCACAGACCAGGAGTTTGCCATACTTGTTGAGGAGGTTTTGGGACATCATGTACAATTACCCACCAGATCAAAAATAATTGTCAATAGGGCCTGTCTGGCCTACCTCCCCTCCCTCACCCCATCCCTATGTGCATGTGTCCCGACTTCAAGCGCATTTTCATCATCACTCCCATCCCCAGGTGGCAGCCATCAGCATCGGAGGGCAGTGGCCCATGCCTGCGACAGCAAGTGTTGTGCAGCATGGCACAGGTAAGTACAAATTTGCCAACTTTCTCTGGTGCATACATTAATGCTCCTCCCGTATGGTCCAGTCACCGGAAGCGTGCCTTCAGCAATCCAAATGCCATTTACACACAGATGCGTTTACGCCCATGGGCAATGTTGTATGCCCGCTCTGCTGCAGTGTGTGGATGATGCGCAGGGGTCATGAGCCATGTGTACTGCGGGTATCCTGAATCACCTGCAGGGGAGAGAAAGCAGACATTAGGCCAAGGTTGGTTCAATGGGTGTACAAGGCGCAGACATCAGTGACATTGGCAGCAGAATGAAGTATGTGTGTTAAAGGTCCAGGCTATCTCAGTGCAATGTTGTCATACATCCTTCAGCTTCCGGGACAAGCATGGGCTGAGGTTTACAAGCACAGTGTATCAATTAACATGTTTATGCTTATGTGTGTCACACTCTGGTAGTACACGTACGCTACTTTTCATATACCTACTTTCATCGTGGGGTGTGATGTGCAAGGTGCAGCATTCATTCATTGGACTACTTACTGCATGCACCACCCCTGTGTCTAAATTCCACAATACTCTGTCCCTTATTACTGGATGAGGGTACCCTTATGTATGCATGTTCATGTGACATTTTGTTAGGCCATGTGTTGTGACATTCGCTATGGCCGATGTTGCGTTTGCTACTTCGCACAATCATGTACATTTGGCCAGGCATATGACTGGCCAATCAGGGGCCACTGTCGTGACTCCAACTACTCGTGTATGGTGGTTTTGTGGATGTGCCTATATTAGGACTCCATTGGCATGACTGTCTGGTGACCAGGGTGGGATATCTCTTCTGTGTTAGGGTGAGGAGCAGCACTGCGACACACACAAGATGCTTTGTGGTAGTTGGGCTTCCATATGTGAATGTGCTTTCACAAGTGTGTGCCATTCAGAGTGGGTGTGTTCAGCTGTGTGGAATGTGTGCAAGGGTTCTCGTGTGAGGCACATGCATGGAAATGGTGCTGTGCTAGTGCTGCCTGTGTCTCCTGCTGGCATGCAGGGATTCCTGTGTGTATGCCCCCCCCAACAGGTGTAATTTGGCATGCATTTCAGTATACATTTGTACTCACCCAACATCCATGTGTTTTGGCCTCTGTGCCTCTCCATGTGGGCTGCCAGGGTACTGTAGCACAGGACCATGGAGTCGTGGGTGGATCCTGGGTAGCGGGCACAGCAGTGGCTGAAGGTGAGGTCGGGGCTACATGTTATCTGCATGTTCATGGAATGGTAACTCTTACGGTTCCGGTAGGCTGCCTCATGTTCCCGGGGTAGTACTAGTGCTACATGTGTGCAGTCTAGGGCTGCTATGACATTTCGGACTTGGGCAATGGCATGGAATTGTGCTTTGAGCTGGTTGACCTGTGCCCGTGTGGCTGGCAATGCAATGTGCTCACTGACATGGAGCAACAGTGCATCCAGCACCTGTCCCAGCACGGCACTGAAGGTGCACTGGGCCATACCATGCATCATGGCAACGGTGTGTTGGAAGCTGCCAGTCCCGAGGTACGGTAGAATGAACACAAGATTCATGAGCGGGGCACTGCAGTGCTGATGGCTATACGGCTGCCAATGTCAGCCTGGATTGTGTCCAGCAACTGGGCGATAGTTGCCCTGTCCAGCCTGTACTCGGTCACCAGCTGCCCTTCAGTCAGGGCCCAGGGTGTTGGCATGACCCTGCGGATGGCTGGCTGCCTTGCTGCTGCTGGTCTCCTCCTTCTTATCCTCCTCCTCTTCTTCCTCCTCCTGCTCCTCCTTCTCCTCATCCCCACCACCCCCTGTGCTCCCAGGGCCCTGGCCGGGTTGGCTGGCCTCCATAGCTCCAGGCGCAGCAGGTAGATGTCCACATCAAGGCTCCAGGCTCCAAATGGCAGCATGGTGTTGGGAAGGGTGTGTTGTGCATGGGTGGGTCCTTTGTAGGCCTCTGAATTGCATTGGCTTCACCTGGGCTCTTATTGCTGTCTCCTCCCTGCTCCTGCTGGTGTAATGGTGTTTGGAAGTGTCTGTTGTGCATGGGTGGGTCCTTTGTAGGCCTCTGAATTGCATTGGCTTCACCTGGGCCCTTATGTCACGGCTCGCTCCCTTCGCTCCCGTTCCCGCCACTTGGGGGCATGTTTTGGGGTTTCTTCCCTACTGGACATTTCCTCCGAACCTTATGCTACAGTGTCCTGAAGAATTGGGAGCGCTAAAACCTTATTTCCCAAATTACTTCCCTTCCGGATCCATTCCAGGTTTTTGGCAGCCAGCATGCTACTGCTACTTTAATCAAATGACTATGCTTCCCAGAATGCCTGGCTCACTGCCTCACCTCCTCCCTTGCAGGACAAGGCTGGGTGGAGGATAGGCAACACCTGTGGCTGCAGGTGCAGCAGGCGACACGCCTGAGGGGTGTGCTCGTTAAGCAGCTTTAAAAGCCTGTTTGCTTCAGTCCAGCACTGGTCATTGTTGCAGCGTTCCTGTCGTGACTGGTCCCTTGTTCCTGGTCCCTAGTTTTTGTGCCCAGTTTCTAGTTAGTGTTTCTTGTTCCTTGTCCTGGAATTCGTATTTGTATGCCTAATTGATTTCTGCCTTTTGGAAATCCCTTTCTCCCTTTCTCTGTCTGCAGGCAGCCTTTCTCTGAGCTTTCCTTTTGCTGTAGCCCAATTGCCTGTGTTCACTGTTTCCTAGAAATTGTCCTTTGCTACTGAAAGACTTGTTGCATTAATCTTTCCTTTACAGGTTTAGTTTCCTGCCTTCTCACCTTGGTTGGGTGGGAAAGTTTCCCTTTTGTTATCGTTTTCACTGCTCCTGATCCTTGCCTTCTATTGGGATCCATGCCATGTTTTCCTTTACACTTTTACATTTATTTCCTATTTTATTATTAGGTGTGGGAAGCTGTTGTAACTAGCTCCTGTGTGATTATCTTTTGTTTTCCACACTGTACTATTCCTTCTTGCCTCTTGACTTGGGTTTAGGTATTTAGTCATCCTCACTCTTTGCCTTTACTGCCTTCTGGGTTCTTGTTTGATTTACAGGGTTGTGGGTTAGTACTGACTTTTGAGTGGTCTTTCCGGTCCTCGTGAATACGGACATCCAAGTGGTCTTTCCGGTCTTCGTGAGTACTGGCATTCATGTGGTCATTCCGGTCCTTGTGAGTACTGTTTCCAAATTCTTTATTCAGTACCGTCTAGAGTGTCAGCTTACAGATTCTGTCCCTGCTTGCCCTCTACGTGGGCTTAGCGCTGTCAGTATCTGTAATAGCATAGCGGGTAAGGAGTTTGCTGACTTTCCTTTCAGTCATAAGGAGGTTCTAAGTGCTTACCCTACATTCCTTTTCATATAGTGGTATACACGAGTCTTGGGTATTGAATGCACGTTGTTAGATTCAAGGTTGTTTACTGTGTATTTTGTGCACATTTCCCCTGACATATCCATCGCCTTCTTCCTTTCCTGACAGAATGACCAGCCGTTGTTCCTGTTTGAACATGGCCAGATTACGAAGGAAAGGCAGCAAGGCCTCTAACAAGCTTATACAGAAAGCTTCCATTACAATTACCCGTGAAAATCGAATCTCTGCTCCTGACTTAAATGAACTCCTTGACACAAATGGGTATTTACGTGCAAAGTATTTTACCCACTGGGTGGCCCATCCTACATTGCCTGATCCTAGCTCTGTCTTTAATTTTGATCCAGAGTCTATGTCCGCACAAGCCTTAGCAGTGGAAAACAACACACTGCCAGAATTTATACACACAAGTACCTCTGTTATTGAACCCCATGACTCCGGTTGTGCTTTGCCTCAGATTGAACAGTTTCATGATTCAAGCATGAAGGATGGAGGTGTTCCTTGCATATCTTCTGTTTTCTGCCCTCAGTCTACAGCTTACTCCTCTGCACAGGTTCTTACTGTGGTCTCTAATGCCAAGGGGTCTGATGCCAATAGTCTGCTTAAAAGAAACACAGACCACGTCGGTAAGAGAGAGTATAGATCACAAGACCTGCAAGCAGTAGATGACAATATACAATCAGTGCACTTCCAGATGGCTAGGGCAGGATCCAGCCCTGATGCCACCATGCCTTCCCCTGTGCCTACTGATAGGGATGTACAGTTAATGCGGGACATGCTAAAAGCAGAATTTGAGGAGTTAAAACAAGAATACATTTCCTTAAAAGAGGATAATAAGATGTTAGTCTTTTCTGAATACACCTCCAACTTTATCCGTTGATGAAGTGAATACTGTTCAGTCCCTGAGTGCGGAGACTTTTGTAAATCATGATACTTGTCAATATGTAAGATCTATTGGGAGTGAAAGTCTTTTTTCAAGCACAACGCTTATTCAGGGCACAGGTTCTGACAACTGTCCTACCGTTTGTCAGGAATTGCTGTTAGCTGAAGAATCACAAGCCACTCCTTTACCTGAGGCTTCCTGTGTAGCAGTTTGTCATAACTCTGAGCTTGAACACATACATGCTTCTGATTTCCAAACACAATCCACAATGGTGGCATACACAGAATCAGTCACAACTGTAGGCTTAGGTTCTGCCCTTGATCTAGCTGCTGAGACTGAAGTAGACATTCAAGCTGATGTGGAAAACGATGCTACCTCTGTGTTCGCTCTTCCTTCTGCCAATTTCGGTCACTACGAGCAGTCAAAGACAGTGCAGAATTCATGTTTTGATGGACTCATTCCACAGATTACTGAACCAAAAACCCGGCAGGCAATCCCTGAACTGTTGATTGTTAATCAGCCACTTTCAGAAGCTAAGACAGAGGAATGGTCAATTGACGAAATCCTGATTAACAGAGACTTTACTATGGTGATTCCTCTGGTTGATTTTGACTTCTACAAAGGAAGAGACTCTGTGTCATCCACTAAGGAGAGGGACGGCAGGGGTACAGCTCAGACTTTGGTTACTGGTGCCAAGGGGTCAACTGCCTTAAAGGGGCTTTCCATTCCTGAACCACAAGTGTGTCTGTCGAATTCTGGGACTTCAGACTGTCCTCCTACTACCATTGACTCTTCAATAATCCTGTCCACAGCTCTGCAGTCATCGTTGGCACACGTATCTTCGATCAATAAAAAATTGCTATGTCTGCCAGTCACCCAAGAGCCTTCACCATGTACGCAGTCAGAGCCAAAGACCTTGACTAGTTTGTCTTCAGCTAACAAGATGGCTCCAGATTGCATGCCCTCAGCCTCAGAATTTCCTCTGGCATGTCTGTCTTCGGCTACAGTGACTCATCCAGCGGATTATCCTTCAGCCATGGAACCTCCGGTAGCACATCCTGAGTGCCTGTCTTCGGTCCCAGAGCCTACTGCTAGTTTGGCTTCAGTTCATGAAAGACCTGTATCCTGCTCAGCCTCGAAGCCAATATCGGAGGTGCACCTGTCTGCTCGGTTTGATTGTGTTGCAGATTCATCTACTGCAGAGCTACCTCCTAAATCCCAACCATTTATTACGGATGAACGTCCAATCTGCCCTTCTTATGCTTCAGGAGGATCACCAGAAGGCCTGCCTCTTACACAAGCTAATTCTCCCAACTGCTTGACTGTAGAATCAGCACCTCCCGCATATGCTACAACTGAGTCTGAGACTTCTGCCAGAAACATCAAACTGGATCACGACTCGGGAGGGCCTTACATCCTAGGCCGTTGTACTTGCCTGGAGTGTTACAAGGGGGAGACGGATACCATCCGCCATGGCCCAGACATCGAACAAGTAGCCAACCAGGATAACGGGCTGGACGGTTCACATTTGGGGGCCGGTTTGGATCAGCCTCTTGACAGCCTTTTTGTGACCGGATCCCACATGAGCCTGAAGGAAGGGACGGGCACGGCCCCCCAACTGCTGCACCATTCGGGTGCTAGTAGCCAAAGGAAGGATATGACTGCTGCAGTTCAAGATGTGCCCGTTATTGCTCCTGCTGCGAGTGTGCCTGATGTACCAAGTACTGCGTCTGTCACTCCTATCGGTATGTCAAACGTTCCTGCGGTTGTATTCCATGAGCAACGAGGTAGCTACATGACTGACACCAAAAGTGCCAACCTCGTACAACCCATTGGACTTCCAGGCCCCCAAGGCGTGGGACAGATGCAGTCGAACCTTGGTCACCCTCAACCACAGGACTTTAATCAAATGGATGATGAGAGAAGATCCGAACCTCTACCTCGGCCGCCGCCTTCTTTGTCTGAACATGAACATTTCCTGAAACCTGCTGTTTTCTCACCTCCTATGTGTCCACTCTCAGCAGGGGGGCTACCAGAGCATCAATCATTGTCCAAAGCATGTTGCACCAGCCTGCCTCCCTCCGCAATGATGTATGAGTGTTCGCTCCCAGAGACTGAGCTTCCTGGACCTTCCAACTCTGCTTCAGGTCCTGCAAGTCCTTCATGCATTTCTTCGACCCATGAGTCTCTTCCTCACCGAAAACCCGCCTATGGCTCTTATAGACTGCGGCCTGATTCTATTCATTCCAGTCCTTCTGCTTCTGCCCGTGGGTCATCATTTCCGTCAGTGCCACTTCTGAAGACAAAGCGCTCCTGTCATGGAAAGAACATGTTTTGTGCGAGTAACGGCCGCCTGGAGTCGGCCGTGGGAGGGGGTATAGTGTCACGGCTCGCTCCCTTCGCTCCCGTTCCCGCCACTTGAGGGCATGTTTTGGCGTTTCTTCCCTACTGGACATTTCCTCCGAACCTTATGCTACAGTGTCCTGATGAATTGGGAGCGCTAAAACCTTATTTCCCAAATTACTTCCCTTCCGGATCCATTCCAGGTTTTTGGCAGCCAGCATGCTACTGCTACTTTAATCAAATGACTATGCTTCCCAGAATGCCTGGCTCACTGCCTCACCTCCTCCCTTGCAGGACAAGGCTGGGTGGAGGATAGGCAACACCTGTGGCTGCAGGTGCAGCAGGCGACACGCCTGAGGGGTGTGCTCGTTAAGCAGCTTTAAAAGCCTGTTTGCTTCAGTCCAGCGCTGGTCATTGTTGCAGCGTTCCTGTCGTGACTGGTCCCTTGTTCCTGGTTCCTAGTTTTTGTGCCCAGTTTCTATTTAGTGTTTCTTGTTCCTTGTCCTGGAATTCGTATTTGTATGCCTAATTGATTTCTGCCTTTTGGAAATCCCTTTCTCCCTTTCTCTGTCTGCAGGCAGCCTTTCTCTGAGCTTTCCTTTTGCTGTAGCCCAATTGCCTGTGTTCACTGTTTCCTAGAAATTGTCCTTTGCTACTGAAAGACTTGTTGCATTAATCTTTCCTTTACAGGTTTAGTTTCCTGCCTTCTCACCTTGGATGGGTGGGAAAGTTTCCCTTTTGATATCGTTTTCACTGCTCCTGATCCTTGCCTTCTATTGGGATCCATGCCATGTTTTCCTTTACACTTTTGCATGTATTTCCTATTTTATTATTAGGTGTGGGAAGCTGTTGTAACTAGCTCCTGAGTGATTATCTTTTGTTTTCCACACTGTACTATTCCTTCTTGCCTCTTGACTTGGGTTTAGGTATTTAGTCATCCTCACTCTTTGCCTTTACTGCCTTCTGGGTTCTTGTTTGATTTACAGGGTTGTGGGTTAGTACTGACTTTTGAGTGGTCTTTCCGGTCCTCGTGAATACGGACATCCAAGTGGTCTTTCCGGTCTTCGTGAGTACTGGCATTCATGTGGTCATTCCGGTCCTTGTGAGTACTGTTTCCAAATTCTTTATACAGTACCGTCTAGAGTGTCAGCTCACAGATTCTGTCCCTGCTTGCCCTCTACGTGGGCTTAGCGCTGTCAGTATCTGTAATAGCATAGTGGGTAAGGAGTTTGCCGACTTTCCTTTCAGTCATAAGGAGGTTCTAAGTGCTTACCCTACATTCCTTTTCATATAGTGGTATACACGAGTCTTGGGTATTGAATGCACGTTGTTAGATTCAAGGTTGTTTACTGTGTATTTTGTGCACATTTCCCCTGCCATATCCATCGCCTTCTTCCTTTCCTGACACCTTATTGCTGTCTCCTCCCTGCTCCTGCTGGTGTAATGGTGTTGGGGAGGGTTTGTTGAGCATGGGTGGGTCCTTTGTAGGCCTCTGATTTGCAATGGTTTCACCTGGGCCCTTATTGCTGTCTCCTCCCTGCCCTTGCTGGTGTAATGGTGTTGGGGAGGGTGTGCTGTGCATGGGTGGCTCCTTTGTAGGCCTCTGATTTGCATTGGTTTCACCTGGGCCCTTATTGCTGTCTCCTCTCTGCTCCTGCTGGTGTTATGGTGTTGGGGAGGGTGTTTTGTGCATGGGTGGCTCCTTTGTAGGCCTCTGGTGGGCATTGTTTTCACCTGGGCCCTTATTGCTGTCTCCTCCTTGCTCCTGCTGGTGTAATGGTGTTGGGGAGGGTGTGTTGTGCATAGGTGGATCCTTTGTAGGCCTCTGATTTGCAGTGGGTCTACCTGGGTCCTTATTGCTGTCTCCTCCCTGCTCCTGCTGGTGTAATGGTCTTGGGGAGGGTGTGTTGTGCATGGGTGGGTCCTTTGTAGGCCTCTGATTTGCAGTGGGTCCACCTGGGCCCTTATTGCTGTCTCCTCCCTGCTCCTGCTGGTGGAATGGTGTTAGGAGGGTGTGTTGTGCATGGGTGGATCCTTTGTAGGCCTCTGATTTGCAGTGGGTCCACCTGGGTCCTTATTGCTGTCTCCTCCCTGCTCCTGCTGGTGTAATTGTGTTGGGGAGGGTGTGTTGTGCATGGGTGGGTCCTTTGTAGGCCTCTGATTTGCATTGGTTTCACCTGGGCCCTTATTGCTGTCTCCTCCCTGCTCCTGCTGGTGTAATGGTGTTGGGGAGGGTGTGTTGTGCATGGGTGTGTCCTTTGTAGGCCTCTGGTGTGCATTGTTTTCACCTGGGCCCTTATTGCTGTCTCATGTGTTCTTTTACCTCCAGCATTTGGGCAGGGGTATTCTTGGCAGTTTTCCCACTGGTTTTCTGGCGCTAAGAGCACCAATGCCGGACTTGTGATGGCTCTGTGATAGTGCGAATGGATACTGGCGCTATTACAGTCGGCGCTATTACAGCCTGCTGTACTACCGCTGGCTGTAATAGCGCCGGCGGGATTTACAGTCGTGATCCGGCGGAGCAGTATTGGCGGCACTAATACCGTTTCCGTTGGATTTAAGGGTTACCGCCCAAATCGTGATTATCCCTTTAGTGCAGGCTTATGAAGTGGGGAAGTATATTTTTGACTGGTTTGAAGTACTCGAGCTGGCCTTTCAGCTACACGAGGTGGATGAGGTACAGTGGGGTGCAGCCCTGATGAGTCGCTTACTGACACCAGGGACTGATGCAATTCTACAGCTAACTCCTGAGGAAAGGCCAGTTCATTAAAGCACTAAGTCTGCACTCCTCGGGAAGTTCTGTAAAACCCCAGAACAGTATCCCAAGTGCTTCAGAGAGCTCAGCAAGAAAATTGGGCAGACATTTGAAGCGTTCACACACTTGTCGTTGAAATATGCGGGCGAGTGAGTGTCTGGTAACATATTTGACACATTTAAAGGGATGTACAATTTGATTGCGTGTGAGCATGTATTGAAAAATTGTGATGTTGATTTACCCCAGCATCTTGTGGACAAGACTGTCACAGACCCAAGGGACCTTGCAAAGGATGCCGACAGGTTAGTGAGTACTCGAGTCCAGAAAAAGCCTCAGGCGAGCACACCCAAACAGGAAGAGAAATCTGCAGACAAAAAAGTAGACAAGGATGGGAAGGACAAAGGTCCAACACAATCCTTTTCGAAGTCAGGTCCCCAAAAGAATGAAGGGAAATTCCAAAACTCTAGTTCAGCTGTACACACCGAAAAGAAGAGTGTAGGCACCCCTAACACTGGGCCACCTGTGTTCTGACCACCCAAAGGTTGTTTCGTGTGTAAGGAGTTGGGCCATAGGAAAGGGGATCCTGCTTGCAAGGGCTTACCCAAGCAAGCCATAGTGAATGTTGGACTCGTGGAAGAAGCCATCATTAGTGTGGGCCTCTTAGAAGAGGACTCCTTACTAGGCCAAGGAGTGGCCGAATGTGGATTGGTTACATTGAGTGGGAACGGTACTGGGTCTCCAAAAGAGACCCTAGTACCCAATGATACTCAACTATATATGGAACATGTGTATATCAATGGACACAAATCTCCTGCGGTCCAAGATACCGCGGCTAGCGTCACTACTGTCACCCGGCAGTGGGTACAGCCAGGCCAGTATATTGATGGGCCTGATTTGTGCGTCAGTGGGTTTGACGGAAAGAGTAAGTGCCCCATGGCGATAGTAGAGTTCAGCTGGCAAGGTGAAACGACCCAGCGCTGTGTGGCAGTGAAAGACTCCATCCCTGTCCCATGTCTGTTGGGCAATGATCTTCCTTATCCTGAAATAGTCACAGCAGCTACACGAACAAGGGTCAAAGAGAGCGCCAGATTGAACACTCTGAGGGCATTGGGGCCTGGAGTGCTTCCAGAGGGCTTGTTGGAAGGACCAGTGTGGCCGGTAGCCCCTAGTCCAGCTCCATAGAATACAGAGTCGCCTACTCCTGTGGGAGAAGGGCTAGTAGCAACTGAGAACCCGACTTGGGTATCAGGGGACACAGTGACTTGGGGGGGTTGCCTGGCACAGCGAAAGAACCTGAGGTATTTGTATTTTATTTGCGTTTTTCCTTAAACTAGAGGACCAGGTGGGCGCCTATCTGAAGGGCCTGCCCAAGTTGGATGAGTTCACATCAGCTGTGGGCCCCGGTCAGTCTGACTTCTTCACAGCCCAGAAAGAGTGTCCCACTCTGGCGGGTCTGCAAAAGGTGGCAGAGGAGCAGGGTAAGGGCGAGGCCCCTGGACTGTTCAAGGTGTACTGGGAGGATGGACTTCTGTACAGTGAGCCAAAGGATAATGAGGGCAAGGGAACCAGAAGGTTAGTGATCGCCCAATTTCACAGAAAGTTCCTTTTGGATTTGGGTCACCAAATTCCTTTAGCGGGTCACTTGGGAGCGACTAAGACATCAGACCGGTTGTCTGCACACTTTTACTGGCTGCAGTTTGGTGTAAAGTTTAAGGAATTTGTCCGGCTTTCCGCGAATTGTCAAGCATCTGGCAAGTCAGGTGGGGCCACAAAGGCCCCCTTAATTCCACTACCCGTGGTTGGGTGGCCTTTCGAGAGAATAGGCATGGATATTGTCAGACCTTTGGTAACAGATATATCTTGGTGGTGGTAGACCACACCACAAGATACCCTGAGCATCAAAGCCCCAGTGGTTGAGAAGGATCTGATTGGGATATTCTCCCTGGTTGGAATCCCCAAGGAAGTTGTTTCTGACAGCGGAAACAACTTTATATCAGTGTATATGAATGCCATGTGGGAAAAGTGTAGAGTCACCTATAGGTTCTCTACATCCTTCCATCCACAAACAAATGGGCTTGTTGAGCGGTTCAACAAGACCCTGAAAAGCATGATAGGTGGCTTGGAAGAGCACCTGAGAATACAATGGGATATTCTCCTGCCATATCTTCTGTTTGCCTACAGGGAAGTGCCACAGAACGAAGTACGGTTTAACCCCTTTGAGCTTCTGTTTGGATAGCCTATATGAGGTCCCCTCATTCTAGTGAAAGCGCGATGGGAGGGCAACCCCTCATTCCCTACGCGAGATGTGGTGAACTATGTTCTTGGCCTTGGGTCTAGAATGGCAAGTACATGGAACAGTCGACACCTGAAGGCCAGTCAGGAGCTGATGAAGCACCGGTACGACCAGAAGGCCACAGCGACAGTTTATTCTCCAGGTCAGTGGGTGTGGATTATGGAGCCTGTAAAACCCAGTGCCCTTCAGGACAAGTGTACTGGGCCTTACTGGGTGTTAGAAAAGGTCAGTGAGGTGAATTAACTCATTGACGTGAAAGGACCTAAACAGATGTGCAGGGTCTTTCACGTCAACCGGTTAAAACCCCATTATAGCTGGGGTGACATGAACATGGCATTATTGACTGACGGAGAGACTGAGGAGACTGATCCCCTCCCCAGACCTCTTGCACACTGAAGCCACAGATGGGTCAGTTGAATGTGTCAACCTTGCAAAGGACCTGTCAGAACAGCAACAGACAGACTGTCACCGTTTACTGGTCTGTTTTCTCTTGACTCCAGGTCGTGCAGATTGGTGCACCCATGATGTGGACACTGGAGACAGTAGGATTCACCGCATGTCCGATAAGGTTAGGGACACCATCAATGAGGAAACTTCCAAGATGTTGTCAATAGGGGTGATAGAGCCAAGCCACAGCCCCTGCGCTAGCCCAGTGGTACTGATCCCTAAAAAGACCAGCGATGGGAAGACTGAAGTAAGCTTTTGTGTGGAACTACAGGAGGCTCAATTCTGTCACGAAGACAGATGCTCACCCCATTCCTTGGGCACATGAGCTCATTGACAGGCTTGGCATTGCCAAGCACATGAGTACCTTTGACCTCAACGCAGGGTAGTGGCAGGTCAGCTTGACAGATGTTGTGAGAGAGAGGCCAGCGTTCTCAACCCCGGACGGATGTTATCAGTTTACTGTGATGCCCTTCGGATTGAAGAATGCCCCAGCCACTTTTCAGCAGATGGTTAACCAAGTTTTGTCTGGTCTGGAAAATGCCAGTGTCACCTATTTAGACAACATTGCTGTCTTCAGCCACACCTGGGAGGATCACTTATCCCACCTGAAACAAGTGCTTCAGGCGCTGCATAATGCAGGCCTCACTATGAAGGCCATGAAGTGCCAGATAGTGCAGTGCACAGTGACTTACCTGGGCCACCTGGTCAATGGAGGTAAGAAACAACCTCTTGAAGCAAAGGTACAGGCTGTGAAGGATTGGGACATCCCCACCACACAGGCACAGATGAGAGCCTTTTTAGGTTTCACCGAGTACTACCGATCCTTCATCAGAGGATATGGGACCATTGCCAAGCCCCTGAATGATGTAACCTTCAAGAAAATGCTGAAGAAGGTCACTTGGACCCCCGCCTGTCAAGCCTCCTTTCAGGATTTAAAGGATGGATTGTGCAGGGCCTCAGTTCTGAAAACGCCAGACTATCCTCAGGAGTTCATTATCCGGACAGATGCCTGTGATTTTGGGATTGGAGCTGTGTTAGCACAGCTGAAACTTGAAGGGGTAGAGCAAGTGGTCGCCTGCATTAGCAGGGGGTTGACGGATAGGGAAAGGAACTGGGTTGTCGTTGAAAAGAGGCATATGTGGTTGTTTGGGCCGTAAAGAAGGAGAAACTCTACGTCTTTGGGTCTCACTTTATGATCCAGACAGACCACCGGCCTCTGCGATCATTAATGGCCATGCAAGGGGGGAACCCAAACCTTTGTATTGGGCCATATCTCTACAGGGATTAGATATGGACATACAGCACACGCCAGGCTCCCAGCATGGACATGCAGATGGCCTAGTTTTGATGACAAACCAGACCCTCAGTAGGGTGGTGGTTCACATGTTGAGGTTGGGGGGGGCATGTGAGGAGTTCAACCATCAGCCTGGGCTTTTTTGAAATTTTTTAAGAAATAGAATGATGGGAGATCAAGTTCAGAAAATGTGTGTGGCTAATTCGTACACATTTTCCTATGCTCGCCGCACATTAAACACATAGTCAACTGTACTCTGAGGGGACACAGCCTACACATACAGTCCTGCCTGTCACATTTAGCTGGAATGGGGTACATCAAAGCATCTGAGGAGGTGGGAAGGCAACACCTTCCTCCTGCCATGACCAGCCTAATTAAAACATTAAATGCTCCATGGATCTGCCCTGCCTATTGTTAATTTCTGTGTGGTGGCAGCACATACTGATGAGAGTTAAACGAAAGCAGGCCTGTGAAGAACTTACACAAGGGACAGGAACTAACACCTCTATGATATGGAATGTGTCACCTTGAAGCTATCTCCCACCCCTCTGTAAGAAGGGCAGTGAATGCAATGTATGGGACAACTGTTTACAGTAGGCAACCCCTGCAGGGAACCCACTTTCAGTGGGAAGAAATATGTGATTTGATGGAGACAGAAAGTCTGTGCTCGCCGCAAACTTCAAGGCAGATATGCGCTTTGATCAGGAGTCACAGAGAGCTCAATTAACCAGAGAGACACTTTGATCCACATCAGACAAGAATATGGGTGGGACTTAGTAGTACAGGTTGTCACCTCCTATCTTTCTTGTTGCAAGGCACTCTGGTTATGACCTCACGCATAACAGAAGATTGTTGGTGGGGACCCAGGATTAGTTCATTAAGGTGGGCTTAGCCTGCACCAAGCACTAGCCCCCATTTGGCTTTAAAAGAGGGTTGAGTCCCTCTTTTGGCAGATCATGCGACGACTTCGAAAGGAGTAAGAAGAAGGACTCATTTGGACCCTGACTGAAGTTACAGTCTGCCTTACAGCTTTCACCAGTGAAGGAAGGCCAGGAATTCCAAGAGGAAAGCAAGATACCTCCTCTAAACATCTCCCAGGGAATAGAGGGAGATACCAAACTCAGAGTACCCGCCCAGCAGCTCATGAACCGGTACACAGCCAGCACACAGCGTACCCTGCTAGGTTCTTCCAGCAAACTTCTTAGGTTGGCAGTGCCAGACAGTCACTGAACAAAGGACAAGGTTGTTGCATGCAATCGCTCTCCTCAGCTTTGCGCCGTCCACCTTAAAGGACAACACGATCCCTGCGAAGAAGCTAGGAGGAGTGCCACAACAAGCATCAACCAGCGTCCATCTTTTAAGGACATTTTCAAGGCAGTCAAGCCCTCAAACTGCAACCGGCTGCACCACGGACTGTTGTGACGCTGCAGTCACTGAATCCGTCTGAGACGCCTTGACCAGCGTGCCAGATCTGCCAACCAGCGCAGAGACACTGATTCTCGACCTCGAGCCGCAGTGTAGGCCAGCGTGCAGCCGTCCGTCCAGCCTCGCTTGCCGAACCTCCTGCTGCCTCATATCCGCAGTTGTCTCCTGTCTTGAACTCTGTCGCAGCAGCTGCAAAGCGTCCTGGAACCGCCTTGACTCTGTTGAGCACCAAGAACTTCTTCAGCACCAGGTACATTGTGTTTCTGCCCCCTTGGTTCTTCTCCGAAGGCCCCTAGAGACAGTTTCGACCCTTTGCCCCCTCGGTGCTGGAACGGAATAGCCTTGAAATGTAAGACTGATTGCTTTAGCAACTACCCTTGTGTCAGTATCCAGAGTGCATCCCTTTCCTTCGTGACTCTGCCTGTCCTCTGTGTTCCTTTGCAGGGTGGGGTGTATTTTGTAGTGTGCTAGAACTGTCTGTTGTAGTAATAATAAAGTAGATATTTTTATACAACCTTGAATCGCTGTGTTGCAACTAACCAACGATCCACGACCTTGCTGAGATAAGCCTGTCGTTCTGTCCACGTTACCAAAATTGGACAAGGAGGTCTAATAATTTGCTTTTATTCCAATCTATTCGGATCCCTTCTGGTGTACTAGAGGTGTGGGGATGATTGATGGTTTATAAGCCGATATTCGTCCCTGGGACACTGGTGCCCTGGAAGTTGATTCGTCACAATTACCCCATTCCTTATAAGGTCATCAGCTGGGGTATCGCTTCTTCTCTGATCTGAAACTACATCAACCCATTACTTCTCTCTCTTCGCCTGCCAGGATTCCCCTCTTCAACATCTGGAAAGGCTGCCAGTTTACGCTAGCAAGGATCCCATCTGCACGCTACCCGGGGGCTGGCTGGATGCACACCGAGCCCTTCATGGCACAGCATCTCTTTATGCCCACTCCTGGATAAGTCACTCCCCCTGTGCACTGCCATGCTGCTAGTCAGGTATTAGACCACCCACCCCCCCATGCCCCCCCCCCCGGTTACTGAGCCTGCGATCTCAAGCTCTGCTCAGGCTCCTTGTGCGGTCTCCTGCTTCCCTGCCATCTCAGTACTGGCCCCAGTACCTCAGGCTGGCACCTCGCCTCCCGGGGCCGTGCCCCTCCGACCCGGCCACACGCCCACCCTCCCATCCCCTGTACACGGAGATTTCCATGCTGTTTCATAATCCTCTCTTAAGGTGGGGGCGCGCTCTCAATAATAAATACGGTAAATATTGTTCTCTGTGCGCTTTAAAGGAGCCTTTAAAGGGTCGGTGTTGACCTACTGCTGACAACCGTGGGTTCTGGGGGTCTGGTGTGTTGTGCCCCTTTCGTTTTCACCGTACACCAGAGGAATAGTGGGATATGCTACAGTCTCCAAGTCTTGTGCCCCCGCCCTCATGCTAAGGTGGGGGAGGGGTGCATATACGAGTAGGTGCCCACTGCCCAGCACCAATCGCTGGGCCTTTCCCACCGCCGAAGTCCCCCAACCACCCCCCTCCATCCTGAATGCCGTGAAGGTCATTAAGGAAGCCGCACAAAGGGTCCAGTGTCCATCACAAAGGAAGGGAGGACTATAGAGGCTCTGATGGCAGCACACCCCCACCCAGGGATCAGCCGAGCCCCCAGGGATCAGAACGCAGGCCCCCAACTCCTTCAATGCATAACAAGCCCTGCGCCAATCCCAGAATCAGCCGAGCTTCTGGGATCAAGGGAGCCCCAGTGCAGGCGATCAGGGGAGCCCCCATCCAGGGATCAACTGAGCACCCATCCCGGTATCAGGGGAGCCCCATCCAGGAATCAGGGGAGCCCCATCCAGGGCATAAGGGGACCCGCATCCAGGGACCAGGTGATCCCATCCAGGGATCAAGTGAACACCCATCCAGGAACCAGGGGAGCCCCCAAACCCAGGATCGGGAGAGCCCCACCAAGGGATCAGAGGAGCCCCCATCCAGAGATCAGATGAACCCCATCCAGGGATTAAGTGATCCTCATCCAGATATCAGGTGATCCTCATCCAGGGATCAGGGGAGCCCCATCCATGGATCAGGGGAGGCCCATCCAGGGATCAGGTGAGCCCCATCCATGAATCAGGTGAGCTCATCCAGGGATCAAGTGACCCCCGTCCAGATATCAGGTGATCCTCATCCAGGGCTCAGGGGAGCCCCATCCAGGGATCAGGTGAGCCCATGTACACGGACCAGGTGACCTCATCTAGGGATCAGGGGAGCCCCATCCAGGGATCAGGGGAACTCCATCCAGGGATCAGGTGAGCTCAATGTAGGGATTAGAGAAGCCCTACCCAGAGACCAGGGGATCCTATCCAGGGATCACGTGAGCCCGTATACAGGGATCAGGTGACCTCATCTAGGGATCAGGTGAGCCCCATCCAGGGTTCACGGGAGCCATATCCAGGGATCAGGAAAGCCCCATCCTAGGATCAGGTGAGCCTCATCCTTGGATAAGGGGAGCCCACACCCAGGGATAAGGAGAGCCCCAATTCATGGATCAGGTGATCCCCATCCAGGGATAAGGGGAGCCTCGTACAGGGATTAGATGAGCCCCCATACAGGGACCAGGTGACCCATGCAGGGATCAGGGGAGTCCCATCCAGGGATCAGGTGAGCTCCCATACAGGGATCAGGTGAGCCCCATCCAGGGATCAGGTGAGCCCCATCCAGGGATCAGGTGAGCCCCATCCAGGGATCAGGTGAACTCCCATACAGGGATCAGGTGAGCCCCATGTAGGGATTAGAGAAGCCCTACCCAGGGACCAGGGGATCCTATCCAGGGATCACGTGAGCCCGTATACAGGGATCAGGTGACCTCATCTAGGGATCAGGGGAGACCCATCCAGGGATCAGGTGAGCTCTCATACAGGGATCAGGGGAGCTCCATCCAGGGATCAGGTGAGCCCCCATCCAGGGATCAACTGAGCACCCATCCCGGTATCAGAGGAGCCCCACCCAGGAATCAGGGGAGACCCATCCAGGGCATAAGGGGACCCGCATCCAGGGACGAGGTGATCCCATCCAGGGATCAAGTGAACACCCATCCAGGAACCAGGGGAGCCCCCAAACCCAGGATCGGGAGAGCCCCACCAAGGGATCAGAGGAGCCCCCATCCAGAGATCAGATGAACCCCATCCAGATATCAGGTGATCCTCATCCAGATATCAGGTGATCCTCATCCATGGATCAGGGGAGCCCCATCCATGGATCAGGGGAGCCCCATCCAGGGATCAGGTGAGCCCCATCCATGAATCAGGTGAGCCCATCCAGGGATCAAGTGACCCCCGTCCAGATATCAGGTGATCCTCATCCAGGGATCAGGGGAGCCCCATCCAGGGATCAGGTGAGCCCATGTACAGGGACCAGGTGACCTCATCTAGGGATCAGGGGAGCTCCATCCAGGGATCAGGTGAGCTCCCATACAGGGATCAGGTAAGCCCCATGTAGGGATTAGAGAAGCCCTACCCAGAGACCAGGGGATCCTATCCAGGGATCACGTGAGCCCGTATACAGGGATCAGGTGACCTCATCTAGGGATCAGGTGAGCCCCATCCAGGGTTCACGGGAGCCACATCCAGGGATCAGGAAAGCCCCATCCTAGGATCCGGTGAGCCTCATCCTTGGATAAGGGGAGCCCACACCCAGGGATAAGGAGAGCCCCAATTCACGGATCAGGTGATCCCCATCCAGGGATAAGGGGAGCCTCATACAGGGATTAGATGAGCCCCCATACAGGGACCAGGTGACCCAGGCAGGGATCAGGGGAGTCCCATCCAGGGATCAGGTGAGCTCCCATACAGGGATCAGGTGACCTCATCTAGGGATCAGGTGAGCCCCATCCAGGGATCAGGTGAACTCCCATACAGGGATCAGGTGAGCCCCATGTAGGGATTAGAGAAGCCCTACCCAGGGACCAGGGGATCCTATCCAGGGATCACGTGAGCCCGTATACATGGATCAGGTGACCTCATCTAGGGATCATGGGAGCCCCATCCAGGGATCAGGTGAGCTCTCATACAGGGATCAGGGGAGCCCCATCCAGGGATCAGGGGAGCTCCATCCAGGGATCAGGTGAGCCCCATGTAGGGATTAGAGAAGCCCTACCCAGGGACCAGGGGATCCTATCCAGGGATCACGTGAGCCTGTATACAGGGATAAGGTGACCTCATCTAGGGATCAGGTGAGCCCCATCCAGGGTTCACGGGAGCCCCATCCAGGGATCAGGGAAGCCCCATCCTAGGATCAGGTGAGCCCCATCCAGGGATAAGGGGAGCCCCCATCCAGAGATAAGGAGAGCTCCAATTCAGGGATCAGGCCATCCCCATCCAGCGATAAGGGGAGCCTCATACAGGGATGAGATGAGCTCCCATAAAGGGATCAGGTGACCTCATCTAGGGATCAGATGAGCCCCATCCAGGGACCAGGGGAGCCCCCAAACCCGGGATCAGGAGAGCCCCCACCCAGGGATCAGAGGAGCCCCCATCCAGAGATCAGATGAACCCCATCCAGGGATCAAGTGACCCCTGTCCAGATATCAGGTGATCCTCATCCAGGGATCAGGGGAGCCCCATCCAGGGATCGGGTGAGCCCCATGTAGGGATTAGGTGAGCCCCATGTATGGATTAGAGAAGCCCTACCCAGGGACCAGGGGATCCTATCCAGGGATCACGTGAGCCCATATACAGGGATCAGGTGACCTCATCTAGGGATCAGGTGAGCCCCATCCAGGGTTCATGGGAGACCCATCCAGGGATCAGGAAAGCCCCATCCTAGGATCAGGTGAGCCCCATCCAGGGATCAAGTGACCCCTGTCCAGATATCAGGTGATCCTCATCCAGGGATCAGGGGAGCCCCATCCAGGGATCAGGTGAGCCCCATGTAGGGATTAGAGAAGCCCTACCCAGGGACCAGAGGATCCTATCCAGGGATCACGTGAGCCTGTATACAGGCATCAGGTGACCTCATCTAGGGATCAGGTGAGCCCCATCCAGGGATGAGGGGAGCCCCCATCCAGGGTTAAGGCAGAGATCAGATGAGCCCCCATACAGGGACCAGGTGACCTCATCTAGGGATCCGATGAGCCCCCCATCTATTTATTTATTGGATATTTGTAAGGTGCCTATACAACAAATTCTGTTTCAAGGCGCCATAAGACGAAAATGGGGGGGGTGGAGGGGGTAGGGAGAAAGATACAATAACCGTCCTACTCCACATTCAGATTGTGCAAGTGCCGAAACAAGAAGTGCAGGGCTGTCAGAACACGTCCACTCAAGACTCTTGCTCACGTAGCATGGACGAAGAGTTCTTCTGACCAATGTACCCCTCTGAGTGATAGAACACATGGAGCAGTCAATTAGCAGGAAGAAAGGAACACCAGACGTAGGCTGGAACAACTTCTTGAGTGTCACACCAATACGGTCTGCAGAATGTTGTCCAGGTTCTGAGGCGCAAGTGTTTACTGCAACAGGGAACAAAACAATAAGAAGAACCCCAGTGAATGCTATGCCAGAACACTCAAGGAACAGAAGGTCTGATGTATTATAAATCCAAGGATTGAACACAAGGGTTTAGTATCTGTATACTGTCCCCTGCGAACAGGAATGGTATGGTAAACTCAGATGTAATAAACAGTAAGAAAGAGATAAAAGTGTAAACAAGACCTACCAGTGCTCCACAGAACAGAAGGATTCCAAAAACTGCCCAACTGTTGGTCGTAAACACAAAACCTACCCCGACGGCACGAGGACGCCTGGTGCTAGGGTGACCCAGTCATAAGTCCCAGAAGGGGATCACCGGACCCGATGGCACGAGGACTCCTATCAGGAAACCACACACTATCGGCAGTCTCCAGTCACTGGGTGTGCAAGTACTTGAAGGGCTACCAACAGATCAGGCAGGCGGGTGGGACTTAATCCAAGAACCAAGACAGAACAAAATCCAAAATCAATCAGGGCAGCAGATCCAGGTGGTCAATAAGCAGACGAAGAACAAAGACAAACGTGTTCCAAAGAGATGGTCCGTGTAGAACTCCTGGACGAAATACATTCCGAGGAGACAGCAACAAAACCGCAAGACAAGGCAGTACTTTAACAAGCAGGGTCGGCAACGTGATATCAATAGACCAAGGGGCAATCCAAAACACCCAGGAATAGACAAAGGCAAGGTCGGCAACGTGATATCAATAGACCAAGGGGCAATCCAAAACACCCAGGAATAGACAAAGGCAAGGTCGGCAACGTGATATCAATAGACCAAGGGGCAATCCAAAACACCCAGGAATAGACAAAGGCAAAGTCGGCAACGTGATATCAATAGACCAAGGGGCAATCCAAAACACCCAGGAATAGACAAAGGCAAGGTCGGCAACGTGATATCAATAGACCAAGGGGCAATCCAAAACACCCAGGAATAGTCAAAGGCAAGGTCGGCAACGTGATATCAATAGACCAAGGGGCAATCCAAAACACCCAGGAATAGACAAAGGCAAGGTCGGCAACAAGGAATCGAGGAAAGAACAGCAAGAACAAAATGAAACTTCTGTAGCGCTGCAATCAGAAGCACCGGGCTAAGGAAAGGAGCTTCCTTATTGGCCACAGATGTCACGTGATCGGGAAGCGACGATGCTTGAGTGTAACGAGGAAGCTAGTCTCCATGGCAACCTCCAACGCTCCAGCAGTCGGGAACGTCCCGTCACAAAGACCTGTGATCGCAAGTTCCCAACTGCGGAATTGGTGCGCCCCTTCCTGCTATGGTAATGATTTCTGAAATGAGCAGGAGCAAGGGGGGAGAGCGCCAGTCTGTGCAAAAACAAGTGCTAAGGTGGGAAGGGAAAAGGAGGAAGAGGCGAGGTGCAAGTGCTAAGGGGAGGCCAGAGGGCAAGTGCCAGGGAATGCAGATAAGTGCAGGCAAGCGGAGACTGGGCAGGGGGTCTGGAGGGAACCAGGCAACCAGTCAATGAGGCAGAAGAAGGTGTTAGCAGGGGAGGGTGATGTTAGGAAAGATTTCCCTTAGGTGCAATTTTCCCTCCATTTGTGAACCCCCTAAACTTTTTGCTGTCGTTTGACTTACCTACCTGATTTTTTCCAGTGAAGCACAGCCTTCAGCTGCACTCCTCTGGGCTTTCGCTCATTTGTTATGAGGAAACTGACACATCCTTCAGGCTATCAGTACAGGGAAACTATGTTCGATGGGGTTCCCACATGGTTTTCTGAGAGTTTTGATTGCCCTCTATGAGGATTCTGAGATTTGCGTGAGATTGAACAGGGATGGGGACCTGTCAGAACGTATTAATACCTTTACAGGTCTGAGACAAGGATGTAATCTGGCACCCTACATGTTCCATCCGTACGTGTCTGACGTTGTAAACTACTTCGCAGGGCTGGCCTGATCGCATCTACTCTTGGGGTGTTGAGTGTGGAATGGCTGGCATAAGCAGACAACTTTTTGGTATTCAACAACTCTTGGACTGGTCTACAACACCTATTGACTAAGTTCTCTGCGTTTGCCAATGATAAAGGCCTTGTGGTGAATCCAAGTAAAACCAAGATACTAGCCATTTCTCGGGGGGAAAAACAGAAAGGAAGGGTCTGGTCTTTGGAAAATAGGGCGATTAGAACCGTGGACTCATTGGTTTACCTGGGTTTGCAGATTACTGTTCTGCCTGGATCCGTAACCAGTAGAGAGTCTCTTTTCAATAAGGAGAAATTCTTGTCCATCCAGGTACTGAAAATTGGTAGAAAGAATGGGCGTTTTTCAATTAAACCAGCTCTTATGTTCTATGAAGAGAAGATCGTCCCGAAACTAATCTATGGTTTGAAGTTGGTAGACGCTAATATCTTTAAGGTTCAAGACCTCATTGAAGCCAAATTATGGCGGCTAATATCTAAAGTGCAAACACGATACCACTGGCAGCCATCAGATTTGAGCTGGGGATTTTGTCTCGATGAGGGCACGGGTGTGGTGGCAATTATTACCCATATTTTCAAAATTAACCAATCCAATTCCAGACACTCTCTAAGAGTCACGGGGAAAACAACTCTCTGCTACTAAGAATAAGCATGACTTCCTTTGCTGTTTGGAAGAGAGGGCCTTGCAATCCTGGATAACATGGCGATGGACAGGGCTTTGTTGTTGGTGAATCTCGTGAGAGTAAAGAAAGCCTTGTATGACTACGGTTGGGTCTGCACAACGGATGCTTTTCATTCGTATCCATCGCTGCACAATTTAGCATTTGATCATTGAAAGCGGGGGGCTCCATCATTGATTCTCTCACAGTTGCCTAATAATTACTACAGAATGATCTTATTACGTTTAAATTGGAATCTCCTACTAACTAAAGAGATCTTGTTAAGAAGAGGAAGAATCTGTGTCGGAAACTAACTGTAGATTTTGTAACTTGGTACCAATCGAGACCGTAGAGTCTGAAGCATTAAATAGAACTAGGATGAAATATTTCCTTAAAACCTCCAACCGGCCCCTTAATGGAAGCTCTCGGAATTGTGACTATATTTGGAATAGATGTCTCAACATCAACTCTATTAGCGAGGGCCTGGCTGCGGCTGGTTTGATCAAAACTATGAATTTGATTAAATAAATTGAAGGTATTAATGATTCGATGTCTTTTTTAAGCAATGTGTGATGACAGCTATTTTAATGTGTTTTTACAAGTGTAACTTATCGCTTTGTTCTTTTTTGTTCATTTGTGATTATGTTTATGATGTCTTTCCTCTACTTCATGTATTACTGTATTTATGGACGTTCTATTGGGATTTTTTGTAAAGGTTTCTTGTAAACCAAATACAAATAAAATAAATAAATAAATATGTTTCACTTTGTCTTCAACTATGTTGCCATTTCATGGTAACTTTTTATCTATGTGCAAAGTACCTTACTGTACCGTGCACAGGGGTCCTTTTGTTTTATGGCCCTAGCCACCCTCTAAGGATTTTTTCGTGTTTGTACATGTGTGCCTAGGATGAACTGGTGGCAGCAGTTTACGTTGAACTATTTTTATGTTGTTTTTATGGACCATATTGCGGTTACTGCCTTTGGCCCAAGACTGTGGCCAGTGCCGAAAATGGCTGTGCCACAAAGTCTTTTGTTCTGTCCTTTGGCCATTTTGTCCCTTTGCCTTCCCCCATTTTGAGAGTGCTGGATATTACTTATTTGGGCATGCAGCCTCCCGCGAAAACCGCATCTATTGCAGGCTCCTGCATGTCACGTGTGCTAGTGCCCAGGAAGAGGGTTTGGACTGTCTGGTCTCAATCAACACTATTGGTGCCAGTATGTCTAGTAGCCGTGAATGACTGGAACCACCGTGGACCACGATTGTTCCACGTCTGGCCTGCATGCAAGAGAGCAGATCTTCCATTGGCCATCTGAGATTTGGGCGAAACCGAATCTTGGATAAGAGAAGGGGCTCTGCATCCATTCCAGGTCAATCTACTGATATTGATATTGATATTTTATTTCTATCACGCTCGTACACAAGTGTTTCAGAGCGTGACAAGGCAAGGGAAGGGGAAGAGGGGAGAACAAAAACAACAATCTTACTAGGCCCAGTGACATTGAGAACGCGCAAATGCATGGGAGAGGGGGAAGAGAAGAAGTGCATGGAAGTGGGGAGAAAGGGAGAGTGCGGAGCAAGGAGAAAAACAGATAAATAGTAATACATTAATAAATAATGAAGGCAACAAACAATGGGAGTGCAGCCAGCAAGCAGCAAATTGTTGATTTAAGGCAGCAGGCTGGTTAGGTCTGATAAGTGCAGGAAGAAAAAGGGGGGGACTGTATGGTTACACATACAGACCCCATTGCAATGGGTGGCCCGGAGGCAGTCTGTGAGGGTGGCAGGGTGAGCAGGTACCTGGGCCCGGAAGACAGAGGGTGGCCAGGTGCACGTTGCCGAGAGAGAATAGATCAGCAGGGGTGAGGGGGAGGGGCAAAGGCAGAAGCAAAGAGGAAGGTCTTCAGGTGCTTCCGGAACCGGAGATGGTTCTCCTCAGGTTTTAGAGTGGCAGGGAGGTTATTCCGGAGGGAGGCCCCAGCCGAAGACAAAGATCTACCCCCAGCTTGTTTCTTTGAATAATGACCGACCCTGAGGGAGTTAGAGGTAGAGGAGTGGAGAGCTCGGGCTGGGAGGTATTTTCAAAGGGATAGCTGAAGGTATGTTGGATCCAGGCCCCAGAAATCCATGTGATTCACACTGAACTTCATAAGGAGCCAAGTATCCTCAACAACAAAGCAGATTCAAGGAACCATTGGTGACATACTCAGAGGGTTTGGCACCATGACCCCCGCTGTTGTCCTGTTGGACCCCTGTTTCTTCATTGAACCAAGAAGGCCTGCAAGGGTGCTTCACCCTTTTGGAGAAGCGGGAACAGTGGTCGAAGTGAGTGGGAGCGGTCGGGAGCAGCGCTCCTATACTTTTTAAAATTACCTTGTACAGATCCTATACTTTTATTTTAAAAAGAAACCGTTCCGGAATGGTTTTGTTTTAAAATAAAAGTGTAGGAAGAAGTTGAACCTGCACTTTCAGTGCACTGCACTGAACGTTCCCTTAAACAGCAGGTGCAAGTGTTTGGGGGGTGTATTGTGTGTGGGAAGGGTTGTGGCAATGGGGTTTGTGGGGAGCAGGGGCAGGCCAGCAGGGAACATAATTCCACTACTTCTTTTCGTACACTTCGACCACTGAGCGGGAACAACTACTCTTGGCTTCTCCTACTTACCCCCGCAAAGAGCCTCTTCAGAAGTGTTCCTGGGTCATCCAGTGAAATGTCCAGCTCAAACCCAGGGTGTCGCACAGGAACGCCACCGTCCCGAGTTGAGACTCGAGACTTGGGGAATCACTAGCTTGTGGTCCTGGGCCCTCTGTCGCCAAAACTCGTACCAGCTCCTCTGGGTTGTGATTTACGAGAGTGCACGACGCTGCAAGCATTTGCAGTCCCTGTTTCACCCCACTGTGATGACCATCGTTGAAGAGTGCTTGCAGTTCTTACCTACCATGTCCTGAGACGTGCTGCACCGGAACTATCCTATCCTTCTTCTTCCTTCGAGGGCTGAGAAAAAGTAAATGTCCCGCCATGGACGATCGTCCCGTACTGCATCCGCTGAGAGCCAGAGCATCCTGAAACTGAAGGGTTAACACCTACAGGCGAAGTGGGCTAGCCTGCCAAAGTTTGGTCCGGACTGTGTTGACGGTCGGTGAGTACTTTCCTAACTTACCAGTGGCCCCCTGGCACATCCATCCATTCATTTTTACGCACGAGTGTCCCTCAAAAGATACTGACCTTGGCTGGTAAAGCCTACGCTCCCCAGTTATCCCCTAACTCAGAAAGTCCCTCTATCTGCAAGGGTAGACCCTCTTGTAGGAATAGAAACGTATTCTTCATTGCCTCAAGCCCCTTCCTGAGTAGCTACAGCCCCCTGAAGAGAACCAGCTTCCCGCTTTGAGCACGACTGTGCATTATTAATGAACAACAGTACTTTGAGCGGTAGGCTCCTCACTTCGTAGGGCTGGACTATATAAGTTAGGGATTGTTGATGAAGGACTACCTACATTGATATATGGGCTGAACTAACCCCTTTCTTTTACAAGTTGTGGTTATTCCCCACACCCATCCCTCATCATCAGTATTAGGCTATTTGCAGTATTGTAAATATGTTAACTAGTAAATGATCGTGTGTGCTGTGGTTTAATTGTGTTTTGATTATAAAGGCCTATAATGTATTCTTATCATTCTGTCTCAGAGTCATCTAATGAGTTTTACTGTGTGTGGTCTTTGCGGGCTTCCGATCACCCTCACCCCTCCTGAGACTTAGTCTTGACCGCCTGCCAAGCTTCCATAGTTGGTCTGGTTTGTCCAGAAGGTTCCCCTGTTCCACTAAACTAGGGTGGCCTCCTAAATATCTGCCCACCAGGTCAGAGGTTAGAAATCCATCTTAACAGGGGAGAGTGAAGGAGGGTAAGAGTAGGAGGGTCTTGAGGAGCTTACGGAACTTATGGCGATCCAGGGATAAAGTGAGCCCCATCCAGGGATCAGGTGAGCCCCATCCAGGGATCAGGTGAGCCCTCATCCAGAGGTCAGATGTGTCCCCATCCAGGGATCACTGGACCCCCATCTAGGGACAGGGGAGCCCCTACCCATGGATCAGAGGAGCCCCATCCAGGGATCAGGGAAGCCCCCATCTAGGGATCAGGTGAGCCCCATCCAGTGATCAGAGGAGTCCCATCCAGGGATCAGGGGAGCCTCATCTAGGGATCAGGGGAGCCCCATTCAGGGGACAGCGGAGCCCTCATCCAGGGATCCGGGGAGATCCATCTAGGGATTAGGGAAGCCCCCATCCAGAGATCGGGTGAGCCCCATCCAGGGATCAGGGGAGCCCCCATCCAGGGATCGAGTGAGCCCCCATCAAGGGATCAGGGTAGCCTCATACCTGGATCAGGGGAGCCACATGTAGGGTTCAGGAGAGCTCCATCCAGGGATCAGAGGAACGCCATCCAGGGATCAGATGAGCCCCCATCCAGGGATTGAGTGGGCCCCATCCAGGGATCAGGTGAGCCCCTCCAGGGATCAGGGGAACTCCATCCAGGGATCAGAGGAGCACCCATCCAGGGATCAAGTGAGCCCCATCCAGTGATCAGGTGAGCTCCATCCAGGGATCAGGTGAGCTATCTCTTCTGGAGAACAGGCAAGCCATCCAGTCCAGGGATAAGTTGGGCCATCCCATCTAGGGATCAGGAAAGGCATCCCATCCGGGGATCAGATGATCCATACCATCTGGGAATCAGACACGACATCCCATGTGGAGATCAGATGATCCATCCCATCTGGGGATTAGACAAGGTATTCTATCTGGGGATCCGATGATCCGTACCATCTGGGGATCAGACAAGGCATCCCATTTGTAGATCAGATGAACCATTCCTCCTGGGGATCAGACATGGTATCCCAAGTGGGGATCAGATGAACCATGCCCTTTTCTCTGTTCTTGACTCATTACACTCTGCACACCACACTGAACAGTCTTCTCTTCTCATACTCCTTAATCTCTCTGCCACGTTTGATACTGTTGATCACAAACTCTTGCTCTCTGCTCTCGCCTCTTTTGGTTTTATTGGTTCTACTCTTTTTTGGTTCGAATCCTATCCCTCTCAGAGAACTTTTTCAGTTTCTTGGGCTAGGGTGTCCTCTGAAACATATCCACTCACTTGTGGCGTTCCTCAAGGCTCAGTCCTTGGTCCTTTTATTTTTTCCCTCTATACTTCTTCGTTAGCTGGGGTTATCTCCTCTTTTGGGTTCTTGCATCATTTCTACTCTGATGATACACAGCTCTTTCTTTCATTTCCACACTTTTCTGATGAGATCCACCACAAACTTAGCACTTGTTTGCTGGCCATCCAATCATGGATGTCCGATCATTTTCTTGTTCTTATTGCTGCAAACACGGACATCATCTGACGTCGCACAGCACGATCTCAACAAATTGTAGAAAAAACAGAACTTTTATAACAAAAACTCGTCATTACTGACATCACACTATGCAGCAAACTACAAAAACCTATGATTAATGGTGGTTGGCTTTCAGGGAACATCTAAGTATACGTTCTATAGAGGTGGAGGTTATGATTGGGTATCTTAAGCCAGGTGGTCAACTAAGCCCATCCAAAATATATGGTCATCATCATCGTCACTAAATACACGATGATTAATTGGTTGCACAAACTATAGGGCTCTTTACTACGTGTCTCTCTCTGATTGGTTTGGCACCCTTGTACCCTTCTGGAATATTCCACACGCTAGCAGCACAAGGGCTACCATTCCAGGTGCATGGAGGGTTGGCGTGGTCTTGCCTCCCCACCAATTAGCCCAACATCTATCATCACTCCTACAGTCTGCCAGTCAATTAAGGCTTTGAACTTGGCCCTGCAGAAGTTGCTTTTGCCTGAGAAATAAAGGGAGTGTGGCATCGTTCTGTCTTCTGATTTTGGTGTAGCTTGACCCAAGCTATTTCAATCTCACCCATGTGAATGGAGATCACTCTTTTGAGCCTTTTGCTGCATTTAATTCTATTAAAGGATGAACTCTTGATGCCTTCAGTGTTTTTTTAATACTGCTTCAAACATGAGTTTGTTCTTTTCTCACGTCCATAATAGCATTTCTGACAGGCGTCCAACTCACTGTGACCTCGTCTTCTTAGTGCTGGGCCAGCGAAGCCTTTCGCGAAATTTGTCCTCGTCATCAGTAATTTCCAACTGCGCCACACACTGAAATCCCTTCCCACCATGGGGTTTCAAGCCTTGCTAAAGTGCATTGTGGAATATCCAGGCTCTGTGCATTCCTATAGCTATACATTGGCGCATCGCCGCAATCTAATTCACTACATAGCCAGCCTTATGATTACTTTGTCTGCTTGCGTTTCTGTACAAGTGTAAAATCACTTTGCATTTTCTTCATCGCTTCTGTAGCATGAGCATCTTCATTTCGAGCCCGAAATGTTGCTCATCTTTATCACTTCCTCTTCAGATCTTAGTGAATGTGTATGTTCTTTCATCTCGTTCATCCTTTCTGGGTGCGTCAGTTCTTACTTCGCATGACATCATCAGTCTCCTTCCTTGTTCAAATGCACATTTCTTCTAGCACTCCAGCCAGACAGGCACCATTTCTTCATTCATTTATATAGGGTTTCTCAAACATTTATATAGGGTTTCTCAAAGCTACCTTGTCTCGAAGGTTCTTTGCGATATAGGGATTCTCAATGGAACTGCACGTTTTACCATTTCCAGTTGCCCACATATACGTAACATTGGGGCAATGCTTTGTGTGGGGGTACTTGACTCCACCTCTAGCCTCCCCCCTCTGGTTGATTCATCGACCACTCTGTCATCAACCTTCACATCCAAACATTCTCGTCTGAAGAAATGCTTCTTTGGGACCCATATCTTTATAACTCCTTTCAGGCTTCCAGCTATTTTCACATGCTCATCAACACTCCAGGTAAAAATCATGCATTGCCCATATGGACCACAGACAATCCATCTTCCAACATACTTCTTGTGGTGTCTTGGATATAGAAACGTTGTTCCCTCGGGTACGTGAATGCTGGCTTTCACATACTCTCTGATTTCTTCATCTGTCAACTCTTTGGGGTTGTCTCCAGATTCGAAATCAATCACAATCTTCATTCCTATGGCTTTCTTTGCAGTATTCTTGCATTGTGTGATTATTATTCTGATCACACAAAATCTGACCATGATCATCACCAACAGGGTTCACAGGAACTTGAACATGTCTGCCATCCATTGTGGAACCCACGAGAAGATCGATCCAAACCAACTGTCATAAGCAATGTCTTGTACTTCATCTATCATCTGGACGTGCAAGTTTGTCAGCATTGATATGACCTCTGTCAAGGTGCCATTCTCGTCGTTGTGAGAAGTTATGAATGTGCAAAATGATTCCCTGATTTTGGCACAAACATCTACATCCATAACTGTGATCATGTCAAGGACATATCTATTCTGCAGAGTCATTAGTCGGATGGGTCTCAGCTCTTCCTTGATTGCATTGAATCCCTTTATGGTAGTGTTGACTGTCTGCAAAAGCTCCAATCTGGTTACTTGTAACCATTTAGTATTTGCATCCGTCTGGATCCTGGGCATAAAGATTATCGTGAATATCGATGAAGTCTTACTAAATAATCTGTGCTCATATGGGAATGGAATCAAAAGCTATTGACTTTGATGAGAAATAGTTCTCCCTCTTCAATTGATTCAAGAGCTCAGCAGAACTCTTCTTAGGTGAGCATCTGCTTTTGGGAACACACCAATGTTCAGGTCACTTTTTGCAATCACAAATGCTGGAACATAGACAATCGCTATAGAACATAGTCCTCCCCAATCTCTGGGTCACTTCATGTAAGCTCTGGATCCACAGGCCCAGTAGTGATCCATTATCACTGCTGTCCCAATGCTCATTCCTGGCACATCAAAGGCTCGATCATAATTTTGATTCTCTCCAACGTTCTCGTGTCATTATTTCTAAAGCACAGCTTTGCATTGTCCAGAGGCTCTATCTGTAAGGGACCTTCTTTGTCTTTGACCCACGTCAATAGTTTTGCAAGTTTCAGCCATAAAGGTCTGCATCCATTTTCCACAATGTCAATGGTCGGGTTGGGGTAACCACTTACTACCCAAGCTCTGCATATAACCACACCTTCCTCCCAGTCGTCCGGAGAAAGTACTGATCCCCAGATCTGTCCTCTTTCCTTCCATTTTTGAATTCCTTCTGCAGTCTTTCCTGGTCTTTCAAGTATTCTGTTTACTTCCCACCTGATTCCTCCTCCCTTCACTCCAGGCTGTTTATATCTTATTACATGATTTTTGGTGTGTGCTCTCTTTCTTGTCTTCAAATCTTGAACATAATCATCTTCATCCGGGGATGACCATTCCATCACCCGTGCCAAAGATGCGGTTCAACCCATAAACTAGCCTCCTGCCTGGCAGTGTGCTATGTGAGATAGGCAATGTGCTGTTTGGACATCTATTTCAATGGCTATGAAAACCTTAAACTTCCCCATACTATAAAGCAGGAGTACACATACATAGCATACCTCTTCAGAAGTTTGTTTGCCCACCTCTTTCATATGCTGATACCACACATTATTTCCTAAATTTGCTGTACTGTCTAAATAATTATTTAATTCATAATCATCATCAGTTGCGTGTCTCTTGGGTCTCTTTCTTGCATAATAGTTAGGCAACCAAAGATCATGAAAAACTTGTAAAGCAACGGGAAGTTCAGACCCATTTGTCACAGAATTAGGTGCTTTCTCTGCACCACTGGTGTGGGGACAATCACATAGGCTTTCTTGCAATGTCTAACTCTCCATTAGCTACTGGAGTGGGAAGAATTAAAGGTACTCTTCCTTTCTTTGGACCCATAACATACACAGCAAGAATGATCACGATCAGAAAAACAACAATAAACAATGAGCAAGCATATATCATGCACCAGTACATCATGCTCCACCAACAATGTCTCTCCACTCGTCGCTGTCATTGATCACTTTCTGAAATGGCTAGGTGGTGTATGGGCCACATTGTTTGTCTGTAATTATCTTTAAGTTAAGAAAAAAAACTCTTTTTATTCAGGCAATCTCATAAAATACTCCAGCAGCTGTTGAATCTGCTCCAAAAGTTCCACAAGTAGCTGGCTGATTGCAGGACGATTGATAGGATTCCGAATGAACACAAATGTATTATCCTTACGCCAATGTCATCACTCGACAGGACCATTCGTATGTTCAAAGAGATGTTCAGGTAATTGTGTGATCTGGTCTCGAATAGCTGCCAGAAGACGTCGAATCGCTGGGCCATTCTTAGGATCTTGGACAAAAGTGCGCACATCAACGCAATGGCCAACGAGAGCAGGGTAAACTCTGAGCATAAAGATGAAGACAGCAAGAAGCAGTCTGTGTATGTCGACATCTGTGAGCACCATATGGCCCACCAAAGAGAAACCCGGTTTGGAAAGAGTCGGGAACTGCTCTCTCTTAAATAATCAAACATGAAATCCAAATCTGCCATCCTTTGCTTTTTCTTTCGAACTCCAAAGTCCAAAGCCAACACACTTCTGTGGTTTAAAAACAGTAACTATCTCACTCCTTGCTGTAGCAGATACAAAGAGTGTTTTCAGGGAGGCCACAGTCCAATGTCACCGAATTCATGTGGCTCAAGAACAATTGCCGGTTTGCTCTCCTACCAAGTATTTACAAGAGTGCCTGCAAAGGAGCCACAGTCCAAAGTACTCTTTGTCTATCACTTTGATAGTCTACGCGTCCTTCTTCCTTGTCATCGATCTAGTCTGCACTTGCTGAACTGCTTCTTCCTGAGTTGCATCCAAATGGGTTGGGGGATGAGGGGGTCTCTCCAGTGTAGACTTTCACGTCACCTTGATGAATCCAAGCTTGTCTTCCGTGGACCTTGACTGCTGACTGCTGACGGTGTAACGTTCTCCACAATAAAAGGTCTGCCAAATCTTGTGAAATTTCTGATCAGTGTATGATCTCCTGGAAAAATCTTACGTATAGATAGTTTGTGAACTCGGGTTGCTGAATGGTCTTCATCTGTGTTCTGAGACGGACACCCCGTCCGATTGACTTAATCTGAAACGACATAGATACTAGCCATCATACATGTAAAATAATCATGTAACTCAGTTCCTAACAATTCTGCAGTTGTCTGGGCATCACTCCTAGTCCTTGATGGAGGAGTTAGAGGCGTTCTCATTCACCTCCCTGTAACTAGTTTGTTGGGTGTGAGGTGGTGGTCTGAGCCAGGCTGATTTCTCAATGCACATAATGCAAATGGCAAGCAATGCAGCCACCCCTTCTTCAGTGTTAGCTTTAATTTGGCTATCCTTTCCTTGAGCAGACCATTGAATCTCTCACATATCCTGTTCACTTGCAGGTGATAAGCAGAAGAAAACTTGTGTTTTATGCTGAGCAACACACTAATTTGCTCGAAGACTTCATTCACAAAATGGGGGCCATTATCTGATCTCAGTACCTCACATACTCCCCATCTAGGAAATAATTCTCAGACTATAAACTTTGCAGTGCAAGTGGTGTCAGAGTGTGTGCATGGACCTGACTTGATCCACCTTGAGAAGGGGCACACCACCACTATCGTATACCTATAACGATTACAGACCTGCAGCATATCAAGATAGTCAATATGTAAATGCTGAAATGGACCATTCAGTCGAGGGATAACTCCTCTGACTGTTCGCAGCATGTGCCCAGTCGTAAACTTTTGACATACGATACAATTTACTACATAAAAAGCAACCGTGTTCTAACAGATCCGGCATGAACCAGTCCTCCGTAATGGTTGCTGCAAGTCTTTCCCTAGTGACATCCGCAGGGTAGTTTAGCTGTTCTAAGGCCACCCTTAATAAGGCTACAGGAATCACCGGTTTACCAGTGCTGTCTTGTTGCCACAGTGCTTCGGTGGGGGATAAAGAACACCCCCTCCATGTCCACAAATCTTTCTCTTCCCGTGGAGCTCCTCCTTGAATTTCCATCAACTGAGTTTTTGGCAAATGACTAAAACCTTCATTATCACAGCCATAACTCCTCCCTTGCTTACACAAGGAGTATCAAAATTCAAAATGCCCGAAGAAGTTGCAACTCTTTTGGCTTCTCCGTCCGTGGCTTGGTTTCAGCGTGAAATAAAGTCAGTTCTCATACTATGTGCTGCGCATTTAACTATTGCTATGGCTGCTGGGAGCTGTAGTGTTTTTATTAATCTATCCAATAGTGCAGCGTGTTGCACTGGAATGTCATCTGCTCTGAGGTAGCATCTGCTTTTCCAGCATGCCAATCCTGCATGCACGGTTGATGTCACATAGGTGGAGTCACTGTACACCATTACTTCCTCTCCTTCGTATTTCTCGAGCGCAACAATAAGTGCTACCAATTCTGCATCCTGTGGTGAAAAATGAGATGGCAGCCTTATGCTTGCCACTATTTCAAATTCTCAATTTTCTCTGTACCTCACTACAGCTGAACCAGTCAGTTTGTCCCCATTACTTTGATACATTTTCAAAGAACCATCAATAAAGAGAGTCTCTCCTCCAGGTAATACATTTTCTTCTACACACAGTACATCGTCATATGACTCTTCATAGCTGGCACAATCATGCACCTGCTCACCCTATGCCACAGGTTCGGCTACAAAGGTGGCAGGGTTCACTATCCTGCACCTGACTATTTTAATAGCATGATTTGATATAACCACCTCGTAAGCAGTGGCTCTTTGAGATGTCAGCATACCCTTAGGGTTCTCCAGAACAGCAAATAATGCATGATCGACAAACAATACCATAGAGCAAACCATTACTATGCTTGCAGATTTCTCAATAGCGAACAGGGCTGCAGCCAACGATTGTAAGGGAAGGGACCCCTCATTACTGGGTCTAAAATCCCACTGTAATATACTAAGGGCTTGTACCCCAACGTAGTTCTCTGCGTGAGCACTGCTGTCATGATTGTTCCATTCGTGTGCAAAAATAAGAAGAACTCCTCAGAATAATTGGGAATTCCTAAAACTGGAGCCGTGCAAATAGCTTTTTTCAACTCATCAAACCCCTCCTCCATCTCCTCAGCCCATTCTATCTTTTCCTTATTCCCCTGCATCTTTTTCAGTGCCTGAAACAAGGGTCTTGTATAATCAAATACGCATGCTCTTACATGATTAAATAGTCCCAAAAACTGTTGCATTTGCTTAATCGTGTGTGTTTTGCCGTTTTCAAAATTGCCTCAGCCCTTTCAGGTGTAACTTTCTTCCCTTCATGTGAGATTAACTGACCTATGACAACACCTCTTCCGGGCAATACTGCCATTTCTCTTTGTCCACTTTATATCCTTTCTCTGCTAGGATAATCATTAACTGAATTGAGTCTCATCTGCACTCATCCTCTGTCGTGCTGTCAAATAAAATGTTCTCTACATACTGCAACACAACACTCAGCAATCAATATTGCTTAAGTCCATCTACAGGACCCTATTAAAGATAGATGGAGACTCACAATACCCTTCAGGCAAACGTGTTCTTTTCAGCTTAGTCTGACAGAACGTAAATGACATAAGATCTTGGGAGTCTTTATGCAATGGGATTGAGAAAAATGCATTTTTCAAATCAATCACCGTGAAATATTGCGCTTCTGCGGGAATACTGCACAGAATTGTCGCCGGATTTGGAACTAAGGAGAACTCTGCCTCTACAATGTGGTTAATCGGCCTCATGTCTTGAATTAAATGCCACAACTCCCCCTTTCACTTCTTGATAAGGTACACTACAGTATTGCATGGTGACTCTGACGTCACTAAAATTCCTTGATCCATCATGGCTGATGTAGTCTTAAAAATCCCCTCATCCACCTCTTGGGACATGGGACATTGCCTCGCTTAAAGTAAAATTGCTCCTGGCTTCAGCTTAATCATGACTTCTCCCACACCCTTCAACAGGCCTATGTCATAAGGGGCCTTAGTCCATAAGGAGATTTGTATTTTCTCCATGGACTCATTCAAAAATGTGGGATGCTGCCGCACAATCACCATTCACTGGGGGACCTCTCATCTCTCTGTCTTAGTCCAATAAGTGATGCTCATCTCAAACACTACTTCATCATCTGATGGGTCGTTTCTAAACATATCCGCGTCAGTGACATCAGTCAATATATATCTTTCCCCAATGGCAATCACTGTTCTCCATGGTCTGCCCTCGTCATCGAATTCATCAGGTATTTTGACGATCTTACCCAGTAGTCCAGGTAGCCATGTTAACATAATGCGTACTCCAGAGTGAAAAACCTCTGGTTCTAGCGGCTTTCCTCACAAATCTACTTGCCCTGTGAATTCACTTACATTTAAATAATGTATTCCTGGTGTAAAACACACTATGCCTCCATTTGTGAAAGAAATTGTCATATTTAACTTTGTCATTAAATCTCGGCCCACTATTTTAACTGCCAGCTGTTTCAAATACAATAATGGAACATGCATATCACATTCTCCTATAGAGACAGGCAATTTCTCAGTAAATGGAACTCTACTTGTAGCTCCTGAGAATCCTTGAGCATTCATGGCATTACCCGACAATAACCATTTTCCCTCCCGTATACATGAGCGAGTAGCCCCAATGTCTAATAAAAAAAGAAAAGGATTTGTCTCCTATCGTGGGTGCGTGCTGCAACTGTCCTTTTGGTGGACCCAATGGTGCTTGCTGTGATTGCAAAGCCTGCTGTGCTCGTGGTGCTTGTGTCTGATACACTGTCTGATTTTGGGCGAACCCATCCCTGCTTTGTGGGCTATATGCTGTAGGATAAGCTGTCCCCCCCTCTTGAGAATTGCCCATTCTGTACATATCCTTGGCCCCCACATGTTCAAGCTATATGGCCTGTCATTACCCATGTCCAACACACAGGAGGGAATCTTCTAACTTGCCCATCCTGCGTGCCTTGATTGCCACCTTCGATATTCTAAAAATTTGCTTGATTACTCTGAAAGTTTCCCTGATTATTCTGAAAGCCTCCTCTTCCGCGGAAGCCTCCCTTGCATCTCGGCATAAATCAGTTTCCTCCTTGATTTGACTGCCGTTGGTTATTCACCTGCGGCATACCTGCTGATTGCTGTGATCCTGGCCATTCTCCACCAGTCAGCATTGCCCCTTCTATAGCATATTTGGACAGTTTCTTCTGCACTGTTTTAGCTTCCTCACCCTTCCTAGTGTCCTCTGTCTTCTATTTTCTCTCTTGCAACAATCGGCAATGGTGCGCAATGGTCAGTTGTATTTCTGGCCATGGCTTTTGCCTCCATACCCACCAGCTTCTTAAACTGTCTCTGTACCTGTTCTGGCAATCCCTGACATAGAATATGATAGAATACCAGTATAGATTTTTCCCACGGTTCCCGAGTTTCCAAGCTTTACTGCTCTTGAAAATTCTGAATGTAAATAAGCAGATCCTCCCCGTCCTGCATCTTACGTGCAATAATTGCTCCCATATCTGATGTGTCAGGATATTGTACTCTAAGCGCTTTCCAGACTGCCGCTCTAGAATTATTAAACGGCGCGCCATTGTGTGCTGTGTTCTGCGCAATGACCCCTGCATATCCTGCTCTCGTCCAAATGTCGTCAGCCCTTTCCCCAAGGATGGCTGCAAGGAGACCCTTAGTGTCCCCTATAGCTAACATGTTTCCTCCTGTCATTTTTTCTAAATCATATATCCATTTTCTGGCACCCTACATTAAGCTGGGCAACTTACATCTTAAGTTGTCCTTGTCCATTTGGGGCCACGATATATACTGCTGTCTGGCCCCTCCTTTTTCTAACAAGTGAAGCGGCCAGATCCCAAAATCGCAATCGGCTTCCATCGTTTGCCTATCCATAGTAAGGACAATGGTTCCCAATCACCTTCTTCCTGGCAATGACCTTAATCTGCTCACGTATGGTGGCCAGTCAGCCCTTACACTATTGGATCGCCCTTTGGATTGACCTGGCCATGCCACAAGCTCTGGCGTCCTCGGTTTAGATCGGCCAGATCTGACCATCTAACCTCCTTATCTGTCGGAAAGCATCCCCCGGGACCACACACACCAGCTCCCTCCTACCCACTGAAGGTTTCCCTTTCTTTGTCTGACATATCTTGTCCCCAACTCGTATGGCTATCCTCTTTCTCGTCCCTATTTAGAGTTAGCCTGTCCAAAGACAAAGCTTGGTAATCGGAACTGAAGGGACTTCCTTCCTTGCTTCATGACTGGGAAATCTCAAATTGATCATCTTGCCTCTTATTTTTTAATTCGCTTTTTGTCCTCATCTCGTGATATGCTTTCGCAATTCTGTCTCCCATTGTTCCTACTTCAAATTCCTCCTCTAGATTTACCCTAGAGGACTCTGGCATCAGTTCCTGTGGTTGGAAAAATTCTCCTATGTCTTCCCATGCTACTACTGGATTTGATTCCATTAGCTCTTTCTCAATGTGATCGATATTGCATGCTCTCTGTCTCCTCTTTTGTTCCATTTCCTCATCAAATGCCCTTCATGTTTTTGCTTCTTCCCTAACTCTCTCTTCCTCCTGTCTTTTCGCTTCCCTTCTCTCATTTGCTCTTCCTCTGCTTCATCCTTTGTCTTTGCATTATTTTTTCTCTTAATTTCTGTTCTTACTCTTCTTCTCTCTTCTTTTCTAGCCTGTCCTGTTCTTCAATCGCTCTCTGCCTATTGTCATATTTTCTTTGCTCTTTTGCCATTTCTACCTTTTTTAGCTGTTCTTCCTGAGACATCTGTTTTCGTCTTTGTCTGCTGTTTTGTTTAGACTCATCTTCTTTCAATCGTTTCTCGTTCCCTGTCTTTTTTATCTTGCTCGTCCTGATTTTCCTTTTGCCTCACTTCTTCGATGCTCTTCCGATCACGTTTGAGCAATATCTGACCGCCCATCCACTCATTCTGTATGAGCGCTATCTCGTCAGTTTTGTCTTTTTCTCCTTTCCATCTCTTCATTTCTCTTTCTATGTCCAGGGTCACACCAGGGCATTCACTTTTCTCTTTGTACCGTGAGACTTTAGAGATAACGGGCCTCATTACAGGTCGGGCGGTCCGGAATTAACAGTGGCGGTAAACCCGCCGCCACTGTTAATTCCGAGCCGCCCGATCCCGAGTCCTGCAGGCGGGAGGCGATCTTCCCGCCAGGTCTGACCTGGCGGGTTGAACACCTCCCACCTGCAGGCGGACGTGGTAACACCAGCACCATCACGAGATGGTGCCGGTGTTTCCACTTCCCCATTCCCATTGAGTCCTATGGGACTCAATGGGAATGGGGATTTACCGAATTCCGCCTCTGGGATTCCCAGGACACCAGGGTCGTAATGCCCTGGTATTTCCGGGAGTCACGGAGGCGGAATGGTAATACGAGTCCGGCGGTAACCAGGTGGTTTTACCGCCGCGGTTACTACCAGACTCGTAATGAGGCCCAACATCTTTTTCTGGAGCCCTCCCTGAGCTGTCGTCACTGCTATAAGCAGGCAGTTCATATGTTGGATTACTATATCCTGCCGCTGCTTTAAGCTCTCTGAGTGGATACACACCTTCATCTTTTGCACTACCGCCATTTACTTCAGGCGCGGTAGGGGGAGCATAAGGCTCTTCACCTCCCCTCTTTATACTGGTTAAGCATCCAGTCTTCCAGAGGCGGGTCTTCCCATTCCTCCTGGTACATCTTCCAAAGCTCTAGGCTACCTAACCGTTTTTCCCACTTTTTTCCTAGTGTGAGTAGCATGCAAATGCGTGGTCATGTGTTGCAAAACTGCTTTTGACTGCGATCCCCCTTATGAACATGGCATGAACATTTTATCTGCCGTACCAGTAACCAATTCTATACTGTACTGCTTAAGTTTAGCTGGGTGTTTTGGCAACTGTTTGCACAAGTTTATGAGCAGAGTACAATCCTCCATCGTGACAAGTCTCACTCGACTGTCAATAGTTACCGCGTATTACACAGACAACACTTTTCAGAAAAATAACACAATATAAGCATGCACCAATCGTCGCAGCTCCAAGCCTCTATATCTCACTTTACTTCAATCTACCTACTCAGACAATAATTTTTTCTCTCGCCTTTTAAACACAATTCTTTTATTTTGTCGCTCTTCGACACTATGATTTTTCTTTACACAAACATATATAACATACAAGATACATAGACAAACTGGCCGGCCCTCATATATTTCCGCCAATGCTCCTCATGGCTACTCTCTGCCCCTAAATTAATCCTGATAAGGAGTATAGATTGTTTTCTTTAACAAAATCTATTTCCTTTGTCGCCTATATAAACGCTTCAGATTTTAAAACAATCTCTTCTGACGTTCCTGAATGCAGGCCTCTGAGCTTATCATATGGAACGCTCCTCTCCGTATACTCTTACTCAATACTCTTTATCACTAACCTAATACCCAACCAAACCTCCGTTACTTCTCCCCATCATCATGTTCCGCATGCAATGTTCTTTTTGCCACATTTCTCAATCTACTCATCATTTGTTTTTCAGCTCTAGACCCTCGGGATTGTCTCCTCCTTAACCGTCCACTCTAGCCTTCGGTCCGCTAAGCTGTCTGTAGAAACCGGGAGGGGATTCCATGAAAGAGGAACCCGTTCCAAATATCTTCAGTGACTTGAAATGTTTTACTATTGGCCACTATCCACAGGGAGCTTCACGTTCCTCCAGCTAAATGGCAGAGGGCGTCCGATAATCCGAGACCCTTAAAAGCCTACTAGGTCGATGCAGACTTTAACCATCACCTCTGCTACCACGTGAACTCATATACCTAGAGTCCTTTAAGATGAGGTAGCAATACTTAGAGGTGGATGGGGATGCAGAAGTTAATCAAACATCAATAATCAAAATGACTCAGGAAGTTGGCAAAACTGTGTTCTGTTTTATTGTCAACTAGCTGTCCGCAGCCATGCATTGCTGTGGCTCAGTCTGGTTAAATGGAACAGAAAGAAAAGAGAAAGCGCAAAAACATCCCACTCCCCCGTACCCTCCATATTCCAGGAGTCAGGTACATAGTCTTTCCCCCTCTCAGTGGTGCCAGTGGCGGAAGCAGAGAGTGCAGTTCCATTCCCTCCTTGCTTGTAGTCCGGGTTTTGTGCCCACGCTTATCCCTCTTCATGGGTCAGAGTTTGCATTGTGCTACCTTGCCTGCTGGAGGATGCACACAGCATGGAATGATAATTAGCTCAGTTAGTGTTCCTCAGCCCTCTGCCATGAACATTATAGCTCTTGGCATTTACTGCACCCATCAGCCAAATTAATACATTCTTAAATAAGATGAGCGCGATCTGCGTGCTCGCAACCATGCATCCTCAAATCTGGCTGCATGTCGCACTGCTGCTTCCTTGGCACGTATTTGGGCCATTCTAAATCGGAAACATTGAAGTGGAATTGCTTTTACGTCCAACAGATGGTGCTGTTTTTCCCAAAAAACATAAAATATTTAGTATAGCGTGTGTTGATTTTACGTTCAACAGATGGCGCTGTCTTTCCCAAAAAACATGTTTTTACCTGTCACAGGTGGGACATCTATGTATAGTAGGCATATAAAAACACGCGCCTATTTGAACGCAACGTTGTGTCAAACTTTCAAAGCCATCGGTGAAGAACTTTCGGAGATTTAAGATTTTAAACAAATCAACATTTACATTTTTATTTATATAGATTGTCTAAAACAGGGAGTACAACGGACATCATCCGACATCACACAGCAGGATCACAACCATTTTAGAAAAACTGTTAGTACTTTTATAACAAAAACCTGTCATTCCTGACGTCACACTACGTGGCAAACTACAAAAACCAACAGGTAACTGTGGTTGGCTTTCAGGGAACATCTAAGTATACGTTCTATATAGCCAGAGGTTATGATTGGGCATCTTAAGCCAGGTGGTCAACTAAGCCCATCCCAAATATGTGGTCATCATCATCGTCACTAAATACACGACGATTAATTGGTTACACAAACTATATGGCTCTTTACTACGTGACCCTCTATGATTGGTTTGGCACTCTTGTACCCTTCTGGAATATTCCACATGCTTGCAGCACACAGGCTATCATTCCAGGTTCATGGAGGGTTAGCGTGGTCTTGCCTCCCCACCAATTAGCCCAACATCTATCATTACTCCTATAGTCTGCCAGTTAATTAAGGCTTTGAACTTGGCCTTGCAGCAGTTGCTTGTGCCTGAGAAATAAAGGGAGTGTGGCATCGTTCTGTGTTCTGGTTTCGGTGTAGCTTGACCCAAAGCTATTTCGATCTCACCCATGTGACTGGGGACCACTCTTTTGAGCCTTTTGCTGCATTTAATTCTGTTAAATGATGAACTCTTGACGCCTTGAGTGTTTTTTCATACTGCTTCATACTGTTCCAAACAGGAGTTGTTCTTATCTCCCGCTCGTTGTAGCCTTTTTGACAGGAGCCCACCTCACTGTGGCCTTGTCTTCTTGTTGCTGGGCCAGCGCAGGCTTTTTCTCGAAATTCGTCCTCGCCATTAGTTATTTCCAACTGCGCCACACACTGAAATCCCTTTCAACCATGGGGTTTCAACCCTTGCTAAAGTGCATCGTGAAAATCCAGGCTCTGTGCATTCCTACATGTATACATTGACGCATCGCTGCAATCTAATTCACTACTTAGCCAGCCTTATGATTACTTCATTCACTTGCGTTTCTCGGCTGTTCAATTGTGAAATGACTTTGCATTTTCTTCATCGCTTCTGTAGCATGAGCCTCTTCATCTGGAGCCCGAAATGTTGCTCATCTTTATCACCTCCTCTTCAGATCTTAGTGAATGTGTATGTTCTTCCACCTCATTCATCCTTTCTGGGTGCGTCAGCTCTTACTTCGCATGACGTCATCAGTCTCCTTCCTTGTTCAAATGCACATTTCTTTTGGCACTCCAGCCAGACAGGCACCATTTCTTTGTGCATTTATATAGGGTTTTTTCAATGGGTACCTTGTCTCGAAGGTTCTTTGCGACATAGGCATTCCAACATATAGCCAACATGGGAGCAATGCTCTGGTTGGGGGTACTTAACTCCACCTCTACAGTTCACTTCGCTCTGCTTTTCATTCCTGCCTTGTCGTCCCCTCTCCTCCTTGTGCCCAATCTCGTTTCTGATCTTTTTCTCTCCTCACACCTTTGAATTGGAAGACTCTCCCTCTCTCGCTCTGATCTATCACCTTCTATTCCTCCTTTTAAGCTTCTCTACGCTCCTACCTACTGTCATCTGGTTAGCAAAGTCCTATTGCAATTTTTCAAATACTCTGTTTAAAATGTTGATTCTATCGAATGTACCGTTTTAATGCTATGTAAAGGGATTTGGTGTAAGGTGTATATAAAATTAAAAAAATACAAATACCATCCCCCCTGGGGATCAACCATAGTATCTCATGTGGAGATCAGATGATCCATCCCTTCTGGGGATAAGACATGGTATCCATTGTGGAGATCAGGCGATCCATCCCTTCTGGGGATCAGACAAGCTCTCTCACGTGGAGATCATCTGATCCATCCATCCTGGGGATCAGACATGGTATCGAATGTGGAAATCAGATGAGCCATCTGTTAGGCAGAATCACCTGCAGTACCCTTGGGGAACACTACCTGCAATTTGGACTATAAGTGTAAACACAATTTCACCTTTGGTACAAGCCTGTACTACAGAGTAAAGTGGTAGCGATGGCTGAGCAGCCAGACTTATCTCAAGAGTTAAAGTGAGCAGTAGAACAAGTTACACAAAGGACCAACCAATACAGTGATTCAAGTAAACACTTACTCAAGGTTTCTTGGTAAAAGAATATCCATTTATTTACTCAGTCAGTTAGAAAGCATTACACTAGCACAAGCAGCTCAATATCACACACTAATAAACCACAAAAATCCAACCGGTAAGTAACTGAACAAGTTTAGCTCCAAAATGATGTGTGAGTAAAATGACACTTCAGTTACTTAATAAAGGAGGGAAAAGACAAGGTTATAAGAATAGACAGCCCAAATACATTCCTAGGTAGGGCAAAGGGTTTCAGTTAAATACAACCAGCAATTCTTCTCATTAGGCCTGGCCCAAAGTCAATGGTTCAGAGTCTTTTGTATAGGATAGCAAAGTTTTGGTAAGTAACGGTTAAGTCTTTGCACGGAGATTAGAAGAATTTGGCTAGGCGAAAAGTTTAACGAATGTTTAGGGAAGGACAAGTCTTCGTAGTTGAGGAAAGTTTCACGCACTTTCTTGATGCCCGAAAAGATTTCCGGACTGTGTTTGCACAGTACCTTTTCAATGAAGAAAGCTATAGCTGAGGCAGTTGTTCCCGGCCGTTCGAGCAGATCTCGCTGTTCGTGAGCTTCAGTTGTGGTGACAAGAAGGAGGACGTCGGGAGGTTCCTGCACAGCCCAGAGAAGAGGCCAAAAGCTGTAGCAAGACATCAGTTTAAGGTGTGAGTGCCTTAAAGTCCACAAGCTGGTTTCCTTCCCTCTGGCTATCCAGTTTTCAACAGCACTCTGATGAGAATTCGACCAGATGGGGACGGTGTCCTCGTAGCTTGCGAGTTGGTTGTTCCCACTAAACTCAAGGGAAGAAGTTAACCTTGAAGGGCTTCTCTGTTGTCGGAGTTTCAGGCAATTCGGGCCTCCAGCAGGGCTTCACCGGTCATCCAGGAGTTGCAGAAGTCCTCTTCCTTCCTCTCCTCTTCAGTTCTTTCGTTCCAGTGGTCGACTCTGCTTTCCAAGTCCCATAGACTTGCTTTTAAACAGTTTTCCCCCATTCATTCCAGCCTGGCTCTCACTCACACAGCAGGGTGGCTGTCCTTGCCGGACAGTCAGCCGGCAATCATGCCAGCGTGCATTTAGGTCTCCTAGGAGGCTAAGCACAGGGAGTTTCACACTGAAAGACAACCCAGTGCCACTGCACTGAAGGTGCTGTGTGTCACACAGAAAAGGTTGATGCCTTGGAGTTGTTTTAAAACTCCTAACCAAAGAACACAAAAGTAAAACACACATCAAAATACACAAAAGAGTGGGAAAAAAAGACTCACACTCTTTCCAGGTAGAAAAAGCATATCTAAAAATTTTGAGAATCCTCCCTAACACCATCCCTCCTGGGGATCAGACATGGCATCCCATGTGGAGATCAGACAATCCAACCCTTCTGAGGATCAGACAAGACCTCCCATGGGGAGATCAGATAATGCATCCCTTCTGGGGATCAGACAAGGCATCCCATGTGGAGATCAGACAATCCAACCCTTCTGAGGATCAGACAATACCTCCCATGTGGAGATCAGATCATGCATCCCTTCTGGGGATCAGACAAGGCATCCCATGTGGAGATGAGATGATCCATCCCTTCTGGGGATCAGACAAGGCATCCCATGTGGAGATGAGACGATCCATCCCTTCTGGGGATCAGACAAGGCATCCCATGTGGAGATCAGACAATCCAACCCTTCTGAGGATCAGACAATACCTCCCATGTGGAGATTAGATCATGCATCCCTTCTGGGGATCAGACAAGGCATCCCATGTGGAGATGAGATGATCCATCCCTTCTGGGGATCAGACAAGGCATCCCATGTGGAGATGAGACGATCCATCCCTTCTGGGGATCAGACAAGGCATCCCATGTGGAGATCAGACAAGCCAACCCTTCTGAGGATCAGACAATACCTCCCATGTGGAGATCAGGTGATCTATCCATCTAGGGATCAGACAAGGCATCCCATGTGGAGATCAGACAAGCCAACCCTTCTGAGGATCAGACAATACCTCCCATGTGGAGATCAGGTGATCCATCCATCTAGGGATCAGACAAGGCATCCCATGTGGAGATCAGACAAGCCAACCCTTCTGAGGATCAGACAATACCTCCCATGTGGAGATCAGATCATGCATCCCTTCTGGGGATCAGACAAGGCATCCCATGTGGAGATGAGACGATCCATCCCATCTAGGGATAAGACAAGGCATCCCATGGGGAGATCAGATGAGGCACCCCTCCTGGGAATCAGACATTGCATCCCATGTGGAGATCAGATCATGCATCCCTTCTGGGGATCAGACAAAGCATCCCATGTGGAGATCAGACAATCCAACCCTTCTGAGGATCAGACAAGACCTCCCATGGGGAGATCAGATAATGCATCCCTTCTGGGGATCAGACAAGGCATCCCATGTGGAGATCAGACAATCCAACCCTTCTGAGGATCAGACAATACCTCCCATGTGGAGATCAGATCATGCATCCCTTCTGGGGATCAGACAAGGCATCCCATGTGGAGATGAGATGATCCATCCCTTCTGGGGATCAGACAAGGCATCCCATGTGGAGATGAGACGATCCATCCCTTCTGGGGATCAGACAAGGCATCCCATGTGGAGATCAGACAATCCAACCCTTCTGAGGATCAGACAATACCTCCCATGTGGAGATCAGATCATACATCCCTTCTGGGGATCAGACAAGGCATCCCATGTGGAGATGAGACGATCCATCCCATCTAGGGATAAGACAAGGCATCCCATGGGGAGATCAGATGAGGCATCCCTCCTGGGAATCAGACATTGCATCCCATGTGGAGATCAGATCATGCATCCCTTCTGGGGATCAGACAAAGCATCCCATGTGGAGATCAGGTGATCCATCCCATCTGGGGATCCAACAAGGCCTTCCCATGTGGAGATCAGAGGGTCCATCCCCTCTGGGGATCAGACATAGTTTCCCATGTGAAGATCAGACGAGCCATCCCTCCTGAGGACCAGCTTAAACGTTCCCACCAATCTTTCAGTAGATGATCCAAGCCTGCACTAGCCAAAGATCTGTGTCCACCATCGAGGAATAACCCAACAAGAGATTTCCCTCAGAACATCAGGGAAAACATTACATTTTTAGCACAAAATCTGTTAACAACGATTTAACATCTGATAACAGAGCTGAGGACATGGGTCCTTTACACTGGTTGAGAGAATGTGACCTGAAGAACTGATGTGGCAGGGGAAGGGATGATGACCGGACAGAATGATATGAGAATGGAATGGTTAAGTTAGAGCTGAATAAAGGACAGAGGGGTGACAGAGAAGTGCTGTAGGGTGGTCCATGAAGGGTAGGGCGAGAGGAAAGCAGGGTGAAGGAGTAGCATAGTTTGCTAATTAACAGGTTATTCAGAGAGGAGGATGGCATTGAGGGTGCATTTAAATAGCCATAGAGTTGGAGACATACAGAGAGCAAGATGAAGAGCATTCAAGAGTGGAAGAGCTAGGAGAGAGAACGGAAATGAGAGGGAGCACAGGGAGATCGGCTAGTGGCAAGGAGGCGAGCCGAGGATGATTGTAGTAATCCAGGGGAAGAATAGGGAGTGACATGAGCAGATAGGGAGGGTAGGGCGAGTCAATGGATAGTTTTGAAGATGCTATGAAGAAGTTTATACTCAGCCCTTTGGTGCATAAATAGCCCAATCTGGTTACGGGCAGAGGAGGTAGAGGTAAAGCGAGAAAGGTTGAATAGTGTGCTGACCGCAAAGGTGAGGACGTTGTCAACAGGTGAAAAAGCATAGTAGGGAAGTCCAAAGAGGAGACTGGCACAGTAGTCAGATCTAGAAAGGACTAAGGAGGAGATTAGCTGTTTAGCCACATTGAAAGGAAGAAAATGATTGCATTTTCTAGTATTGAGGAGGTTGAGTCCGACTGCCGTGACAGATTTAGAAAGGAAGAAAAAGAATCTGTGTAATGGGTCAAGGATGACACCAAGGTTATGGACTACACCAGAGTAGGGAAGTTAGTCAGGGGAGAAGTAGAGGGGTAGAGTTAGAGATAGCCTGTTTGGCTGGGAAGTAGAAAACGTCAATCTTAGTGGAGTTGAGCATGAGTCACCATCCAGTATTTGATAGAGTTAGACATTTTTTTTACCATTGCTCGTCAGATAAGGAGGGAAAGGAGCAAAGAGTTGATTGGAGAAGTCCTAGGAGGAGATCAAGGTGCCGAGAGCTGAGGTATACAGAGTGAAGAGAAGTGGACCCAAGACTGACCCTTGGGGAATACCAACAGTAAAGGGGGTGGAGGGTGAGTGGGTAGGCAGGGCTGTTCCAGGACATCTGAAAGTGCTTGGGGTCAAGGTATGAAGCAAACCAGCCTTGGGGTCAGACATGACGAGCCACATGTGGTTGGATTTACAAGCAGCTCGGCCCATTACGCCCCTTTCTATCTGTAAGCAAAATGTCTCTCTTGGCCACCGCTCTTGTCAACTCGCGGTTGGATTATTGTATCAGTCTTTTGGCTGGTACAGCCTCTGCCAACACTGCAGCTCTTCAGACTACTCAAAATGGTGCTGTTCGTACAGTATTTGGTCTCTCAAGACGGCACTCTATCACTGAAGCCAGGAAAAGTCTACATTGGCTTCCGATCAGGCACAGGGATTCATTCAAGATCCTCACACTTGCCTTCAAATGCCTGAATGCCACTGCACCCAGCTACCTTTCAGCACGGGTTCATCACTATATTCCAGAACGGTCTCTTAGGTCCGCGGAATAGGCAAGACTTTCCCAGCCTCGTTTCCATCTTGCTCAATATGGTAAAACAATCTTTGATGTTTTTGCTCCAGCACTATGGAATTCGATTCCACTTCATCTTAAGTCTTTCCCCACTTTGGTCATCTTCAAAAAGAACCTGAAGACCTTCCTTTTTACCTTGCCATGTTATGTTATTTTGCATTTGTATAGCGCCTTATATACCATTGGTATGGTCTGAAGGCGCTGGTAGGTTGAACGTCCTTGGGAACCGAAGTTCGGGTCAGTAGAGAGAGTAGAGAGAGTTCAAAGGTGCGAATGTGCACCGGTATGTGTGCAGCTGGTGCAGAATTTGTGTGGTAGCTGCTTCCTAGCGGTAGGTGTGGTGGTTGGGAGATCAGGGATATGTGTTCGCTCTGGCAGGATTTATCCAGACCGAGTGTGGCTGCGTTAGGCCTGAGGAGAACGCCTGGCTGGGGGGTGTGAAACCAGCAGTGATTACTTAGAGTGATGGGGAGTGAGCGGTAGATGTTGATATGAGAACAGTTATACCGAATGGTGTCATAGTATCTCTGTGTTCTAGTTGAGTGGTGGTGTGAAGAAGAGAGTAAGCGTGGGGTGTGGTAAGATATATGTCCTTTCAAATGTTCACTGGATTCCAGAGCATATTATGTACGTCATGCAATTCTATGCAATCAGGTCCAATCAGGTGAATTGGGTACACTACTAAATGCAATTGGGCACAACTTCTAAGTGCAGCTTTCCTCAGAGAGGCAATTGGGCCCAACCTCTAAATGCGATTGGGTATACTTCTCAATGCGATTGGGTACCCTTCTAATGTGCTTGGGTACACTTCTAAATGCAATTGGGCACACTTCTAAATGCAATTGCCCATACTTCTAAATGCAACTTTCCTCAGAGAGACTATTGGGCACGCTTTTAAATGCAACTTTCTCAGAGAGGCTATTGGGCACAACTTCTAGATGCGATTGGGTACAGTTCTAAATGCAGTTTCTCAGAGAGACTATTGGGCACACTTCTAAATGCAATTTTCTCAGTGAGGCTATTGGGCACAATTTCTTAAAGCGGTTGGGTACACTTCTAGATGCAATTGGGCAGATTCTAAATGCAACTTTCTTAGAGAGGCTATTGGGCACACTTCTAAATGCAACTTTCTCAGAGGGACTATTGGTCACAACTTCTAAATGCAGTTGGGCACAACGTCTAAGTGCAACTTTCCTCAGAGAGGCAATTGGGCACAATTTCTAAATGCGGTTGGGTACACTTCTAGATGCAACTTTCTCAGAGGGACTATTGAGCACACTTCTAAATGAAACTTTCTCAGAGGGTCTATTGGGCACGCTTCTAAATGCAACTTTCTCAGAGGGACTATTGGGCACACTTCTTAATGCAACTTTCTCAGAGGGACTATTGAGCACACTTCTAAATGCAACTTTCTCAGAGGGACTATTGAGCACACTTCTAAATGCAACTTTCTCAGAGGGACTATTGGGCACACGTCTAAATGCAACTTTCTCAGAGAGGCTATTGGTCACAACTTCTAAATGCAATTAGGTACACTTCTAAATACAACTTTCTCAGAGAGGGTATTGGTCACAACCTCTAAATGCAATTAGGTACACTTCTAAATACAACTTTCTCAGAGAGGCTATTCGTCACAACTTCTTAAATGCAATCACGTACACTTTTACAGGGTAATTCATGGAAATTCGCACAAAAGTGTCGCACGCGGCTAGCGCACAGCTTGCCCGTGCGAATGTCTGCGCCAACCGCGTGCGATAAAATCAATTTCGGCACACAGCGTATTCATGGATTCTCGCCTCCAAAAGCAGACGTGGCGCAGAGTGGCGCAGCGACCCTGCAGCAGCGCCAGTTACGCCCCCAAGAACGCCCTCGCGCAAGGAAAAGTCATCAAGATCGCAAAACCATCGCAAAGGGCTGCGCCAACCCTGGATCAGTTTCCCGGACTGGCAAACAGCAAACGTAAAGCGGGGAACGTGTATTACGGGTTTTGGGAACACACATGCGCGAGAAGTTTCACACGCAATCGGGCCTGGGGGAGTGTGTGCGTGTATTTCAGGGGTGCGTGAGAAATTTTACACGCGATTGGGCTGGGTGCGTGTATTTCAGGGGTGCGAGAGAAGTTTCACACGCAAATGGCCTGGCTGTGTGTATTTCAGGGGTGCGCAAGAAGTTTTACACGCGATTGGGTTGGGTGCGTGTATTTCAGGGGTGCGTGGGAAGTTTCACACGCGATTGGGCTGGGTGCGGGTATTTCAGGGGTGCGCGGGAAGTTTCACACGTGATTGGGCTGGGTGCGGGTATTTCAGGGGTGCACAACAAGTTTCACACACGATTGGGCCTGGGGGAGCGTGTGCGTGTATTTCAGGGGTGCGCAAGAAGTTTTACACGCATATGGCCTGGGTGCGTGTATTTCAGGGGTGCGTGAGAAGTTTCACACGCGATTGGGCCTGGGGGAGCATGTGCGTGTATTTCAGGGGTGCGCGAGAAGTTTCACATGCAAATGGCCTGGCTGCGTGTATTTCAGGGGTGCGTGAGAAGTTTTACATGCGATTGGGCTGGGTGCGTGTATTTCAGGGGTGCGCGGGAAGTTTCACACGCGATTGGGCTGGGTGCGGGTATTTCAGGGGTGCGCGGGAAGTTTCACACGCGATTGGGCTGGGTGCGGGTATTTCAAGGGTGCGCGGGAAGTTTCACACGCAATTGGGCCTGGGGGAGCGTGTGCGTGTATTTCAGGGGTGCACGAGAAGTTTTACACGCGATTGGGCTGGGTACGTGTATTCCAGGGGTGCCAGGGAGTCCTACATGTGATTTGGCAGTGTGGGTCCTCTCAGGTGTTCCCTGTACACCCTCCACGGCCCCTGCAGGCAGCCCACACCACAGGGGACTACCCTGCATCCCTGGTCATGTCCCGCAGGCAGCCCACCCAACATGGGCATGCCCCCCAGCAAAGGCACATGTCTCCTTGCACTACTGATCACCAACTCTTGTCCCCTTGCACACCCACCCCACCACCCCCCAGCATTGTGGGGCACCTGCCAGCAGGCCCCCACTCATGTCCCACTCATGTCCCCCTGCACCCCCACCCCCCAGCATTGCGGGGCACCTGCCAGCAGGCCCCCACTCATGTCCCAACCATGTCCCCCTGCACCCCCATCCTCCAGCATTGCGGGGCACCTGCCAGCAGGCCCCCACTCATGTCCCACACATGTCCCCCTGCACCCCCACCCCCCAGCATTGCGGGACACCTGCCAGCAGGCCCCCACTCATGTCCCACTCATGTCCCCCTGCACCCCCACCCCCCAGCATTGCGGGGCACTTTCCAGCAGGCCCCCACTCATGTCCCACACATGTCCCCCTGCACCCCCACCCCCAGCATTGCGAACCCCAATTGCAAGTTTGGAAATGAACACATGTCCCTCACATACACCCAATGGGTGTCAGTGAATCTCAAAACCCATATCATGATATGCATGAAACCAATGAGATGATACTACACATTGAAGTGTGATGAAGAAAATGTATTAAAAGCAACATAAATGGAATAAAAAATAAACAAACGACAATGGGAACCAAAAAGCAAAAGCAGCATGTCCGTAAAATAAAGAAAAAACACAGATCATAATCCAAAGGAAAGGTGTCCAAAGTCACAGTTCAAGAAAGTAAATACAAGGTAAAAACAAAACCGAAAACCATTGCTCCATGGGTAAATCCAAAAAAAAAACTAAAATCCAACAGTCAACTATATACAGATAAACAATCCAGGGTCCATGATCCCAACTGAAGAAATAAAACCTATATAAAAATACTACCTAATAAAAAAACTATATACAAAAATGTGGTCCATTGTCCAAAAGGTCCAAAATAAATAAAAAAGCAAAGGAAACCTAACACTAACTACATAACTATTTACAAGGGCAGCGGGCTAGTCCGACGGCTCACTGGTTGTTGTCATGGGCCAGGGCATCATCAAACTCCTGTTCAATGGCTTGGAGGCGGGCATGTTCCCTGGCCCCGAGGTCTCGCAGGGATAATGCAGTGTCCAGCTCCAACTCCCTGCGAAGACCCTCGAGGCACTCAGCCCGCCTCAGCGCCCTCCGCATGGAGTTCTCCGCCCTGACCATTGTGAGCCGTTCCTCCTCTGCCCGCTGCCGCTCCGCACCTATTTGCTGGCCCAACCGCTCCCACACTGAAGCCACTCCCATTCCAGGGTTCTCCTGCCCTCCGGCTGATGCCTGCACCCCTGATGTTGATGGCCCCGAGCCATGATGACTCCCACGTCGAGCCTGCCGCTGCCTCCGACGCAACTGCCTGTACCAGCACGACGGCATCCAGGCTGATGGAATCCACCGACGCCATCGTGCACGTGCCCTGCCCGATGATGCCGTCACATCCTCCATCTGCTGGGGTCCAGTTGCTGGTGTGCCCACCCCTGCTGGACCTCCGACTCCCGACTGTGGCAGGGATGGGATCCCCACCGAGGTGGCTGCATTGGTCGGGGCAGGTCCACAGGCGCATAGCCTCCACAGAGGAGGAAAGGGTCGCCAGAGTGCCCGACACATGTACTAGACCCCCGACCATGACCGCTCCCAACTGGGCCACGTTGGCACGGTGCTCTTCGTGATGACGTGCGTGCTCCCCCCGGGAAGCACGCACCTCATCACGAATGACAGCTGTGCGCAACGCGACACCAATCAGGACCTTCTCCATACGGCCAGGGGTCCCCTCGTCCGCAGGTGGAGGGGAGTCAGATGACATGGACATCCCCCCTACCTACGGACGGGCCTGGGATGGGGCATCCCTGCTGGTGCATGGTGGTGCAGTCACAGTGTCAGGGACAGTGACATGCACAGGCACCTCCACGGCGACCTGTGCTGCCTCCTGCCCCTGCCCCTGGACTGCACCAATTGCACCAGCAGGGATGCCCCCACCAGGCCCCATGTGCGCTCAGTAGCAGCCTCCTCCTCTGTGGAAACCACCAACCTGGATGGCTCCACACCATCTTCCGCCGTTGCAAGCCCCTGTGGGGGCTCACCCACCCCTTCCGCTGCAGCCGTGGGGTCATCCCCGCCACTTTGCTCCACAGCGCCGTCTCCGCCCTCTTCTTCACTTGCCGCTGTGTAGAGGGAGACATAGAACACAAGCATCAGGGTACTGTACAATGGTCCCCTAGACAGGAAGCAATAGCAGATGAGTGGCACTGTCAAAGATCACTTCCATCATGTCCCTCCACAACAGAGGGGTCAGTGCAGGCAAAACACATGCAGTAACAGGCATGGCACATGCTATGGACATAAGCAAACATGTCCAAGGGACTCTTGAAGCATACAATGTTGTTTTTGGACTCACATGCATCATGGGTCATGCCTATCACATGCACACACTTCAACGTACTTTCATCCATCTGGACTCGTACACCCCAGACACAGTGGATGCAAGGATAACTAGGCTGCATCAGAGATTCTGAACATTGTCACAGACATGTGTCATGCATCCATGGCATTCACAAGTCACAGACACGCAGGTCAGAAGCACAGACATGGACACCATACATGTACATGGCATCAGCACCCATCCCTCACCCCCACCCATGTCCAGGAACAGAGACTGGCATGCTCTCATGTGTCCGTTCCGCATAGGGCTCCCCATGTTGCATTTAAACACATACACCAACCGTGTGCTTCACACATTACTGGTCTCACATGCATGACCATGATGTCCCTGCACACACACACGTGTACATGGCCTATGTCACACATACAGGCAAGTATCAGACAACCAGCACACCGCAACATGCCCTGTCTCACACAGCAATGCTTGGCCACTTACCGCTCGACTCCAGACGGGTCTGCCTCTCAAGGATCTGGACATGGAGTGCTGGGCGTACGCGTTCCAGGACCCTCAGCTGGATGGTACTCATGCTGCCCCGGCCCCCCTCCACGAGGCGCCGGGCCTTTATGAGGGTCCTGGACCTCAAGTCCTCCCAGCGCTTCTTGACTTGCTTGATGTTGCGGGTTGGCACCCCCTCCGCGTTGATGGCAACCACAAAGTCGTCCCAGATCCTGTCCCGTCCTTCCTTGTCGGCGCGTGGTGATCCGACGAGGGCATCATAATGCCCCAGGACAAGCTCCACCAGGACACCAACTTCCTTCTGACTGAAGCTGGTGGCCCTCTGCCCCTCTGGCTGGGGGTCGCCAGTGGTCTCGGATGGTGTTTGCCCCGACATGGCGACCCCCGAGGCAGGCGTGGGTGGGCCACTGGTTCCTGGGTCTGGGCTGTGGAGCGATGGTATCCCAGTCGGGAGTGTTCTGTTCCAGCAGGGGTGGACACAGCAACTGGACCCCTGCAGATGGCTGATGTGCAGGCACCAAATGGCAGGGCACGGTGGCAGCAGGCAGGCAGCAGCAAATAGCTCGTGGGAGGATGCTCAGGGTTCTGGGGGGGCAGTAATTCGGCCTTTTGGGCAGGAGTGTGGTCTTCCGTGTGCTTACGCGTGGCCAGCTTGATACGGAGTGATTTGGCACGTGACAATTCTGCACGTCAGCGTGTAATTCGAGGAAAGGCCCTTAGCACGTAAGCGCGTCAGCACGCATACGCGATTCCATTGGACCAAAGGCCCTTAGCGCGTATGCGCGTCTGTGACGTATCGCGCACGGGCATTGCTTTTCATGGAGTGCGGTGCGTGTGTTTTGCAGGCGTTGGGGTTCACACGCTATTACTTCACAGCGGGTGGGTGTTGGCTACGCGTTCTTCTACACGCAAGGCAGACGGTGAGTGGTACCCTGCTCCCCCAGACCCGATCGCGTGTAAAACCACACGCAAGCCCCTGAAATACACGTACCCTGCTCCCCCAGGCCCAATCGCGTGTAAAACCACCCGCGAGCCCCTGAAATACACGTACCCCGCTCCCCCAGGCCCGATCGCGTGTAAAACCACCCGCGAGCCCCTGAAATACACGTACCCGATTCCCCCAGGCCCGATCGCGTGTGGAACTTCTCGTGCACGCCCTGAAATACACGCACACGCTCCCCAGGCCCGATCGCGTGTGAAACTTCTCGCGCACCTCTGAAATACACGCGCCCAGGCCAATCGCGTGTGAGACTTCTCGCGCACCTCTGAAATACACGCACACGCTCCCCCAGGCCCGATCGCTTGTGGAACTTCTCACGCACCCCTGAAATACACGCGCACAGGCCAATCGCGTGTGAAACTTCTCGCGCACCTCTGAAATACACGCGCCCAGGACAATCGCGTGTGGAACTTCTCGTGCACCTCTGAAATACACGCACCCAGGCCAATCGCGTGTGGAACTTCCTGTGCACCCCTGAAATACACGCACCCAGGCCATTCGCGTGTAAAACTTCTCACGCACTCCTGAAATACACGCACACGCTCCCCCAGGCCCGATCGCGTGTGGATCTTCTCGCGCACCTCTGAAATACACACGCCCAGGCCAATCGCGTGTGGAACTTCTCGCGCATCCCTGAAATACATGCGCCCAGGCCAATCGTGTGTGGAACTTCTCGCGCACCTCTGAAATACACACGCCCAGGCCAATCGCGTGTAAAACTTCTCGCGCACCTCTGAAATACATGCACACGCTCCCCCAGGCCCGATCGCGTGTGGAACTTCTCACGCACCCCTGAAATACACGCGCACAGGCCAATCGCGTGTGAAACTTCTCGTGCAACTCTGAAATACACGCGTCCAGGCCAATCGCGTGTGGAACTTCTCGCGCACCTCTGAAATACACGCGCCCAGGCCAATCGCGTGTGGAACTTCTTGCGCACCCCTGAAATACACACGCACAGGCCAATCGCGTGTGAAACTTCTCGCGCACCCCTGAAATACACGCACCCAGGCCATTTGCGTGTAAAACTTCTCGCGCACCCCTGAAATACACGCACACGCTCCCCCAGGCCCGATCGCATGTGGAACTTCTTGCGCACCTCTGAAATACACGCGCCCAGGCCAATCGCGTGTGGAACTTCTCGCGCACCTCTGAAATACACGCGCCCAGGCCAATCACGTGTGGAACTTCTCGCGCACCTCTGAAATACACGCGCCCAGGCCAATCGAGTGTGAAACTTCTCGCGCACCTCTGAAATACACGCACACGCTCCCCCAGGCCCGATCGCGTGTAAAACTTCTCGCGCACCTCTGAAATACACGCACCCAGGCCAATCGCGTGTGGAACTTCTCGCGCACCCCTGAAATACACGCACCCAGGCCATTCGCGTGTAAAACTTCTCGCGCACCCCTTAAATACACGCACACGCTCCCCCAGGACCGATCGCGTGTGAAACTTCTTGCGCACCTCTGAAAAACACGTGCCCAGGCCAATCGCGTGTGAGACTTCTCGTGCACCTCTGAAATACACGCACACGCTCCCCCAGGCCCGATCGCGTGTGGATCTTCTCGCGCACCTCTGAAATACACGCGCCCAGGCCAATCGCGTGTGGAACTTCTCGAGCACCCCTGAAATACACGCGCCCAGGCCAATCGCGTGTGGAACTTCTCGCGCACCTCTGAAATACACTTGCCCAGGCCAATCGCGTGTGGAACTTCTCGCGCACCTCTGAAATACACGCGCCCAGGCCAAACGCATGTGAAACTTCTCGCGCACCTCTGAAATACACGCACACGCACCCCCAGGCCCGATCGCGTGTGAAACTTCTCACGCACCTCTGAAATACACGCGCCCAGGCCAATCGCGTGTGGAACTTCTCGCACACCCCTGAAATACACGCACCCAGGCCATTCGCGTGTAAAACTTCTCGCGCACCCCTGAAATACATGCACAGGCTCCCCCAGGCCCGATCGCGTGTGGAACGTCTCGCGCACCTCTGAAATACACGCGCCCAGGCCAATCACGTGTGTAACTTCTCACACACCCCTGAAATACACGCACCCAGGCCAATCGCGTATGGAACTTCTCGCGCACCTCTGAAATACACGCACACGCTCCCCCAGGCCCGATCGCGTGTGGAACTTCTCGCGCACCCCTGAAATACACGCACACGCTCCCCCAGGCCCGATCGCGTGTGGAACTTCTTGCGCACCCCTGAAATGCACGCACACGCTCCCCCAGGCCCGATCGCGTGTGAAACTTCTCGCGCACCCCTGAAATACACGCACCCAGGCCATTCGCGTGTAGAACTTCTAGCGCATCCCTGAAATACACGCACACGCTCCCCCAGGACCGATCGCGTGTGGAACTTCTCGCGCACCTCTGAAATACACGCGCCCAGGCCAATCGCGTGTGGAACTTCTCGCGCACCCCTGAAATACACGCGCCCAGGCCAATCGCGTGTGGAACTTCTCGCACACCTCTGAAATACACGCACACGCTCCCCCAGGCCCGATCGCGTGTGGAACTTCTCGCACACCCTTGAAATACACGCACACGCTCCACCAGGCCCGATCGCGTGTGGAACTTCTCGCGCACCCCTGAAATACACGCACACGCTCCCCCAGGCCCGATCGCGTGTGGAACTTCTTGCGCACCCCTGAAATGCACGCACACGCTCCCCCAGGCCCGATCGCGTGTGAAACTTCTCGCGCACCCCTGAAATACACGCACCCAGGCCATTCGCGTGTAGAACTTCTAGCGCATCCCTGAAATACACGCACACGCTCCCCCAGGACCGATCGCGTGTGGAACTTCTCGCGCACCTCTGAAATACACGCGCCCAGGCCAATCGCGTGTGGAACTTCTCGCGCACCCCTGAAATACACGCGCCCAGGCCAATCGCGTGTGGAACTTCTCGCACACCTCTGAAATACACGCACACGCTCCCCCAGGCCCGATCGCGTGTGGAACTTCTCGCGCACCCTTGAAATACACGCACACGCTCCACCAGGCCCGATCGCGTGTGGAACTTCTCGCGCACCTCTGAAATACACTCGCCCAGGCCAATCGCGTGTGGAACTTCTCGCGCACCTCTGAAATACACGCGCCCAGGCCAATCGCGTGTGGAACTTCTCGCGCACCCCTGAAATACACGCGCCCAGGCCAATCGCGTGTGGAACTTCTCGCGCACCTCTGAAATACACGCGCCCAGGCCAATCACGTGTGGAACTTCTCGCGCACCTCTGAAATACACGCGCCCAGGCCAATCGCGTGTGAAACTTCTCGCGCACCTCTGAAATACACGCACCCAGGCCAATCGCGTGTGGAACTTCTCGCGCACCCCTGAAATACACGCACCCAGGCCATTCGCGTGTAAAACTTCTAGCGCATCCCTGAAATACACGCACACGCTCCCCCAGGACCGATCGCGTGTGGAACTTCTCGCGCACCTCTGAAATACACGCGCCCAGGCCAATCGCGTGTGGAACTTCTCGCGCACCCCTGAAATACACGCGCCCAGGCCAATCGCGTGTGGAACTTCTCGCACACCTCTGAAATACACGCACACGCTCCCCCAGGCCCGATCGCGTGTGGAACTTCTCGCGCACCCTTGAAATACACGCACACGCTCCACCAGGCCCGATCGCGTGTGGAACTTCTCGCGCACCCCTGAAATACACGCACACGCTCCCCCAGGCCCGATCGCGTGTGGAACTTCTTGCGCACCCCTGAAATGCACGCACACGCTCCCCCAGGCCCGATCGCGTGTGAAACTTCTCGCGCACCCCTGAAATACACGCACCCAGGCCATTCGCGTGTAGAACTTCTAGCGCATCCCTGAAATACACGCACACGCTCCCCCAGGACCGATCGCGTGTGGAACTTCTCGCGCACCTCTGAAATACACGCGCCCAGGCCAATCGCGTGTGGAACTTCTCGCGCACCCCTGAAATACACGCGCCCAGGCCAATCGCGTGTGGAACTTCTCGCACACCTCTGAAATACACGCACACGCTCCCCCAGGCCCGATCGCGTGTGGAACTTCTCGCGCACCCTTGAAATACACGCACACGCTCCACCAGGCCCGATCGCGTGTGGAACTTCTCGCGCACCTCTGAAATACACTCGCCCAGGCCAATCGCGTGTGGAACTTCTCGCGCACCTCTGAAATACACGCGCCCAGGCCAATCGCGTGTGGAACTTCTCGCGCACCCCTGAAATACACGCGCCCAGGCCAATCGCGTGTGGAACTTCTCGCGCACCTCTGAAATACACGCGCCCAGGCCAATCACGTGTGGAACTTCTCGCGCACCTCTGAAATACACGCGCCCAGGCCAATCGCGTGTGAAACTTCTCGCGCACCTCTGAAATACACGCACCCAGGCCAATCGCGTGTGGAACTTCTCGCGCACCCCTGAAATACACGCACCCAGGCCATTCGCGTGTAAAACTTCTCGCGCACCCCTGAAATACACGCACACGCTCCCCCAGGACCGATCGCGTGTGAAACTTCTTGCGCACCTCTGAAAAACACGTGCCCAGGCCAATCGCGTGTGAGACTTCTCGTGCACCTCTGAAATACACGCACACGCTCCCCCAGGCCCGATCGCGTGTGGATCTTCTCGCGCACCTCTGAAATACACGCGCCCAGGCCAATCGCGTGTGGAACTTCTCGAGCACCCCTGAAATACACGCGCCCAGGCCAATCGCGTGTGGAACTTCTCGCGCACCTCTGAAATACACTCGCCCAGGCCAATCGCGTGTGGAACTTCTCGCGCACCTCTGAAATACACGCGCCCAGGCCAAACGCATGTGAAACTTCTCGCGCACCTCTGAAATACACGCACACGCACCCCCAGGCCCGATCGCGTGTGAAACTTCTCACGCACCTCTGAAATACACGCGCCCAGGCCAATCGCGTGTGGAACTTCTCGCACACCCCTGAAATACACGCACCCAGGCCATTCGCGTGTAAAACTTCTCGCGCACCCCTGAAATACATGCACACGCTCCCCCAGGCCCGATCGCGTGTGGAACGTCTCGCGCACCTCTGAAATACACGCGCCCAGGCCAATCACGTGTAAAACTTCTCGCGCACCCCTGAAATGCACGCACACGCTCCCCCAGGCCCGATCGCGTGTGAAACTTCTCGCGCACCCCTGAAATACACGCACCCAGGCCATTCGCGTGTACAACTTCTAGCGCACCCCTGAAATACACGCACACGCACCCCCAGGCCCGATCGCGTGTGAAACTTCTCACGCACCTCTGAAATACACGCGCCCAGGCCAATCGCGTGTGGAACTTCTCGCACACCCCTGAAATACACGCACCCAGGCCATTCGCGTGTAAAACTTCTCGCGCACCCCTGAAATACATGCACAGGCTCCCCCAGGCCCGATCGCGTGTGGAACGTCTCGCGCACCTCTGAAATACACGCGCCCAGGCCAATCACGTGTGTAACTTCTCACACACCCCTGAAATACACGCACCCAGGCCAATCGCGTATGGAACTTCTCGCGCACCTCTGAAATACACGCACACACTCCCCCAGGCCCGATCGCGTGTGGAACTTCTCGCGCACCCCTGAAATACACGCACACGCTCCCCCAGGCCCGATCGCGTGTGGAACTTCTTGCGCACCCCTGAAATGCACGCACACGCTCCCCCAGGCCCGATCGCGTGTGAAACTTCTCGCGCACCCCTGAAATACACGCACCCAGGCCATTCGCGTGTAGAACTTCTAGCGCATCCCTGAAATACACGCACACGCTCCCCCAGGACCGATCGCGTGTGGAACTTCTCGCGCACCTCTGAAATACACGCGCCCAGGCCAATCGCGTGTGGAACTTCTCGCGCACCCCTGAAATACACGCGCCCAGGCCAATCGCGTGTGGAACTTCTCGCACACCTCTGAAATACACGCACACGCTCCCCCAGGCCCGATCGCGTGTGGAACTTCTCGCGCACCCTTGAAATACACGCACACGCTCCACCAGGCCCGATCGCGTGTGAAACTTCTCGCGCCCCTCTGAAATACACGCACCCAGGCCAATCGCGTGTGAAACTTCTCGCGCACCTCTGAAATACACGCACATGCTCCCCCAGGCCCGATCGCGTGTGGGACTTCTCGCACACCCCTGAAATACACGCGCACAGGCCAATCGCGTGTGAAACTTCTCGCGCACCTCTGAAATACACGCGCCCAGGCCAATCGCGTGTGGAACTTCTCGTGCACCTCTGAAATACACGCACCCAGGCCAATCGCGTGTGGAACTTCCTGTGCACCCCTGAAATACACGCACCCAGGCCATTCGCGTGTAAAACTTCTCACGCACCCCTGAAATACACACACACGCTCCCCCAGGCCCGATCGCGTGTGGATCTTCTCGCGCACCTCTGAAATACACACGCCCAGGCCAATCGCGTGTGGAACTTCTCGCGCATCCCTGAAATACATGCGCCCAGGCCAATCGCGTGTGGAACTTCTCGCGCACCTCTGAAATACACACGCCCAGGCCAATCGCGTGTAAAACTTCTCGCGCACCTCTGAAATACATGCACACGCTCCCCCAGGCCCGATCGCATGTGGAACTTCTCGCGCACCCCTGAAATACACGCGCACAGGCCAATCGCGTGTGAAACTTCTCGTGCAACTCTGAAATACACGCGTCCAGGCCAATCGCGTGTGGAACTTCTCGCGCACCTCTGAAATACACGCGCCCAGGCCAATCGCGTGTGGAACTTCTCGCGCACCCCTGAAATACACGCGCACAGGCCAATCGCGTGTGAAACTTCTCGCGCACCCCTGAAATACACGCACCCAGGCCATTCGCGTGTAAAACTTCTCGCGCACCCCTGAAATACACGCACACGCTCCCCCAGGCCCGATCGCATGTGGAACTTCTTGCGCACCTCTGAAATACACGCGCCCAGGCCAATCGCGTGTGGAACTTCTCGCGCACCTCTGAAATACACGCGCCCAGGCCAATCACGTGTGGAACTTCTCGCGCACCTCTGAAATACACGCGCCCAGGCCAATCGCGTGTGAAACTTCTCGCGCACCTCTGAAATACACGCACCCAGGCCAATCGCGTGTGGAACTTCTCGCGCACCCATGAAATACACGCACCCAGGCCATTCGCGTGTAAAACTTCTCGCGCACCCCTGAAATACACGCACACGCTCCCCCAGGACCGATCGCGTGTGAAACTTCTTGCGCACCTCTGAAAAACACGTGCCCAGGCCAATCGCGTGTGAGACTTCTCGTGCACCTCTGAAATACACGCACACGCTCCCCCAGGCCCGATCGCGTGTGGATCTTCTTGCGCACCTCTGAAATACACGCGCCCAGGCCAATCGCGTGTGGAACTTCTCGAGCACCCCTGAAATACACGCGCCCAGGCCAATCGCGTGTGGAACTTCTCGCGCACCTCTGAAATACACTCGCCCAGGCCAATCGTGTGTGGAACTTCTCGCGCACCTCTGAAATACACGCGCGCAGGCCAAACGCATGTGAAACTTCTCGCGCACCTCTGAAATACACGCACACGCACCCCCAGGCCCGATCGCGTGTGAAACTTCTCACGCACCTCTGAAATACACGCGCCCAGGCCAATCGCGTGTGGAACTTCTCGCACACCCCTGAAATACACGCACCCAGGCCATTCGCGTGTAAAACTTCTCGCGCACCCCTGAAATACATGCACACGCTCCCCCAGGCCCGATCGCGTGTGGAACGTCTCGCGCACCTCTGAAATACACGCGCCCAGGCCAATCACGTGTAAAACTTCTCGCGCACCCCTGAAATGCACGCACACGCTCCCCCAGGCCCGATCGCGTGTGAAACTTCTCGCGCACCCCTGAAATACACGCACCCAGGCCATTCGCGTGTACAACTTCTAGCGCACCCCTGAAATACACGCACACGCTCCCCCAGGACCGATCGCGTGTGGAACTTCTCGCGCACCTCTGAAATACACGCGCCCAGGCCAATCGCGTGTGGAACTTCTCGCGCACCCCTGAAATACACGCGCCCAGGCCAATTGCGTGTGGAACTTCTCGCACACCTCTGAAATACACGCACACGCTCCCCCAGGCCCGATCGCGTGTGGAACTTCTCGCGCACCCTTGAAATACACGCACACGCTCCACCAGGCCCGATCGCGTGTGAAACTTCTCGCGCCCCTCTGAAATACACGCACCCAGGCCAATCGCGTGTGAAACTTCTCGCGCACCTCTGAAATACACGCACATGCTCCCCCAGGCCCGATCGCGTGTGGGACTTCTCGCGCACCCCTGAAATACACGCGCACAGGCCAATCGTGTGTGAAACTTCTCGCACACCTCTGAAATACACACGCCCAGGCCAATCACGTGTGGAACTTCTCGCGCACCTCTGAAATACACGCACCCAGGCCAATCGCGTGTGGAACTTCCTGTGCACCCCTGAAATACACGCACCCAGGCCATTCGCGTGTAAAACTTCTCACGCACCCCTGAAATACACGCACACGCTCCCCCAGGCCCGATCGCGTGTGGATCTTCTCGCGCACCTCTGAAATACACACGCCCAGGCCAATCGCGTGTGTAACTTCTCGCGCATCCCTGAAATACATGCGCCCAGGCCAATCGCGTGTGGAACTTCTCGCGCACCTCTGAAATACACACGCCCAGGCCAATCGCGTGTAAAACTTCTCGCGCACCTCTGAAATACATGCACACGCTCCCCCAGGCCCGATCGCATGTGGAACTTCTCGCGCACCCCTGAAATACACGCGCACAGGCCAATCGCGTGTGAAACTTCTCGTGCAACTCTGAAATACACGCGTCCAGGCCAATCGCGTGTGGAACTTCTCGCGCACCTCTGAAATACACGCGCCCAGGCCAATCGCGTGTGGAACTTCTCGCGCACCCCTGAAATACACGCGCACAGGCCAATCGCGTGTGAAACTTCTCGCGCACCCCTGAAATACACGCACCCAGGCCATTCGCGTGTAAAACTTCTCGCGCACCCCTGAAATACACGCACACGCTCCCCCAGGCCCGATCGCATGTGGAACTTCTTGCGCACCTCTGAAATACACGCGCCCAGGCCAATCGCGTGTGGAACTTCTCGCGCACCTCTGAAATACACGCGCCCAGGCCAATCACGTGTGGAACTTCTCGCGCACCTCTGAAATACACGCGCCCAGGCCAATCGCGTGTGAAACTTCTCGCGCACCTCTGAAATACACGCACCCAGGCCAATCGCGTGTGGAACTTCTCGCGCACCCCTGAAATACACGCACCCAGGCCATTCGCGTGTAAAACTTCTCGCGCACCCCTGAAATACACGCACACGCTCCCCCAGGACCGATCGCGTGTGAAACTTCTTGCGCACCTCTGAAAAACACGTGCCCAGGCCAATCGCGTGTGAGACTTCTCGTGCACCTCTGAAATACACGCACACGCTCCCCCAGGCCCGATCGCGTGTGGATCTTCTCGCGCACCTCTGAAATACACGCGCCCAGGCCAATCGCGTGTGGAACTTCTCGAGCACCCCTGAAATACACGCGCCCAGGCCAATCGCGTGTGGAACTTCTCGCGCACCTCTGAAATACACTCGCCCAGGCCAATCGCGTGTGGAACTTCTCGCGCACCTCTGAAATACACGCGCCCAGGCCAAACGCATGTGAAACTTCTCGCGCACCTCTGAAATACACGCACACGCACCCCCAGGCCCGATCGCGTGTGAAACTTCTCACGCACCTCTGAAATACACGCGCCCAGGCCAATCGCGTGTGGAACTTCTCGCACACCCCTGAAATACACGCACCCAGGCCATTCGCGTGTAAAACTTCTCGCGCACCCCTGAAATACATGCACACGCTCCCCCAGGCCCGATCGCGTGTGGAACGTCTCGCGCACCTCTGAAATACACGCGCCCAGGCCAATCACGTGTAAAACTTCTCGCGCACCCCTGAAATGCACGCACACGCTCCCCCAGGCCCGATCACGTGTGAAACTTCTCGCGCACCCCTGAAATACACGCACCCAGGCCATTCGCGTGTACAACTTCTAGCGCACCCCTGAAATACACGCACACGCTCCCCCAGGACCGATCGCGTGTGGAACTTCTCGCGCACCTTTGAAATACACGCGCCCAGGCCAATCGCGTGTGGAACTTCTCGCGCACCCCTGAAATACACGCGCCCAGGCCAATTGCGTGTGGAACTTCTCGCACACCTCTGAAATACACGCACACGCTCCCCCAGGCCCGATCGCGTGTGGAACTTCTCGCGCACCCTTGAAATACACGCACACGCTCCACCAGGCCCGATCGCGTGTGAAACTTCTCGCGCACCTCTGAAATACACGCACCCAGGCCAATCGCGTGTGAAACTTCTCGCGCACCTCTGAAATACACGCACATGCTCCCCCAGGCCCGATCGCGTGTGGGACTTCTCGCGCACCCCTGAAATACACGCGCACAGGCCAATCGTGTGTGAAACTTCTCGCACACCTCTGAAATACACACGCCCAGGCCAATCACGTGTGGAACTTCTCGCGCACCTCTGAAATACACGCACACGCTCCCCCGGGCCCGATCGCATGTGGAACTTCTCGCGCACCTCTGAAATACACGCACACGCTCCCCCAGGCCCGATCGCGTGTGGAACTTCTCGTGCACCCCTGAAATACACGGGCACAGGCCAATCGCGTGTAAAACTTCTCGCGCAACTCTGAAATACACACGCCCAGGCCAATCGCGTGTGGAACTTCTCGCGCACCCCTGAAATACATGCACACGCTCCCCCAGGCCCGATCGCGTGTGGAACTTCTCGCGCACCTCTGAAATACACGCACATTTTTTTCCTGCGCAGGGACGCTACCGCCTGCTTTTGTGTGGCGGACATGTATGGGCCTGTGCGTGTCTTTGGCCGTGCGCTGTTTTTCCCTATTCCATTCCAGGAATACCTATTGTAGGCGAGCGTGTGGGCGTTCCGCGCACGTGCCTCCTGTACTTCCCCCGTGACGCCCACATTTTCACGAGTTGTTCCCCATTCTGCGTGTAACGCCCCGTGTTATGCCTACTTTTGTTATGTGCGCCGTGCTATGTGCGAATTCGCTGTGGCCTTATCGCACGGCGTTCGATGACCTGTGCGCCAGCGTGCGCCAGCGTGCGCCGTGCTCTTTTTCAGCACACATCCCACATTTTGCGTGTGCATGGACTTCCATGAATAGATGTGCGCTGTTTTCTATGCGATAATCGCACTTGCACTGCGATTTTCGCTATTTCACTGCGAATCGCACGTTTTCGCACGCGTGCGCCGTTTTTTCAGCGCACATTCATTCCATGAATCGGCCTATTAGTTGGAACTTTCTCAGAGGGACTATTGGTCACAACTTCTAAATGCAATTAGATACACTTCTAAATACAACTTTCTCAGAGAGGCTATTGGTCACAACTTCTAAATGCAATTGGGTACACTTTTAATTGGAACTTTTCTCAGAGGGACTATTGGTCACAACTTCTAAATGCAATTAGGTACACTTCTAAATACAACTTTCTCAGAGAGGCTATTGGTCACAACTTCTAAATGCAATTGGGTACACTTCTAGATGCAATTGGGCGCTCTTCTAGATGCAATTGGGTACACTTCTAAATGCAACTTTCTCAGAGAGACTATTGGGCACACTTCTAAATGCAATTTTCTCAGAGGGACTATTGGTCACAACTTCTAAATGCAATTCGGTATACTTCTAATTACAACTTTCTCAGAGAGGCTATTGGTCACAACTTCTAAATACAATTAGGTACACTTCTAGATGCAATTGGGCGCTCTTCTAAATGCAATTGGGTACACTTCTAAATTCAACTTTCTCAGAGAGGCTATTGGTCACAACTTCTAAATACAATTAGGTACACTTCTAGATGCAATTGGGCGCTCTTCTAAATGCAACTTCCCACTCAGAGGCTTCCTTAGTTGAGTGGGGCGGTGATTGCCCTGTCCACACTTACTTATTGTTGGCTTCTTGCTTCTCCTGCGGATACCTGCAGATACGACCTGGAGCCGTCACTGTGGGGGCCTTCCTTTGCCTCAGGGTCCTTAGCCGATGGGGCTGCCGGGCAGGGGGCTGCCATGGGGGGGGGTTGGCTATGAATGGAGGTCCTCTTGACTGGACCAATGGGAGGGGGTGGGTGGGAACGGGAGGCGGGGGGCCGGGAAAGGAAATGGATGCAGGGGGAGAGTGGGAGGTAGATGGGTTGCTAGACCCGGAAGACCAGAGGGGAATTGCCCAATCACAGCCCGGGGGCGGTCTTGGCGGCGGGAGGGCGTGTGGGAAGCATGAGGAAGGGGGCTCAGGGGCTTCGGGTGAGCAAAAACTTTACTTTCAATAAACAAGGGCCGAATTACACGCACGTTACCTTCAGGGCTGCCACGGATGGAAATGGAGCTCGAGGGTGGACGCGGGTTGTTAGACCTAGCAGGCAAGGCCAGAAGCACCAATCAGAGGGTGAGGGAGGTCCGGGAGGCGGGAAGGAGGGGAAACCAGGAAGCGTGTGCGGGGAGGGAGCGGGCCGCGAGGAAGGGGGCTCAGGGGCTTCGGGTGAGCAAAAACTTTACTTTCAATAAACAAGGGCCGAATTACACGTACATTACCTTCAGGGCTGCCACGGATGGAAGTGCCATAGCTCTATGCTCTCTGACTTCAATCTTTCTCTACTTCTGATTGTTCGTTTTTTTGTCTGTTCTTGTTCTGTTCTATGTGCGCTGTGAGGCCTGCGAGCGATTTGGCGCTATACCAAGAATTAAAATAAATAAAAATAAATAAATAAAGACCACCCGTTCTAGTAATTATCCGGACTCACACCCAAACAAGAATGAGTCAAGCCTTCATGACATGACCTATCTGGGGATCAAGCCATCCCCCACCATTTGGGCATCAGCTGATGCCATCATCCAACGACCCGCCAAGCCCGTGTCCAAGATTCGGTGCTTGATTCACTGCACTCCCAGAAAGCATGGCTCCACAGAGTGCTTATGGGTAATGGGAAGTATGTCTAAAGATCTACATGTCATTAGATCTTCAGATCGACTTGTTACAAAAGTCGACATGCCTTTCATGTCATGATGTGCTTCAAGAAATGCCTATTCGTGCTGGGGCTGGTGAAGCGGGGTACTGCGATGGCATGGGGAGGAGAGGGGGTCCCGTTCTAAGGAGATGGGAGGACAGGATGCATCGGTGTAAGGACCTGGAAACATTGGTGTTTCAAGTAGGGGATTTCTTCAAAAGCAGGAAAAGATATGGGGCAAATGGAGGTCGAGGGATCAGAGGGGGCATACGGGGAGTGACAACCGGCTACTGTGTCAGTGTATTGACGTGAATGGATGAAGGCCAGAGTTGGGGGGACACAAAGAGGGGAGCAGAAGGACAGTGATAAAGAAGGGAGGGGAAAGGAGGAGAGGAAGTAAGGGTGTGGGGGGCAGGCAGGCAGGGCCTCAACACTTAGTAGGACGGGGATGTGTGTGCTTGAAACCAAACACCAAAATGCATAATCCTCTTGGGTATTACATTTGCCATGATGCTTGGGGGGTGGAGGGGAAGGCAACACCTCCTATGCATGCAGGCACAACGTACATATGCCACGAGCCAGTGGTGTCCCTTCAGTGTTCAGTTTATATACAACCTTCCTTATCGTGCACACTGCGGTATGTGAATTCCCCTTCCTGCCCCAGCTCTGTGCATGTAATGATGCCGACATGTGCCAGTGTTTCCCAGTAGTGCCCCAGCTCTGTGCATGTAATGATGCCGACATGTGCCAGTGTTTCCCCTTAGTGCCCCAGCTCTGTGCATGTAATGATGCCGACATGTGCCAGTGTTTCCCCTTAGTGCCCCAGCTCTGTGCATGTAATGATGCCGACATGTGCCAGTGTTTCCCCTTAGTGCCTCAGCTCTGTGCATGTAATGATGCCGACATGTGCCAGTGTTTCCCTTAGTGTCCCAGCTGTGTCCCTGTAATGATGCTGACATGTGCCAGTGTTTCCCCTTAGTGCCCCAGCTCTGTGCATGTAATGATGCGGACATGTGCCAGTGTTTCCCCTTAGTGCCCCAGCTCTGTGCATGTAATGATGCCGACATGTGCCAGTGTTTCCCCTTAGTGCCTCAGTTCTGTGCATGTAATGATGCCGACATGTGCCAGTGTTTCCCTGTAGGGCACCAGCTCTGTGCATGTAATGATGCCGACATGTGCCAGTGTTTCCTCTTGGTGCCCCAGCTCTGTGCATGTAATGATGCCCACATGTGCCAGTGTTTCCCCTTAGTGCCCCAGCTCTGTGCATGTAATGATGCCGACATGTGCCAGTGTTTCCCCCTAGTGCCTCAGCTCTGTACATGTAATGATGCAACATGTGCCAGTGTTTCCCTGTAGTGTCCCAGCTCTGTGCATGTAATGATGCCGACATGTGCCAGTGTTTCCCCTTAGTGTCCCAGCTGTGTGCATGTAATGATGCCCACATGTGCCAGTGTTTCCCCTTAGTGCCCCAGCTCTGTGCATGTAATGATGCCCACATGTGCCAGCGTTTCCCCTTAGTGCCCCAGCTCTGTGCATGTAATGATGCCCACATGTGCCAGTGTTTCCCCTTAGTGCCCCAGCTCTGCGTATGTAATGATGCCGACATGTGCCAGTGTTTCCCCCTAGTGCCTCAGCTCTGTGCATGTAATGATGCAACATGTGCCAGTGTTTCCCTGTAGTGTCCCAGCTCTGTGCATGTAATGATGCCGACATGTGCCAGTGTTTCCCTGTAGTGCCCAGCTCTGTGCATGTAATGATGCCGACATAGGCCAATGTTTCCCCTTAGTACCTCAGCTCTGTGCATGTATTGATGCCGACATGTGCCATTGTTTCCCTGTAGTGCCCCAGCTGTGTGCATGTAATGATGCCGACATGTGCCAGTGTTTCCCTGTAGTGCCCCAGCTGTGTGCATGTAATGATGCCGACATGTGCCAGTGTTTCCCCTTAGTGTCCCAGCTGTGTGCATGTAATGATGCCGGCATGTGCCAGTGTTTCCCCTTAGTGTCCCAGCATGTGCATGTAATGATGCCGACATATGCCAGTGTTTCCCTGTAGTATCCCAGCTCTGTGCATGTAATGATGCCGACATGTGCCAGTGTTTCCCCTTAGTGCCCCAGCTGTGTGCATGTAATGATGCCCACATGTGCCAGTGTTTCCCTGTAGTGCCCCAGCTCTGTGCATGTAATGATGCTGACATGTGCCAGTGTTTCCTCTTAGTGCCCCAGCTCTGTGCATGTAATGATGCCCACATGTGCCAGTGTTTCCTCTTAGTGCCCCAGCTCTGTGCATGTAATGATGCCCACATGTGCCAGTGTTTCCCCTTTGTGCCCCAGCTCTGTGCATGTAAGGATGCCGACATGTGCCAGTGTTTCCCCTTAGTGCCTCAGCTCTGTGCATGTAATGATGCCGACATGTGCCAGTGTTTCCCCTTAGTGCCTCAGCTCTGTGCATGTAATGATGCCGACATGTGCCAGTGTTTCCCTTAGTGTCCCAGCTGTTTCCATGTAATGATGCTGACATGTGCCAGTGTTTCCCTGTAGTGTCCCAACTCTGTGCATGTAATGATGTCGACATGTGCCAGTGTTTCACCTTAGTGCCTCAGCTCTGTGCATGTAATGATGCCGGCATGTGCCAGTGTTTCCCCTTAGTGCCCCAGCTCTGTGCATGTAATGATACCGACATGTGCCAGTGTTTCCCCTTAGTGCCTCAGCTCTGTGCATGTAATGATGCCAACATGTGCCAGTGTTTCTCTTAGTGTCCCAGCTGTTTCCATGTAATGATGCTGACATGTGCCAGTGTTTCCCTGTAGTGTCCCAACTCTGTGCATGTAATGATGCCGACATGTGCCAGTGTTTCCCTGTAGGGCACCAGCTCTGTGCATGTAATGATGCCGACATGTGCCAGTGTTTCCCCTTGGTGCCCCAGCTCTGTGTATGTAATGATGCCCACATGTGCCAGTGTTTTCCCTTGGTGCCCCAGCTCTGTGCATGTAATGATGCCGACATGTGCCAGTGTTTTCCCCCTAGTGCCTCAGCCCTGTGCATGTAATGATGCAACATGTGCCAGTGTTTCCCTGTAGTGTCCCAGCTCTGTGCATGTAATGATGCCGACATGTGCCAGTGTTTCCCCTTAGTGTCCCAGCTGTGTGCATGTAATGATGCCCACATGTGCCAGTGTTTCCCCTTAGTGCCCCAGCTCTGTGCATGTAATGATGCCCACATGTGCCAGTGTTTCCCCTTAGTGCCCCAGCTCTGTGCATGTAATGATGCCCACATGTGCCAGTGTTTCCCCTTAGTGCCCCAGCTCTGTGCATGTAATGATGCCCACATGTGCCAGTGTTTCCCCCTAGTGCCTCAGCTCTGTGCATGTAATGATGCGACATGTGCCAGTGTTTCCCTGTAGTGTCCCAGCTGTGTGCATGCAATGATGCCAACATGTGCCAGTGTTTCCCCTTAGTGCCTCAGCTGTGTGCATGTAATGATGCCGACATGTGCCAGTATTTCCCTGTAGTGCCCAGCTATGTGCATGTAATGATGCCGACATGTGCCAATGTTTCCCCTTAGTACCTCAGCTCTGTGCATGTAATGATGCCGACATGTGCCAGTGTTTCCCTGTAGTGCCCCAGCTGTGTGCATGTAATGATGCCGACATATGCCACTGTTTCCCTGTAATGCCCCAGCTCTGTGCATGTAATGATGCCGACATGTGCCAGTGTTTCCTCTTAGTGCCTCAGTTCTGTGCATGTAATGATGCCGACATGTGTCAGTGTTTCCCCTTAGTGCCTCATCTCTGTGCATGTAATGATGCCAACATGTGCCAGTGTTTCCCCTTAGTGCCCCAGCTGTGTGCATGTAATGATGCCAACATGTGCCAGTGTTTCCCCTTAGTGCCCCAGCTTTGTGCATGTAATGATGCCAACATGTGCCAGTGTTTCCCCTTAGTGCCCCAGCTGTGTGGATGTAATGATGCAGACGTGTGCCAGTGTTTCCCCTTAGTGTCCCAGCTGTCTGCATGTAATGATGCCGACATGTGCCAGTGTTTCCCCTTAGTTGCCCCAGCTGTGTGCATGTAATGATCCGACATGTGCCAGTGTTTCACCATAGTGTCCCAGCTGTGTGCATGTAATGATACAGACGTGTCAGTATTTCCCCTTAGTGCCCCAGCTGTGTGCATGTAATGATGCCAATATGTGCCAGTGTTTCCCCTTAGTGCCTCAGCTCTGTGCATGTAATGATGCCGACATGTGCCAGTGTTTTCCCTTAGTGTCCTAGCTGTGTGCATGTAATGATGCCGACATGTGCCAGTGTTTCCCCTTAGTGCACCAGCTGTGTGCATGTAATGATGCCGACATGTGCCAGTGTTTCCCCTTAGTGCCTCAGCTCTGTGCATGTAATAATGTGACATGTGCCAGTGTTTCCCCTTAGTGTCCCAGCTGTGTGCATGTAATGATGCCGACATGTGCCAGTATTTCCCCTTAGTGCCTCAACTCTGTGCATGTAATGATGCCAACATGTGCCAGTGTTTCCCTGTGGGCACCAGCTCTGTGCATGTAATGATGCCGACATGTGCCAGTGTTTCCCCTTGGTGCCCCAGCTCTGTGCGTGTAATGATGCCCACATTTGCCAGTGTTTCCCCTTAGTGCACCAGCTCTGTGCATGTAATGATGCCGACATGCGCCAGGGTTTCCACTTAGTGTCCCAGCTGTGTGCATGTAATGATGCCCACATGTGCCAGTGTTTCCCCTTAGTGCCCCAGCTCTGTGCATGTAATGATGCCCACATGTGCCAGTATTTCCCCTTAGTGCCCCAGCTCTGTGCATGTAATGATGCCCATATGTGCCAGTGTTTCCCCTTAGTGCCCCAGCTATGTGCATGTAATGATGCCGACATGTGCCAGTGTTTCCCCCTAGTGCCTCAGCTCTGTGCATGTAATGATGCCGACATGTGCCAGTGTTTCCCTGTAGGGCACCAGCTCTGTGCATGTAATGATGCCGACATGTGCCAGTGTTTCCCCTTGGTGCCCCAGCTCTGTGCATGTATTGATGCCCACATGTGCCAGTGTTTCCCCTTAGTGCCCCAGCTCTGTGCATGTAATGATGCCGACATGTGCCAGTGTTTCCCCCTAGTGCCTCAGCTCTGTGCATGTAATGATGCGACATGTGCCAGTGTTTCCCTGTAGTGTACCAGCTCTGTGCATGTAATGATGCTGACATGTGCCAGTGTTTCCCCTTAGTGTCCCAGCTGTGTGCATGTAATGATGCCCACATGTGCCAGTGTTTCCCCTTAGTGCCCCAGCTCTGTGCATGTAATGATGCCCACATGTGCCAGTGTTTCCCCTTAGTGCCCCAGCTCTGTGCATGTAATGATGCCCACATGAGCCAGTGTTTCCCCTTAGTGCCCCAGCTCTGTGCATGTAATGATGCCGACATGTGCCAGTGTTTCCCCCTAGTGCCTCAGCTCTGTGCATGTAATGATGCGACATGTGCCAGTGTTTCCCTGTAGTGTCCCAGCTCTGTGCATGTAATGATGCCAACATGTGCCAGTGTTTCCCTGTAGTGCCCAGCTCTGTGCATGTAATGCTGCCGACATGTGCCAATGTTTCCCCTTAGTACCTCAGCTCTGTGCATGTAATGATGCCGACATGTGCCAGTGTTTCCCTATAGTGCCCCAGCTGTGTGCATGTAATAATGCCGACATGTGCCAGTGTTTCCCTGTAGTGCCCCAGCTCTGTGCATGTAATGATGCCGACATGTGCCAGTGTTTCCTCTTAGTGCCTGAGCTCTGTGCATGTAATGATGCCGACATGTGCCAGTGTTTCCCCTTAGTGCCTCATCTCTGTGCATGTAATTATGCCAACATGTGCCAGTGTTTCCCCTTAGTGCCCCAGCTGTGTGCATGTAATGATGCCAACATGTGCCAGTGTTTCCCCTTAGTGCCCCAGCTGTGTGCATGTAATGATGCCAACATGTGCCAGTGTTTCCCCTTAGTGCCCCAGCTGTGTGCATGTAATGATGCCGACGTGTGCCAGTGTTTCCCCTTAGTGTCCCAGCTCTGTGCATGTAATGATGCCGACGTGTGCCAGTGTTTCCCCTTAGTGTCCCAGCTTTGTGCATGTAATGATGCCGACATGTGCCAGTGTTTCACCATAGTGTCCCAGCTGTGTGCATGTAATGATGCCGACGTGTCAGTATTTCCCCTTAGTGCCCCAGCTGTGTGCATATAATGATGCCAATATGTGCCAGTGTTTCCCCTTAGTGCCTCAGCTCTGTGCATGTAATGATGCCGACATGTGCCAGTGTTTTCTCCTAGTGTCCCAGCTGTGTGCATGTAATGATGCCGACATGTGCCAGTGTTTCCCTGTAGGGCACCAGCTCTGTGCATGTAATGATGCCGACATGTGCCAGTGTTTCCCCTTGGTGCCCCAGCTGTGTGCATGTAATGATGCCCACATGTGCCAGTGTTTCCCCTTAGTGCCCCAGCTGTGTGCATGTAATGATGCCCACATGTGCCAGTGTTTCCCTGTAGTGTCCCAGCTGTGTGCATGTAATGATGCCGACGTGTGCCAGTGTTTCCCCTTAGTGTCCCAGCTCTGTGCATGTAATGATGCCGCCGTGTGCCAGTGTTTCCCCTTAGTGTCCCAGCTGTGTGCATGTAATGATGCCGACATGTGCCAGTGTTTCACCATAGTGTCCCAGCTGTGTGCATGTAATGATGCCGACGTGTCAGTATTTCCCCTTAGTGCCCCAGCTGTGTGCATGTAATGATGCCAATATGTGCCAGTGTTTCCCCTTAGTGCATCAGCTCTGTGCATGTAATGATGCCGACATGTGCCAGTGTTTTCTCCTAGTGTCCCAGCTGTGTGCATGTAATGATGCCGACATGTGCCAGTGTTTCCCTGTAGGGCACCAGCTCTGTGCATGTAATGATGCCGACATGTGCCAGTGTTTCCCCTTGGTGCCCCAGCTGTATGCATGTAATGATGCCCACATGTGCCAGTGTTTCCCCTTAGTGCCCCAGCTGTGTGCATGTAATGATGCGACATGTGCCAGTGTTTCCCTGTAGTGTCCCAGCTCTGTGCATGTAATGATGCCGACATGTGCCAGGGTTTCCCCTTAGTGGCCCAGCTGTGTGCATGTAATGATGCCCACATGTGCCAGTGTTTCCCCTTAGTGCCCCAGCTCTGTGCATGTAATGATGCCCACATGTGCCAGTGTTTCCCCTTAGTGCCCCAGCTCTGTGCATGTAATGATGCCCACATGTGCCAGTGTTTCCCCTTAGTGCCCCAGCTCTGTGCATGTAATGATGCCGACATGTTTCAGTGATTCCCCTTAGTGTCCCAGCTGTGTGCATGTAATGATGCCGACATGTGCCAGTGTTTCCCCTTAGTGCCTCAACTCTGTGCATGTAATGATGCCGACATGTGCCAGTGTTTCCCTGTAGGGCACCAGCTCTGTGCATGTAATGATGCCGACATGTGCCAGTGTTTCCCCTTGATGCCCCAGCTCTGTGCATGTAATGATGCCCACATGTGCCAGTGTTTCCCCTTAGTGCCCCAGCTATGTGCACGTAATGATGCCGACATGTGCCAGTGTTTCCCCCTAGTGCCTCAGCTCTGTGCATGTAATGATGCGACATGTGCCAGTGTTTCCCTGTAGTGTCCCAGCTCTGTGCATGTAATGATGCCGACATGTGCCAGTTTTTCCCCTTAGTGTCCCAGCTGTGTGCATGTAATGATGCCCACATGTGCCAGTGTTTCCCCTTAGTGCCCCAGCTCTGTGCATGTAATGATGCCGACATGTGCCAGTGTTTCCCCCTAGTGCCTCAGCTCTGTGCATGTAATGATGCAACATGTGCCAGTGTTTCCCTGTAGTGTCCCAGCTCTGTGCATGTTATGATGCCGACATGTGCCAGTGTTTCCCTGTAGTGCCCAGCTCTGTGCATGTAATGATGCCGACATGTGCCAATATTTCCCCTTAGTACCTCAGCTCTGTGCATGTAATGATGCCGACATGTGCCAGTGTTTCCCTGTAGTGCCCCAGCTGTGTGCATGTAATGATGCCGACATGTGCCAGTGTTTCCCTGTAGTGCCCCAGCTCTGTGCATTTAATGATGCCGACATGTGCCAGTGTTTCCCCTTAGTGCCTCATCTCTGTGCATGTAATGATGCCAACATGTGCCAGTGTTTCCCCTTAGTGCCCCAGCTGTGTGCATGTAATGATGCCAACATGTGCCAGTGTTTCCCCTTAGTGCCCCAGCTGTGTGCATGTAATGATGCCAACATGTGCCAGTGTTTCCCCTTAGTGCCCCAGCTGTGTGCATGTAATGATGCCGACGTGTGCCAGTGTTTCCCCTTAGTGTCCCAGCTCTGTGCATGTAATGATGCCGACGTGTGCCAGTGTTTCCCCTTAGTGTCCCAGCTGTGTGCATGTAATGATGCCGACATGTGCCAGTGTTTCACCATAGTGTCCCAGCTGTGTGCATGTAATGATGCCGACGTGTCAGTATTTCCCCTTAGTGCCCCAGCTGTGTGCATGTAATGATGCCAATATGTGCCAGTGTTTCCCCTTAGTGCCTCAGCTCTGTGCATGAAATGATGCCGACATGTGCCAGTGTTTTCCCTTAGTGTCCCAGCTGTGTGCATGTAATGATGCCGACATGTGCCAGTGTTTCCCCTTAGTGCCCAGCTGTGTTCATGTAATGATGCCGACATGTGCCAGTGTTTCCCCTTAGTGTCCCAGCTGTGTGCATGTAATGATGCCGACATGTGCCAGTGTTTCCCCTTAGTGCCTCAACTCTGTGCATGTAATAATGTGACATGTGCCAGTGTTTCCCCTTAGTGTCCCAGCTGTGTGCATGTAATGATGCCGACATGCACCAATGTTTCCCCTTAGTGTCCCAGCTGTGTGCATGTAATGATGCCCACATGTGCCAGTGTTTCCCCTTAGTGCCCCAGCTGTGTGCATGTAATGATGCAACGTGTGCCATTGTTTACCCTTAGTGCCCCAGCTGTGTGCATGTAATGATACCAACATGTGCCAGGTTTTCCCCTTAGTGTCCCAGCTCTGTGCATGTAATGATGCCGACATGTGCCAGTGTTTCCCTGTAGTGTCCCAGCTGTGTGCATGTAATGATGCCGACATGTGCCAGTGTTTCAGTGTAGTGTCCCAGCTGTGTGCATGTAATGATGCCGACATGTGCCAGTGTTTCCCCTTAGTGTCCCAGCATGTGCATGTAATGATGCCGACATGTGCCAGTGTTTCCCTGTAGTGTCCCAGCTGTGTGCATGTATTGATGCCGACATGTTCCAATGTTTCCCTGTAGTGCCCCAGCTGTGTGCATGTAATTATGCCGACATGTGCCAGTGTTTCCCCTTAGTAACCCAGCTCTGTGCATGTAATGATGCCGACATGTGCCAGTGTTTCCCCTTAGTGTCCCAGCTGTGTGCATGTAATGATGCCGGCATGTGCCAGTGTTTCCCCTTAGTGTCCCAGCATGTGCATGTAATGATGCCGACATGTGCCAGTGTTTCCCTGTAGTCTCCCAGCTGTGTGCGTGTATTGATGCCAACATGTTCCAGTGTTTCCCTGTAATGCCCCAGCTGTGTGCATGTAATTATGCCGACATGTGCCAGTGTTTCCCCTTAGTGGCCCAGCTCTATGCATGTAATGATGCTGACATGTGCCAGTGTTTCCCCTTAGTGCCCCAGCTGTGTGCATGTAATGATGGCCACACGTGCCAGTGTTTCCCCTTAGTGCCCCAGCTGTGTGCATGTAATGATGCCAACATGTGCCAGTGTTTACCCTTAGTGCCCCCGCTCTGTGCACATAATGATGGCCACATGTGCCAGTGTTTCCCCTTAGTACCCCAGCTGTGTGCATGTAATGGTGCCGACATGTGCCAGTGTTTCCCTGTAGTGCCCCGGCTCTGTGCATGTAATGATGCCAACATGTACCAGTGTTTACCCTTAGTTCCCTCGCTCTGTGCATATAATGATGCCAACATGTGCCAGTGTTCCCCCTTAGTGTCCCAGCTGTGTGCATGTAATGATGCCCACATGTGCCAGTGTTTCCCCTTAGTGCCCCAGCTGTGTGCATGTAATGATGCAACGTGTGCCAGTGTTTCCCCTTAGTGCCCCAGCTGTGTGCATGTAATGATACCAACATGTGCCAGGGTTTCCCCTTAGTGTCCCAGCTCTGTGCATGTAATGATGCCGACATGTGCCAGTGTTTCCCTGTAGTGTCCCAGCTGTGTGCATGTAATGATGCCGACATGTGCCAGTGTTTCAGTGTAGTGTCCCAGCTGTGTGCATGTAATGATGCCGACATGTGCCAGTGTTTCCCTGTAGTGTCCCAGCTGTGTGCATGTATTGATGCCGACATGTTCCAGTGTTTCCCTGTAGTGCCCCAGCTCTGTGCATGTAATGATGCCGACATGTGCCAGTGTTTCCCCTTAGTGTCCCAGCTGTGTACATGTAATGATGCCGACATGTGCCAGTGTTTCCCTGTAGTGCCCCAGCTCTGTGCATGTAATAATGTGACATGTGCCAGTGTTTCCCCTTGGTGCCCCAGCTCTGTGCATGTAATGATGCGATATGTGCCAGTGTTTCCCTGTAGTGTCCCAGCTCTGTGCATGTAATGATGCTGACATGTGCCAGTGTTTCCCCTTAGTGCCCCAGCTGTGTACATGTAATGATGCCGACATGTGCCAGTGTTTCCCTGTAGTGCCCCAGCTCCGTGCTTGTAATGATGCCCACATGTGCCAGTGTTTCCCCTTAGTGCCCCAGCTCTGTGCATGTAATGATGCCCACATGTGCCATTGTTTCCCCCTAGTGCCCCAGCTCTGTGCATGTAATGATGCCCACATGTGCCAGTGTTTCCCTGTAGTGCCCCAGCTGTGTGCATGTAATTATGCCGACATGTGCCAATGTTTCCCCTTAGTGTCCCAGCTCTGTGCATGTAATGATGCCGACATGTGCCAGTGTTTCCCCTTAGTGTCCCAGCTGTGTGCATGTAATGATGCCGGCATGTGCCAGTGTTTCCCCTTAGTGTCCCAGCATGTGGATGTAATGATGCCGACATGTACCAGTGTTTCCCTGTAGTGTTCCAGCTGTTTGCATGTATTGATGCCAACATGTTCCAGTGTTTCCCTGTAGTGCCCCAGCTGTGTGCATGTAATTATGCCGACATGTGCCAGTGTTTCCCCTTAGTGGACCAGCTCTATGCATGTAATGATGCCGACATGTGCCAGTGTTTCCCCTTAGTGCCCCAGCTGTGTGCATGTAATGATGGCCACACGTGCCAGTGTTTCCCCTTAGTGCCCCAGCTGTGTGCATCTAATGGTGCCGACATGTGCCAGTGTTTCCCTGTAGTGCCCCAGCTGTGTGCATGTAATGATGCCAACATGTGCCAGTGTTTACCCTTAGTGCCCCCGCTCTGTGCACATAATGATGGCCACATGTGCCAGTGTTTCCCCTTAGTACCCCAGCTGTGTGCATGTAATGGTGCCGACATGTGCCAGTGTTTCCCTGTAGTGCCCCAGCTCTGTGCATGTAATGATGCCAACATGTGCCAGTGTTTACCCTTAGTGCCCCCGCTCTGTGCATATAATGATGCCAACATGTGCCAGTGTTCCCCTTAGTGCCCCAGGTGTGTGCATGTAATGATGCCGACATGTGCCATTGTTTCCCCTTAGTGTTCCAGCTGTGTGCATGTGTCATGATCACTGCTTCCAAGGAGCCAGGACCAGCCCAACATCCTTGGAAGCAGGCCCCTAATCCTAATCCTAGGCACCAGCCGGTCCCCACTGGGACCTTTTGGACCTTGTCCTGGCGCCGGTGGCACCAGGCTCATCAGAATCATCGGTCCCGGCACTGGAAGCGCCGGGCTCATAAAATGTGTGCAGATGCTTGGGTGGACTTACCTGCAGCAGACCATGCTGCTTACTTACCAGCCACGTAGAAGTCCTCTGTGAACAGGAACTACTTTCTTACCTGGGTGGGGCAAGCTCCACTCCCTGGATTCAGCACTGGAAAGCTTCTGGAACTGGAACTCTTTTCTTACCTAGGCAGGGCCGTGGAGGAAGACGCCTCATCACTCCAAGGCTATTTAAACCACACCCGATAGACGAAACGTGCTTCGCGTTATTCTGCATCTGCAGCAGAACGCTCACCGAGTCTGTTCCAGCCTTTCTTCTTTCGATCCTGAATCTGCAAGAATCATACTCACCTTTCCTGTATCCAGTCAACAGCAGCACCTGCAGAGACAATAAACAGCAGGTTAGCAAGGCAGCCTTAACTCGCAGTGCTACTCACCTGATCCATCGGCTGCGGTCCTTTCGGCACACTGCACCTCCGCCTGCGAAGACAAAAGCATTGTCACTACTTACCGGCACTCCGTGAATTCTGGATTTCTTCACACTGCATCGCCGCCTGCGGAGATAAAAGCATTGTATCTACTTACAGACATTCCGCGGACTCCGGCGCTGCAAACCAACTTCTGAAAGACAAAAGAAGAGACATTAGACAGGTATTTACTTACGCCCATCGCGCTCTTCGCAATAGAACGCCTGCAAATACTCCGGCGTCTCTTCAGCACGAACTACGCTGCAAGGGAAAAGACAGTTAGAGCGCTTGCATTTACTCACGCATTTCCAGGCGCTTCACTCCATCTTCCTCAAGAGTCCTGCAAGACAAAAGGGAGAAAAGCATTATACGAAGTCCTGTTCAATGTTAACGTGCCTTGCACCTAAAGACTATAAAGACTAAAAAGGGGTCTGGAAACTCACCGCTCGTGCAGTTAACGACGGTAACGGTCTTCTGAGTCCAAGAGGCCTATGTTTCACCAGTGAAGGAACTGGCAACAGCGCTCTGCACCAGACGCAGATGGAGAGCCCAGCATTCACCTATCTAAGGTGAGCACGTTGACCTGGGGGCTCTACGGAGAAGCTAGGGAGAGAGAGGAAGAGGGACATTGAACAACCCAGACCATTAACCCCCATATTTTTTCACCTGCAGAAACCTCACCCTACGAGTTCGACACACAGTGCGAAGAGGTTCGACCCCAGAAGCCCATCGAGTTCTGCACATCACCTTTCGAGTCACAGACACCTTCCTGCCAAGACCAGCGCTTCCGTGGGAATCAGGTGAGCGTTACAGCATGTAATGGTGCCAACATCTGCCAGTGTTTCCCCTTAGTGCCTCAGCTCTGTGCATGTAATGATGCCGACATGTGCCAGTGTTTCCCCTTAGTGTCCCAGCTGTGTGCATGTAATGATGCTGACATGTGCCAGTGTTTCCCTGTAGTCTCCCAGCTGTGTGCATGTATTGATGCCGACATGTTCCAGTGTTTCCCTGTAGTGCCCCAGCTGTGTGCATGTAATTATGCCGACATGTGCCAGTGTTTCCCCTTAGTGTCCCAGCTCTGTGCATGTAATGATGCCGACATGTGCCAGTGTTTCCCCTTAGTGTCCCAGCTGTGTGTATGTAAAGATGCCGGCATGTGCCAGTGTTTCCCCTTAGTGTCCAAGCTGTGTGCATGTAATGATGGCGACATGTGCCAGTGTTTCCCCTTAGTGCCACAGCTGTGTGCATGTAATGATGGCCACATGTGCCAGTGTTTCCCCTTAGTGCCCAGCTGTGTGCATGTAATGGTGCCGACATGTGCCAGTGTTTCCCTGTCGTGTCCCAGCTGTGTGCATGTAATGATGTCGACATGTGCCAGTGTTTCCCTGTAGTGCCCCAGCTGTGTGCATGTAATGATGCCAACATGTGCCAGTGTTTACCCTTAGTGCCCCCGCTCTGTGCATATAATGATGCCAACATGTGCCAGTGTTCCCCTTAGTGCCCCAGGTGTGTGCATGTAATGATGCCGACGTGTGCCAGTGTTTCCCCTTAGTTTTGAAGCCCTGTGCATGTAATGATGGCCACATGTGCCAGTGTTTCCCCTTAGTGCCCCACCTGTGTGTATGTAATAATGCCAACGTGTGCCAGTGTTTGCCCTTAGTGCCCCAGCTCTGTGCATGTAATGATGGCCACATGTGCCAGGGTTTCCCCTTAGTGCCCCAGCTGTGTGCATGTAATGATGCCAACATCTGCCAGTGTTTCCCCTTAGTGCCTCAGCTCTGTGCATGTAATGATGCCGACATGTGCCAGTGTTTCCCCTTGGTGTCCCAGCTTTGTGCATGTAATGATGCCGACATGTGCCAGTGTTTCCCCTTAGTGTCCCAGCTGTGTGCATGTAATGATGCCGACATGTGCCAGTGTTTCCCCTTAGTGCCTCAGCTCTGTGCATGTAATGATGCCGACATGTGCCAGTGTTTCCCTTTGTGTCCCAGCTGTGTGCATGTAATGATGCCGACATGTGCCAGTGTTTCCCCTTAGTGCCCCAGCTGTGTGCATGTAATGATGGCCACATGTGCCAGTGTTTCTCTGTAGTGTCCCAGCTGTGTGCATGTAATGATGCCGACATGTGCCAGTGTTTCCTTGTAGTGCCACAACTGTGTGCATGTAATGATGCCAACATGTGCCAGTGTTTCCCCTTAGTGCCCCCGGTCTGTGCATGTAATGATGCCAACATGTGCCAGGGTTTCCCCTTAGTGCCCCAGGTGTGTGCATGTAATGATGCCAACATGTGCCAGTGTTTCCCCTTAGTGCCCCCTCTCTGTGCATGTAATGAAGGCCACATGTGCCAGGGTTTCCCCTTAGTGTCCCATCTGTGTGCATATAATGATGCCGACATGTGCCAGTGTTTCCCTGTAGTGTCCCAGCTCTGTGCATGTAATGATGCCAACATGTGCCAGTGTTTCCTCTTAGTGCCCCCGCTCTGTGCATGTATTGATGCCAACATGTGCCATGTTCCCCTTAGTGCTCCAGCTCTGTGCATGTAATGATGCCGACATGTGCCAGTGTTTCCCCTTAGTGCCCCAGCTGTGTGCATGTAATGATGCCGACATGTGCCAGTGTTTCCCCTTAGTGCCCCAGCTCTGTGCATGTAATGATGCCGACATGTGCCAGTGTTTCCCCTTAGTGCCCCAGCTCTGTGCATGTAATGAGGCCGACATGTGCCAGTGTTTCCCCTTAGTGCCCCAGCTCTGTGCATATAATGATGCCGACATGTGCCAGTGTTTCCCCTTAGTGCCCCAGCTCTGTGCATGTAATGATGCCGACATGTGCCAGTGTTTCCCCTTAGTGCCTCAGCTGTGTGCATGTAATGATGCCGACATGTGCCAGTGTTTCCCCTTAGTGCCCCAGCTGTGTGCATGTAATGATGCCCAGATGTGCCAGTGTTTCCCCTTAGTGCCACAGCTGTGTGCATGTAATGATGCCCACATGTGCCAGTGTTTCCCCTTAGTGCCCCAGCTCTGTGCATGTAATGATGCCGACATGTGCCAGTGTTTCCCCTTAGTGCCTCAGCTGTGTGCATGTAATGATGCCGACATGTGCCAGTGTTTCCCCTTAGTGCCTCAGCTCTGTGCATGTAATGATGCCGACATGTGCCAGTGTTTCCCCTTAGTGCCCCCGCTCTGTGCATGTAATGATGCCCACATGTGCCAGTGTTTCCCCTTAGTGCCCCCGCTCTGTGCATGTGCCAGTGTTTCCCTGTAGTGTCCCAGCTCTGTGCATGTAATGATGCCGACATGTGCCAGTGTTTCCCTGTAGTGTCCCGTTGTGTGCATGTAATGATGCCGACATGTGCCAGTGTTTCCCCTTAGTGTCCCAGCTGTGTGCATGTAATGATGCCAACATGTGCCAGTGTTTCCCCTTAGTGTCCCAGCTGTGTGCATGTAATGATGCCGACATGTGCCAGTGTTTCCCCTTAGTGCCCCAGCTCTGTGCATGTAATGATGCCGACATGTGCCAGTGTTTCCCCTTAGTGCCCCAGCTGTGTGCATGTAATGATGCCGACATGTGCCAGTGTTTCTCCTTAGTGCCCCAGCTCTGTGCATGTAATGATGCCGACATGTGCCAGAGTTTCCCCTTAGTGCCTGAGCTCTGTGCATGTAATGATGCCAACATGTGCCAGTGTTTCCCCTTAGTGTCCCAGCTGTGTGCATGTAATGATGCCGACATGTGCCAATGTTTCCCCTTAGTGTACCAGCTGTGTGCATGTAATGATGCCGACATGTACCAGTGTTTCTCCTTAGTGCCCCAGCTGTGTGCATGTAATGATGCTGACATGTGCCAGTGTTTCCCCTTAGTGCCCAAGATCTGTGCATGTAATGATGCCCACATGTGCCAGTGTTTCCCCTTAGTGCCCCAGCTCTGTGCATGTAATAATGTGACATGTGCCAGTGTTTCCCCTTAGTGCCCCAGCTCTGTTCATGTAATGATGCCGACATGTGCCAGTGTTTCCCTGGAGTGCTCCAGCTCTGTGCATGTAATGATGCCGACATGTGCAGTGTTTCCCATTAGTGCCCCAGCTCTGTGCATGTAATGATGCCCACATGTGCCAGTGTTTCCCTGTAGTGTCCCAGCTGTGTGCATGTAATGATGCCAACATGTGCCAGTGTTTCCCCTTAGTGTCCCAGCTGTGTGCATGTAATGATGCCGACATGTGCTAGTGTTTCCCCTTAGTGACCCAGCTCTGTGCATGTAATGATGCCAACATGTGCCAGTGTTTCCCTGTAGTGTCCCAGCTGTGTGCATGTAATGATGCCGACATGTGCCAGTGTTTCCCCTTAGTGTCCAGGCTGTGTGCATGTAATGATGCCAACATGTGCCATTGTTTCCCCTTAGTGTCCCAGCTGTGTGCATGTAATGATGCCCACAGGTGCCAGTGTTTCCCTTAGTGTCCCAGCTGTGTGCATGCAATGATGCCCACATGTGCCAGTGTTTGCCTGTAGTGCCCAGCTGTGTGCATGTAATGATGCCGACATGTGCCAGTGTTTCCCCTTAGTGCCTCAGCTCTGTGCAAGTAATGATGCCCACATGTGCCAGTGTTTCCCCTTAGTGCCCTCGCTCTGTGCATGTAATGATGCCCAAATCTTCCTGTGTTTCCCCTTAGTGCCCCAGCTCTGTGCATGTAATGATGCCTTCATGTGCCAGTGTTTCCCCTTAGTGCCCCAGCTCTGTGCATGTAATGATGCTGACATGTGCCAGTGTTTCCCCTTAGTGTCCCAGCTGTGTGCATGTAATGATGCCCACATGTGCCAGTGTTTCACCTTAGTGTCCGAGCCGTGTGCATGTAATGATGCCAACATGTGCCAGTGTTTCCCTGTAGTGCCCCAGCTGTGTGCATGCAATGATGCCAACATGTGCCAGTGTTTCCCCTTAGTGCCCCAGGTGTGTGCATGTAATGATTCCGACATGTGCCAGTGTTTCCCCTTAGTGCCCCAGCTGTGTGCATGTAATGATGCCGACATGTGCCAGTGTTTCCCCTTAGTGCCTCAGTTCTGTGCATGTAATGATGCCCACATGTGCCAGTGTTTCTCCTTAGTGCCCCAGCTGTGTGCATGTAATGATGCCGACATGTGCCAGTGTTTCCCCTTAGTGCCCCAGCTGTGTGCATGTAATGATGCCGCCATGTGCCAGTGTTTCCCCTTAGTGCCCCAGCTCTGTTCATGTAATGATGCCGACATGTGCCAGTGTTTCCCCTTAGTGCCCCAGCTCTGTTCATGTAATGATGCCGACATGTGCCAGTGTTTCCCCTTAGTGTCCCAGCTGTGTGCATGTAATGATGCCGACATGTGCCAGTGTTTCCCCTTAGTGTCCCAGCTGTGTGCATGTAATGATGCCGACATGTGCCAGTGTTTCCCTGTAGTGTCCCAGCTGTGTGCATGCAATGATGCTAACATGTGCCAGTGTTTCCCCTTAGTGTCCCAGCTCTGTGCATGTAATGATGCCAACATGTGCCAGTGTTTCCCTGTAGTGCCCCAGTTGTGTGCATGTAATGATGCCGACATGTGCCAGTGTTTCCCCTTAGTGCCCCAGCTCTGTGCATGTAATGATGCCGACATGTGCCAGTGTTTCCCCTTAGTGCCCCAGCTGTGTGCATGTAATGATGCCGACATGTGCCAGTGTTTCCCCTTAGTGTCCCAGCTGTGTGCATGTAATGATGCTGACATGTGCCAGTGTTTCCCTGTAGTGCCCCAGCTCTATGCATATAATGATGCCCATATGTGCCAGTGTTTCTCCTTAGTGTCCCAGCTCTGTGCATGTAATGATGCCCACATGTGCCAGTGTTTCCCCTTAGTGCCCCCGCTCTGTGCATGTAATGATGCCCACATGTGCCAGTGTTTCCCCTTAGTGCCCCCGCTCTGTGCATGTAATGATGCCGACATGTGCCAGTGTTTCCCTGTAGTGTCCCAGCTCTGTGCATGTAATGATGCCGACATGTGCCAGTGTTTCCCTGTAGTGTCCCGTTGTGTGCAGGTAATGATGCCGATATGTGCCAGTGTTTCCCCTTAGTGTCCCAGCTGTGTGCATGTAATGATGCCAACATGTGCCAGTGTTTCCCCTTAGTGTCCCAGCTGTGTGCATGTAATGATGCCGACATGTGCCAGTGTTTCCCCTTAGTGCCCCAGCTGTGTGCATGTAATGATGCCGACATGTGCCAGTGTTTCCCTGCAGTGTCCCAGCTGTGTGCATGTAATGATGCTGACATGTGCCAGTGTTTCTCCTTAATGTCCCAGCTGTGTGCATGTAATGATGCCGACATGTGCCAGTGTTTCCCCTTAGTGTCCCACCTGTGTGCATGTAATGATGTCCCACATGTGCCAGGGTTTCTCCTTAGTGTCCCAGCTGTGTGCATGTAATGATGCCGACATCTGCCAGTGTTTCCCCTTAGTGTCCCAGCTGTGTGCATGTAATGTTGCCGACATGTGCCAGTGTTTCCCCTTAGTGCCCCAGCTGTGTGCATGTAATGATTCCGACATGTGCCAGTGTTTCCCTGTAGTGTCCCAGCTGTGTGCATGTAATGATGCCGACATGTGCCAGTGTTTCTCCTTAGTGTCCCAGCTGTGTGCATGTAATGATGCCAACATGTGCCAGTGTTTCCCCTTAGTGCCTCAGCTGTGTGCATGTAATGATACTGACATGTGCCAGTGTTTCTCTGTAGTGTCCCAGCTGTGTGCATGTAATGATGCCGACATGTGCCAGTGTTTCCCCTTAGTGCCCCAGCTGTGTGCATGTAATGATGCCGACATGTTCCAGTGTTTCCCCTTAGTGTCCCAGCTGTGTGCATGTAATGCTGCCGACATGTGCCAGTGTTTCCCCTTAGTGTCCCAGCTGTGTGCATGTAATGATGCCGACATGTGCCAGTGTTTCCCCTTAGTGTCCCAGATGTGTGCATGTAATGATGCCGACATGTGCCAGTGTTTCCCTGTAGTGTCCCAGCTGTGTGCATGTAATGATGCCGACATGTGCCAGTGTTTCCCCTTAGTGTCCCAGCTGTGTGCATGTAATGATGCCCACATGTGCCAGTGTTTCCCCTTAGTGTCCCAGCTGTGTGCATGTAATGATGCCTACATGTCCCAGTGTTTCCCCTTAGTGCCCCAGCTGTGTGCATGTAAGGATGCCGACATGTGCCATTGTTTCCCTGTAGTGTCCCAGCTGTGTGCATGTAATGATGCCGACATGTGCCAGTGTTTCCCCGTAGTGTCCCAGGTGTGTGCATGTAATGATGCCCACATGTGCCAGTGTTTCCCCTTAGTGCCCCTGCTCTGTGCATGTAATGATGCCTACATGTGCCAGTGTTTCCCCTTAGTGCCCCAGCTGTGTGCATGTAAGGATGCCAACATGTGCCAGTGTTTTCCCTTAGTGTCCCAGCTGTGTGCATGTAATGATGCCCACATGTGCCAGTGTTTCCCTGTAGTTTCCCAGCTGTGTGCATGCAATGATGCCCACATGTGCCAGTGTTTCCTCTTAGTGCCACAGCTCTGTGCATGTAATGATGCCGACATGTGCCAGTGTTTCCCCTTAGTGTCCCAGCTGTGTGCATGTAATGATGCCGACATGTGCCAGTGTTTCCCCTTGATGCCCCAGCTCTGTGCATGTAATGATACCAACATGTGCCAGTGTTTCCCTGTAGTGTCCCAGCTGTGTGCATGTAAGGATGCTGACATGTGCCAGTGTTTCTCCTTAGTGCCCCAGCAGTGCATAAAAGTCTGCCCACATGTGCTAGTGATTCCCCTTATTGCCCCAGTTGTGTGCATGTAATGCTGCCCACATGTGCCCCTGTTTCCCCTTACTGCTCCAACTGTGTGAATGTAATGCTGCCCACATGCGCCAGTGTTTCCCCCTTGTGCCCATGCTGTGTTCATGTTATGATGCCCCACATGTGCCAGTGTTTCCCCTATTGCCCCTGCAGTGTGCATGCAATGGTGCCCACATGTGCCAGTGTGTCCCCTTTGTGCCCCTGCTGTGTGCATGTAATGAGGTCCCAGATGTGCTCGTGTTTCCCCTTGGGGTCCTAGCTGTTTTCATCTAATGATGCCGACATGTGCCAGTGTTTCCCCTTAGTGCCTCAGCTCTGTGCATGTAATGATGCCGACATGTGCCAGTGTTTCCCTGTAGTGTCCCAGCTCTGTGCACGTAATGATGCCCCACATGTGCCAGTGTTTCCCCTTAGTGACCCAGCTGTGTGTTTGTAATGCTGCCCATATGTGCCTGTGTTCCCTCTTTGTTTCTTTAGGGGCTGATTCATGGTAATGTGGTCAGAAATGCAGCAAGGGCTACGCGCTGAGTTAGACACTGCACGAGCCTGAGTGCAGAATAAAAAATGCGCGCCTTGTGTATTCATGGAACTTACTCCGCAAAGTAACCGTATTCGCAAACCTCGCCCGGAACGTCCCTGACATGCCCCCATGCAAAGCATAAACAGTCAGAACAGCTACCTTTGCATGCTCCCCCCATGCACGAATACACACACCCTTCAAACAGTACGTTGGGTCCCCCGCAAGCAGGCCTGCATCTGGGGTCCCTGCGCAGGGTCCCCCGTAACTGTTGCTGGCACCTCAACAAAATGAATTGAAAATTCGTAACTCATTTTAAACTCAGAAAATCTGCCTGCAAAACCCTGTAAACCATTGCTGCACCCTGTTATACTGCATATGTGTGTCCCTAATTTCGATCGGATCCCCGGTTGTGTTGTAGAGGAGGTCCCAAATAAAACCTTGCACTCCAATCGTCCATTTTGAAGTACCAGGAACGTTCACACCAAAATATGTGATGTATGATGAGCAAATAAACCAGCAGAGAGCTGCACTAGGGCTCTGCCCAGTGCCTATTAGAAAAACATCACCTATTGAAGTACCAATACCAAGAAAACCATGGACAGTAAGGTATCCATTAAGAAAACCCTACCAACAAATGAAACAAAATGAAGAATGCCTAAGTACAGTCCCGGAAGAAACCAAAAAGGACTTAATGGAAGACGAATGGTGACGTCACAAGGACCCAGACTGACTTGCAGATAGAGGAACTGATGACCCGAGAATAATGCAAAGAAACGAAACAGCATGAATAAGGGTATCGTGAACCTAATGCCACAATCCATGCCCCTGACCCCCACAGGTGTCCAAAACATGCTCGGCTTTGCAAACTTTTATTGCCGATTCATCCCGGGTTTCTCCCAGATTGTGCACCCAAAAAAACAATAAACTGTTCCAATGGACAGAAGAGGTGGAGAAGGCCTTCCAGGAACTCAAGAAAAGATTTACCTCAGCCCCGGTACTACGACACCCCTACCCAGATCTCCCATATGTAGTGGAAACAAATGCTTCCAGCATGGCAATGGGGGCTTTTCTTTCCCAAAGGGATCCCGAAACAGGCCAGTTACATCCCGTGGCCTTTTGGTCGCGAAAATGTACTACACCTGAACTAACTCCTAGTGATCAAGGCAGCCTTTAAGGCTTGGCAGCATTACCTCCTAGGCGCCAGACATACCATCACAGTAATCACCGACCATCGCAACCTGCAATACCTCAAGACGGCAAAGGCTCAATCATCCCGTCAACTCCGATGGGCTTTATTCTCCGCAGAATATGATTACATAATCACGTACCGACCTGGAGTCCAGAACGGAAAAGCCAACGCCCTATCCTGCAAGGGTGTTGATGAGAATGCATATTCAACCCCAGACCCTGTGGCCATGATTCCAGGTGACAAACGACTAGGACTTACAACAACGTTATATCTGGACCTACTCCAAAAGGAAATTCGGCTCCTAATGAACACAGAGGCTCTACAAGACTGGATCACTCAAGGTGAACATTACACAACAAAGAACCAACTCCCGTATTTCAGAGGGCATTTATATCTACCAAATAAGGTACTACAAGAACAAGTCATTTCTGGTTATCACGACCCCCTGATAGGACATCCAGGAATTGCCAAGACCCTTGCCAAGGTGAAAAGAAATTATTGGTGGCCGACCTGGCGAAAGGACATTACGCAGTTTATTCTGTCATGTGGCAATTGTGCACAGAATAAATCCCAGAAACAAAGACCTGCAGGCCTTCTTCAACCCCTGGATATTCCACCTGCACCTTGGCACACACTCTCCCTCGATTTCATCACAGATCTGCCTCCCTGTCAAGGGTTCAACACTATCCTAGTTGTTGTTGACCTATTCTCTAAAATGGCCCATTTCATTGCGCTTAAATGTCTACCAAACGCATCCAGTATGGCAAAGGTGTTTTTAGAGCAAATCGTACGATTACATGGTTTCCCCTCCGTCCTGATTTCTGACTGAGTGAGTCAGTTCTTGTCTAACATCTGGAGGAAGAGTTGTGCAATTTCCCAAATCGATATTTGTCTGTCCACTAGTCACCATCCCCAAACTGATGGCCAAACAGAGAGGATGAATCAGACACTAGAGCAATACCTTCGGTGCATGTTACATCAAGAGGAAGAAAGATGGAAGGATGTGCTGTGGATAGCCGAATATGCCTACAACAACTCGCTACATGCCAGTACCGGACAGAGTGCATTCTATACCGTATATGGAAGGCACCCATCCGAATTAGATACCCACATGGCCTTGGAAAAGCCCGCGGTGAAGACTTTACATACGATCATCACTCAAGCCTTCAAAAAGGCAATAGAACACTTAATCCAAGCCAATGAAAGACAGAAAAGATTCTCTGATTAACACCGAAGAAAAGCCCCAATCTACCAAGTCAAAGATGAAGTCTGGTTGGCGTCTCGGCAGGTGCCCATAAGAGGAACTCAAACATTTTGTCCCAGATGTCTAGGGCCCTATACCATCAAGGCTATTATAAATCCTGTGGCAAAAAAAACCTAGCTTTACCACCAAATATGCAGATCCATCCCGTATTCCACGTGTCACTCTTAAAACCTGTCCAGCTTGGAACTCGGGTCAAAACACCACCAAATCCGGTACTGGTTAACGGAGAACCCGAATTTGAAGTCAAGGACATCCTAGATTCTAAACTCCCCAGGTCCAAGTTATATTACTTAGTGGACTGGAAGGGATACGGCCCTCAGGACAGGATATGGGAGCCTAGCGAGCACGTCCAAGCGCCACGCCTGGTAAGACAATTTCATCGGAACCATCCAACCAAACCAGGGCCGGATGGAGGAAATACCTTGAGAGGGGCCTTAGGGGGGAGTGCTGTCATGATCCATGCCCCTGACCCCCTCAGGTATAACAGCCCCCTGGCAGCAGTGGGGCTAAAGCCCTTCACATTGGCCCCAAGGGCCTTAAAACTCCATCAGAAACATACATGGAGTCAGTCCTGGTGCCTTTGGCGCCAGGGTCATTATCAGGAATAAAGCAATACCAGTTTTGGACCTTAATCCAACATGGAGGCCTATTACACAGCTCATTTCTTTAGAACCAAGTCATGCGGTCTAGTGCTTTGGGTGTGGCTGGGCCTGGAACTACTTTACCTGGGCTATTTAAACCACACCCAAACAGCAGAACACGCTTCGCGTTATTCTGCACTCCTGCAGCGTAACGCTCATCGTGTCCAGCTCCTGCTCATCTGCTTCTCCGGCGGCCCGATTCTGAAGCCCTAGATCCGGATTCCATTCATATCCTGGAAGAACAAGAACAGCATTAGCGAGTAAGAACACTTACCTGTGAAGTAACCGGTCTTGAATCCATCCTGCACTACGCTTACCTCGCCCATCTCTGGAGTTCGCCGCAACCTGCAAAGGTAAAGAAACAAGGACAGCATTAATAACAATTCTTACCTGGGCAAGCAGCGAGTCGTGGCAGCACCCTGCGCTTCTCTTAACTCGCCCATCTCTGGGTTTCACTGCAACCTGCAAGGGAGAAGGAACAAGGTTAGCATTAACAAAGCACTTACCTGGGCAAGCAGCGCTTCGATCGCTCATCACTCCGGAACATCACCGCAACCTGTACAAAGAGAAGAGAACACAAGTTAGCAATTAACACCAATAAACAGCGCAGCGCTCGGCGCATCAATAACTCTCTGTGGTCTTCGCCATCGGCGTGGCAACTCCGAGATCGCAACCATCCCTGTGAAAACAAAAAGACATTGTTAGGTAACAGCGTAGTGGAGCAAGACGCTGAGAAGACCGAGAAAACCGAGGGAAAGAAAGAGACAGAATAAAGACGGAAAAGACTTTATAACTCACCTGGAAGACAGCAAGCAGAGTCAGAGGCACAGCCGGTCTGGACCCGACATAAGGTAACATGGACCAGTGAAGCAACTAGGTCAACGGAACGCCCGCACCAACCATGTGCCCCTGCAAAGAGACGCAGGACAGAGAGTTCAACACACAAAATCCTAAGGTGTGCAATAACCCCTAGGGAAGGGATTTGAACCAGAGGGAGGTGGGAATCCACCCATCAGAGAACCTGCATCTTAATCCTCCATTCTCCTGTTATAGGCGCTACCCAACGTCTGGAACATAACCAAGCAGAGAGGGGTCCAGGATAGCGCTTAGACCCCCATCCAGTACCGTGTGGCGCCCCGTGGATACCAGGTGAGCATAACACCGAAGGTGACAAGACGATGTCGAAATGCAAAGAAGTTTAAAGCTGTAAGCAAGATGAAGACATTCGACCAGTTTACACCTGTAAATATGCTTGGAACCTCAAGAAAGCTAAGAAAATAGTGCGGCTTGCTTTGCTTAGTAGAAGAATAGTGCGGCAAGCACCATTATACATAATCTACCTCAAATTGAAGCAGAGTATTATAAGTGTATTTCTACTGCACAAGAAGCAAAATCAACTCAGGTTACTAAAGGCCAAATGAGAAAGATTCATATTTAGCAAAACGAGAAGAGACGGCTAAATCAAAACTTGGCAGAGGCAACTCGTGCCAGGAAAGCCAAGGTCATACCAATAGAAGAAGCAAACAGTAGCTACATTTAATTGAAACTAAGAACAGAATATCCTGCCTCTGAAAAGTCGAGATAAGAAGACGTAGGCAGGTGGCGGGCTAAATGAGAATCAATTGAGAGAAAAGAGACAAATTCACGGTGTAGGAATCACGTGACCAGCCGAGCAAGAAGAAGCGAGGGTTCACACCTACGCTTGGCACCTGACCAGGCGGAGATATCAGAACTTTTCCAGACAGAAGATGCAGTCTCGAGGCCAACCACAGTGAACTAATTGACACATGGCTACTAAAGTGATGATTGATTGTAACCATAATCGGACGAAGGCGGGTAACTAAGTGGCACCCCGCACCTGGCCGACCATTCTGCGTGCTGTTAAGCGAAGTGGAAAAGTATGCATGGGGTTGGTGCTAACCCAATCACAATGGACCAAATGATCTAGAGTCCTATAGTTAGCAGAACCAATGGGATGTTGTATTTTTAGTGACGTCTACAGTAGTCATTTTTGAAGGAAGGGCTTAGACGCCCACCTGACAGTGTTTACCCAATCCCCTCACTTCGTTACCATATACAGATATATTACCTATAGTAAAGTTACCTTTTCCTAACCAATAGAATTGCATGTTAACTTTTGAGTGTTACACGTCAATGATGATGACTTTTGAGTATAAATGTTACAACTTGTATGAAGTTCGTTGGAGTTGAAGCGAGAAGGACGATCGCATCACTGCTGATATCCATAACTCCCTGTTTTCTGTACTTGTCATTAAACGGACTCCCTTTGCCAAACCGTTGAGTTGTCCTTATTGATTGGTGTTGGAGTAATGAATCTGCACCCCCATCCATCTCAAGGGTGCAGCTATCTCGTCTTAAAGTACTTCAGAGCAAACCTCGGCTCTATGGTCTCGGAGTGCACTTGGTAGCAGAGATTGATGGTTATCGATCATTGATCAGAATAAGACACCCAGTGACCGGCAACATAAAGTAACTCTAGCGCCCTCATTATGACTCAGGCGTTAAGGGTTTAACGGCGTCGTCGGCGCTGTTAACCCTTAATGCCTGATTCACATTTTAACGCCTGCTTTTTGCAGGCGTTAAAATGCAAGGCGCTAAGCCACCTTAGTGCTAATTACGGCACTGTAATTTACGGTGCCGTAATTAGCGCCTTCCCCACTCCCATTATGCCCTATGGGGCAAAAATGGGAATGGGGAAGAGGCCATTGGTGAATGGGGAATTACCGCCCCACTCACCTTGTAATGGGGCGGTAATTCCGCCATCCACCATGGCGGAATCGTAACCTTAGCGGCATGGACCATGGTGCTAATAGCACCATGGTCCTCCGCCAAGGTTCTAATGAGGGCCTAGGTCTTCGGCAATATCACAAGTCCTTTGCCATTCGGCCGAGTAGACCGTGAAGCTCCCCGTAGACAGTGGTAGTGTAAGAAAACAAAAACTTCAGGACAAGTTCTGAAGGGACCTGTGTTTCCCCATGTAAACCCTTCCCATTCCTACAGGAGAAAAGCTAAAGAAGACGGTAATGAAGGCGGTGATCCCAAGGGTCCAGAGAGGAAACATGCGAACGGTGAGTGAAAAAGACTGAGGGCCTCATTATGTGAAGTGCACAAATAACAGGGTCATTACCGGCATGGAGGAACTAGCGGGTCTGTGCTCGTATGACGACGTTAATAGCGGCTGATTACGAGTGCACGAGCACGCGCGAACCCCCATGCCGGTAAAGGCCCTTCAACCCCCCGATAGCACCACCACGGGACCCACTGATACCACCTCCTTCTAGGAGGCGCCTCTTACTACCGACCCGGTAATAACATCATGCAAATACCGGGCTTGTAATACCGGACCCGGAAGTAACATCATTGTGTCGAAACAGGAAATGCGCTAGCGGCCATCATTAAAAACACAATCCATTGCCATTCTCCCAATCCGGCAGTGATACAGAAGAGAGACCAGGGCCTTCCAAATCAACGTGTCCAAGGCAACCAGCAAATCCAACCCCTGCCTGCGCAAGAAGCGTTTTTCTGATGAAGAACTCAACATGTTGGTGGACACCCTTGCTGCCCATGCTGATGACATAAATACCCATAACCTCAAGAGGGAGGCGCAGCAGAGAAAGAGGGAGATATGGGAGGAGGTAGCCCGCAATCTATCTGCAGTCGGCACCACCCCACGGACAGTCAAAGACTGCAAAAAAAGGTTGGATGACCTCCGCCTTAGGCTCTGCAACATCTTGGCCAGCAATCAGAGGGAGGCCATGGCCACAGGCGAGGGTGCTCACTCCCCAACAAAATTAATGGGCTGGGAGGAGACCTGTAGTACCTTCATCCAGATGGAGTCCATCGAAGGCTTTGGTGAGATGGAGATGGGTGCCACAACATGTGGAGATGGAGGTGAGTGACCCTGCAGACCCCAGTAGGGGAAACCATGACGTAGCACAAGTGATCTGGAATAGAGTCTAGGCAAGGCAATGCATGTCCCAACACAGACACACACCAACATATCCATGTCCAGATGGAGGCCCTAACCCTGCCACACTGAAATGCATGCTGAGCGCCAATCCATTACCAACAGACAGCCAACACACAGGGACCATTCCCATGTCATACACCACACAAACCCCAATACAGCGGCATGACACCTGCCATGCAGCATTCCTGAATTGAGACATCACGGCAAATGCCAAAAGGCCCCCCTTCAAGCTACCCTGTGTGACACACCTGTAAGACATGAATGCATGATAATTGAAAATCTCCACAGCACCATATAATGCATCTTGCATGTAACACCATCACTGATGCCCTGCATCTCTTCTACCCCCCAGGCACCGATGATGAAGATGCCAGTGAAGATCTAGCCACAAGGGAATCCATGTCCCGGGCCAAAACAACTGCCACTGGCAAAACCACCTCCGGGGCAGCCTCGCAGCCCACACCACAAGCCAGGCCGAGTGCCCAGGCCATGCCCGCACATGAGGGCCCCACAGCTATGCCTGAGGCCGGAACCACCGAGCTGGCAACACCAGCAGAAGGGGAGGCCATTGGTACCCACTCTGCAGAAACAAATTCTGAAGGCGAGATAGCAGCCACAGCACCACTGAGCGACATTGAAATTGGAGCAGAGGAGTATGTGGACGAGAAAGGCCTTATCCTCTTCCTTCTTTCGAAGAGATCTCCATAACTTTAGCCCTTCTCTCTTTCACGATACTTGCTCATCCTCTCTTCCCCCTCTCCCCGACTTCTCTTCTCTCTCTGCAAATGAAGCCCCATATTCTCTGTCTTCTTCAATCTCTTCCAGTCTGGATCAACTCTATCCTCTCTCTTCCTTCCACCCTACTCATAAACCTTCTCAACCATGGCTTTCCTCCCACCTCCTATGTATGTGTCGTCCCCTACGCCGCCCTGAGCGTCGCTGGCTCAAATTCCCCTCTCTATCTAACCAGACTTCCTACTTCTCTTACCACTCTCTACATGACTCCAGCCGCAGCTCTGCTAAACGCTCCTACTACTCTAACCTTCTACACTCTCAAGCCTCTCATCCTCGTCATATCTTTCAAACCCTCTCTTGTCTCCTCTCCCCACCTACTCATGACCCCTCAACCTCATCTCCCTTATCCCCTTCTTACTTCTCTGACTTCTTCTCCTCCAAGATACTCTCTCTTCACCAAAACATCACTTCCTCCTCTTTGCGCTACGATCCCCTCCTTTTGCCCCCAGTTCCCCTCTACCTGTATGACTGATTTCTCTCCTGTCACTCCGTCTGACGTTTCTATTCTCCTGTCCAAATCTCATCCCACTGCTGCGCCTTCTGATCCACTCCTTGTTCCCAAGATCTACCCTCTCCTCATTCCTTATCAAACCTCCTTCTTCAATATTTGTCTCTCTTCTGCTACCTTCCCCTCTGCCTTCAAGCATGCTACTATCATCCCTATTCTGAAGAAACCTTCTGCTAATCCTCATCTTGTGTCCAACTTCCGTCCAATGTCTCTTCTTCCATTCCTCTCTAAATTACTTGAACGCATAGTCTACTCCCAGCTCTCTGCGTTTCCCCCCTATCAATCTGGCTTTCGCCCTAAACACTCCCCTGAGACTGCCCTTACCCAGGTCCTCAACTCCCTCCTTACTGCTCGCTACTCTAAGCAATCCTCTACCCTTATCCTCCTAGATATCTCTGCAGCCTTTGACACCGTTGATCACCCCTTACTGCTCAACACTCTTTCCTCTTTAGGTTTCAAAGGCACCGTCCTCAACTGGCTCTCTTCTTACCTCTCCCACCGCTCTTTACCATCTCCTGGGGCGGTCGTACCTCTTCTATGCTCTCCCTGGACTATGGTGTACCCCAAGGCTCTCTCCGTGGCCCCTTTCTTTTCTCCCTTTACACCTCGCTTCTCTCCACTATAATCTCCTCTTTCGGTATTTCTAACCACTTCTACGCTGATGACACCCAGCTTTTCCTCTCATTCTCTTCCTTCACTCCTGACCTCCATCTTAACCTCCCTTCTTGTCTTACTGCCATTAAAAACTGGATGTCATCCCACTTTCTCTCTCTCAATACAGACAAGACTGAAGTCTTATTCTTTCCCTCCAACACTATTCCCCCTCCTTCTTCCCCTCCTTCTATTCACTTTCCTCCCACTAATCTTCCTCTCTCTGCCCATGCTTGTAATCTAGGCATTTACTTTGACTCCTCCCTCTCCTTCACCCACCATATCTCTCTCACTTCCCGCGCATGTCGCTACCACCTTTTCAATATTCGCAAAGTACGTTCCTCTCTAACCTTCCATGCCACTAAACTCTTAATTTCCTCCCTTCTCTTCTCTCGTCTTTTCTACTGTTCTTCTCTCCTCTTCGTATTCCCTGCTTCTCATCTTGCCCCCCTCAAATCCCTCTACAACTCTGCCATTCGCACCCTCTGTCTTCTCTCTCCTCACGACTCCATCTCCTCCTCGCTCTCACAGCTTGGCTGGCTTTCCTTTCATTCCCAACTCAAATTCCACTTCCTCTGTCTTGTCTTTAAATATCTTCATGAACTTGCTCCCCTATATCTGTCCTCTATCATCTCATTCTACACTCCCTCCCGTTCCCTCAGATCTGCAGATCACTTCCTTCTCCTTGTTCCCCCATCCCCATGTGCCTCCTCTCGTTTTCGCTCCTTTCAGCACCTTGCTCCCCTCCACTGGAACTCCTTTCCCCTCTCTATCCGTTCCATCCCCAGTTATTCCTTTTTTCTTGTCTCCTTAAAATCTCTTCTTCTCCACTCCCCTCCCTGATACTTTGATCCTCCTCTGCCCTTCCCTCTCCCAACCCCTCTTTTATCCTCCTCATCTTGCCTCTCACCCCCTGCCTCTCCTCTTATGTCCCCTATCCCCCTCTCTCGCCTTCAGCTTATCTCACTTCCTGTTCCCCACTCCTTCCCTCTCTCCACCCCTTCTTCCCTCATTTATCTTCACTGGCTAATTGTTCTAGTTGCTGTATTACTGGTTTGACTCATATCTTGTAATTGCTTCTACTGTTATTGTATTCTTGTTGTTATAATGTACAGCGCTTTGGCATAAAGCGCTATATAAACACAATAAACATAAACATAAACATCCATGTGGAATGTCCACGCACCCCAAACCCCCTGTCCACCCCCCACCCCACACTCAGGCCACACCCTCCAGCACCATTGCAGATCCGGCTCTCCACACTTCAGACCTCAACACCACCCCCGAGGCCAGCCCTGCAAATGCTTACCCAGTCGCAGCACCCTCAGCATCTGCTGCTCCCACTGACCTTGAGGCACGGCTAGCAAGGGTGGAGGCAAGGGAGGACTCCATGCTGGAACTTGTTAGACAGTATGTGGCCTAGGGAGAGGATACGAGGCGGGAGATAGCGCAGGCCATCTTACGGAAAACTGCTGCCATTAATGCTTCTGCGGTGATGATGCGTGACAGTCTGGGGGCCGTCACTCAGGTCCTGACCTCAATCCTGCAGCACATGCAGCAGCAACAACCCACGCCAGCCGTACAAATCACTACTGCAACCACCCCATCCTCCACACCTGCTACCTCTGTACCCTCCAGCCCTGTGCGTCTGACAAGGCGCAGTGCGAGGCAGTCAGAAATGCTGCCCCCGCACACCAAGAAAGCACAGAAATAGTGTGGGACAACAATGGGAGTGGGGGAGATGGTGTTGGTGGTGTATAGGTGTTTAAGGGGGTGTTCATTGGGGGGTATGGGGAGTTATTTGGGGGTATGGGGAGTTTTGGTGTTTTGGTGGGGGGAGGGGGTAGCACTTTACTGTAGTTTACATTAATACCCTGTTGTGTAAAAAATAATTTCATGCCTGGACATTGTTCATTTCATGTGTATCCATTTTATTCATGACAGTGCACAGTGCCCAACTCCCCACATACCCTGTGTGCATGTCCACATGGATCCAGTGTTCAGTTTAGCACTGACACATATCCATCAATGTCCCTGTGGTTCAGAAGTCTTCGTCAATCAGTGAATGGCATACGGCATGGCCATCTTGTGCATCACGTACTGGCACGGGTGCTGCTTCTTCTCCATCATCATCCTCATCATCCTCACCCGGTGCATGCATGTCAATGACAGGTGGCAGTGGTACATTTCTCCGGACGCACATGTTGTGCAGCATGACACAGGCCATGGTGATCTTTGCCACCTTCCCAGGCCTATAAAGGAGTGCTCCACCAGACCTGCGTAGGCAGCGGAACGGCGCCTTCAACAGGCCAAAGGTCTGCTCAATCACGACACAGGTACGGGTATGAACCTGATTGTAGTCCTCTTCATGGCTGTTCTGCGGGTTCCGCACAGGGGTAAGTAGCCACGGCTTCAAGAGATATCCTCCATCACCTGAATGTGAATACAAAGAGGTCTGTGTGAGTCACTCTGAGCTGCCACCTTCAGGATTCACAGCCATGGCCGCAGGAATTTGGTGTTGACATGCACATGTCCCTGTACGTATGCACAAATAGTATTTAGATGCATTGTATACTGCAATATGGTGTGCTAGTCTGGATGGCGTTGAACTGATGATGCAGGGTGATTACTTGCATGCTGATGCGGATGTACTTTGGATGCAGGACGATGTCTTGCGTCCCATGATTGCTGTGTATACTACTCTGTGCATGATCACACTAGCCACATTGGCACAGTTGCAATCATGTTTGGTCATGCATTGCTTGACATACCCATGGTGGCCAGGTTGTGCGTCTTACATGTTGTCATTGATATACGGCATTGGTCCAATGTGTGTCAGTGATGTGTCATGTTTGGTTTGGGAGGTTCATGTCAGGTGTGTTTAGCTCTGCGTGCATTCTCCACTCACCGCCCCTGCCCACCCTGGTGGAGTATGCATCCCCTCACCTCACAACCCCGATTCACTGCCATGGGCTGGTCAGGCAACTCACCAAGCAGCCAGGCACGTCATCCTGCATGTCGCTCCATGTGACGGGGTGCGTGGAGTTACGCAGCACCAGGGCATCATGTGTAGATCCGGGATATCGGGCGCAACAATGTGTGATGATCTTGCTGGAATCACATACCATCTGCACATTGATGGAGTGGTATTGCTTGCGATTGCAGTACACCTCCTCTAGGGCATGGGGGACTACCAATTGGACATGGGTGCAGTCAAGGGCACCAACGCAATTGGGCATGCCTGCCAGTGCATGGAGGCCTACTTTGGTGTCAGCAATCTCCTGGGCAGTCCGTGGTATGGATATGTGGGTGCTAGCGTGCTTCAGGAGGGCATCCATGCAGCTGGCCCACTGTGTGCTGGTAGGTGTCTGTGGCCAGGAAGTGTAGCACAGACACCACCTTTAGTAGCGGGGGGATGGCAGTGCGTATTTCTATGAGGCTGGAAACGTCGTTGCCTATCATGTCCACTATGGTGGTGATGGTGTCCGGGTCCAACCGGTAAAGGGTGTGGATCTGCTCAGGGGTTAGATTGAATGGCTGGGTCTGATGCGAGGGATTGGTGGCTGCCTATGAGGTACTACTGGCTGCACTGGTGGTAATTGCTGGGCCTGTCTCACCCTCCTTCTCCTCCTGTGTGCCCTCTGTGCTGCCTGTTGCTGTAGCTGTAGTTGTTGTTGTAGTTGGTGTTGTTGCTGTAGTTGTAGCAGTATAAGCATGTCCTCTAGCCCCATGATTGCAACAGCGAGTGGTGTCATTTTGGTGTAGGAAGGGGTGTGGTGTGTGGGTGTACTCCTTTTATACTGGAACAGGCTCCATTGACTCCACCTGTGGTGATTGTGTGCACCTGTGGCAGTTGCCTTGACTGCAGGTTGCTGTTCACGGGTGGTCCACGGTGCCTGTATGGCCGCCATCGTGCAGGCCCTAATTACTGCCTTCGGGATGCCGGTAATTGCATGCCCGCACAAGTTGTGATGTCCTCCTATTACCGGCATCCCAGTATTTACTCCGCGAAGGGGCGCCTGTACGTGTGCGAGCCGGTATTAAGGGGCACGGTACGGGCGGTAGCGGTATTGGCAGGTTGTCGGGTCGAAATGGACAGGACCCGTTAACGATGCCGGTAATACCATTCCGCCTTCCTATTTTCATTACCTCTATTCTCGTAATGAGGCCCTGAGTGTTTTGGCAAAAGTGCATGCTTTAGAACAAGTAAAGGGAAAAGGTAACGTAGGGAGGTGGGAAAACAAAATATAGCTAGAAGTAGAGAAGAATGCATATATCTAAGGGGAAGGGAATAATGACTCGAGAATAATTAAGCAAATAGAGAGAAGATACCGGGGAGGACACCCGATAAGAGAGAGGCTACCGGTGAGTACACCCGAGAAGTGAAAGGATTCGCCTTATGCCTACGCTAATATAGCGGCTAGAAGAAACGTGCATCCAGTGTCCCAAATAAAGGGGAACAAATAGACTACCACAGTGATTAAATACCACATGAAGGGGATACGTTTAAACTCCATGTCGGGGTAAAATTTAGAGGCAGAGATACATGTGACCAGCTGGTGTTCGTCTAGTCTGTTAAACGTCTGTTTTACATCTTGTTTGTTGTGGCGTCATAAGTTGAACATTTTCTTTAACAAATTGACTTAAATTTTACGTGATTGAATAGCTGAGATAATATAGTATACAAATTGATGTTTTTTGAGTAAAATAGAAGATATAACATTTTGTGAAAAAAATGGGATTGGAGCCTGCAGTGTTTGGTGCTCGCTCATATTGTTGGAACTGTTTAAGTCAGGTGAAGCTTTGACAAGTGTTATATAAGGAGAAAGGGAACAGATTTAAGCATGGAAGACATAACTCCATTGGCACACCTATGCAAACAGTTGCCGAAACATGCACCTTGGCTGAAGAAATATAGTACAGAGTGGGTTAAAGGAACCGCCTACAAAGTGTTTATGCCATGGCCACAGGGCGGGTCCTTATCTAAACTGTTTTGCAACACATGACGACATACTTGCACACCACATACACAGGCAAAAAGTAAGACAAACACCTAGCAGTTCTAGAGCTTTGGAAAATGTATGAACAGGGAAAGGAAGAGGAGCCGCCAATAGTTTTGATACTTAATTTATGTTTAGAGCAGGGTGAGACGGCTACCGCGCCACCCACCCCAGCCGAAACGAAGATTGAAGAAATAAAAGACAAAGGGGTAATACCCGCTGAGAGACCTTAACGCAGCTACAGGGCATAGCAACCCGGCATATGAATCACCTATGCAAAGTAGTATTGAAAATCAAGGGAAAGAAAAGGATAAGGATATCACCTCCACAGTCCCAAGGGACGGGAAGAGACGTAATGATGAAAGAAGGGACCAGACACAGATAAGTGCATATCTCGATAAGGAGATAGAAGGCAAAAGATGGAAAGGAAATGAAGATAGAACTGATGAGATAGCATTCGCAAAAAACAAATGGATGGGAGGGCAAATCCTATTGAAACTTGATGCCAAAGGCATTGATGATGCAAAGCAAAGAGAGAGGCTAGATGATGTACAGAGAAAAGAGAAAGAGAAAGAAATAAGAGACAAAGGAATAAGAAAGAAAGATAGACAAAGGCGAGAACAGCTATATCGTGAAGAGCAAGAAAGACGGCTCGATCGCAAACAGAGAGCAGCCAATGATTAAGACAGACAGAAGCAACAAGGGTCAGAGGAAGAGCAAAGAATACGACCGAAGAGAATAAAGAGACGAAGGGTTGAGGAAATCCAAAGGGCAAATGAACGTAGAAATGAAAAGAAAAAGGAAAAAGATAGGGTCAGAGAAGAGGCGAGGAAGCACATAGAATTCGATGACGATGTAGAACGTAAGCGAAGACAGAGAGCACGCGTTCTTGACTATCTGGGGAGAGAGGTTAAAAAACCTGAGCCAGTAGTAGATTGGGAAGATATAGAAGAATTCTTCCCTGCGTACGATTCAATACCAGGCATGTCTAGGGCGAATATCGAGGATGACTTCGACACCAGAAGCATCGGAGAAACAAATTGATAGAATATATGATGAAATGGCCTTAGAACAAATACCCCGAGGGGAGGGAGAAGACGAGCGCCTGGAGGGCACCCAGCTCTACGAAACTGACGATGTTTCCCGAAGTAGTGGGAATAGAGAACTATCCCTGGATAGACTAACCATATTCTTACACTTGTTACTGTCATAATTCACCCAAGTATTTTATGAAAAGGATACAGTAACCAAAAAGGGTACAATTGGTAGGGCTCTTCCGGCTCCTTGATAAATCACACGTATTGACAGTAGTGCAGTCATAATTAGACCTTCCAAATGATACAACTCTCTGACTAGTAAAACAGGCAGAGAGAGGGATCATTGGAAAGGGCGTGCGTGGGAGCATCATAGGAAGTCAGCCTAGGATAAAATAAAGTATAATGAGAAAGTGTCCCAACTAACTCTTACTAATAATACAGAAATAGCACTAACCTGTAGACTTAGAACTGGAGTCTCCACCAACAAGTCTCTGAAGAAATCCAGGAATGAAACAACGACAAAAGGAGGGAAGGTTAGTAAGGAAAACCTATCCCGAACGGCACGAGGCTCACGCTAGATACCGGGTTGGTGCACCATAGGATAGCGTCCAAAGTACTGTGCACAATCACATTTTAAATAAACAGTTGTTGGTAATACTTCCTTTTCCCACGTGGAACAGAAAAATGATGAATAGAGTACACCTGTTATCTCATCACAGGTGCCAGGGATTAAATCCAAAGTGAAGCACAACTTGCGTGTGGAATTACACGTTTAAAGAGTTAAAAAACTGTGTGCAGTTATACACGCGACAAAAGTTCACACAGCCTCGATAGCCACGCTTGAAATGTACAGTAGACAGCGTGGGGTTTTACACGCGACAGAAGTACACGCAGCCAGGACAGCCGCACTAGAAGAGTTCCAGAATCCACGTGGGATCTTACACGTGAACAAAAGTACACGCAGCCAGGACAACCGCGCTTGAATAGTACAGTAGACCGCGTGTGGTTTTACACGTGACAAGCTTACACTCAGCCAGGAAAGCAGCATGCAAAGATATCAGGAACCCGCGTGTGTGGATAAAACGACTGAAGTGCACGCAGACAGTGCTGCCAGAACTTGCATGTGAAGGAAAGCCATCCGTTGGTCTTCTAGTGCATGGCTGCCAAAGATAGTGTGTAGAAATTTCACGTGAATAGGAAAAAACTGCTGTAACTTCTAGAATGCAGCTCCAGGACTTCGCGTGTGGATGAAACACGCAGAGGAAAGCCAAGAAGTAACTGAAGAGATGTGAGGACGCAGATCAAGGAATCCGCTACCGAACGCCATGTTGGTTCAATCAGAAGCAGAGAAGCAACGTCTCCACGCTGCTTATGAACGTAATGCAGTAACACACGTGACTACCCTGAATCACGTGAATTCAACGATGTGAATAATGCAAAAATCGTTTTCCAGGAAGGACATCAAACAACCTCCATTTAGAAAAGAAAGGTCTAGCAGTTCTATGAGTATAACCCGTTCTGTGTGAAGATGGTGTTCCAGGCCCAGAGGTAAGATGTCCACCATGCATGACAGTTACTACTGCTATGCATGTTATTCCAATGTTATGGTTCGGGTGCCTAGTTATTGCTCTTGCTCTATTGGAGTAACTATTAAGTGACCACTGATAACAATACTATTGTCTAGATGCCTTACCCCTTGATGCCTAACTATGCCTAGTGACCAGTTGACTGATAGGTATCCCTACTCTTATGCTGCTCAGTAGAGTCTTTTTGTGATAGCCTATGTAACCCTGCCTAGGTACTTCCGTGAATAACATTATACCTTTGATATCACTAATTGGGTAAGATGTTCATGTTAGCATTACTGTTCTGCACCATGGCTGCCACTACACACTTTGGCACCAGAAGCCAAGTACATGTTATACAGTTCCCGCAAGCACCATTCTCTGACCACAGTCTTCCCACATTGACCAAGACAGCAACCAATAATTTCCCTAGTGCATTAGAGACAGTAACTCACGCTTCTCTACCTTGTGCCACAGCCAATAGAAACATTAGACTCCGTGCTAGATTAACTAAACTATATGAACCACTGAGAAGATCCCTTCCACCCACGAATTATAAGCTCAGTCTGAAACCTAGTCTTTCTAACCAGACGCCGCCTCTGGACACTTCCAACCTATCTTAGTCAAAGAAGCCAGTGAGACCCTCCCCTTTAAAGGAGCGCTTCTCAATGTAAGATCGTTTGTAGCCCATGTGACTGATATAGCTGACCTCATCACAGAAGGTAACCTGGATTTCCTTGCAATTACGGCAACATGGCTTCTCAATGCAGCAGGACCCTCACTTATGCTAGCTATCCCAGATAGGTACACAATAGTTAGACAATACCGTGACGGTGCCCGTGGTGGTGGCATTGCCATTATTTCTAAAACATGTCTCTCCCTAAGAGTAGCCCCTACCCACATTTCACAATCATGTGAAATTTTCTCTGCCAAATTCCAAATAAATAACTCCCAATCTCTCACTATTCAGTTAATATATAGACCGCCTGGTCCTCTTGGCACCTTTGAGGAGGATCTGCACAACTACTCATGAACAATGTCAAACCGTCCTCACAATTACTCCTATTAAGGGACTTTAACATAGGTTTCAATGACCAAATGGACAAAAATGCCTCTCAAATAGTCAACATAATCAGTTCACTAGGACTCACTCAAAAAGTTAATAAACCAACCCATCTAAAAGGCAGAACACTGGATGGGATAGCGGACTACAACTGTTCAGTCACTATCTCATCTATCATGCCTCTTTCATGGTCAGACCATTCACTGGTGTCCTTCTACCTATCCACCACAAGACCTACTCCACTAGCTCCACCATTAGTGCCACCCTGCCTCAACAGAAATAAAAAAAGTATCTCAGCGGAGAATGTAATCCCTGCAATACCCCCTACCCTGAACGCACTGTCTGAAAATCTTGATCCCAGCATCCTAGTGCATGAATATAATAAGATTATGCTCACTACACTGGACAAAATCGCCCCTCTCAAATTAAGATCTAGCAAACCGATTGCCCATTTAAACAAATGGTTTACGCCACAACCTAAAGACCTTCCCATCTTGAAGAGAAAGAGTGAAACTAATTGGAGACTTTGCCCTACTAATGAGAACAAAGCCAAATTAACTTCTTTCTCTTCGCATTATAAGAAGGAAATCTGCCGGGCCAAACGCGACTCCTATGATGAACGCATTGCCAAATCTAATTCTAGTATGAAAGAACTCTTCTCCATTCTAAAAGAACTGGAGTCCCCAATGGCTATACCTGACATCTGTCCAAAGGACAAATCTTGGAGTACAGACATCCAGAAGGCGCTAGCTAACAAAATCAACATGCTCCAAAATAAAATACCGCAGAAAAAAGAAGCACTGAATCTACAGTACTTGCTTAAAAAACTTCTGCCTAGTGAATCACTAACGGCACACAATAATCTTTTGAACTTTTCCAAAATGTCTATTTTGGACGTTGAAAAAAGAATCCTGTCACTGAAACCGTCTAATTGCAAAGGTGACACTTGCCCAGCACAACTAATAAAAGATGCTGCCAGGGAATTATCTCCATTCATTACCAAACTGATCAATGCCTCCTTTGCTAGAGGCTCCATCCATACCAACCTTAAACAATATTGGGTACTCCCTCTACTCAAGAAGCAAACACTAGATCCTCTCATCCCCACTAATTACCGCCCCATTACTACAGTTCCATTTTTACTAAAATTTCTGGACGAAGCACCATATATTCAAATTCAAAAACATCTTGAATTGCATAAACTGCTATGTAATAGACAATCTGGCTTCCGCCCATTACATAGAATGGAAACAGCGCTAATTGACTTAAAATCCCAAATAGATGAGCTGAGAGACAAAGGAAGGACAGCACTTCTGCTCTTACTCAATCTCTCAGCCGCATTTGACCTGGTTGACTACAAGGTCCTCTGCAGACACCTTGACTCTGCCGCCCATTTCTCCCCTGGGGCTATCAGATGGATCGAATCCTTCCTGAGTGAGAGAACTATGAGAGTTTTCTCCCCTTCGGCAGCGGCTGACCCGACCCCCATCTTGTGCGGTGTTCCGCAGGGCTCATGTGTCTCGCCAACTCTTTATAACATCTACACCAAACCCTTGTTCGATGATCCGGACCATCTGGGTGTCACCTACACGAATTATGCAGATGACACTCAGATTCTCCTCCCGCTTTCTGGGGATCATAGTAAGGACACAGAGTTGGTGAACAAGATATACCTTGTCATCCAAGCATGGATGGCCACTCATGGCCTACAAACGACGACAAGACTGAGTTGATAATCTTAGGTACACAGGCTAATATCAAAGAATTAGGCAAGGAGTTTTCTTCATTCAACATCGATGGTAATACCATTAAAGTCTCCAACGAAGTAAAAACCCTCGGTTTCTACTTCGATTCTACATTATCTTCCGAAAACAGATAAAAACCTTAACTTCATCCACAGCTTACACTTTCAAGTTGTTAAGAGCAGGCAAACCATTCCTCTCTGATGATAGCTGTCTGATCTTGGCTAGAGCCTTAATACTTTCTAGAATTTACTATTGTAATGCCTTATATAGTGGTGCTAATAAAACTACTATCCGAAAGATCCAGATACTACAAAACAATGCCTTAAGAGCAGCCATAGTCATAAATAAAAGAATTCATATGTCCTCCCTTAGATGCCAACATAAATGGCTGTCTATGGGCAATAAAATACAGTTTAAGACTCTGTCTCTGACTCATAAAGCTCTCAACAACGCTGCCCCTAGCTATCTTACAGATAAACTTCAGAGAAGAATCTCTACCAGACCAACTAGAGCCGACAATACTAACTGCCTGTCTATACCTAGATATAGGCTCACCACTATTGGTGGTAATAGCTTCCCTGTAAAGGCGCCGAAAACTTGGAACTCACTTCCACAAGACCTGCGAACAAACCAACCATACCTACTCTTTAGGAAAAATGTTATAAAACACATTCTCTTGTCTGACCCATAGTCTCCTACCGCCTCTGTCCATGCGGAATTACTTATTCCCTCTCACTCACCAAACCTACTTAACTTCTTGTCACCACCTGTAACCCAAGTGGAATCTTGTTCACCCTCGAATCCAAGTATCCTAATGAGCGCTACATTCTATAATTTGTATATTTGACCATTGTATATTGCTGGAATCTCATTTAGCACACTGTACCTGCGAGTCCTACTGCCCCACAGAGTGTAGTTTTCTGCAATTTGTACACTTGTACATGATATATTACTGTAGCTATATAGATACTATATTCTTACTTCAATGTGTGCTTTGTATATATTGAAGCCTTTGCATTATATTTGTACATACCTGTTTACTGCATAACTATGTAAGCTTTGCATTTTCATTCTGTCGCACCCTATTACCCCCGGGTCTAGTACACATAATAAGTGAATAAACAAACGAACAAACAAACAAACAAACAAGTAGGAACAAAGAAGACACAAGAAGTGACACGAGTTGGGCACAGGCAATGTCTGACTCAGAAAGGGAGGAGCATGAAGAAAAGGAGGAATAAAGGAGGAGCGAAAGACAACTCCCAAAGGAGAAAGGGATAAGCTGGTCAGACACTAGCGAGTCTGCACCAAGGACATCAGAGTCAGCCACACAGTCAAACCGACACAAAGAAGTATCTCACGGTCAGAGGGGAGTGTCACCACCGCCGTATGTGAACAGGCTTAGGTCATTGCCAGGCAGGCGGCGATGCGGGAATATTACCCCTGCAATAGATAGGAGAACAATGAGAGAAGAGAGAGAGAGAGCTATTCATCCCAATTTCCGTTACTTGAGAAAGGGGGAGCAAGACCACAATATATTCCATGGCCACACATGGATCGAGAACATTTGAAAAACAAGCTTCCAATGATAACATCGGGAGCTGGAAAATGGATACAGGAGTTAGAAAGAAATGACAGGAGGGAACACGTTAGCCATAGGGGATATCAAGGGTCTCCTAATCACCATACATGGTGAGAGGGCAGACGATGTGTGGACAAGGGCAGGTTACCCCGGTGTGACCACAATTAATACAGTGCATGATGGAGCTCCATTTAACAATTGTCGAGCTGCGGTATGGAAGGCACTACAAGTGCTTTACCCAGACTCTTCTGATATGGGAGCTATAATGACACGTAAAATGAAGGAGTCTGAGGATCTGTTAATTTACATACAGAATTTTCAAGAAGTGTGGGTACTCGAGACTCATGGATCTTGGGGGAAATCTGTACCTGTGTTCTACCATATATTGTGCCAAGGGCTGCCAGAGCCGGTACAGAAACAGCCCAAGAAATTGGTAGGAATTGAGGCTAAGCCATGGTCAGAAATACAACTGACTATCGCACACTATTGCAGGCTACTACAAGAAAGGAATCGCAAAAAGGAAGCTGCACAAAAAAGGTGACAAAGCGAAATTGGTGCAGAAGAAATTGTCAAAGTATGCTCTTGAGGGAGCCATGATAACTAGCACAGCTGAATCAAGCATGCAGCAGGTCAATAATCCACAACAGAATAATCAGGGCAATACAGGGTTTTATCCAAGGGGAAGAGGATTTAGAGGAAGAGGATGTCAGAGCAATCAGGGAGGTTTTCAAAATAATCAAGGAGGTTTTCAAAATATGCAACATGGTAATCAAGATATGTCAAATGGGCAAATGATCCGACCACCGCCAGTATGTTGGTTGTGTGGTATAAAGGGGCATTTAGCATGCACATACAGAAACCAAGGCATGGTGCAGAACGACCAAGGAACAGGAGCAGGCATGGCGAATCCACCTGCATTTTTACAGCAGGGAGTTGCACAGAATCACACAGTGCAACAACAAGAGCCAGGAGCGCAACAAGGCTTGCAACCTCAGAATATAGTGCGTTTTCCACAAGGGCAGTCCCAACAGTCACCTCTGTAATGGTCACAAACGATGAGCTAAAGGCAGACCATGAACCCTGAAATGGGAATTAACACTGCCAATGGGGGAAATCCATCAGCACACGGTGTGCCCAAGCTATATATGGATTAGGACAGCTCACTGGGAACCCTGATGTGTTCTATCCTATCAGTGACACCAGACCCTCACCGGGAACCTAGGGTGGATGTTGTTATAGGGGATAAAGAATATTTATTCTTAGTTGACACGGGTGCAGCACGCTCGTGAATATGTGAAAGCAAGTTTTCCTTGTCCGGCGAGGCCATAAATACTCAGAGTTTCACAGGAGCTACAAGTTGTGTTCCCTTCACAAACACACTTCTAGTCTCTATAGGAGAATGTGAAATGAATGTGCCTTTATTATATTCACGACAGACCCCAGTAAACATTTTGGGTCGAGATCTAAAGTTAAATATGACAATCTCGTTCACGGAGGAGGGCATAGTATGTTCAACTCCAGGAATGCACTATTCAAACGTATGTGAAATGATTAGAGCATACGCAGGACACACAGCCATGAGGGCTAAACCATTAGAGCCAGAAATATTCACGTATCGAATTTGTGGGCTAATGGCAGGGCTGCCGGGCCTTGCAGACAGAATCGTGAGAACCCCAGATGAGTTTCTATTTAGACGAAGAATACCGATGCACGAGGAGAAGGGACAAGTATTTCCCTTGATGATACACACAGCTGCAGTACGAGGCAGAATGGCCTTGATTGATGGTTATGACGACGAAGGCGACAATGGTGCGCAGTAATCGCCACTGAAGAAGGATATCGATTGACTGACATCACTGATGACGATCTGTTTGAAGAGCAAGCAGATATGGGAGAGACAATGGTGGAAGTGAGTCTCACCTTTTGGTTGAGAATGATCAAAAGAGAAGTGAGTCAGAGAATGATGTTGGCACGAAACCATCCTGAATATTTTGATGATGGCATGGCCCAGGTGCCTGTGTGGACCACAGGACCCAATGACGTAGGCCTATTGAAAGGGCTTGGAGAAGTGAAAATCAAACTGAAACCAGGAGCAATTCTACCAAGAGCCCGACAATATCCCATGTCCAGAGAGGCAGATGAAGTAATTTTTAAGACAATTGCGGCTATGATGGAGCAGGGCATCTTAGTGATGTCAGAATCGTCATGCAATACTGCAGTTTATGCGATCAAGAATTCAAAGGGAGGGTCTTGGAGGCTAATTCAGGATTTACGCCCAATAAATGATATTATTGAGGCCGAGTTCCCTTTAGTCCTGAACCCGGCTACAATTCTATGTAATATACCTGTTGAGGCAAAATATTTCACAGTGATTGACTTGAAAAATTAATTTTTCTCAATCCCGTTGCACCGTTACTCACAAGATCTGACGTCATTCACGTTCAGACAGATGCGTCTGAAAAGCACAAGGCTTCCCCAGGGGAACTGTGAGTCTCCTTCTATTTTTAACAGAGTCCTGCAGATGTACCTAAGCAATATTGCATTAGAGAGTGTTGTCTTATAATATGTGGATGACATCTTAATCTGCAGCACGACAGAGGATCAATGCAGGCACGATTCTGTTCAGCTATTGACTATACTGGCTGAGAAAGGATATCAGGTTGACAAGGAAAAGCTACAATATTGTCAACAAGAAGTGCTGTACATAGGCCAGCTGATCTCACATGAGGGAAAGAGAGTGACCCCAGAAAGGGCTGAAGCCACACTGAACACGGCTAAACCACACATGATAAAACAGATGCAGAGCTTTTTAGGCCTCTGCAACTATGTCAGGGCATGGGTCTTCAACTATAGCTCTTACACTAAGCCTTTACTTCAGGCCCTAAAGAAGGCCCAAGTGACAAATGAAAAAATTGAATGGTCTAAGACCATGGAGGAAGGATATGCTGAACTCAAAAAAGCTATTTGCACAGCACCAGTTCTAGGGATTCCCAATTATGCAGAGGAATTTTACCTGTTTTCCCACATGAATGGCAGTGTTATGACAGCAGTGCTCACACAGAGAACCACATTGGGGTACAAGCCCCTGACATACTATAGTGACAATTTTGACCCAGTAATGAGAGGCCATTTCCCCTGCGAACAAAGTTTAGCTACCACAGCGTTCGCCATAGAGAAGGCTACAACCATTGTGATGGGATGCTCAATGACGTTGTACGTCGAGCACTCACTATTTGCTTTTCTAGTGAAACCAAAAGGCACGTTGAAATCCCAGAGAGCTTCTGCCTATGAAGTGATCATATTGAATCCATAAAGTAGTCCGATGTAAGATAGTAAACCCAGCTATGTTTATAGCCGAGCCAGTCACTGAAGGAGAGCCAATACATGACTTTGCGAACTATGAAGAATTCTATGATGAAATTCCCAGGGTGAAAGAAAATGCTTTGGCAGAAGGAGAAAGTGTCTTTATTGACAGTTCTTCGAGAATTGATCAAAATGATGGGCAAAGATATACAGGCGTCGCTGTAATGAAACACACCGCAAATGGAGAATTCCGAGTACTCCTTAGTGCACGAATACCATCTCACTATTCAGCACAGGCTGCAGAATTATTGGCGTTGATACTCGCCATTGAGAATCACGCAGACCAAGAAGTAATGGTGTACAGTGACATCGCCTATGCTACGTCAAAAGTGCACGCAGGCTTAGCACGCTGGAAAAGTAGGGGCTACCTCAGCGCAGACGGCATGCCAGTGCACAACGCAGCCTTATTGGACAGGCTGATCAAGGCACTACAGCTCCCAGTGGGGCATAGCGGTCGTGAAATGCGCCGCCCACACGAAAGGGACAGATTTTATCTCACAAAGAAAGCAAGCAGCAGACACGGAAGCCAAACGTATGGCATAAAAGAATGAGACGATCATGGAAGTGGAAGTCACACATGACAAAAGAAAATCAATGGTTGCACGAACTACACCTGAAAGCTATAACAATCTAGGGCAAACCCAGTTGATGGAACTCCAAGGGGAGGCACCACAGGAAGAGAAAAATCTATGGAAATGGCGAGGGTGTTCTTTAAATCCCTCTGACAGTTTGTGGTGACAAGACAGCACTGGTAAATAGGTGATGCCTATAGCCCTGTTAAAATTAGCACTGAAGCAGCTACATTATCCGGCACACATGACAAAAGAGAATCTTGCGGCAATGCTCGCAGAAGACTGGTTCATACCGAATTTAACCGAGCACGTTGCTTTTTTTATAGTGAACTGTATAATCTCCCAACAATTCACAGCTGGGCACACATTAAAAGTAATGAGAGGAGTCATCCCCAGGCCTAATGGGCCTTTTCAGCACTTGCACGTCGATTACGTTGACATGAATCAAGTATGTAATGGGTACAGATACTTAATTGTTGTGGTGTGTCCATTCTCTAGATGAATAGAGGCAGGCTCATGTACACACCCAGACTCTACCTGTGTGGTCAAATTTTAGTAAGAGAAGTGTTCCCCAGGTGGGGGGTGTGTGAAGTCATGAGCTCAGAAAATGGAGCTTACTTTGTAGACGAGTTATTCGAACAGATTAGCTTGATACTTGGTATAAAGCACAAGTTTTCGTCGGCGTATCATCCACAAGGTAATGGGATCTGTGAGAAGCTCAACAGCTTATTAAAGGAAAGGATAGCCAAGTTGAAGATTACTCTAAGAAAGGGATGGTTGCACTGCCTTCCTTTGGCATTGTATGCACTCCAGAACAAACCCGGTTCCGACCATCATCTTACACCACACGAGATAACCACAGGAAGAAGAATGCGCACTCCCCTGATATGCAGAGATAGAGCTAGATGTGATGCCCAGTCCACAGGAGAAATCTTAGGGTCTGAAATGCAAAATTACCTGAATTGATTGACATCTTGCCTTACTGTAATTTCAGACCAGCTGCAGGGACGACGAAAAGGGTGCAAGGCAGCATGGAACACAGTGGGAGATACTACTACAGGCACAGCTCAAGGACTTTGTGTACCATCAGTTTTCCATGGAGATAGCGTCCTTGTAAAGAATCATACGAGTAAAAGGTGGGACGAGCCAAGATTTAACTGTCCCTTTACAGTGGAGGACTGCACTCCTTCCGCAGTGAAACTACAAGGCAGGAGAAATTGGATTTTTCTCAGTGATATCAAACCCTACATTGGAGAAGGCCCCCTGGCTGCACCCCAATGTGAAGAGACTACGAGCGATGGGGAAGAACCGCAGCACATACAGAAGAGTTCCATGACGATGAAAAAGGACGCATGACCAGCCAGACAAAGAACGTTTTGCAAATTGTGGCTTAAAATTGGACACTTCCTCTGAGCAAAAAAGGGGGTAAGGATATAAACGAAGGACACTCTGTGCATCCTAGTGCAGAGTAAAGAAGATAATTGCTTGTATAAGCCACACCACAACATAGTCTGTTGAACTTGAACTTTGGATCGAGACACATCAAAACTGTGACGAGGAAATAACATGCCAAATTTTGATCGAGGACACATACATTTGGAAGAAAATACAGTATCCAGACTCATTCCACACCGAGACCATATTCGGAATCATTTAAGGTGTCCCACAGTAGTGACATCACTAAAGATGTGGTAACATAATTTAATCTGGTGCTAAGATCATACCTGTCATTGGTGGGGAGACTCACCAGTGTCACTGACTTTCTTCAAGATCCCAAAAACGAAAAGACAATAAGAAGATTGCTTACTGTAATTGCCAAACAATTTCCCGTACTTCCTGAGTACAGTGAGGAGAAGCCAAATGTCCCTAGCAGAGAAGGAAGTAAATGAGCTTGTCAATACATTGTTCTTTCGAATAATTGAAGACTGTCCAAATCTTGTCGGAAGAACCACAGACACACTCACGTTTCTTCGAGATCCAGTGAATACAGAGAGTCTGAGCACACTCCTAAATAACATTGTGATCTTAGTTGCATTCCACGCAAACGGACAGTGCAAACATTGTTTACATTGAAGTGAAAGCATACAGTCCTGAACATCAGCAAAACAGGATAGATGTCCCTGTCACCAGAAGACAGCAGGTTGGCCCACAACGTTCTCTTTCATTTAGTCACTGATTTTCCAGAGCTAGTGGGGAGACCGATCGATGTTGATGTCCTCACATTCATCAGAGATCCAGCTAATATTACACAAATGGGCATGGAATAGTACTGCAAGTGGAACTCTCTAACCATAAGCAGAACTATCTGAGGAGATTCTAAAAGCTTCCAGCCGAGGGACAGATCAAGAGAGCATTGCCAGAGATTTCCTTTCTTATTTTCCATTAACAAAGTCAACATGTCTTCGGGACTGAAGCAGATCAGGGGCACGGACTGGGAGCTGACCTACTTTGAACATGCACAGTAAAGAGACTTGCTGAATCATCACTTAATTTTGACACTTCCCATATTTTAGTAAAAGAACTGTATCCTGAAATAGTAGCCAATTTATTATTCATAAGAGGGGGGACAATTGTGTAACACCTGAAACTCACAACAAAGAATCCAAAAGACAATATTGTTTAAAGGAGTATTGTAAGAATTAACATTTTGGCGAATGATCGAGATGGGGATCCAGAGCAGCAACCTCGTCCTCCCGCAGGAGCAACCCCGTCCCTATTTCTCTGGAAGTAAATGCTGCCGCCTGACATACAGGGGCATAATGTATTTGTGTATTATATTCACCATTGTTTTACTGTCATGAACCACCGAATTCGTCCATTCTGGACTTCATGGTCCATGATGCACTGTGGTGTGAACTCGAATTCCAGAGTTCGGAATAAAAGTGTCTTTGCACGAATGTCCTCCAGGAGAGAAATACCTTGAGCTACAAATACAGAGTTAGGAAACATCCTGGGAAAGGTTCGTGCTTCGAGAGGCTCACAGTCAGGACGTCTGGACAAGGCATCAGAATACGAAAGGAACAATCCTAGGAACCTCCAGCTGAAAGACGGATATCTTTTCAAGGAAACCCGGCTGGCAGTACCCACACAAGAACTGAGACGTAAGATTACAAAACTATGCCATGATACCCTCCATTCAGGACATCGAGGCATCACCACCACCCTCCATTTTTTACAGAGATAGTTCTGGTGGCCACGGATGAAAGACGACGTAAGAACCTATGTCCAATCCTGTGCAATCTGTAACCAGAATAAACATGATAACAGAAGACCAGCAGGTCTCTTACACCAACCTGCAATGCCAACACGACCTTGGGAAATCATCGCCACAGATTTTATTGTGGAATTACCCCCATCCAGAGGATATACGACCATAATGGTTACCATCGATCTGTTTACACATATGGCTCACTTCACACCCTTGTTCAAGCTACCATCCTCATCTGAATTGGCTGGGATTTTCCGGGAACACATATTCAGGGTTCATGGACTACCTTCCAAAATCATCTCCGACAGAGGACCCCAATACATATCCCAATTTTGGAACAACTATGTCAGATATTGGGAATCCAGCGCGCGTTGTCTTCAGGATACCACCCACAAACCAATGGAGCAACAGCACGAGTCAACCAGACCCTAGAGCAGTATCTTTGCTGTTTCTCCACCAAAGTCCAGGATGATTGGTCGCTTTTGATCCCTGTAGCTGAATTCACTTACAACAATTCAGATAATTCAGGCTTCAAAACTAGCCCGTTCTTTTGTAGCCAGGGATTTCATCCTTCAGTTCTACCGTCTGTTCTGCCTCATCCAACCCCAGTTCCTGCGGTTGATTCCTGGATCGAAACATTAATCAACGTCCACAAAGATGCCAAAGAACGACTGGAAATGGCCAGGAAAGATGTCAAACGTTATGCAGACACCAAAAGAAGACCAAGCCCTTATACCCGATGGGAGACAAGGTTTAGCTGTCCTCAAAACATCTAAGACCTAATAAACTGGCTCCCAAGTATTATGGACCCTTCTCATAAAGGAAATCATTAATCCAGTAGCCCACCGACTCCAGCTTCCAGATTCTTGGAAAAGGATTCATCCAGTCTTCCAAACTTCCTTGCTAAAACCATTTGTACAATCCACCCGAACTGCTCCAAGACCCCCTCCAGTGCTCATCAATAAACAACTTGAATTCGAGGTCTCCAGGATATGTGATTCCAGATACAGACGAGGCCAACTCCAGTATCTGGTTGAATGGAAAGGATACCCTCCCAGTGAGCGCACCTGGGAACCTGTCTCAAACATGAATGCCCCCCGTTTATTACAAAATATCATCGGATCCACCCAGGCAAACCCAGAGGTGCAGGGCTTAGGAGGAGGCATGCTGTCATGAACCGTCGAATTCGTCCATTCTGGACTTCATGGTCCATGATGCACCGCGGTGTGAACTCTGCGGTTCTACCAACATGGCTGACGGTTCCGAGACGCTTCACACCAGCCCTTCCACGCTACGTTCAGCTTCCTAGAAAAGGGGCACGCCTCTGCGGCGCAGCACATCTCAACACTACTGCTTGGTGTAGTTAGACGTGCGTTTCAGAAGCTCGCTTCACGCTCCTTTTTTGATTCCTTGTTTCCTTCCTTCCTAGTACTCCTTCGTTCCATTTCCCTTTCTTTTCGTGGTTCTATTCCGGGATTTACCTCATGCTTGGAGTCGGCGCTTCGGCTCCCTCCGAGCCAGCTCATCTTCTTCTTGGTTCCTCGTCCTGGATACTGAACTCTTCCTAGTGGAAAACAACAAACCTCAAGCTGGACTCCGAAGACCCACGTCCAGGCCTATACAAGTCCCAAACAGTAAGAAAGAAGGAAGCCACTTCCAAGAAGGTCACAAGTGAGGAGAAACAGGTGAGAAGGGGAGAGACGTGTGACATTTACTGTCATTAACGAATAGAACTGCATTTTTTATTGGTGCACAAAGCGTCCCAATTCCAGTGCACCCATCTAATGATATGCGCATGAAACCCACAAAAATACCCAGACCTTACATAGTCATTACATTCCCTAGAAGATCTGATGGTGGAATGAATGAACTTGAGATGGATGTGATTAGCAATAACACACATACGCTTGTGGTAACAAACAAAAAGAAAAGCCGGAGACAGCGTCGGCAAAGCATGAATGTGACAAGATTACAAACAACCACACGCATGCAAACACAGAATGCACACACAACAGGCCTAGTGTCAATGACTACAGAACCACAATCCAAAACATCAGAGAAGAAAAGACTGCATACTATGATAAACTCCACAACAGACATTGTGGAAAGACAAGAGGAGTTGGAGAAGAAACCAACAGAAAAGACAATAATGACCACCCGTGAGATGACACTGATGGAGACGAAGACAAACTCAAAGAAAATCTCACGAGCAGAGATGATAGCAGAATCCATCTGGCCGTCATTAGCCAGAGCCAGGAAAAGGCAAGAGGAAATAGAAAGAATTGCCAGACTTTCCTCCACTCAAATGGCACAGATGAGGAGGCCTGCACCATGGACCAGGATACCTGATAATCCTCCAGCAAGAAAGAGCCATACAGATGCATTCAGGGCTGTAGTAATAGCAAACTACATGAAAACCTTAAGAATCAAAAGAAGTATGCACGGAGATGACAACAAACTAAACGATTACCTGGACAGCACAGCACATTTGGGAAACAACATTTGGTACCAGCACATGAAAGAAGTTGGAAGATGAAATTCAGGAGGGGAATGCTTTGTTTGTGCACTCCTACCATACAGCATGGGGAAGTCCAAGATCTTCGTAGCTGTAGAAATTCATGTCCAAAAAGCACACTGCCGTGTGCAAAACTAGAGGCCAGTTTATGTGCAGTGATGCGTCCCTAATATTTGTCAACTGAAACAGCCTATCCGATGAAGATGATTATGTCCAAGACATAAAGACAAGAAACAGAGATCATACAAGGAACCATGTAATCAGGTATGAGAAACCTGAAGTGAAAGGGGCAGAAATTAGATGGGAAGTAAATCAGAAGCTAAATGTCCAAGGGAAAACTCCAGAAGAACCTCGAAGTTGGAAGAACAGAGGCCAAATGCAGATTTGGGGAACAGTGCTTTCACCAGATGGATAGGAAAAAGGAGTAGTGATTTGCAGGGCATGGATCACCCTCGGAGCCTGCAAAAAAGCAATTAGAAAATGCACAAAGGCTATGCAAGCCATTATGGCCAAAGCTTGCAAAACTACTGACTAGGTCGAAGACAGAGGAGGGCCCTTGCATATAGTACCACTGGAAAGCTCAAAATTGTGCTTCAGGAACAATGGCACTAGAAAAATGGTAGAGAATCAGAACTTTGGACAAGGTTTTGACGCTCCAGGAAAGGTGCACAGAACTACAGTAATTATGGATCATTATTGGGAATGTGGATCCAAAGCATACATCAGACTGCCGAAAAACTGGGGAGGTATATGCACAATAGTGAACGTCCACGTTCCAGCATTGGTGATCCCAAAAAGTGACCTGAACATTGATAGTTTCCTGAAAGCAGATGCTCACCTGAGGAAAAGGAGATCTGTGAACTGTTAACTCGGATGAAGAGAGAGAATTACTTCTCTGCCAAATCGGAAAAAGCCTTTCATGCAATCCCATATGAACATAGGCTGTTCAGCCTCACCTCATCAGTGTTCACAACTATTTTCATGCCAAGATTACAAGTTGGAGCAAATACTAAATGGTTGCAGATAACCAGATGGGAGGTACTGCAGACCATCAACACGACAATAAAATAATTCATTGCAATTAAGGAAGAGTTAAGAGGCATCCGACTGATGACTGTCCAGAACAAGATATGTGCTTGACATGATCACAGCTATGGATGGAGGAGTTTGTGCAAAAATTGGAGAATTATGTTGCACATGTATACCTTCTCACAATGAGGAAAATGGAACTTTAATAGAAGCCATAGGTATGCTGACAAAACTGTAGAACCAGATGATTGATGAAACTGACGAAGTGGATGATGACAGCTGGTTTGGATCACTATTCTCATGGGTCCCACAATGAATGGCAGATGCATTCAAGTTCCTGGGAGCCCTGCTAGTGATGACATTACTAGGCTAGGCTTTTGTGTTATCAAGATAATAATCTCTCAATGCCAGAAGACTGTGAAAAAAGCCATAGGGATGATTGAAGATCATGATTGATGTCAAGCCAGGATGGAAGCCTAAGGACCTGACTGATGAAGAAATAAGAGACTTTGTGAAGGGTAGCAAGAACGCACGCACCAGAAGGAACAAAGTTTCTCTATCCTAGGAAACACAGAAACTATGTGGGAAGATGGGTTTACTGCAGCCCAAATGGACAATGTCAACTAATGACATGGAATAAACAGACATGTAAGGACCACAGAAAGCCTGAAAGGAGTAATAAAGATATGGACTCCAAAAAGACACTTCTTCAAACCATCATGTATAGAGTCATGTCCACGCGTACGATCACTCCCTGACCGTTCGCATATAGCCCTTTAAGAACGCTGCAGCCGGGTGCCTGGAAGTTGGCATGGCAACGCTGGCGTCCCGTCCTTCCCTCTTCCTCCTACCGTCTACATCGAGTAGCACGTAGCGCCGTCACATGATTCGCATTTAAGCACCTCCCACTTGGTTCCCGATGCTTCTGATTCGAAATTAGTGGTGTTACGGAGAGTTGCTCGATTTGCACTTATTTACGGAGACTATATGCCCACTCATAACTACGGACATACTCTGCTAACATATGGAATGCCGATTTTTTACCAAAACCGCTCAGCATTTTATTGTCTGATAACTGAATGCCACTAAATGCTTACTCACTGTGCACACATTTACTCAATTGCTTCGTCTCATTTGCAACATGCATTTACATGATGTAAGTAGCACATGTGCTATCACAGCATTGGATTAGCGTGTGAGAAGGTGTAGTGATACACGAAATTGCAACCTTGCCAATCAGGGCTTTAGATGACAGCAGTAGCCGCTGAAAGCCAATAGTGTATTCAAAGTATGTGCTAAAAATGCTGACAGTAGTCTGTTGTAGCACTTCCATTATGCAGTAGTGAGCTACAAGGAATATGCAGGCCTAGTATGAAATAGGTCACATTATGCATTGTTGATAGACAACCAGGGAGAGGGCCCCTAGCTCTGTAGCTAATAGGTATTTTTGGAGTGTTTGGAACATCATGGCACCCATATAGCGCTTAGATAGCCAGTCTTAAGCGCTATAAACACTAAGCTATGAGTGCATGCCTTTTAGAGCTTGCAGATGGGGTTAATACATCCCTGCTTCCATCTGAATATTCTGCCTTTCTAACGGTAGCCCTGGCCCCAAGCTAATCTTCCTTTTCTCTGGGAAGGCACTGATAAGACATTCCTGAGCTTTCGCAGATGGGAGCCAGGGTGGGGCTCAGACGGAGCAGTGGAAATTAACAGAGTTGGGTTTTTTCCATGAGCAAGCCCATATTTTGCACAGGGAAAGTTCTGGAACTGTGCGTCATGGACGGGCAGCACGAGATTATAAAATATCCATGCTCCCATGACTCGGGGGGAGATCTTCCTGTGGACTTGATTCGTGCAGAAACAAGTGCCCAGAATTGGCTCTGACGGCGTCCTGCAGCATTGTTTCTCTGAGCGGGGCTTGTTTAGAGCTAGTTTATGAGAGCCCAGGGTCTCCCAGTGCTGATTAAAGGGACGTAAGACTGTGTTTCTCTATGCTTCTCTATATTTCTCTATGTTTATCTAAGTTCCATGTTTCACTATATTTTGCATTTCTCTAAGTTTCATGCTTTGTAATATTCTCTAACTTGAATCCCAAATGTATATGAAATTCACTGCTTAGAATAAATATGCTAAAACTTTGAAAGTGTCATTTGTCACTAGCATGAGATCACTGCTCAGCACAATAGAACTTGTATTTTGGGCTGAATTGGGTATTTTTTGCTCTCAAAGGGCTGGCCCCGAGAAAGATTTTGCCCAGATCACGACATTTGGTGGCAGCTTTGTGGGATTTGTGAAGAGCAGTGCCTTGCTGTGAAATGACAAATTGTGTGAGAGAACACAGTGTAGAGTGGGGAGCAGGCTGTCGCATTTCCTTGGTGGTCTCACTGCAGCTCTGAGACTTCAAAAGGCAGCAATGTTGTGTCGGCTTGCCGTGGCCGATAGCTTGTGTGGTTAAGACTCCCTTCAGTAAATCAGTCGTGACTGACTTATTGCTTGGGATGGAGCCAGGGAGTACAAGGCGATAAACAAGCGGGAAATGGCTTTGTTTAAAGCGCTCCGATGAATGGTCAAGAAAGATGTATGCTCAATTAGAAAAGAATTTTATCATGCGGTTTCCCCAGTTTAAAGTTGTAATTTGAAATGCATAGTGAGACGGAGTTCTCATCTCTATTCTGTCATGAGGGCAGGGAAAAATAATTGCAAGGATTTGACATGCAAATTGTGAATAGTGATTTAACCATTGACTCAGCCCCAGTGTGCTAGCGAGTGGGGGCTGTAATGTTCGCTTTTTTTGATGTATGCTTTTGAAGTGTTGGCATTCCTGAAAAAATAACGAGGGGAATAATGCCATGCTTAGGAGAATGAGTAACATCTGTGCTGAGAGCCTAAAGGGTTTGTTTTTCTTTTGGCAACTGTAAATTCCATGTGCTAGTGGTGGCGAATTCTGTTTTGAAGGAACACACTAAAATGGTTATATTGCATTTTAAGCTGTGCCATGCTTATAATGGGCGAGAGACTCACTTAAAAAGAAAGTGAGTGATGTTATTTGGATTTTCGATTTTTGTGTATTGATTTGAATTTGCAGAATCAGTTTGCAATGGTTTGGGGGGAAAAACAATTTATATTTTTCTAAATTGCCCCTGGAGTATTTTTGACTGTTCCCATGCTATGCCATGGATTTGTGCTGTTGCCTTATAAGTGATGTATGATTTAGAAATAGTGACCTGTTGACTGTGATACATGATGAAAAAATGTTGTTGACACATTTAACAGCCCACAAGCAATATAGAGTGTGGGTTGCTTATGCAGGAAAACAGTGCAGAGAGCTGCACTAAACATGGCATTTTTATTTTTTAAATGCACTGAAATAAGTGGTTATATTTTGGCAATGGTACAACAGAATGAAAAATCTGTGTGTGATAAGATAGCACAAAGATTTAGTGGGTTGTGGGTTCATTTGAAAAATTCGCACTGTGAATTGGAGTGAATTTGTGAAGCTAAACTACAAGGTTACGAGGAAGAAAAAGAAAAAAAAAAAACGTATGCTTTTAAATGGGACATTAATCAGTTTAAAACAGGCAAAAAAAAAGACGCTTTGACATTTTGCAAAATTACATGGAGTAGAATCTGATGACAAGAGAAAGTGCCTCTTTTGAAAATAAGAGTCTTGCTGTGTGTGCAGAGCTTGTGCCTTGAAGCTGTCTTGGGCAAAGAAAGAGTTAATCTGGATGAACTGTCTGAAACGAGTGCCTTTCCATTGAAGCCGCCACAGTGTAAGAGTTATAGAGCAAAGAGATAAGCTTGCTGCGTGCTCATGGCGCTGCCAGGTGCACACGAAAGATAAACAATGACATTCCTGCATTCCTGAGGAAGGGGGTGCAAAGGCAGAAAAGAGACTTTCTAACGGCATGCAATAACAGAACTGATCAGAAGTAAAGAATTTGCCCAGTAACACTGGAAGGAAAACAAACGCTGCATGCAGGATGGCAGACGGGCACATCACATCTGAACATTTGGGGAACCTATGCATCTGTGAATGGGCCAAGAAAAGACTGCTGCCCATTCCAACAGACATTACTGTGCAAGCTGCATTCCCATGCACCATGTGATGTGAACTGAAGTAAAGCGCTGTGCACTGGAGAAGAAACCTCTAGGCGCTTTGAGAAGAGAAAATACACATCTGGCAAACTGCAAGCTACATTGCCAGGGATGGAGTAACTGACAAAGACATTATGGCATTCCAGATGGAAGCAAAACTGACAAAAGTGCTTAGCCGTTTTGCAAGAGACAACATGCAGAGCGGGGCTTTGAAGGACAACATGAACACTGCACATTAGCCATGATCCAGAAGCCTCACGGCTTAGTGCAAGAATGAATGATTTGTTGAAGTAACAAAAGAAACTGACTTAGACTATTGCACTCAAAGGGGTAGTCCAAGAAACAGCAAACCCCCTTTGAAAAAAAAATGACAAGTGAAAAAACCAGAGGCTTGAAAGACACTAGCTGTATGGAGAAAAATAAACAAAGCTGCTTGTACAACTGTAGGCGGTATTGGACTGAAGGACTTTACCTTTGAAAAATGGAGTGATGCCAGCAGGGCAAACTAAATCAAGACCATGAGACACTGGAAGCAAGTTGGCGCCTGGCATTTGTGATCACTTTGGTAAAAAAGAAAAGCATTGTGCGACCTGGGTACTTATTATATGGCTTTTGTAAAAGCACAGATCAGTCTGAGGTACCATTGACCAACTATGATCGCATTGCACAAATGAGTTTGTGATTAGGCAGTTACACCCCGTATGGTTGAGTGTAAATAAGCCCCCAGAAACATGCAGAAGGGTGATAAATAATTGCAGTAGCAATGATAAAGTGTGTAGTTACCTGATGAGACTTTTTGAAGATGGGGGTGGTATTATGGGAAGGGGTGGATAACGCTGATATTGAAGTTTTGATGACATCCTAACATGAAGAATAATGATATTGAACTTTTGATGAAATCCTAACATTTCCGTTTGTATTTTGCCTAGGCAAAAAAGACAAGGCATTTCACAATAACAGAAATAGATGTGTGCAGTTTGTGGGTGACACTGATCTCAGAGAATATGCGAGTCAACTTTTAACGTGTCCTGCACCGCACTCAATGCTGCCATTTGTTCTGCAACCTGCGAAAGGTGTCCAACAGAGTAATAACTTTTGCTGAACTGGCACGGTGCAGACTTGGCTAGTTATCAAATATTTGATGCTACACATTCAAATGATTCAGTTGCTGGAAATAACTTAATTGACATGTCTTGCCTTTCTTGTTTAAAGGACTATGGACAATGAGTTGTGGACTGTGACATCATGCACCACAAACAGCTGTGTGACACAGCAATTGAATGCTAACACATTGAAAAATGGTTTATAAATGCACTGTTGAGATGAATCTGAAAAAACGAAATGGTTTTGCTCTTCCAACTGAATTGCTTTAACCAGAGATGTTTTGCTTTTTGAAAAAAAAAAAAAAACTTCTACGTTGCACGTAGGCAGGAAAATGATTTATGAACTGTTGGGGCAGCAGAATTATGCAAGCAGGAGCGTAATTTATTTTGAGATAAGATGAGTGCGTACATCAAAGTCACCTGTGCGTAGGTTAAGATTCTTAATTTGAAGTAATGCTGCCAAGTGTGTGAGCTCTAATTTGAAATGGTAATCTTTGAAACACTGGATACTTTTACAGCCAGCTTAAGGCAGGTAAATGAAACCATGACTGACTTGATGTTTGATTTTATGACACAGTGTGTGACACGGTTTTTGTTAAACCAACCAGTTTCATGTTTTTGTGGGGACAGCTGTCTCCAGCACACTAATGCAAAGAGTCACCTTTTGATTGTAGACATTTGGAATAATTCTTTGGAAAAGCGCTACAAATGAGTATCCACATGGAATTGCTAGCGTACTGGCCTGGTACATTGTCGGGCATCTTTTGTCACTGAATGGATACGATTTGTTTAATTTGTTTAATGTGATGTTTTTCTGACCAAGAACTGCAGCGAGTGTTCTCGCCAAGATTTTATGGACTATAACTTGACTAAATGCATTTTACACAATGGTGTGATGAAACAGCCACTGCCGGAGGGTAGTATGGTGTTTGTGGCTAAAAACTAATATTGTATATGGTAGATATCCCACTTGAAGAAGGGTATTCTCCAAGTCACAATAGGTAGACACTGTGAACATGTTAGATTTTCCAGTAGTAAGGCAACATGTAAATTGTAGGCTGGTAGTGCACACCTCTATTATTACAGTGATACACTTAGACATAGATTTATCATGAGGCAATGTTTCCTTAGTACTACCAAGCTGCTACAAATGGAGTCCATTTCTATGGCCCATCACTAGAGTGCACGTAGCTAGGGAGCTAGATTCATTAATTGCAGGTGCTTTATATGCTTGTGACATAGAAACTGTGCACAATAAGCTAGCCACTATGGGTTCTGATGCCAGCTCTGCTATAGAACCTCTGGCCTAGTGGGGCCCATTGATACGCCCAACACTGCTACAAGTATTGGCAACCACTGAAGATGGCAGAATTTTAGGTATGAAGACATTTTTTCTGCCATAGGGCAGGTCAACAAGACTGCTAAATACACACGATGCATTGTATGGCAAACATTGTTAAATCAGCAGGTGTTGGCTTTTTACTGGGTGGGGGCGACCATCCTCCACACACTGGCACGCAGAGCTACAATTACCAGCATACATATGGATTGAATTGCTTGCTTTTGATTGCATGGATAACACATGCCATGCTTGATGTAAATTAGTAGAATTGTTTTTATTTAGATAACCTGGTGCCCATGGGTTCACCTTGTTCACGAAATTAGATGGTTTCTGGTTGGGTTCCACATACATGGGGGAAGTGTCTAGTCACACAGCCCATAGTCACGCTTGAATGCCCTGGGATCAGGGGGAGGTAGGCCCTTAGAGTGAAAGGCTGCCAGGTTTTAGAATTGGTAACCATACATAAATGCAATAGTGCATTGTAGATTAGACTACACCGGATTGCCTTGACATTTTAACTGCATGCTGCTTTTTAACTGACAATCAGTTATACAAAATTGATTTAGGTATTTTTTGTGTAGGCCAGGTTTTGGCTAGAGTAAATGTCCATGTTCACTTTGTGTAGGTATTTTTTGTGTAGGCCAGGTTTTTGCTAGAGTAAATGTCCATGTTCACTTTGTGTAGGTATTTTTGTGTAGGCCAGGTTTTGGCAAGGGTATATGTCACTGTTCACTTTGAGTACATTTTTGTTTAGGTAGTGTTTTACCTTGCATGCCATGCTGACTAACCGCTAGAAGATAGTTTGCTTAAACCTCTTGCAAAGCCCCAAGATCTTTATCACTGCACTAAATACTATATTGATAGGTATTAGTCAGCATTTGTCGCACAAACGTTGAATAGGGGTGGAATGTAGTGATACACGAAATTGCAACCTTGCCAATCAGGGATTTAGATGACAGCAGTAGCCGCTGAAAGCCAATAGTGTATTCAAAGTATGTGCTAAAAATGCTGACAGTAGTCTGTTGTAGCACTTCCATTATGCAGTAGTGAGCTACAAGGAATATGCAGGCCTAGTATGAGTGATAGGTCACATTATGCATTGTTGATAGACAGGCAGGGAGAGGGCCCTAGCTCTGTAGCTAATAGGTATTTTTGGAGTGTTTGGAAAATCATGGCACCCATATAGCGCTTAGATAGCCAGTCTTAAGCGCTATAAACACTAAGCTATGAGTGCATGCCTTTTAGAGCTTGCAGATGGGGTTAATACATCCCTGCTTCCATCTGAATATTCTGCCTTTCTAACGGTAGCCCTGGCCCCAAGCTAATCTTCCTTTTCTCTGGGAAGGCACTGATAAGACATTCCTGAGCTTTCGCAGATGGGAGCCAGGGTGGGGCTCAGACGGAGCAGTGGAAATTAACAGAGTTGGGTTTTTTCCATGAGCAAGCCCATATTTTGCACAGGGAAAGTTCTGGAACTGTGCGTCATGGACGGGCAGCACGAGATTATAAAATATCCATGCTCCCATGACTCGGGGGGAGATCGTCCTGTGGACTTGATTCGTGCAGAAACAAGTGCCCGGAATTGGCTCTGACGGCGTCCTGCAGCATTGTTTCTCTGAGCGGGGCTTGTTTAGAGCTAGCTTATGAGAGCCCAGGGTCTCCCAGTGCTGATTAAAGGGACGTAAGACTGTGTTTCTCTATGCTTCTCTATATTTCTCTATGTTTATCTAAGTTCCATGTTTCACTATATTTTGCATTTCTCTAAGTTTCATGCTTTGTAATATTCTCTAACTTGAATCCCAAATGTATATGAAATTCACTGCTTAGAATAAATATGCTAAAACTTTGAAAGTGTCATTTGTCACTAGCATGAGATCACTGCTCAGCACAATAGAACCTGTATTTTGGGCTGAATTGGGTATTTTTTGCTCTCAAAGGGCTGGCCCTGAGAAAGATTTTGCCCAGATCACGACAGAAGGTAGCCTCCACCTTGCCCACGAGAGCTGGAGCTTTACTCACTATACCACTGCATAGCCCGCCTACAGTGCTTCATACTTGTTGATAATAGCATAGATCCATTATTTACTATCCAAGCATTTTGTCTGCCCATAACCTACACTAGATATGCCCTGTGTATTGCATCTAGCCTATGTGTGTTACTGCATTAACTAGCCTAAAGTGCCCTGCGTCACAATTGCATTTCGCCTATGTGTGTTTTTACATCTGACTAGCCTAGTTGGGCCCGGCGCCACAATTGCATTTAGTCTATGTGTGTTTTTATATCTGACTAGCCTAGTTGGGCTTTGCGCCACAATTGCATTTAGCCTATGTGTGTTTTTACACTTGACTAGCTTAGTTGGGCTTTGCGCCACAATCGCATTTAGCCTATATGTGTTTTTACACTTGACTAGCTTAGTTGGGCCTTGCGCCACAATTGCATTTAGCCTATGTGTGTTTTTACACTTGACTAGCCTAGTTGGGCCTTGCGCCACAAGTGCACTTGTGTTTATTTGCACTGCTTAGCCTAGAAGGGATCCAACCATAACTAGCATCTGTTAGGCATAGCATTGAAGCCCCTTTTACCCACATTAAACTAACCACTTAGATGTTATCATGACCTTCAGTATAGTCTCACAATGACTTCTGCCTATCTGACTAAACTAAGTTGCTAAAGATGCAACTATGTTGATTTTAACCTCATTTGCTGAAATTGCATTCAGACTGCCTGTAAATTTGCTCTGCATAGAACTGCATCTGAATTACTGCATTGACATCTTGTGTGAATATGTTGATCTTAACCTCACCTGCTAAGTGGCACCTAGATTGCCTGAAATCTGGTCAACCTCCAACTGTGTATCCATGCAATCCAGCCAATTTGCCTCATCTTGAATCTAGCTGTTTACCCATGCACTTTAGCCAAATTGCCCTGTTTACTTGAATCTAGCTGTTTACCCATGCACTTTAGCCAAATTGCCCTGTTTACTTGAATCTAGCTGTTTACCCATGCACTTTAGCCAAATTGCCTCATCTTGAATCTAGCTGTTTACCCATGCACTTTAGCCAAATTGCCTCATCTTGAATCTAGCAGCCTATCCATGCTTTCTAGACAAACTGCCATACTTGGAAGCTAGTTGTTTACTCAGGTACTGTGGCCAATCCGCTCTGCCCTAATCTTGGCGTCACTCATATTTTAGCCAACCTACCACACTTCCACCTAGTTGTCGACCTAGGCACTGCAGCCATCCTGCCACATTTGTCCTACCTCCTAGGTGTTATTCAATGTATTCTCAGTAACTCTGCCCTACACTTCAAACCTAGGCCACCCCCGGCATCCCAGCCATATCAACTATTTAAGTGCTACGTAGACCATCCCAACCACGTGTGGTCACCAAAATTCAGGTATTACTTAGCGCTTCACAACACTCTCGACCTCACCATTTAGCATGTGTCTATTCACCACTAACTTGTTTGCCTATTTCCTGATCAGCCTCAATACTGTACTACCGATCAAGATGGCTCCACACCTACCCAACATGCCAGCCCTATCCAGGCTTAACAACCAAGTACCATACTTAGATTTAAATGACCCTCAGGTACTGCTACCTTCCAGTCACCCTCGCACCACCATAGAAAGGAACTTAGGACTTAGAGCCAGACTAGCCAAAATCCATGAGCCCCCTGCCCGCTCATTGCCCACCACACAAAACTCTAGAACGTTGCCACACCGACCAAATCCTCCCACACAAACCAGTAACCCATTGCAAAACCTCTACCCTACACCCCTTCATAACTCCCTCAACCAGGGCACTCCTGAACCTACACAAGACAAGCACCATACTACTACTTCAAAAAACATAGCCACTACTTCTAAAAAACATAGTTAGCCCTAAAATTAAGGGAGCCTTGATCAATGCCAGATCGCTAGTAGCTCATGCTACAGAAATAGCAGACTTAATCCTCACTGAAGACCTCGACTTCCTCGCCATCACTGAGACTTGGTTACCCCCAGCAGCAGGCCCTATGCTCATGTTGGCAGTCCCAGATAACTATTCTATCCTGAGACAAGACCTCCCCAATTCCAGAGGAGGTGGTGTCGCCTTCATCCATAAGTGCAGTCTTACCATGAGACTAGCTACTTCGACCGATGCCCTCTCTTGTGAATCACTAGCTGACAAAATACCACTCACTAACTCCCAAACTCTTAACATCTAGTTGATCTACCGCCCGCCAGGCCCCATTGGCACCTTCGATGAAGACCTTAACTTTATTCTATCTAGCAATCTCAAAAGCTCCACTCAAGTTCTCATTTTAGGAGACTTTAACTTGGGCTACAAAGACCCAGAAGACCATCCCGCTAGCACCATAGCTAATACTCTTACTGAATTAGGCTTTGTGCAAAGATGCACGACACCCACGCATACGAAAGGCAGAACACTTGACTGGGTGGCCGACTACAATTGCCTACTGAATATCACAAATATCTCACCTCAAGCCTGGACTGACCACCACTTGGTATCATTCATGCTCTCCACCGACAGACCTCCATCCCCGCCTACCATTAAGGCCCCACCCACTCTCACTAGAAACAAGAAGAACATGACAGCAGAAAGACTTATCCCTAACCTACTCCCCACACTCAACTCACTTCCTGACAACCTGGACCCTGAGTCTCTGGTTGAAGAATATAACAAGATTATGGCCACCTCGCTGGACTGCATCGCCCCCCTTAAACTTAGATCCAGTAAACCGAAAACGCACCTTAACAAATGGTACACACCATTCCTCAAAAACCTAAGGCAGCAAAAAAGAAACTGCGAGGCCATCTGGAAAAAATCCCCCTCAATCTCAAACAAACTCAAACTCTCCAAACTAGCTGCACTTTACAAAAAAGAAATCTACCTGGCCAAACGAGCCTCCTTTGACTCTCGTATATCCCAAGCTAAATCCAACATGAAAGAACTCTTCTCCATCCTCAAAGAAATAGAAACCCCCATAGCACCCCTTGACACGTGCATTAAAGATAAAAACTGGTGTTCAGAAATTCAAAGCGCCCTAGCAAACAAGATTGTGACTCTTCAAAGTAAAATCTCCAGCAAAAGAGCTTCCCTGAATGACACCCTCAACTCAAAAATTCCAGACAAGCCCATGCCCACCGACCTAGCCCGTTTCCAGTTCTCCAAAGTCAACATACTGGAAGTTGAAAAAATTATCCTGTCCCTGAAACCGTCTAATTGCCAGGGAGATCTGTGCCCTGCACAGCTCATTAAAGATGCTGCCCGCGACCTCTCCCCTTTCATTACAAAATTGATTAATGCCTCCTTCGCCACTGGCTCCATCCCTACCAACCTAAAACAATCCTGGGTACTTCCTCTACTGAAAAAACCTACACTTGACCCAGCCATACCCACAAACTACCGACCCATAACAACTGTTCCCTTTCTACTAAAAATTCTGGACAAGGTTGCCTATGTACAAATACAGAAGCACCTGGAAGAACACAACCTCTTAGGATCTAGACAATCTGGATTCTGTCCCCAACACGGGACCGAAACCGCTCTTATTGACTTGAAAGTGCAGATCGATTCGCTCAGAGACAATGGACAAGTCGCCCTACTCCTCCTCCTCGACCTATCTGCAGCTTTTGATCCGGTCGATCACTCTGTCCTATGCTCACACCTCCACACTTCAGCTCACTTTTCCAGCGAGGCCATCACCTGGATCTCATCCTTCCTTAACGACAGGACTATAAGGGTCTTTTCTCCCACGGCGGCAGCAGACCCTATACCCATCACCTGGGGTGTTCCTCAGGGCTCCTGTGTCTCCCCCACACTATACAACATATTTACCAAGCCCCTTTTCGATGATTTGGATCATCTCGGTATCACCTACCCTAACTATGCAGATGATACCCAGATCCTCCTTCCACTTTCAGGAGATTATGGAAAGGATTTGGCCTTGCTAAATAGGGTGTACATCATCATCCAGGCATGGATGGCCACTCATGGACTATGCCTGAATGATGATAAAACAGAACTCATCATTTTAGGCACTACATTCAGTATAAAGAAACTTGGCCCGGCCTATAACTCCTTCATGATTGACGGGAACAACATCAAAGTCGGACAGGAGGTCAAAACATTGGGATTCTATCTAGACTCCAATTTTTCCCTCAAAAGACAAGTGAGCTCCCTTGCATCCTCCACGGCTTATACGTGCAAATTAATCAGCGCAGCCAAACCCTTCCTGTCGGACACTAGCTGTCTGACACTCGCCAGAGCCCTCATATTGTCTCGCCTCGACTACTGCAATGCCCTTTACCTGGGATCCACCAAGGCCACCACCAGTAAACTGCAAACCCTTCAGAACAACGCTCTCAGAGCAGCTCTGGGCATTTCCAGAAGAGAACACATCACAGGATTCAGCCAACAGAACAACTGGCTCTCCACCAGAGATAAAATTCTCTTAAAAACGGCATCACTCACCCACAAGTCTCTTAACAACGCAGCCCCAACCTACCTGATCAACAGATTCCACAGACAGTCCCCCTTAAGACCTGTCAGAACTGCATACAAAGATTGTTTATCTGTTCCCCACTACAAACGGGCCACCATAGGAGGCAACAGCGTCCCGGTAAAAGCTGCCAAGCTTTGGAATTCCCTGCCTCCAAACCTTAGAGTAGACTTGCCCTAACAGAACTTCCGTTCCAAGGTAATCTCCTGGCTGAAACTGGAGACCCACTAAGACAAGGTAGTGCCCAGCGCTACACGCACACATTGTAACCACGTGTGCCTTCTTGCTTACCTGTATATAACGCCTGCTGACTTTACTGCTGATTTGTATATAACATTTGTGTACCTTATTTTTGTATTATGTATATTCTTCGTGTACTGTAAACAAGCTTCGAAAATTCTTGTAAAGGCTGTGCCCTGATACCCCCGGGTATGCTTGTGCATTATAAATAATAAAAACAAACAAACAAAACAAACAAAACAAACAAACATACTCTTGTTTTCTCTTGTATCCTTGCCCTTGATACTTCCTTGTCCTTGGACCCGCTGTGCTCTTTGCCCCTCCTCCTTGACCCCCACCTTGTTTCTGGAATTGTCTTATGCTTTTGACCCGGACCGATTACTGGATTATGTTTTGGATTGCCCTTTGCTACGTTCCTGCCGGAATCGTGTTTTTCACCATGGACCGCTAATGGAACTGCTTTGTCTCCGCCCCTGGTGTTGTGCTGCTCTTCACGAACACGGCTGTTCCCGAACGCTGTTTTTCTTGATCTGCTCCTGCTAATGTGGAAAGCTAAGAACTCTTGGGACACTTAGGATTGTGGGATTTGGTTTGAACTGTGACTCTTTCCATTCTGTACACGGACTCGAGACTGCCACAGTGTACTTAGGCATCCTCGTGCCGTCGAGTCAGGGTGTGCTTCTTCTTCTTTGAAATCTGGACCTGCCTCATCTTGCTTCTCTGCTTGGAATCTCCAAAGACCTGAAGAACAGTGATATGGTAATCCCGTAAGGGGTTTCTTGTCCTGGTTGCAAATCCTCAAAGAGGGGAGGGGGCTAAAATAGATTGGTAAAGGTCAGCATAAAAGAACCACATTGCACAAGCCTATTATGAAACCTGCACAGTCTTGTAACATTTTGTTTATGTTCCGAAAGAGTGGTTGCCCTGCATATACACATTGTGATTAATCTCACACTTCGCTTGTAGGTTCACTGTGTGTCCTGTACTACACATCTCATCCTGCCTTGATGACACATGCTTCTACGGCATCACTCCTGTGGCAGCTGTCTCCTATTGCGACACTTGGGTCTCATCTGGTATCCTTTCTTTCTCCTGATTTGCTGCTCTGGTTGTCTGATTACAGGACCAGCGGGGTACATCAGTTGGAAGAATTCGCCCACTACACTACGTGGGCAACTCGGATCTTGATATATAGATCCAGAAGATGAATAAGGAATGAACCCAGGCGATGGAGTGAAGATGAATACAGAGAACCGAGTAAGATGAGTCCAAAGATGAAAGTGAAAGTGGTCGATGAATTGCCCAGAGGGGGGAGTGTAGAGGAGGTCCCAAATAAAACCTGCACTCCAATCATCCATTTTGAAGTACCAGGAACATTCACACCAAAATATGTGATGTATGATGAGCAAATAAACCAGCAGAGAGCCGCAGTAGGGCTCTGCCCAGTGTCTATGAGAAGAACAGCACCTATTGAAGTACCAATACCAAGAAAACCATGGACAGTAAGGTATCCAATAAGAAAACCCTACCAACAAATGAAACAAAATGAAGATTGCCTAAGTACAGCCCCGGAAGAAACCAAAAAGGTCTTAATGGAAGAGGAATGGTGACGTCACAAGGACCTGAACAGATGTACAGATAGAAGAACTGACGACCCCAGAATGATGCAAAGAAATGAAATGCCATGAATAAGGATATTGTGAACCTAAGGTGAAAGGACGATGTCGAAATGCCAAGAAGTTTAAAGCTGTAAACAAGATGAAGACATTCCACCAGTTTACACCTGTAAATATGCTTGAAACCGCAAGAAAGCTAAGAAAACAGTGGAGCTTGCTATGCTTAGTAGAAGAATACTGCCGCAATCGCCATTATACATAATCTACCTCAAAACGAAGCACAGTAATATAAGTATATTTCTACTTTGCACAAGAAGCAGAATCAACCCAGGTTACTAAAGGCCAAATGAGAAAGATTCATATTTAGAAAAACGAGAAGAGACGGCTGAAACGAAACTCAGCAGAGACAACTCGTGCCAGGAAAGCCAAAGTCATACCAATAGAAGAAGCAAACAGTAGCTACATTTAATTGAAACTAAGAACAGAATATCCTGCTTATGAAAGGTTAAGATAAGAAGACGTAGGCAGGTGGTGGGATGAATGAGAATTAAATACACAAAATTGAGAGAAAAGAGACAAATTCACGGTGTAGGAATCACGTGACCAGCCGAGTAAGAAGAGGTGAGGGTTCACACCTACGCTTGGCACCTGATCAGGTGGAGATATCAGAACCTTTCCAGACAGAAGATGCAGTCTCGAGGCCAACCACAGTGAACTAATTGACACATGGCTACTAAAGTGATGATTGATTGTAACCATAATCGGACGAAGGCGGGTAACTAAGTGGCACCTCGCACCTGGCCGACCATTCTGCATGCTGCTAAGCGAAGTGGAAAAGTATGCATGGGGTTGGTGCCAACCCAATCACAATGGACCAAATAATCTAGGGTCCTATAGTTAGTAAAACCAATGGGACATTGTCCTTTTAGTGACGTCTACTGGAGTCATTTTTTAAGGAAGGGCTTACACGCCCACCTGACACTTTTTACCCAATCCCCTCACTCCGTTACCATATACAGATATAGTACCTATAGTAAAGTTACCTTTTCCTAACCAATAGAATTGCATGTTAACTTTTGAGTGTTACACGTCAATGATGACAATTTTTGAGTATAAATGTTACAACTTGTATGAAGTTTGTTGGAGTTGAAGCGAGAAGGACATTCGCATCACTGCTGATATCCATAACTCCCCGTTTTCTGTACTTGTCATTAAACAGACTCCCTTTGCCAAACCATTGAGTTGTCCTTAGTGATTGGTATTGGAGTAATGAATCTGTTCCCCATCCATCCAAAGGGTGCAGCTATCTCGTCTTAAAGTACTTCTGAGCAAACCTCGGCTCTATGGGCCGGCCGGGGGTCTAGGAGTACAGCGTACACGCACCCCTAAATCTGATTGCAAACTCACATCAGCACTGTGAATCCTATGCACACATGTCCTTATGTTTACCTTGGGGTGGCGTAGTGATCGAGGGATTTGTGTGACCATTTCTGTGCCGAGAGACTGTGCGGGTGGTCCATGAATCCGTGTTGTTTGGTGCAAATGTGGGCGTGCGAGGGACTGCCTGTAGGCGGTCCATCGTAATGCCCACTTTTTTGTATTTTCATCCCCATTTTCTGAGTTCCGCCCCCATCCCAGCCCTCTGCCCAAGCCATGCCCACACTCAGCGCGGTGTCTCACGCAAGGCGCTCGACAGCTCACAGAGACATGGCAAACCTGTGCGAACTCTACCCAAGTCCTGGCAAAGTCTTCCGCATTCAATTCCATGAATCGACAAAGGGGATTTTGCACACAGTTTGGAGCTCAAGTTCCCTTTTTCCTGCGCAAATAATTCCATGAATCGCCCCTAAGTGTTTTCCCAATATTGTCTATTCAGTGTGTCTGTAATTTGCCTTATGTTGCCACAGCAATACAAGGACTTGGGGAAGGAGGAGTCTGGAAGAGAGAGCCCCTCTGAAATGGTGATTTGTACAGAACACAAGGAAGGCAATGAGGAGATGTTGTGGCTGCCCCAGCTACTGGAGAAAAACAATGCAAACAGAGAAACTGGTGCACATGGCAGGACGTATGCGCCAAATCCCCCTGGGTGTCCACCCAGGCTGCAATTAATGGAGGTGACCCCTCCGACGGCAATAGATTTGCTTTCACTCTGGCCCCCCTATACTACTGAAGATGTGTCTCTGATCCTCCCCTCTCTCCCCCATCCTGTTCTCTTACTAACCCCACTCCACCTTCCCATCCAGCAGCAGGTGATGGTGGCTTGTAAGATATGAAGAGCCCCCATCCTGTCCCGTAGCAGGTAATGACACCTGCAAAGTTAAGGGAGGCAGCACTTCTTATTTACATGTAGTGCAGCACTTCATTTACCCCAGAGAAGCCTTGTGGTGACTGTTGATGTACTGTTTATGAACTTGCCTGTTCTATTCAAATGTTAGCAGTGAAAGCCCAGTGGCCTGTTCAGTGAAGCCCCCAGTGGCCTGTTCAGTGAAGCCCGCAGTGGCCTGTTCAGTGAAGCCCCCAGTGGCCTGTTAAGTGAAAGCCCCATGGCCTGTTCAGTGAAGCCCCCAGTTGCCTGTTCAGTGAAAGCCCCTTGGCCTGTTCAGTGAAGCACCCAGTCGCCTGTTCAGTGAATCCCCCAGTGGCCTGTTCAGTAAAACCGTAGCCTGTTCAGTGAAGCCCCCAGCGACCTGTTTGGTGAAGCCCCCAGTGGCCTGTTCAGTAAAACCCCCAGAGGCCTGTTCAGTGAAGCCCCAGTGGCCTGTTCATTGAAAGCCCCAGTGGCCTGTTCAGTGAAGCCCCCGGTCACCTGTTCAGTGAAGCCCCCCGTTGCCTTTTCAGTGAAACCCCCAGTGGCCTGTTCAGTGAAAGCCCCCATGGCATGTTCACTGAAACCTCCAGTGACCTGTTCAGTGAAGCCCCCAGTCGCCTATTCAGTGAAACCTCCAGTGGCCTGTTCACTGAAACCTCCAGTGGCCTGTTCAGTGAAGCCTCCAGTGGCCTGTTCAGTGAAAGCCCACGTGGCATGTTCACTGAAACCTCCAGTGGCCTGTTCAGTGAAGCCACCAGTGGCCTGTTCAGTGAAGCCCCCAGTGGCCTTTTCAGTGAAACCCTCAGTGACCTGTTCAGTGAAGCCCCCAGTGGCCTGTTCAGTGAAGCCCCCAGTGGCCTAGTCAGTGAAACCTCCAGTGGCCTGTTGAGTGAAGCCCCCAGTGGCCTGTTCAGTGAAACCCCTAGTGGCCTGTTCAGTGAAGCCCCCAGAGGCCTGTTCAGTGAAACCCCCAGTGGCCTGTTCAGTGAAGCCCCCAGAAGCCTGTTCAGTGAAAGCCCCCGTGGCCTGTTCAGTGAAGCCCCCAGTGGCCTTTTCAGTGAAACCCTCAGTGAGCTGTTCAGTGAAGCCCCCAGTGGCCTGTTCAGTGAAGCACCCAGTGGCCTAGTCAGCGAAACCCCCAGTGGCCTGTTCAGTGAAGCCCCCAGTGGCTTCTTCAGTGAAGCCCCCAGTGGCCTGTTCAGTGAAGCCCCCAGAGGCCTGTTCAGTCAAACCTCCAGTGGCCTGTTCAGTGAAGTCCCCAGTGGCCTGTTCAGTAAACCCCCCAGTGGCCTGTTCAGTAAAACCTCCAGTGACCTGTTCAGTGAAACTCACAGTGGCCTGTTCACTGAAACTCCAAGTGGCCCGTTCAGTGAAGCCCCCTTTGGCCTGTTCAGTGAAGCCCCCAGTGGCCTGTTCAGTCAAACCTTCAGTGGCCTGTTCAGTAAAACCTCCAGTGACCTGTTCAGTGAAACCCCCAGTGGCCTGTTCAGTGACGCCCCCAGTAGCCTGTTCAGTGAAGCCCCCAGAGGCCTGTTCAGTCAAAACTCCAGTGGCCTGTTCAGTGAAGCCCCCAGAGGCCTGTTGAGTCAAACCTCCAGTGGCCTGTTCAGTGAAGCCCCCAGTGGCCTGTTCAGTGAAACCTCCAATGGCCTGTTCAGTGAAGCCACCAGTGGCCTGTTCAGTGAAGCCCCCAGTGGCCTGTTCAGTGAAACCTCCAATGGCCTGTTCAGTGAAGCCCCCAGTGGCCTGTTCAGTGAAGCCCCCAGTGGCCTGTTCAGTCAAACCCCCAGTGGCCTGTTCAGTGAAACCTCCAGTGGCCTGTTCATTGAAGCCCCCAGTGGCCTGTTCAGTCAAACCTCCAGTGGCCTGTTCAGTGAACCCTCCAGTGGCCTGTTCAGTGAACCCTCCAGTGGCCTGTTCAGTGAAACCTCCAGTGGCCTGTTCAGTGAACCCTCCAGTGGCCTGTTCAGTGAAACCTCCAGTGGCCTGTTCAGTGAACCCTCCAGTGGCCTGTTCAGTGAAGCCCCCAGTGGCCTGTTCAGTTAAACCTCCAGTGGCCTGTTCAGTGAAGCCCCCAGTGGCCTGTTCAGTGAACCCTCCAGTGGCCTGTTCAGTGAAACCTCCAGTGGCCTGTTCAGTGAACCCTCCAGTGGCCTGTTCAGTGAAGCCCCCAGTGGCCTGTTCAGTGAAACCTCCAGTGGCCTGTTCAGTGAAACCTCCAGTGCCCTGTTCAGTCAAGCCCCCAGTGGCCTGTTCAGTGAAGCCCCCAGTGGCCTGTTCAGTGAAACCTCCAATGGCCTGTTCAGTGAAGCCCCCAGTGGCCTTTTCAGTGAAGCCCCCAGTGGCCTGTTCAGTGAAGCCCCCAGTGGCCTGTTCAGTGAAACCCCCAGTGGCCTGTTCAGTGAAGCCCCCAGTGGCCTGTTCAGTGAAACCTCCAGTGGCCTGTTCAGTGAAGCCCCCAGTGGCCTGTTCAGTGAAACCTCGAGTGGCCTGTTCAGTGAAGCCCCCACTGGCCTGTTCAGTGAAGCCCCCAGTGGCCTGTTCAGTGAGTGAAGCCCCCAGTGGCCTGTTCAGTGAAGCCCCTAGTGGCCTGTTCAGTGAAACCTCCAATGGCCTGTTCAGTGAAGCCCCCAGTGGCCTGTTCAGTGAAGCCCCCAGTGGCCTGTTCAGTGAAACCCCCAGTGGCCTGTTCAGTGAAACCTCCAGTGGCCTGTTCAGTGAAGTCCCCAGTGGCCTGTTCAGTCAAACCTCCAGTGGCCTGTTCAGTGAACCCTCCAGTGGCCTGTTAAGTGAAACCTCCAGTGGCCTGTTCAGTGAACCCTCCAGTGGCCTGTTCAGTGAAACCTCCAGTGGCCTGTTCAGTGAACCCTCCAGTGGCCTGTTCAGTGAAGCCCCCAGTGGCCTGTTCAGTTAAACCTCCAGTGGCCTGTTCAGTGAAGCCCCCAGTGGCCTGATCAGTGAAGCCCCCAGTGGCCTGTTCAGTGAACCCTCCAGTGGCCTGTTCAGTGAAGCCTCCAGTGGCCTGTTCAGTGAACCCTCCAGTGGCCTGTTCAGTGAAGCCCCCATTGGCCTGTTCAGTGAAACCTCCAGTGGCCTGTTCAGTCAAGCCCCCAGTGGCCTGTTCAGTGAAGCCCCCAGAGGCCTGTTCAGTCAAACCTCCAGTGGCCTGTTCAGTGAAGCCCCCAGTGGCCTGTTCAGTGAAGCCCCCAGTGGCCTGTTCAGTGAAGCCCCCAGGGGCCTGTTCAGTGAAGCCCCCAGTGGCCTGTTCAGTGAAGCCCCCAGTGGCCTGTTCAGTGAAGCCCCCAGTGGCCTGTTCAGTGAAAGCCCCTTGGCCTGTTCAGTGAAGCCCCCAGTGGCCTGTTCAGTGAAGCCCCCAGTGGCCTGTTCAGTGAAAGCCCTTTGGCCTGTTCAGTGAAGCCCCCTGTGGCCTGTTCAGTGAAGCCCCCAGTGGCCTGTTCAGTGAAGCCCCCAGTGGCCTGTTCAGTGAAAGCCCCTTGGCCTGTTCAGTGAAGCCCCCAGTGGCATGTTCAGTGAAGCCCCCAGTGGCCTGTTCAGTGAAACCTCGAGTGTCCTGTTCAGTGAAGCCCCCAGTGGCCTGTTCAGTGAAGCCCCCAGTGGCCTGTTCAGTGAGTGAAGCCCCCAGTGGCCTGTTCAGTGAAGCCCCTAGTGGCCTGTTCAGTGAAACCTCCAATGGCCTGTTCAGTGAAGCCCCCAGTGGCCTGTTCAGTGAAGCCCCCAGTGGCCTGTTCAGTGAAACCCCCAGTGGCCTGTTCAGTGAAACCTCCAGTGGCCTGTTCAGTGAAGCCCCCAGTGGCCTGTTCAGTCAAACCTCCAGTGGCCTGTTCAGTGAACCCTCCAGTGGCCTGTTCAGTGAAACCTCCAGTGGCCTGTTCAGTGAACCCTCCAGTGGCCTGTTCAGTGAAACCTCCAGTGGCCTGTTCAGTGAACCCTCCAGTGGCCTGTTCAGTGAAGCCCCCAGTGGCCTGTTCAGTTAAACCTCCAGTGGCCTGTTCAGTGAAGCCCCCAGTGGCCTGTTCAGTGAAGCCCCCAGTGGCCTGTTCAGTGAACCCTCCAGTGGCCTGTTCAGTGAACCCTCCAGTGGCCTGTTCAGTGAAACCTCCAGTGGCCTGTTCAGTCAAGCCCCCAGTGGCCTGTTCAGTGAAGCAAGCCCCCAGTGGCCTGTTCAGTGAAACCTCCAATGGCCTGTTCAGTGAAGCCCCCAGTGGCCTGTTCAGTGAAGCCCCCAGTGGCCTGTTCAGTGAAGCCCCCAGTGGCCTGTTCAGTGAAACGAAACCTCCAGTGGCCTGTTCAGTGAAGGCCCAGAGGCCTGTTCAGTCAAACCTCCAGTGGCCTGTTCAGTGAAGCCCCCAGTGGCCTGTTCAGTGAAGCCCCCAGTGGCCTGTTCAGTGAAGCCCCCATTGGCCTGTTCAGTGAAGCCCCCAGTGGCCTGTTCACTGAAAGCCCCTTGGCCTGTTCAGTGAAGCCCCCAGGGGCCTGTTCAGTGAAGCCCCCAGTGGCCTGTTCAGTGAAGCCCCCAGTGGCCTGTTCAGTGAAGCCCCCAGTGGCCTGTTCAGTGAAAGCCCCCAGTGGCCTGTTCAGTGAAGCCCCCAGTGGCCTGTTCAGTGAAAGCCCTTTGGCCTGTTCAGTGAAGCCCCCTGTGGCCTGTTCAGTGAAGCCCCCAGTGGCCTGTTCAGTGAAGCCCCCAGTGGCCTGTTCAGTGAAAGCCCCCAGTGGCCTGTTCAGTGAAGCCCCCAGTGGCCTGTTCAGTGAAGCCCCCAGTGGCCTGTTCAGTGAAGCCCCCAGTGGCTTGTTCAGTGAAAGCCCCCAGTGGCCTGTTCAGTGAAGCCCCAGGCGGCCTGTTCAGTGAAGCCCCCAGTGGCCTGTTCAGTGAAGCCCCCAGTGGCCTGTTCAGTGAAGCCCCCAGTGGCCTGTTCAGTGAAGCCCCCAGTGGCCTGCTCAGTGAAAGCCCCTTGGCCTGTTCAGTGAAGCCCCCAGTGGCCTGTTCAGTGAAGCCCCCAGTGGCCTGTTCAGTGAAGCCCCCAGTGGCCTGTTCAGTGAAAGCCCCTTGGCCTGTTCAGTGAAGCCCCCAGTGGCCTGTTCAGTGAAGCCCCCAGTGGCCTGTTCAGTGAAAGCCCCTTGGCCTGTTCAGTGAAGCCCCCAGTGGCCTGTTCAGTGAAGCCCCCAGTGGCCTGTTCAGTGAAGCCCCCAGTGGCCTGTTCAGTGAAAGCCCCTTGGCCTGTTCAGTGAAGCCCCCAGTGGCCTGTTCAGTGAAGCCCCCAGTGGCCTGTTCAGTGAAAGCCCCTTGGCCTGTTCAGTGAAGCCCCCAGTGGCCTGTTCAGTGAAGCTCCCAGTGGCCTGTTCAGTGAAGCCCCCAGTGGCCTGTTCAGTGAAAGCCCCTTGGCCTGTTCAGTGAAGCCCCCAGTGGCCTGTTCAGTCAAACCTCCAGTGGCCTGTTCAGTGAAGCCCCCAGTGGCCTGTTCAGTCAAACCTCCAGTGGCCTGTTCAGTGAAGCCCCCAGTGGCCTGTTCAGTCAAACCTCCAGTGGCCTGTTCAGTGAACCCTCCAGTGGCCTGTTCAGTGAAGCCCACAGTGGCCTGGTCAGTGAAGCCCACAGTGGCCTGTTCAGTGGACCCTCCAGTGGCCTGTTCAGTGACGCCCCCAGTGGCCTGTTCAGTCAAACCTCCAGTGGCCTGTTCAGTGAAGCCCCCAGTGGCCTGTTCAGTGAACCCTCCAGTGGCCTGTTCAGTGAAGCCCCCAGTGGCCTGTTCAGTGAAGCCCCCAGTGGCCTGTTCAGTGAAGCCCCCAGTGGCCTGTTCAGTGAAAGCCCCTTGGCCTGTTCAGTGAAGCCCCCAGGGGCCTGTTCAGTGAAGCCCCCAGTGGCCTGTCCAGTGAAGCCCCCAGTGGCCTGTTCAGTGAAGCCCCCAGTGGCCTGTTTAGTGAAGCCCCCAGTGGCCTGTTCAGTGAAAGCCCCTTGGCCTGTTCAGTGAAGCCCCCAGTGGCCTGTACAGTGAAGCCCACAGTGGCCTGTTCAGTGAAGCCCCCAGTGGCCTGTTCAGTGAAGACCCCAGTGGCCTGTTCAGTGACAGCCCCTTGGCCTGTTCAGTGAAGCCCCCAGTGGCCTGTTCAGTGAAGCCCCCAGTGGCCTGTTCAGTGAAGCCCCCAGTGGCCTGTTCAGTGAAAGCCCCTTGGCCTGTTCATTGAAGCCCCCAGTGGCCTGTTCAGTGAAGCCCCCAGTGGCCTGTTCAGTGAAGCCCCTTGTGGCCTGTTCAGTGAAGCCCCCAGTGGCCTGTTCAGTGAAGCCCCCAGTGGCCTGTTCAGTGAAAGCCCCTTGGCCTGTTCAGTGAAGCCCCCAGTGGCCTGTTCAGTGAAGCCCCCAGTGGCCTGTTCAGTGAAGCCCCCAGTGGCCTGTTCAGTGAAAGCCCCTTGGCCTGTTCAGTAAAGCCCGCAGTGGCCTGTTCAGTGAAGCCCCCAGTGGCCTGTTCAGTGAAGCCCCCAGTGGCCTATTCAGTGAAAGCCCCTTGGCCTGTTCAGTGAAGCCCCCAGTGGCCTGTTCAGTGAAGCCCCCAGTGGCCTGTTCAGTGAAGCCCCCAGTGGCCTGTTCAGTGAAAGCCCCTTGGCCTGTTCAGTGAAGCCCCCAGTGGCCTGTTCAGTGAAACCTCCAGTGGCCTGTTCAGTGAAGCCCCCAGTGGCCTGTTCAGTGAACCCTCCAGTGGCCTGTTCAGTGAAGCCCCCAGTGGCCTGTTCAGTGAAGCCCCCAGTGGCCTAGTCAGTGAAACCTCCAGTGGCCTGTTCAGTGAAGCCCCCAGTGGCCTGTTCAGTGAAACCCCCAGAGGCCTGTTCAGCGAAGCCCCCAGAGGCCTGTCCAGTGAACCCCCCAGTGGCCTGTTCAGTGAAGCCCCCAGAAGCCTGTTCAGTGAAAGCCCCCGTGGCCTGTTCAGTGAAGCCCCCAGTGGCTTTTTCAGTGAAACCCTCAGTGACCTGTTCAGTGAAGCCCCCAGTGGCCTGTTCAGTGAAGCACATAGTGGCCTAGTCAGCGAAACCCCCAGTGGCCTCTTCAGTGAAGCCCCCAGTGGCTTGTTCAGTGAAACCCCCAGTGGCCTGTTCAGTGAAGCCCCCAGAGGCCTGTTCAGTCAAACCTCCAGTGGCCTGTTCAGTGAAGTCCCCAGTGGCCTGTTCAGTAAAACCCCCAGTGGCCTGTTCAGTAAAACCTCCAGTGGCCTGTTCAGTGAAGCCCCCAGTGGCCCGTTCAGTGAAGCCCCCTTTGGCCTGTTCAGTGAAGCCCCAGTGGCCTGTTCAGTCAAACCTTCAGTGGCCTGTTCAGTAAAACCTCCAGTGACCTGTTCAGTGAAACCCCCAGTGGCCTGTTCAGGGAAGCCCCCAGTAGCCTGTTCAGTGAAGCCCCCAGAGGCCTGTTCAGTCAAACCTCCAGTGGCCTGTTCAGTGAAGCCCCCAGAGGTCTGTTGAGTCAAACCTCCAGTGGACTGTTCAGTGAAGCCCCCAGTGGCCTGTTCAGTGAAACCTCCAGTGGCCTGTTCAGTGAAGCCCCCAGTGGCCTGTTCAGTGAAGCCCCCAGTGGCCTGTTCAGTGAAACCTCCAGTGGCCTGTTCAGTGAAGCCCCCAGTGACCTGTTCAGTGAAGCCCCCAGTGGCCTGTTCAGTGAAGCCCCCAGTGGCCTGTTCAGTGAAGCCCCCAGTGGCCTGTTCAGTGAAACCTCCAGTGGCCTGTTCAGTGAAGCCCCCAGTGGCCTGTTCAGTGAAGCCCCCAGTGGCCTGTTCAGTGAACCGCCCAGTGGCCTGTTCAGTGAAGCCCCCAGTGGCCTGTTCAGTGAAGCCCCCAGTGGCCTGTTCAGTGAACCGTCCAGTGGCCTGTTCAGTGAAACCTCCAGTGGCCTGTTCAGTGAAGCCCGGCCTGCACAGAGTGGGGAGCATGAGCCGCAATGATGGGAGGTGGAGCACAGGGCACCTGTCTAAACAAGGTGCATTGGTTTCCAACATGACAATCCGACAAATGGGGGAGGGGAGGAGAGTCCAAAGGGATTGTCATGGTGAGTCACTTCCTGAGGGGGACACCTGCTCAGTGGTGCCACTGTCCCTTGGGTGACCTGTGAATTTACAGCATTCCATATGGTTTGATGACACTGTCTGAAATAATTGCAACGTGAAGTCCATGAGTGCGTGAACAGATAAGAAGCAGCGTCTGCACAGTCGTTATTCAAATGAACTCTGACCCTTCTCTAATATTTAAAGCAAGGAAGGGTTCATTATGCCGTTGCCTTCGGAACACATGTATTTAACACTATTAAGCTGCCGAAGTGTCCCTGCATGTTTAAAATTGGGCGTTCATCAGGATAGCAATAAGAACGAAAAAAGAACACACCAACACTGAACAAGGTTTCATCAATTCCCAATAATGTGGTCATTTCCCGTCCAAGAGGGCGGGAAATGACCCTGCTTTATATCCAGAGGTGGGGTGCTTTACAGGGCATATCTGAAAGACTGTGGGCCTGATTCATTGAATTAATTGCGCAGGAAATAGGGTACTTGTCCACCATTCTGCGCGCAAATTCCTGTTCGTCGATTCATGGAATCAAATGCACTGTACTTTTCCTGGACTTGCGTGGAGTTTGCGCAGGCTCGCCACTTCTCTGTGAGCCGTTGAGGGCCTTGGGCGAGGGCGAGACTACATGCAGAGCGTGGGCGTGGCTTGTGCAGAGGGCGAGACTACATGCAGAGCGTGGGCGTGGCTTGTGCAGGGGCGAGACTACATGCAGAGCGTGGGCGTGGCTTGTGCAGGGGCGAGACTACATGCAGAGCGTGGGCGTGGCTTGTGCAGGGGCGAGACTACATGCAGAGCATGGGCGTGGCTTGTGCAGGGGCTACATGCAGAGTGTGGGCGTGGCTTGTGCAGGGGCGAGACTACATGCAGAGCGTGGGCGTGGCTTGTGCAGAGGGCGAGACTACATGCAGAGCGTGGGCGTGGCTTGTGCAGGGGCGACACTACATGCAGAGCGTGGGCGTGGCTTGTGCAGGGGCGAGACTACTTGCAGAGCGTGGGCGTGGCTAGTGCAGGGGCGAGACTACATGCAGAGCGTGGGCGTGGCTTGTGCAGGGGCGAGACTACATGCAGAGCGTGGGCGTGGCTTGTGCAGAGGGCGAGACTACATGCAGAGCGTGGGCGTGGCTTGTGCAGGGGCGAGACTACATGCAGAGCGTGGGCGTGGCTTGTGCAGGGGCGAGACTACATGCAGAGCGTGGGCGTGGCTTGTGCAGAGGGCTGGGAATGGGGCAGAACACCAACAATGGAGAAGAACATGCTCAAAAATAGGCATTCCGAGGAACAGCTGCAGGCAGTCCCTTGCACGCCTACAATTGTGCAGCATGAGACGCATTCATGGATTCGATTGCGCAACCGCTTGGACGGGAAATGACCACACAAGTCCTTCATACGGTCTGCCACCCAAAGACAGGAGTAAATACACTTGAATGTAGTATTTGCAGCACAGAGGTGCGGTTGCATGTTGGATTTTGGGGTGCGTTTCTGCAACCAGGTTTCCAAACTTCCTTAGGGGTGTGCACAAGCAGTGTAGCGGGGTGCAGAAACGGTTTACAGGGAATCGCACATAGGTTTTTTCGAGTTAAGACCGAGTTATGATTTTTCATATGCAGGTTGTCAGGATGCCGGGAACAGTTACGGGAGACCCTGCACAGAGTCCATGTGATGCAGGACTGCTTGCGGGGGACCCCTCAAACTGTTTGAAGGGTGCATGTATTCCCACCCAGGGGAGGGCGCAAGGGTGGCTTATCTGGCTGCTTATGCTTTGCATGTGTGCGTGTCGGGGGCATTCCGGCCGCACCTTGAGTATACGGTTACTTTGCACAAACAATCCCATGAATACGCGGGGCACACGTTTTTTAATCTGAGCGCAGGTTTGCGCAATGTTCTTATCGGAGCGCGGCCCTTGCATACATTTCCATGAATCAGGCCCTGTTAATGTGCAGCATAGAGAAGCCACAGATGCTGAGAGATGAGGCGTTGGAAGGGAACACCCAGGACCACGAGTTGTGTACAGAGAAGGCATGGGGTCAGGAGTGGAGCTGAGGGGGGGTAAACTGGTGAGGGAGGAAGGTGTGTGAAGCAGACATAAGAAGGAGAGACACAAGAGAGTGAAAAGTGGATGAACAATTTAGGGGAAAGTCAGGACAGACAAGCTGTATCAGCAGGTCAGATCCGCCGTGTGACCAATCAGCAGTGAGGTGTGGCCGTAGGAGGGCACTAATCAAACATCATTTAAATCACCAATTTCCTACTCTTGACCTCAAATGTACGAATGGATTTATATGGTGCAAAATGAGTGTGAAAGCACCAAAATGCTGTTCAAGATGGGGCCGCTTGATTAGTCGATACAGAGTAGGGGGTATACAGTGATGTCAACGAAATGAGAATAACGAATAACCTTTTAAACAAATATTAAATAACTAAAAAATATTGCTTTTTTGTTAAAGTATATATGGAGGTGGGGTAAGGTATTAAAACATGTGGGTGGGTTGGGGTAATAAAGCTAGTGAAACGAAGGCTTGGGAGGGAGATGTTAGGAAAGATTTCCATTTCATGTGTAAATTTCCCTCCAGTTGTGTACCCCCAAATGTTTGCTTTGCTTTAGTCTGACTTTGCCACAGGGGCACCACCTTCTGCTGCACTCCTCTGGGCTTTCGCTGACTTTTTATAGGGGAAACTGACACGCCCTTAAAACAGTTTGTACTGCAAGACTTTGTTTCCTTAGTCCTTGAAAGTGTTGCAACTTTTCTGCAACATGTAATAAGTGCACAATGTACCTTACCATACAGTGCACTTGGGTCTATTAGTCATTTCCAAAGGCCCTAGATATTCTCGTAGGACTTTTTGGGAGATGTGCAGATGTGTCATGGACAGGGCTGGTGGCAGCTTATCTTTTCTTGTATTTTTAACCCTTTCCTGCCAGGTGAATGCGGTTACCGCATTTGGCACGAATAGGTGGCCTGGCTCCAAAATGGCCATGCGATGAGGTTCTTTGTTCTGTCCTTTGGCCATGTTACCCCTTCACCTTCCCAAGGTCGAGCCAACCTGGGTCAGTCCTTATTTGGGCATGCATTCTCCCGCGCAATGCCAACCTTTCGCGAGCTTCTGCATGTCTTGTGTGTGTGCTTCGAGGATGTGGGCTTGACTGTCTGGTTCCAATGTACATCCTGGGTGCCAGAGAGTCTGGTGTGCTGTGAATGCCTGGGACCACCGTGGTCGTGATTGGTCCACGTATGGAGTGCCTGTATGTGAGCAGATCCCCCATTGGGTCACCTTTGTTTTGGCACGAAGGAGACTCTGGATAAGAGGAGGCTCCAAACACCCATACCAGGTCGATCTCTGGAGTTCTCACTGAACGAAGGAAAGGATCCAAGAATCCTTAAACTAAGAAGCTGAGTCGAGGAACCGCTGGTGACCCACTGGAAGGTTTGGCACTCTGAGCCTGCTGTCATCCTGCTGGACCCCTTTGCATCTGATCGAACTAGAAGGTCTGCGAAGACGCTTCGACCCATTGGATTAGTGGAAATAACGATTCTCTGCACCTTCACCAAACCCTGCAAGTAAGCCTTCTCGAAAGTGTCCCTTGGCTAACCAGTGAGATGACCAGCTTGTGCAGACTTTTTCCCCTGATACCGCCGCCGTTGCAAGGAGACCCTTGAAACTTGGTACATCGCTAGCTCTGCCTTCACAGCACTCTCACACCGAATTTCGTACACTAGGCATTCCCACGTCTGGAGTAAAGAGAGACAGCCTGATCCAAAGTGAATGCGTTTACTGTGTCGCCCAGCCGTGGTGACGAACTTTGCAGGTGCACTGCTGTTGTGCCCCTCTTGCCCCTGAAGCCTGCTGCAGTGAAACTGCCCTGATCCCTCCACCAGGAGCGGAGAAATCCCCACTGTCCCATTTGGGAATCAACGCTGTAACTTCGTCGCTGAAAGCCGCAGAGTCGCAGAATTGCCACAATTGAACCTGCAACCAAATTGGACTCGAATGCTGAAGTTTGGTCCAGGGGTCGGTGAGTAATAACAACCCTTACTGGTGGCCCCTAGTGCATTCAACCCTTTTTATGCACGAGTGTCCCCTGAGGGCCACTCTCTGTTTCCCAGATAGCCTGCGTTATCGAACTATTCCCAACTCTTGGGACCCTCTCTGCCCTGTTGGGGAGACACTCCTTGAATAGTGGGAACCTATTCTGCATCACCTCACCTGCCTTCCTGAGCTGCTACAGACCCTACAAAAGACCCAGCTTCGTCAATCTGCACTACCGCGTGCGCCAGCATTGCAAGTACATTTGAGCAATAGGGACTGGACTGCCTTTCATTTAGCATTGTGATTGCTGCAGAATTGCCTAAAGACTCTTTGCACTACCTGCTTCCTTCCCTTTTCTAGGTTGTGGACCCATTTCGTGCATTTCCCCTTTAGGTCACTTGGTCTTGTATATATGTATTTTAGTAGGATTGTGGTGGTTTAGAAGTGTTACTGTGATTATTACTGTGTGTTGAACTTCAAAGGCCTTAAATAAATGTATTTGTATTTTTGATATATATCCACCTGACTGGGAGTGATTTGTAAGGGTCCTTTACTCTGTTGCTCATTGAGGTCTTTCAGTCACCCTCACCCCTCCTGAGACCTAGTCTTGACCGCCGCCAATGCTACCTTGATTGGTCTGACTTGCCCAGAAGGTTACCCTGTTCCAGGAAACTAGGCCGGCCTTCCAAACCTCTGCCCACCAGGTCAGAGTTCAGAAATCCGTCTTAACAGGAGATTACCCAAATTTAAAAAGAGAAATAAATTTGATATTTTTTCTTTAGTGATAATTAGTTTTAAAAGTTTTAGTTATTATTTAATTCATTATCATCATATCGAACCGAATAGGGGGGACGGGGTGGTCACACATGCCAGACCCGTGAATCATTAAGTGACAGAACACAGAGATAGAGAGGCATTCTGAAGACAAAAGCGGGTTACGTTATGTTACGTTATATGTTATGTTATGCAATGTTATGTTATGTAATGTTACTAGGATTTGCACCCTGCACCGCTGCCATTTGCAGGGTCTTTAGGCACTATGAGAGGGCTGACCAGCTTGCACAGGACCTTTGCCCTGATACCACTGCCATTTCGAGGAGACCCTTGAAACTTGGCACATCGCTAGCTCTGTGTTCACGGCACCCTCCCACTGGATTTCGTACACTTTGCATTCCCATGTCTGGAGTAAAGAGTGAGAGCCTGATTTGCAGTGAACGCGGTTACCGTGGATCAGAAGAGAGTGGATGGGTTTGGTTAGTTGTGAGGAGAGGGAAGGGCAACATTGGCATGCTTTCCCGTTGATGTTGGGAGGGTAGCTCAGGTGACAAGATGACACCAAGCAGCTTTGATACCCGGTACCGGAGTCCGGCAGGAAGCGCAATATTAAAAAAGAAGTACTTCTTTTTGTAGCTCACAAGTACTCTGTGTTCTTGTAACCTTTCTAGGTGGGAAATGTATACAGCATTGAAGCTTTGTGTCTGGAGGAACAGCCTCGACCTCATAGAAGGGGCGTGAGCTGGCCAGGGGCTGGGTGTGTTGGCTGTAGTTAGATGTGTGACTTTTGTAAGGAACTCATGGTGGCAACAGTAAAGACAGACACAAGTGATCACAGTTCCAGGGTGTTTAATAACTGTACATGCAAGGGTGAGAAAAACGCCTAATCTAAACTTAAAGCTAAGAGGGGAGCAAGCTACGAGCATCAAATAAGAATAAGGCCGTCCTAGTAGCGTCTTGTCAAATAAAAAGAGCCTATACTATGAAAAACCTATTGCCAATCCTTACGCTAAATACAAACAGAGTATGGGATAGGATTCACAGGAAAGAAAGAAGTGTTCACAAATGATAAGTCAGGATGTGGTAGCCGGGGGTCTCCATTCCCCTCATTTTGAGCACGGGACAAGGCGGGACTCCGGAGCACAGCAAACGCTTGAGCTTTCCCAACACGAGACAACAGTTCCGCTCTCAGCTATCGGGACCTTCAGTGGTTACGTCTGTTTTCTACAAAAAAGTCTCTTGCCTCCGAGGACCTGATGTGTTCCAACAATAATAAACAAAGTTGCTCTCTGCTTGCACGCTGGGTGATGCCTTTCACCCCTGGATCCGCCTCTTCCGGGCTCAGATCCACCGGATGTTTTTACTGATATCAGGATCTTCGGTAGTTAGGTTTCTTACTTCTGAGGGTCTTACAAGTTCAAAATAACAAACAAAAGATTAACAAATGTTCCAAAGTTCTTCTCTACTTGTACTTGGGTGATAGATCTTCACCCCTGGGTCCCCCTCTTACGGGCTCAGACCCCTCTCGAATATCAGCCTCCCTGTCAGGTTCACTCTGGCACGTATTCAAAAGACTTTCTTCTCTGTCTTTCTTTCTCTGTCGCACTTTTCTCTGATGCCCTCACGAGTGGGTGGGTGGTGGCTTTTCAACACTGGATCCCCCTCTTCCGGGCTCAGACCCTTTTCAAATACCAGCCCCTCTGTCCGGTTCACTACAGCTCCTCAAAACAATCTCTTCGGTGACATTCACAAATCTTAATGTCTTTTTAAACAGTTCACTGTGGACAGCCCTCTGCCGGGTTCACTCTTGTCAACACACTGTACACTGGGACTTCAGACTTTGCCCCATTTTCATCATCATCCGTCTGTCGGGTTCACTCTTGCCAACTTTTGCTTATCACACTTCATTTGCCGGTCAAAGGCTTTCGACTGGCGGCCAGGAAGGAGAGCTTCCTGGGAGGCTCAATACTTGCGGCGAGGTATGGGGAGGGAGATTGCCCTAGTCGAACACTAACCTGGGCCATAAGACAGGAACAACTAAACACCCCTATAATGGCAGTGGTGGACCAGAATGGTGGACCTATGAAAGACCTACGGGGGATTAATAATAAATTCCGGGAGTTCTACGCCCGGTAATACACATCACGATATGAGGCTGGACACGATGAGTTGACACAATACTTAGATGAAATAGCACTGGGATGGCTAGATCCGGACCAAGGGGGCACACAGAAGAGGAGATCTGCAAAGCAACAAAATCACTACCCAGTGGCAAAGCCCCTGGAATGGACGGGATAACAGTAGAGTTTTACAAGGCATATGCAGATATAATAGCTCCCCATCTCCTGAGTATGTACGAAGGAGCCATGGCGCGAGGCACCCTCCCGGAATGAACCAGATTGGCGTTAGTGACTGTGCTCCCAAAACCGGGTAAAGACGCCACTCTCGCTGATCAATACTGACAATAAAATCCTGGCCAGGATACTAACGGAGCGCCCCGCTCCCACATATGCCAGCGCTGGTCTTTCCCTACCAGGCGGGATTCATCCCCGGGTGATCCACCCAGAACAGCTTGAGACGGCTATTCACCCTAATGCATAATGTTAATCCTGAAGTCCTGATGGTGATAGCAGCCCTCGACACTAAGAAGGCCTTCGACTCCATTGAGTGTCCCTTTCTCTTCGAAGTACTTCGGAGATCTGGAGTCAGCCTTACGTATATATGGTGGGTCAAACTGTTATACACGGCCCCAGAGCAGCAATATACACAAACGGTAAGGTCTCGGAATATATCTACCCCATGTGGGGCACCCGCCAGGGCTGCCCATTCTCCTCAATCATATTCTCACTAGCAATGGAGCCCTTAGCCTGTCATATCCCCGAACTACACTCACAACGTGGGATTCGTATTAAATAACTACTTGCCACCAACGATATCCTTCTCTATGTTTAATACCCCGGACAGAACTTAACCCCCATAACCTGAGAAGTGATTAGGCCTGGAGACATACCTGGCCTCAGGATCCATTGGGACAAATCCTAAGTACTCCCCCTAACCTCAGCTGTTCAACACACAGAGGTTGGCGACGGCTTCCGCTGGTGCCCCAGGGCTGCGCTATTCGGGTATTGCAGTCTCCACAAACGCTGACACCCTATATAAAGATAACAATATAAAAGCACTAGAGGCCCAGGAGCAGAGGGTGGAATCTTGGACATTGCTCCCTATCTCCCAGGCCACCCGTGTTGCCCTAGCCAAGATGGTCATAGCACCTAAAATCTATATATTTTTAATAATGTGCCAATATGACCCCCTGTCCATTAATGGGACCGAGTTAGGAAAATGATGATAAGACTGGTGTGGGCTGGTAAACAGCCCTGGATAGCATACGATACATTGGTGGGCAGTTAACATGGAGGCCTGGAATAGCCTGACTTACATCTATTTTACCTGGCAGCGCAAGTACAATATATAGCAAGATGGAACCCCCTTGGCTGCGATTCTCCACATGCCCTATTGGCAAGGGTTGTCGCCAGCCCAAATGACCTGATGGGGATGATCTGGGGCAATAGAGACACAGCCCCGAGAACCGAGATCCAACCCCTAGCCGTGACCTGCAAAGCATGGTTACGGATAAATCAGGTAGTAGAGACCGTTCCCCACTACCACCCCGATTTACCAATCTACAATACAGTTGGCATCCCACTCACACATGCAAGATCCTTCAGGGAAAACTTCCAAACGCTGGGTGTGCAGACTCTGGGAGACCTGGTTCAAGACGGTAGGTTTGTACAATGGGAAGATCTGTGGTCTAGGGGTAATCACAAAGCCGTAACTCTGCTCCAATATTATAGACTAAGGGGGATACTAAGGACCAAATGGCTCGACTTCTCAAGGGTAGCAGCTCTCCACCCAACCCAGCAGCAGGTGATCAAACCTCCCTCTACCAGTAGACTGGTCTGAACCATTTACGAAATGATCAGAAGCGGTAGGGGGGCAAAGAGACAAACAAATAAGGATACATGGAAGGCCTCCCTTGGTGAACCCCTGAGTGAGGGTCCATGCAAAGTAATGTGTATGCAAACCTGCTATCTCTCAGTAAACGCGAGACACAGATTGATACACTACAAATTCATACATCAAGTCTATTACTCCACCCTTAAACTGCACAAGATCTCCCCCAAGAGCGGCCCAACTTGCAAAAGATGTAGTGTAGAACTGGCAGACTTTTTTCATATAGCCTGGGCCTGCCCTCGTATCAGTACCTTCTGGGAGAAAATTGAGAAGACAATGTCTGGGGTTCTGCCCTCAACGCAGGTTTATACACCTGCACTGTGGCTTTTTGCACTGATAGACGGCGGGACCCGCACTGAAAGGAGGCTGTTGGGAATGGCCGCAGGAACTGCCAGGTACCTGGTAGCAAGGAGGTGGGGTAAGCACCCCCCCACCCCCATATTCGAAAACTGTTTTGAAAACATGAGGGTGTGTGAACTTAGGGAGACCAAGTACGCTGCAATGCTTCCAAATACCAGCCGTCCCTTTGAATGTTGGCCCTCCTTTCGTCAATACCAATTGGATATTGCACAGACAGCACAATCCCCAGGAATTAGCACATATTGCTAGGCTTGGGCCGGGCGTGTAGAGAAAAAAGCATGATGGGATGGTCGAGACCAAGAATTACAACAAGGTGTTTAACCTCTTACTGGATGTGATACCAACTTGGACGACAACAGAACACAGATGCCGGACTCAATATAAAGCGATTCGTACAGGGAGGGTGGGGGGGATGGATAAGCGGGTACGTGTTGGGGATTTTTTGGTCAATTGTTACTTGAAAATCAATAAAGAAAAAGAAAGAAAGTCTTTCGACTGTACGGACGATTTTGCTAGACCCCCTAATGGCCACTTTGAAACTCTTCTTGCGCTTTTCCCAAGGCCTTTTGGTAACAATAGTTTCAACAATAGGGTAATTGCCCTGAGTTTCCTGAGTTAGCACCCACGTGGTGCCTGACTCCTCTATAGCTGGTTTTCCCCTCTCATATTAACTGTTCTTTGTACTTTTCTTTAATTAGCTGCTTACTACTTTTGTTCAACACAGTTTGGTTTCTTATCGGCTCTCTCCTCCTCTCACTGACTGTAATGAACTGCTTGTCTTTTCTTGTCTCTAGAGTCAAGGAGAGTACCATGGTGGCAAGCATCTCTCCCCAGCTTGGTTATCAGCGGGGGAGAGCTACAGAGACCATTGACATCTGCTGCAACACACGCTGGCTACTGTTAGCAGACATATGATTCCTTCCATGGAGGTTTCACAGGCCTGGCTCGGAAAGGGCAAGGTCACTTCTCTCCTTGTCACCCTCTATGTTTGCACCGTCTTTCTCCTCCTTTTGAACTGCCGTGCTGAGTTAGTTCTCTCCTTGAGTTGTGTGCCTTACTCGTTTTGGTTCTCGTGTTCCACCTTTTATCCCTGTGGGGAAGGGAAAGGTGTGTGTGATTATGGTCAGTTTGCCTGACCCTTGTATTGGGACATGTCAGGTAGACGGCCTGGGTGTTTGCCCGTCATCTTTTGTGGTGTGTAAAAGTGTTCGTGTTGAAAAAGGGGGGGTAGAGTGTTTGAGTGTGCCACATGGTAGGATGGGGAGAAGGTGTTATAAGAAGGGGTAATTGTATTCTTCATCCTGGGGAGTAGGTGATTTTGGAAGGCTAGGTTTGGTAGGGTTTGTGAAATTAATAGGGGGATTATGGGAACAGTAGTGTTTTGTCCCTGGTGAATCGGAGTTCGGAACATAATAACCAGAGGGACATGGTAAAGAATGACTGGGAGTAATCGGGTAGGACACAGGAAAACAGGGATTCTGGGATAGATAATTTCAGGGTGCAACGGGGCTTGGGATCCTAGAGTGTTTGTTATACAAGGAAGTGTTATGGGATTTGGGCAGGAGAGATTCAATGGGAGGAAGGGTGGCAGATGTCATACAGCCTACAAAGGCCTCAGGGATCTCATCCTCCTCTCCTTCTTGCTCAGTGTAATAATGCATCTCACCTGGGGTATTTCCCTGAGCACAACCCCGCAATCCCCCATCCGGGTGATCCTCTCTCTCCCGTCCTATCCTAGGGTTGGGGTTTGAGAGCATCGGCCCTTCCCAGGCCACCTGAATAAGGGATTCGCTTGGTTCCTCAGGTTTCTCACACTTTGTGTGATGTTCGAAGTTTGGGGAGATTTTTGTTTTACGTAGCCATGTGTGAATGGCTGGGAAGAATATGACGGTTACTCAAAGGTGGGGATGATAATCAGGGGTTCCCGTAGTGCTTTCCAATTACTGGCCTTGTTGTCAGTTACGTTTTTATGTAGTCGCCAGTGGAGTGCTCGGACACCCGGAGTTGTGTTCCTTTCTGTTGAGCCAGAGCAGTAGTCCAGCTGCTGTGTTTTGAATCTGTTGATTTTCTTTGTGAGGTAATCCGGCAGACCTAGGTTTAAACTGTCAACGTAATCGATTCTTGAAAGAATCTGGGAGATAGTGGCCAGCCCTCTGTGTGCGAAGGAGGGGTAGGGAATAATCTGTTGGGTAGGGCAGGGATGGTAGAAGCACCTTGCGGTTCCAGCATGTGTCCGCTGTCCATCAATATGCCCAGGATTCTTGATCACTTTAAACGTAAACGGTGTGTGGAAGTCACCCACTTCCAAAGGCCTTGGTAGGAGTGAATCAGGTGTAGCGTGAGGTGAGACTATAATTATTTTTGAGGTGGCTGTGCTGTCTGAGTTGAGTTTTAGGTAGTTATTCATCAGCCATTAATTTATGTGAGGCGCGCAGTTGCTGAGGGTGCTGCTGCACTTTTCGTCGTCTGTCATTTTATATATGATTTGTGTGTCATCGCCTTAGTTTTAAAATGTGCTCCAATAATATGTTATGATCTTCATCAAAGGGGTCATATAGATGTTCAAAAGGAGCGTCCGGAGACTCGATCCATGGTGAACACCACAGGTAATGAGTTGTGGATTCAAACCGAAATTTGGGAGCAAGGGGATTATGTTATTTCTGTTAGGAACAACCTCATCCATTTTAGAGTTGTGTTATTGAGTCCGGTTTCCTTAAGACTTGTAATTAGTGTACTGTGGTTAACAGAGTCAAAGCGTGCTGAGATATTGAGGAGTATGCGTGGTAAGGTGATGTTTACATCAGCTGTGAGTTTGACGTCATCCTAGATGGAAACTAGTACTGATTTGGTGCCTCTTATAGGTCTCAAACCAACCTTAGATTCGTCTAGCAAGTCTTTGGACACTAGATGCTCCAAGATATCCCTGTCTACACTGCTCTAGAATTGTGGCTGGGCAAGGAATGTTTGAGGTTGGCCAAAAGTTGGAGGTGTTGTCTGGGTCGTTATTTCATTCAGGGGTTTGCCCCACACTATGGTGATAGTCCCTCCTACCAAGTGAGGATTAATATATTATGTTACCCAAAAGAAGGGACACATATATCATTACTCAAACAACATGTTACCCTCAAACATTCAGAACCTTACTGACAGCCACTCAACCAATGTGGGCTGTGAGTACAAATAATTAATACCAATTACAAACTATTCACTAAAAAAACATATTTTAATTAATTTACTTATTCATCGCACAAGTATCAAAAAATGTTAAAAAACACATATACACCACATAAATGTATACAATGTTAAAAAGTAGTTTCTCCACCACACAGAATCAAGTATACATATGCTTGATATAGTCCGCAATAGCAACTTAATTTCTCCTGTTTTCTACTGCGTACAAAATAGCCCAATTTATATAAGTTTCAGTCCTTGATGTTGTTAATAACTGGACATTCTTCAGGGGCAGAAGTATGACTTGTGCTATCGTAGGCTTTTCTATTCTTTCCTCTACAATCCTGGTTCCTATAAATGAGGGTACATACAAAACAAACAACACATTACTACATGGGCATTTTCGGTTCTTTAACTCAACCTAGCCAACCCTAATCACCTATAGGGTACAACAACATATACCTTTCTTGATATACATGTGCAGAAAGAAACATGTAACACTGAATGTATTCAAGTTCATTAACAATTATAATTCTTGTTAGTCACCTTTCAAGTGGTATAGAGAGTTCCCCTATATCTGAATTCAGTCCTTAAATCGTTTTTCCAGTGTTTTTGTTTTTTTGTCATGTCCCAAGATACCTGGTAAATACACATGTTCCTCTTCACACCCAAAGAGAGCAAGCAAGAATAGGTATGAGGCTGTAATTCTCACCTCCGTCCACAGGATGGATTTTCTCACTTTCAGGGGAGCTTATTAAGTTTTTTAGGAGTACTTTTTAGAAGGCCGATACTGTATCCCAACCAATACGTGTGGATTACTAGATCTTTCCTCACCTACAGTTTTATTAAAGTACACAAAGCTTTGTCAGTATTCTTGCAAATCTGCACTACCTAAATATTAGCAGATATACCTTAGTACCCTTACCTTAATATAGGTCATCTGCATGAATTTAAGCAGGACCAAAAAACACCCACTCTTCCAGTAACGTGTACTGTAAAAGGGTCATCAACCGCTAAATAGGTCAAAAGGATTCCAATATCAGGTCTGCAAGATAGAACAAATGCCGGGGCTATGATAAACAAAAAACTCATCATTGTTTATCTCGGGAGTTACTTGTACTCGCAAAAGGAGTACCACAAAATGTCAACTATACTCCAACAAGGCTCTAATCCTTTGCTTACCTCTATGGGCATAACAGCATTCCCATAAAATTACTTCAGTCCATGGATATGTGCTCTTACCAAACCCCAATTGTATAGCCCTTAGGTACCCGCGGGAGATTCGTCTCGTCGCAGTTTAATGACGTCATTGCGTCCAACGTGATGCAATGATGTTGACTTACAACCCAAGTCTCTAGTCAATTGGCGTCCAGTACCTATGTATGAGGTCATGTCAAAAGACCCAAAACAAGAAACGCACCTTGGATCATTTTATTTAACATGAGATTGGGGCAGCAGTTCAATTAATGTTACCCATGCAGAGTACACCGTGACGCCCCATAGTGAATAACTTCATCGCTTACAACATGACGCGGTGACGTGGCGTCATATCTACACTCCGTAGTCCAAAACCACTGCGCTGCCACAATTTTGACAGAAAACCCCGGAAAAGGGAACCCATAACGCTAAATCCAGAAAATTAATTTAAGTCGCTATGGAAACATCCACAGATCTATAGTACCAGGTCACATAATTCCTCATGCTGGTAAACAACCAATGTACAGGCCTGCATCTCAATTTCCATGATTCGCTTTGTACAATAGACCATTGTTTTACTTCTTCATCCTTTTTGTCATAAATATCATGTACATTAATTAAATATAAATCAACGCATCCAACTAGGAACATCATGATGTTTACAATGTTTTCTTAAATCAACATTCTACTGGTTTTCCACCATCATCATCATCATCAGAGCCCCATGGGATATATCAGTATTACAAAGATAAATCCTGCACTGTCATAAACAGCTACAACAGAACTTCAGACTCTATTATGGAGTACCACAGTGTTCTGAAAATTCATGATTAATTACCTACATTGGTGCCCTAATTGATCATCACATGCTTTTAGGTTATCCTAGGGAATAACTATAGGAAGTGCAAGACTCTGCATCATGCCATTATAGAACCAGTGATTGTTTAAATTGATTTTCATTTGACATTATGCCACTCAATATTCTCATTCAGCCCTGTCACATGGCTGTTAGTCAAGAAAAGGAGTTTCAGTTCCAAATTAATTAATTTCCTATTGATTTCTTCCTGATTTTTCCATCTGATCTTCTTCAAAATGCACCACTCAAATTCAATAAAGGAATGGCCCTTCTCATCAAAATGTTTGACTAATCGGGCTTTGTCAGTATGATTTTTTTGACAGCTCTTATGTTCAATCATGCGTGTCTTGCATTTCCTATTGGTCTTCCCTATGTATAATAATGCACAGGGACATCTAATCATGTAAATTATATTATCTGTTAGACAATTAGTATGTTCTTTCATTGTCCAATCTGATTTTAAGCCCAAATTTACAGAAGTTATTTTACATGTTTGGGGGCACATGACACAATTACCACAAGGATGATATCCCGCTACCCTAGGTAAACCCCAGAGTGTACTTTGTCTTGTCCCAAAGTTGCCTGTTTTCTGAATGTCATTTTTCAAAGCCACTAACGGTTGAGCGATAGTCATGATTTTCTTCCAATTCCTATGAATGATGTTTTTTACTTTATAGGAAACATTGCTAAAAGTGTTCAGGAACACCAAGGGGCTATCCTGTTTATCTTTGTTTCTTTTTTCAAACAGGGCCTCACGATGGTTATTGAATGCTCGCTTGGCAGATTATTTCACGATTTTGGCTGGATACCCTCTATTTGTTAGTTTTTCAATAAATATATTGGCGCCTTCTTCATAGTCCATCTTAGTACTGCTATTGTGTTTTATACGCAGAAACGGCCCAAACGGTAAATTGTCACGTACATGCTTGGCATGATGACTCCCATAGAGAAGTAAAGCATTTCTGTTGGTAGTGTTCACAAAAGGTTCTACCAGCAGTTGGTTATCTTTATGGTAAATAGTCAAATCTAAATAGTTGAGCTCACTCACACTCATAGATGTTGTTAATTTCAGGTACCTATTTTGGTTCTTCAGCCATACAAGAAAGTTATTAGCCTCTTCCATTGACCCATGCCACACGACAAAGACATTGTCAATGTATCTTAGCCATTGTGTTATAGATGGTTTACAGGGATTGACCCCAGAATATAGCACTGTTTGTTCCACCATATCAACGTATAGGTTGTCTAGATTAGGTGCCATGGCTGCACCCATGGCAATTCCTTCCACCTGTACATAAAATTGCCCCAAAAATTGAAAAATGTTATTAGTCAGGGCTATTTCCGCACACCATACAATAAAAGCGTTGCTCACTGGATGATTATCTTCTCGTTGTAACAGCGTTTCTTCCACCACTTCCAAAGTGGCTCTTTGGGGAATATTGGTGTAAAGAGATTGAATATCTAAACACATCAAAACATCTCTAGTTGGATCAAGAGGCATTCCCTCAATTTTCACAATGGGGTCCCTGGTGTCCTGTACATAACTTTTCATTTTCTTAACAAATGGACGCAAAGAAAAGTCTACAAATTTAGACAAAGGTTCCAAAATGGAATTGACACCCCAAACTATAGGTCTACCTGGGGATTTTTCCTTGTTTTTATGTAGTTTCGGTAGGAGGTAAAAAATGGGGATTCTCGCTGTTTCCCTGGTCAAATAGTCCCCTTCCTGTTTGCTAATTAATTGCAGGTCTACTGCTTTGTCTACTTTCTCTCTTATATTCAAGATGAGGCCCGGACTAGGATCCTGATCAATTTTCTGATAACTGTTGTTGTCTGCTAGTAATCTGTGGCACTCATCTACATAATCTTTTTTGTTTAAAATGACGATGGCGCCACCCTTGTCTGCCTGTCGAATGACAATCTTGTCATTTTTTCCAAGGTCACGTAACAGAGTAACTTCTGCTTGACTCAGATTAGAGTTTTTAGACAAGCCTTGTCTTTCGAGTTTCTCTAAATCTCGTAAAACCTTTTTTCAAAGACCACAGATTCTGGAGAGTGAGTATGCTGAAGCGGTTGTCTGGGTCTCCAGCGGTATTTGTTTTATAAGTGGTTTGATGTAGGATGTTTGGAAAGCTTTGGTTCAACAGAACAGTTCATTAATTTGTGAATGTAGAAAGATAGTGCTTCCTTTTTTGTATCTCTTTATATATGTTCAGGGGCAGGGGTCAATTGGCGAGCTAGATTTGTTGTTACGTTTCACCAATTTCATTGTCTGGTTCAGATATTGATTTAAAGCTGTTCATCGAAGGTGTTGTAGGCTAAGTGTAATTGACCAAGGTTTGAATGTTGCTTCCAATTGCGTTCCTTATTGGAGTGTGAATGGCTTGTTGTATGTGTAGTCCTTTACTTCTGTGCTCTAGCACCTTGAAGCGTCTCATGTGCTCGATGGAATTACCAATGATGATCTCAAACCCAAATAACCGGACAGACTCAAACAATATGGCAAACTATGACTTTATTATTAGCATAAAGTCAAACAATATGGCAAACTGTAAAACCTGTTGAAAGGAGGGATTAGTTAAGGGAATATCTGTACCTATATATCATAGAAGTATTAGTAATATCACTGGATGCCCCTTATCTAGTAGGCATGCCTTGAACCACCTCTAAATGCGTATAATACAGATTATAGCAGAATAACAGCAGCGGGTTGGCCTGTGCAACATTGTATAGCATGTTGCTACATAGACTCTCTGATTGGTTGGCATTCACTCCCAACCTTTGGCTATCTTCTTGTTAGCAGCATGTAAGCAAAACGAAACTGGGTGTAGAGAGCAACATCAGACTACTACTCACTTGCCCAATTAGTCCATCGTCTCTCATCGGACAGGCCCCAAGCCAAAGGTTTTACTTTGTAGTTGACCTTGCAGCCTGTTCTCTGTTCTGGGACTTTCAAGGGAGTGTAGGCACACCATTATCTTCGTCTGGAGCTTAATGAATAGTCCTTGTTTTCGACTTCTGAGTCACAACTGAGGAGACCACTATGTTGTCCATTTCGTCCTTTTATTTACTGCTATTTGATTTATTTAAGCTGGGTGTCAATACTCCTCTTGGCCCCTGGAGACTTGCTCACTCCAGCTTGCATGGGTTTTTCAGATCTTTGATTGTCCAATACTTGGCTCTTGTTCTCTCCTTTGCTTAATCTAAGAGAAATATGTCTTACGTACATGTCTTATCCTTTTGACTCCTCTTGTGCCTTGTAATTGTTCCTTGATGTGGCATCCTTGATCCCAGGCCAATAGACTCCTCTTTATACCTCACACAAAGCTGTTCTTCCAGCATTCCCTGATTCTGCAGCCCTGGTCTGTCTCCATGGTAACTTGATTGGTTTCACCACGTGTCTGGCGTTCATCTTTTTTTCATGGCCGTTTTAGCTATGTTATATTTTCTTCTGCAGCAAGCTTCTATATGTCTCAGCTACTTTGCATTTCTGTGCATGTACATTCACACTATCTCTCCTCACTTATTTCTTGTGTGCATATGATTTCTTCATCTTCGATTACATGTTTCTCTTATCACTTGCAGTTACATCCTTATCCTTTAAGTATTTGCATATCGTTTCAGTTTGTCTTTGTGTTTTCCCCTCATGATGTCACTCTGCTCTTGTCAGATCTCACTTACAGCTCTTCGATGTCCAACGGTGTGTGCAGACATCCTGCCACACTTTTAGCGTGGGGGCACATTCGATACGGTTGTCTGAGTGCATATCTTCTCTCATACACTCAATGCGCTATTGGGACCATACCTGGTGTCCCACATAGGGCTCTTCTCCTGCTGTTCCAGTATGATGGAGGTGAGGGGGCGGGAGCTAGGGATGACGTATCCACCTGCTCCTCTTCACTTCTGAAATGGTTGGTGACATCTTCACATAGTTTATGGGTAGATGAAGGTACTTTGCTGTAGGAAGCAGGGCTTGAGTAAAGTTTTCTTCTCTGCATGGGGGGCACTTTTGAATCCTTCATAATAGTAATGCTTATTTGCTTTAAGGATTTCTGCTTTGTAGTGGCAGTAGGCAATCTTTCCTTGTGGGTTGAAGTTTTTTTTTAAGTATTTGATTTATTTTTTCAGCGTTCGTATGTGGAGTGTGAACAATCGGGTCAAAGTGATTTTTTCTGAAAGGGTGATGCGCTTTAGTGGGTGGTGCGCTTTAGTGGGTGATGTGCTTTAGTGGGTGATGCGCTTTAGTGGGTGATGCGCTTTAGTGGGTGGTGCGCTTTAGTGGGTGATGTGCTTTAGTGGGTGATGCGCTTTAGTGGGTGATGTGCTTTAGTGGGTGGTGGGATTTAGTGTTGATGGGCTTTAGTGGGTGATGCACTTTAGTGGGTGATGCGCTTTAGTGGGTGGTGGGCTTTAGTGGGTGATGTGCTTTAGTGGGTGATGCGCTTTAGTGGGTGATGCGCTTTAGTGGGTGATGCGCTTTAGTGGGTGATGTGCTTTAGTGGGTGATGCGCTTTAGTGGGTGATGTGCTTTAATGGGTGATGCACTTTAGTGGGTGATGCGCTTTAGTGGGTGGTGCGCTTTAGTGGGTGATGTGCTTTAGTGGGTGATGCGCTTTAGTGGGTGATGCGCTTTAGTGGGTGGTGCGCTTTAGTGGGTGATGTGCTTTAGTGGGTGATGCGCTTTAGTGGGTGATGCGCTTTAGTGGGTGATGTGCTTTAGTGGGTGATGCGCTTTAGTGGGTGATGTGCTTTAATGGGTGATGCACTTTAGTGGGTGATGCACTTTAGTGGGTGATGCGCTTTAGTGGGTGATGTGCTTTAGTGGGTGATGTGCTTTAGTGGGTGATGCACTTTAGTGGGTGATGCGCTTTAGTGGGTGATGTGCTTTAGTGGGTGATGTGCTTTAGTGGGTGATGCACTTTAGTGGGTGATGCGCTTTAGTGGGCGGTGCGCTTTAGTGGGTGATGCGCTTTAGTGGGTGATGCGCTCTAGTGGGTGATGCGCTTTAGTGGGCGGTGCGCTTTAGTGGGTGATGCGCTTTAGTGGGTGATGCGCTTTAGTGGGTGATGCGCTTTAGTGGGTGATGTGCTTTAATGGGTGATGCGCTTTAGTGGGTGATGCGCTTTAGTGGGTGATGTGCTTTAGTGGGTGATGCGCTTTAGTGGGTGATGCGCTTTAGTGGGTGATGTGCTTTAGTGGGTGGTGGGATTTAGTGTTGATGGGCTTTAGTGGGTGATGCACTTTAGTGGGTGATGCGCTTTAGTGGGTGGTGGGCTTTAGTGGGTGATGTGCTTTAGTGGGTGATGCGCTTTAGTGGGTGATGCGCTTTAGTGGGTGATGTGCTTTAGTGGGTGATGCGCTTTAGTGGGTGATGTGCTTTAATGGGTGATGCACTTTAGTGGGTGATGCGCTTTAGTGGGTGGTGCGCTTTAGTGGGTGATGTGCTTTAGTGGGTGATGCGCTTTAGTGGGTGATGCGCTTTAGTGGGTGGTGCGCTTTAGTGGGTGATGTGCTTTAGTGGGTGATGCGCTTTAGTGGGTGATGCGCTTTAGTGGGTGATGTGCTTTAGTGGGTGATGCGCTTTAGTGGGTGATGTGCTTTAATGGGTGATGCACTTTAGTGGGTGATGCACTTTAGTGGGTGATGCGCTTTAGTGGGTGATGTGCTTTAGTGGGTGATGCACTTTAGTGGGTGATGCGCTTTAGTGGGTGATGTGCTTTAGTGGGTGATGTGCTTTAGTGGGTGATGCACTTTAGTGGGTGATGCGCTTTAGTGGGCGGTGCGCTTTAGTGGGTGATGCGCTTTAGTGGGTGATGCGCTCTAGTGGGTGATGCGCTTTAGTGGGCGGTGCGCTTTAGTGGGTGATGCGCTTTAGTGGGTGATGCGCTTTAGTGGGTGATGCGCTTTAGTGGGTGATGCGCTTTAGTGGGTGATGTGCTTTAATGGGTGATGCGCTTTAGTGGGTGATGCGCTTTAGTGGGTGATGTGCTTTAGTGGGTGATGCGCTTTAGTGGGTGATGCGCTTTAGTGGGTGGTGGGATTTAGTGTTGATGGGCTTTAGTGGGTGATGCGCTTTAGTGGGTGATGCGCTTTAGTGGGTGGTGGGCTTTAGTGGGTGATGCGCTTTAGTGGGTGATGCGCTTTAGTGGGTGGTGGGCTTTAGTGGGTGATGCGCTTTAGTGGGTGATGCGCTTTAGTGGGTGATGCACTTTAGTGGGTGATGCGCTCTAGTGGGTGATGCGCTTTAGTGGGTGATGTGCTTTAGTGGGTGATGCGCTTTAGTGGGTGATGCGCTTTAGTGGGTGATATGCTTTAATGGGTGATGCGCTTTAGTGGGTGGTGCGCTTTAGTGGGTGATGCGCTTTAGTGGGTGATGCGCTTTAGTGGGTGATGCGCTTTAGTGGGTGATGCGCTTTAGTGGGTGATGTGCTTTAGTGGGTGATGCGCTTTAGTGGGTGATGTGCTTTAATGGGTGATGCACTTTAGTGGGTGATGCACTTTAGTGGGTGATGCGCTTTAGTGGGTGATGTGCTTTAGTGGGTGATGTGCTTTAGTGGGTGATGCACTTTAGTGGGTGATGCGCTTTAGTGGGTGATGTGCTTTAGTGGGTGATGTGCTTTAGTGGGTGATGCGCTTTAGTGGGTGATGTGCTTTAGTGGGTGATGTGCTTTAGTGGGTGATGCACTTTAGTGGGTGATGCGCTTTAGTGGGCGGTGCGCTTTAGTGGGTGATGCGCTTTAGTGGGTGATGCGCTCTAGTGGGTGATGCGCTTTAGTGGGTGATGTGCTTTAATGGGTGATGCACTTTAGTGGGTGATGCGCTTTAGTGGGTGATGTGCTTTAGTGGGTGATGCGCTTTAGTGGGTGATGCGCTTTAGTGGGTGATGTGCTTTAGTGGGTGGTGGGATTTAGTGTTGATGGGCTTTAGTGGGTGATGCACTTTAGTGGGTGATGCGCTTTAGTGGGTGGTGGGCTTTAGTGGGTGATGCGCTTTAGTGGGTGATGCGCTTTAGTGGGTGATGCACTTTAGTGGGTGATGTGCTTTAGTGGGTGGTGGGATTTAGTGTTGATGGGCTTTAGTGGGTGATGCACTTTAGTGGGTGATGCGCTTTAGTGGGTGGTGGGCTTTAGTGGGTGATGCGCTTTAGTGGGCGGTGCGCTTTAGTGGGTGATGCGCTTTAGTGGGTGATGCGCTCTAGTGGGTGATGCGCTTTAGTGGGTGATGTGCTTTAATGGGTGATGCACTTTAGTGGGTGATGCGCTTTAGTGGGTGATGTGCTTTAGTGGGTGGTGGGATTTAGTGTTGATGGGCTTTAGTGGTTGATGCACTTTAGTGGGTGATGCGCTTTAGTGGGTGGTGGGCTTTAGTGGGTGATGCGCTTTAGTGGGTGATGCGCTTTAGTGGGTGATGCACTTTAGTGGGTGATGTGCTTTAGTGGGTGGTGGGATTTAGTGTTGATGGGCTTTAGTGGGTGATGCACTTTAGTGGGTGATGCGCTTTAGTGGGTGGTGGGCTTTAGTGGGTGATGCGCTTTAGTGGGCGGTGCGCTTTAGTGGGTGATGCGCTTTAGTGGGTGATGCGCTCTAGTGGGTGATGCGCTTTAGTGGGTGATGTGCTTTAATGGGTGATGCACTTTAGTGGGTGATGCGCTTTAGTGGGTGATGTGCTTTAGTGGGTGATGCGCTTTAGTGGGTGATGCACTTTAGTGGGTGATGTGCTTTAGTGGGTGGTGGGATTTAGTGTTGATGGGCTTTAGTGGGTGATGCACTTTAGTGGGTGATGCGCTTTAGTGGGTGGTGGGCTTTAGTGGGTGATGCGCTTTAGTGGGCGGTGGGCTTTAGTGGGTGATGCACTTTAGTGGGTGATGTGCTTTAGTGGGTGGTGGGATTTAGTGTTGATGGGCTTTAGTGGGTGATGCACTTTAGTGGGTGATGCGCTTTAGTTGGTGGTGGGCTTTAGTGAGTGATGCACTTTAGTGGGTGATGCGCTTTAGTGGGTGGTGGGCTTTAGTGGGTGATGCGCTTTAGTGGGTGATGCGCTTTAGTGGGTGATGCACTTTAGTGGGTGATGTGCTTTAGTGGGTGGTGGGATTTAGTGTTGATGGGCTTTAGTGGGTGATGCACTTTAGTGGGTGATGCGCTTTAGTGGGTGGTGGGCTTTAGTGGGTGATGCGCTTTAGTGGGTGATGCGCTTTAGTGGGTGATGCACTTTAGTGGGTGATGTGCTTTAGTGGGTGGTGGGATTTAGTGTTGATGGGCTTTAGTGGGTGATGCACTTTAGTGGGTGATGCGCTTTAGTGGGTGGTGGGCTTTAGTGGGTGATGCGCTTTAGTGGGCGGTGCGCTTTAGTGGGTGATGCGCTTTAGTGGGTGATGCGCTCTAGTGGGTGATGCGCTTTAGTGGGTGATGTGCTTTAATGGGTGATGCACTTTAGTGGGTGATGCGCTTTAGTGGGTGATGTGCTTTAGTGGGTGATGCGCTTTAGTGGGTGATGCGCTTTAGTGGGTGATGTGCTTTAGTGGGTGGTGGGATTTAGTGTTGATGGGCTTTAGTGGGTGATGCACTTTAGTGGGTGATGCGCTTTAGTGGGTGGTGGGCTTTAGTGGGTGATGCGCTTTAGTGGGTGATGCGCTTTAGTGGGTGATGCACTTTAGTGGGTGATGCGCTCTAGTGGGTGATGCACTTTAGTGGGTGATGCGCTTTAGTGGGTGGTGGGCTTTAGTGGGTGATGCGCTTTAGTGGGTGATGCGCTTTAGTGGGTGATGCACTTTAGTGGGTGATGCACTTTAGTGGGTGATGTGCTTTAGTGGGTGGTGGGATTTAGTGTTGATGGGCTTTAGTGTTGATGGGCTTTAGTGGGTGATGCGCTTTAGTGGGTGATGCGCTTTAGTGGGTGATGCACTTTAGTGGGTGATGTGCTTTATTGGGTGGTGGGCTTTAGTGTTGATGCACTTTAGTGGGGTGAAGGTGCTTTTGGATATCCAGTTTTCTAGAGTCCTTAAAATTCATTCTGGTATTAAGAGTTCTGGTTAGTGGGGTTTGGCTTGGTCTCTTCCATAAAACGTTCAAGTGCCTCAATGTTTAGAGTTTTCCAGCTTCTCCTGGTGGTGGTGGTTTATCCTTTCTGAGTTGGAAGTTGACGTACACACATGCTAATAGTAAAAGGAGTCATTAGATGGTTGCTCCTTAGTATTTGATGATGGGTGGATGGGTGGAGAGGTGGTTATTAGGTCTTCTTCACAAAAGATTGCATTTAGGATGTGGACTGCAGTGTGGCTTGCTCCTTTGACCATTCGTTTGCGGTGAAAGCTGACCACGTAGGAGCTCAAGCTTTTGGGCGCTGACTCTGAGGTCTCTGAGGACCTGTGGAGGCTTCTACTGCATCGCTAGTTTAGCAATTATGTCTGCAATGTGTTCTGTAAAAGTTGGGTTGTATGATAGAGGTCTGTAACAAAACTAACAAGTATTTTGATTAGGACTATTAAAATGCTCATCTCAGAAGCGAACTGTGCCTCGATTGGTAGAGCCATTACTCTCTCACGAATTGATCATTGAAACTCCCTGTTCATCGGGGCGAAGAAAAATTGCATTCAGCGTCTGCAAACGCTCCAAAATGACGTGGTTCAGATCATTAAGGGCATCCCTAGACGAGAACACATTTCCGCAGGGAGGGAATCCCTTCATTGGTTGCCCATTGTGGCCCACGTCCATTTTAAAATGGCCACTCTGGCACATAAATGCCTTTATGGTAGTGCCCCAATCTATTTAAAGTCCTGTAGGTTTTTCTATGCCCCCAACCGGGCCTTAAGAGCAGCCATTTTGGGAACAATCAAATCGCTCAGGTTCAAAAAGGCCGAGAGTTTGGTAGAGCCTTCCCTACGAGGGCTGCACAGATGTGGAAAGCGATCCAATGCCCTTTCCGAATGGAAAACAATGTTAATATATTCTGTGCTCAAGTGAAAACACTACTGTTCAAACAAGTTATTAAGCCTTAACCAGGAAAGTATGGGAAGTCCCATACTTCATATGTTTTGTTCTGTCTATTTAGTGTCCTCCTAGTGTTTTTGTTGGCGCCCTGATTCCCGAGGGTTCCCGGCACGATACACATAAATAAATAAATAAAGTAAAACCAATCAAATCATCGCACTGACAGGCACTTGTCTATTTCTCAGTGGAGTAAGGTTGATGAAAATGTTGAGGGGGACATGACATCTAAATGAAAGGGGCCCCTGCCGAATGAGTGGGACAAAATGGTGTGCCGCAAAGGTTGGGGGTGACAAACATCCTTGTCCCCCCTCTAAATGTACACCCATGCTATTTCTTGCATCTGTGAAGGATCCAGCAATGGGCATCACAATATTTTGCATGACGTTACCTACTACGTTTCCCAACTAGGGCATGGCAGGGTTGGTCAGGGGCTCCTGACCATGATGCCCACTACCCCAGCATCACGCTGTGGGTGGTGGTACACAGCCCCCTTGAACACCTCAATGGTCACCCCAAGGAACAGGTAGGGAACGTCATGACATATTACCCCCATTCCTTGCAGCTCCCCAATGACAGGTCAGTGGGGAAATGGCTTACATTATCATGTCAGCCTTTTAAGTGGCCCTCTCGATGTATCACCATCAAGGTATAAGTGTGGAGAGAAAGGAGTCACCTTATCACCTGGGGACAGGGGTCCTTACTTCTAGGTAACCTGGGCAGAAGCATGATCTGTGCCTGGAGTAAACGTCTGATCCGTCAAGTAGTACCTAAGGGCATCGGAAGCCCCCTTACTCCCCAGACACTCTCATTCTATCTGGGTGCAGACCTTCTCCCAGGCAAGGAGCTTCCTGCTAATCGAATGATTGGCTGCTCGATGCCATTGCGCACCTGTGACCGGATGGACCCGAGACCTATCCTAGATTCATTGGTATGCAGGATAAATGATCTGCCATAATAAGCAGAGGTAGAATACTAAGGGTGTCTACAACGGCCTGAAAATCGCTTCTGTACTGTCGCTCTATTCAATATGGTTGGACTAGGATCCATTAAGTTGGGCTGTAATGGATCCGCCCAGAGTTGAGAAATGTGGGATGAATCATCTGCGCTATTTGTGATGAACCAGGAATGAGAAACAGGCACAGAAGGCTCATGGTGATTGGCATGAACCTTTATTAATGCCCACTGCCCATAATGTAGGAGGTATTTCCCTATATCAACCAAACTTAAGGGTTTGTCAAGTGTCAAGATGTCCAAAGCAAAAATGTCCTGTGTCTGAAATTCTATCCCCACCCTCACATTCTAAACAAACTCTAAGGTGTTAAGGATACTGTCTTTGGCTTTGAAGGTGCACACATTTTCAAGTTCCAGAAAAGGTACAACTCCAATAACAGTTCCAAATAGACAATGTTCACAGTTCCAGAGGGAATGACTCCCTTCCCCGGGATTCACTCCACAAAACAAAAGTTCAAAGAATAACCAAGTTCTTTATAGCCCAAGAGGATAACTCCCTTCTCTTGTGTTGCAGTTCACTACAGGGGAAATTACTCCCATCCCCATGCCTTTTTCTACATTCAATACCATTAAAATCCTAAGGTTATGGGTATTCCCTAGGATTCCCTTTTGAAGATACCACAACTTGGGTGCGGGTCCCAGACTCGCAAAACACCTGATATACTTCCTTGCCAGGTTCTCTTGTACAGTTCCTTTAAACAATTTGGGTTTGAGTCCCATACTCGCAAAACACCCGGTATGCTCTCCTATCAGGTTCTCTTGTACAGTTCCTTTACACAATTTGGGTGCCGGTCCCAGACTCCCAAAACACCCGATATACTTCCTTGCCAGGTTCTCTTGTACAGTTTCTTTAAATAATCTGGGTTTGAGTCCCATACTCGCAAAACACCTGGTATGCTCTCCTATCAGGTTCTCTTGTACAGTTCCTTTACACAATTTGGGTGCGGGTCCCACGCTCACAAAAAACCTGGTATATTCTCCTGCCAGGTTCTCTTGTACAATTCCTTATGGGTGCAAATCCCAGATTCGCAATTTGCCTGGTATACTCTCCTGCCAGGACTTTATGTTGCAATCTATCTTTCTCATTCAGTACAAGGGGGCATGGATCTTCCCAAGTTACTTTATGGCAAAGTACTGTGACGATGAAGATGACACGGGTTCCAATGAGGATTACTCTCTTCCCCACTCCTGGCAACCAATTCACTCTTTCAGGTTCCCTCAGCATCGGTTTTGGCATCCCCTTCCCCTCTCTGGGTTCACTGGACAAAATATGCGTTCTCACACTCCACATGTACATACTAGGGGACTTGCCTCAGTATTTGCTGGACTCGAGCAGCTTACCCAATCAGCGGCATTGGAACATTCTCAGTCCTTGCCTCGGAACAAAGCCTGTCCTGGCTTGGAGTTCCCACCGTGACTTTATTCTTCCTCGTCAGGGAACTCCACGAGCAATCAGCACCATTTCACTACCCGCCGCTCTGGAGCTCGCCTTTGCACCTCGCTTCTCGCCAGCAGTGCTCTGCGGCCATGACTCTCGGTTCTGTCTGCTTCCTGGTCTGCCCAACCAGCCAGGAGTGCTTGGGCCAGCTTCTTCTCTTGCCGCCTCCACTTGCCTGCTTTGGGGTTTTCTCCCAGATTGGGACACCGTCTGTACCGCACCACAACGTAGTCTCCCGTCGGTCTTCAAGGTGATGCTTGGAAAAGGAAGCTGTCTCCATCTTTCAGGGGATCTCTCTCTCAGGTGGCGGCTCATTTAAACTCCCACCTCCAGGCTGAAAAGTGTATTGGGCCAATCACATTCTGCACAATACTAGATTATGCACTGTCTCTGTCAGCAGATTTTACAGGTTGTTGAAGGGGTTTATCACAATATTCTTGTTCGTTTGTTTATTTTATTTCTATAGCACACCGAATCTGGGGGTATCTGGGCGCATTAGCACACATTACAGTGTTGCCATGAAGGCCTGGGGAATGGAGGGGATATCCCTAAAAGGAAAGGGGGGTTATCATGTCTCATCTGAACATGCCTGTCCATCCCTCTGAGGTTCGCCTCCCCTTGTTATCCGCCCTCCCATAGCCGCCCCTAGGGCCAGGATCAGGTAGCAGCTGCCGTCCCCTGGCCACACGAGGAGAGGCTACATCCTGGAAAGAAGTGATGACATCATCAGATTCAGCACATATTCGATGAACCAAAGAAGGCTCAGAGTTCCCTTTTGGTTTTTGATGGTAGAAACTTCTTAGAACTTTCATCTTGCAGCTGCATGGTACTGTTGCCAGATTTGAAGCTAAAGTCTTTCACTGTGGTTAAGGCAAGGTGACATTTCTCTGGGTTGGCTTTTCGCCCATCTTTTCTGAGGTTTTGTGTTGTGTCAGGATAATTGGAGAAATGCATGATTTCATTAACTAAGCTACTCTTTATAGTAAATACAAAAAGATAACAAAGAAAATGTATATGTGCTGTTGCCTTATTTACTAACGGCAAGGGAGGCCCGGTATCACAAGTGTGACACTGACACAAAAAGTACAATTTGTAAAACCTTTATTGACATTTTCACTGGGGTTGGAGAAACTCCTGAGTTGCCCTATAGCTAGGATGGGAGTTTTCTCAACCATCAAATAATAAATAAAACAGTCCTAGTTGAGTCTGTCAAATCAAAATGGCCTAATACTAACAAAACCTAATGCCTGCCCTGTCTCTTGTACAAAAAGCGTGTAAAGGAGAATATGCATGCAAAGGAAAGTCAGTGTTCAACTATAAAGAATAAAAGTGGCTGAGTCCGCTCTCCTCCCCATGTTAGACAGCACAGAGTAAGGTGGTCCCCGTAGGCAGGATGACACACTCTGGCTAAGGTTCTTAACACAAAGACAGTTCAAAACGTGGATTGAGGTCTGCCTGGTCTTCCACGTTAAAGTCTCTCTTTCCAGCTATCAAAACACAGTTGAACAAAAAGTTCATGCCGGTTCCCTTCTGTCGGGCTCAGACCTCTCAAAGCAAAAGTTCATGCCGGTCCCCTTCTGTCGGGCTCAGACCTCTCAAAGCAAAAGTTCATGTCGGTCCCCCTCTGTCGGGCTCAGACCTCTCAAAGCATAACATTTGCAGAGGTTGCCTTCCCCAAGCTTAACTCACGTCCTTTAGGGATTCCCTTCCCCTAACTTATCCCACTTCCGGTCTCCCTCAGTCGTGCTCTGACCTTTTCTTTGATGTCAAAGACTTTTGAATGTCTGTCGCTTTTTACTATAGACCTGCGCAGGACTACTTCGACTTACCCTTTTAATTGACACTCTTGTATTATTTGTCCCAGTGTCTCTTGTTCTGAGTAGTTCCATGTCGTAAGAACAAAAGTTCAACGTTAACCTCTTTGCGTCCCCCCTTTACCCCAGGGTTAACTTTGATCGCTTCACTTTTTATAGTTCATTCACTTTATCAAACAAAAATATTTCACCTTTCACCGAGACTTTCAAGTGAGCTACTTCCTTTCGCCGGACTAATCCACTACTCAGTATCACTGGTTTCAAAGCTGTCAGTAATTGAAAGTTAATCACAGGTCTGCCTTCCTTCACGTCTCATCCACACGCGTGCAGCCTTCAATTGTGCGATACATTGTTGCAACTTCAGTCGTTCCTTAACACACATCAGTCTTTCATGTTGCTTGCCAACTCACCGGCTGTGTGCATTTCTTTCTTGTCTTTGCAGATTTTAATTCACGAGTCAAGGTTAACACCAGAGGTTTGGCCTTGCTTCCTCATCTCTGCCGTTCTCCAGGGAGGGTCGCTGTTGTCCTTGACACACAATGCAGTCTTCTTGTGTGGGGTTGGGCCTTCCCCACATGTCTTTAACAGCCTTTTGGAGGCAATGTCTTTCTGCGGGGAACTCCTGGGGTTCTGTACCCTTTTCTCTCGTCCCTCAGTCCGTTGCTCGGCTCCAGTAGGTTCACCATATCGCTGGATGTTCTGCTGTTGCTCGTATTCCACCCTGCTCAGAGTGTGGCTCTATGTTCCGTCTTTTATCCGTGTGAGGGGAGCTAACTAGTATCATACGTATGCACTTAAATTCAAGTGCCTCACTCTGCCTGAGCTGATTAGCGGAACATGTCTGATGAGATATGTAAGGGTCAGCCTCTTTACTCTCAGTCGCCCTCTTCCTCGGCCCAGTGTTTGTGTAGAAAGGGGGGAGTTGGGACAGTAGAGAATCCTATAAAATAGGATTGGTCATAGGTTCAGGAAGGGGTGGAATACAGCGTTTCACAATCGGTTTCCCCACCCCCACTTCCTGAATACCCTTCACCTAGGTGATCCTCCCGCACTGGTCCACCCCAGGGTCTGGATCCAAAGGCGATGGCCGTGCCCTGGCCACCTGAGAGAGAGATCGCCGGGACAAGTAGGGCAGACACCCTGTGGTTTCTCACAGTTTGTAAACAAAAACAGCATGAATAAATTTGTGCAACGTAGCAGGCAGCATAGAATGTGTCATACAATTTCTGTATCATGTTTTTGAATGTTCAATTTACTTTTAGTTCAACTGAGAAAGTTTTGGAACTGCAAGTCCATTCATTCCCTATTAGACTTAGGAAATGTCTGTTTGTTCCGAGTGTTATTTAATCCATTGATTCTTTATCCTTGACCTTGGTAGCTGATCTGGTCAGCAAGCACAGAATTTCTTCTCTTGCTTCCCTGTCACTGGGTGCCGGAGGGGTCGTGGTCTCTCCTTTGTAGAGCTTCACGTCATTCAAGTGCTGCTAGGCTCACCTCTCTTGTAATTTCACTGCAGTAGGGGTGGCCTCCTCTACTAGGTAAGGTCCCTCAAAATGGGGTTTGTTCCAAGTTCTAACAAAATTCTTAATGAGTACTTGGGTATAAACTAGGCTGCTTCAGTGAGTCTATAAAATCAGTTGGTTGGTTGTCTTCTTCAATCTTCTTCAACCCTCCGATTGTGGATCTGTTGAGAAATAAAAGCAACACTAGCGGTTAAATAATCATGCATCTCATCACCCAATGTTTTTGCTACACTGGGGACATCAGTTTTTACTCAAGAGGGATGTGCAAGAGGGATTCTCATGCGGAGTCCAGTCACCAACTCATGAGGAGTTTGATGATGATCCAAGCCAGCCTGGTTTCTCAGTGCAAATAGAGCAAGGGGTAGGCAATGTAGCTGCCCCTACTTTAGAGTCATTTTGTGTTTGATTATTTTCGCTTTGAGAAGCCTGTTTAGCCTCTTACAGACACCATTCATCTGTGGGTGATAAGCTGAGGAAACGTATGTTTTATACCTAATAAAAGGACTATCTTTTCAAACAACTTGTTTCCAAAATGCGGGCCATTATAAAACCACAGGACCTTGCACACACCCCCTTCTAGGAAACCCCTCACGGATGAGAAACTTAGCAGCGCATGTGAAATTGGGGTGCCTGCATGGACCTGCCTCAATCCATCTGAAAAAGGGACATACTTCTACCAGCATGTACCTATATCCATTGCGTACCTGACGCGTATCCACATAATCTATATGTAGATGCTGAAATGGACCTTTGGGCCTAGGAATTTTTCACGCTCACCTGATTCCCACGGAGGCGCGGGTCTGGCTTCGAGTGCTGATGCTTCTTCAATGGTGAAGCGCAGGACTCTGTTGATGGACAGGAAGGGCCCCTCTACTCTGGCTTTTCTGGCTCGCAGGAATATTCCCCTGTGCGTGAAAAGGGAGTATTACCTACTGACGGAATAATGCTCAAGCCTCCCACTCCCTTCCAACCCTCCACGATTCCCTTCCACGATTCCCCGTGAAGTCTCACCTTAGGGTCTGGAAGGATGAGTTCTCCATCCTGCTTCTGATGCAGGGGCGCGTTGAAACCCAGTTACTTCACTGGATTGAGGTTTGATGGGAGTTCAAAATAAGCTTGACTATTCAGGTGAGGCGCTGTAAGAGTTCTGTTGCAAGTTCAAAAGTTCAAGCTTAATATTAATGTTCATTGTCTTTTTGCAGCAAGCGCTAACGCTTATGTCTTTTTCCCCTTAGGGGCCGGGGTTCGGGATGCCGGAGATATGGCGCCGACCCGAAGTGAAACGTGCAGTTCCAGTAAATGACAGGTAAATTCTGGATGAGCGTTCAGGTAATGTCTTTGCATTCGCTCATTCAATGTCCTTGTCTTTTTCCCCCATAGGGTCCGGGGTCCGGAATGCCAGGAAGCGGCAGGACCCGAAATGAAATGGGAATAACCCAACAGGTAAGGCTTAGAAGGAAACTGAGCCTTTCCTATTCCCTTCCTTCTCTCAACTTGTTTTCTTGTCTTTTTCTCTCTAGGCTCTGAGAAGTGGGTGCGGATCCGGATGATCGCTGCTGAAGATGGAGGCGCCCAGGAAAGGTGAGTGAAATGCAGCGCTGCAGCGATCGAAGCGAAATGCTTTTAAAATGATGTCTTCCCTTTCAGGATCGTCGGTGTGATGTCTCTGTGATGCAGCTTTAGCAGGTAAGGTCTTCTTTCTCCCCAATTCTCTCTTATCTCCCTTTGCAGGCGACCCAGGATGCTGACAGGTGTGGCTGAAGTCCAGATGCAGGAGCTGACACGGTGAGCGTCCAGCTGCGAGGAGCAGAACAACACGAAGCGTGAGTTGCTGATCGGGCGTGGTTTAAATAGCTTTGGAAGAGGTTCCAGGCATGTATCCTTCCACCGATCAGGTATGTATCCTTCCCCGACCACACCCAGGTGGAAAGTAGTCCCACAGGTAAAGTAGTTCCATTCAGGCCTCAAGAGGGCCTGGATGTAGCAGCATGGTCTGCATCAGGTAAGTGCACATTAAAACACTTGAACACATGTCTAGCTTTATGTGCCTGGCGCCTAAGGCGCCAGGACAGGGGTCCAACATGAGCCTGGCGCCTAAGGCGCCAGGACTGTGTCCAAAGGGCCCCAGCTTGGGCCCGCTGGCACTTCCCTGGGGGGAATGATGCCTGCCTCTGGGGTTGCTGGGTCGGACCTGGCTCCTTGGAGGTAGGCATCATGACAGTACCCCCCCCTCAAGGCCCCTCCCAAGGTTGTTCCCTCCGGGGGTTTTGGCTTGTTTGGGAATTCTCCGGTGGAACCTTCAATTTGAACTGGGTCCGGAGGCTTGGACAGTCGGGTCCCTGGTTGTACTGGCTTCAAAAGTGATGCATGAAAAACTGGATGAATACGTATGTTAGACGTTAAATCCAGTTTAAAGGCCACGGGATTGATTATAGCCTTGATGTGATAAGGTCCTATGAATCTGGGATTGAAGGTTTGCGGGCCCTTGAGGGGTAAATGTTTCGTTGCTAGCCATACCTGGTCTCCTACTTGGTAAGAAGGAGTTTTACTTCGGTGCAAATCAGCGTTTTCTTTATACTTTTTCTTGGCTTGCTGTAAATGAGTTGCAGCTTCTTTGAAGGCTCGGGTTATTGTGGAATGCAGATGATTTACTGAGGGCATTTCCAGGGTCAGAGGTGGATCTAGGTCAGAGGTCCGAGGATGGTGACCATACAAAGTATAAAAAGGAGTTTATCCGGTTCCAGAATGCACTGAATTGTTGTATGCATATTCTGCAATCCAAAGGATGTCTTTCCAATTTAACTCGGATTGGTGTAACATGCACCGAAGATATTGCTCGAGAGTCTGATTGTTTCTCTCGGTTTGTCCGTCAGTCTGGGGGTGGTGGCTGGTGGATAACCGCACATCTATTTGTGCTAGTTGGCAACACTTCTTCCAAAAATGGGAGATAAATTGACTTCCACGATCCGAGACTAATATGGAAGGAAAACCATGTATGTGAACTATATTCTCCAGAAATTCCTTAGCCAAGGTGGAAGCTGAAGGCAAACCTTTTAAAGGGATAAAGTGGGCCATTTTGGAGAATAGATCCACAATTACAAGGATAGTGTTGTAACCAGCACAAGGAGGCAGGTCTGTTATAAAGTCCATTGACAAGGTGTGCCATGGTGCCGGTGGAATATCCAAGGGTTGAAGAAGGCCGGCTGGCCTTTTCTTTTGACCCTTGTTTTGGGCGCAAATTCTGCAAGACAATACAAAAGACTTTATGTCTTTTCTCCAAGAAGGCCACCAGAAGTGGCGTTTGATTTTTTCCTCCGTTTTAGCGATACCAGGGTGTCCTTCCATTAATGATTCATGATGATGGGCAATAACAAGTTCTTGCAATTCTTTACTTGGCAGAAACAACCTCTCCTGGAAGTAGGGTAAATCATCCTTAACGGTGTAATGAGGACCCTTTTGACTCCATTCCAGTAAGGCTGAAGAGTCTAGAAGTTGTTTTACTTGCGTTTGGATGTCCTCAATAGTTTGCAATGAAGTTAGGCCTAAGATTCTTTGTTCAGGTATGATTGGCACAGGTTCTAAACTCGAATTGTGTTCTTCCATGCCAATCCGGGATAAGGCGTCCGCTTTACCATTCTTGCAGCCAGGGCGATAGGTAATTACGAAATCAAATTCCGCAAAGAATAGAGCCCATCGGAGTTGTCGTGAAGATTGAGCTTTGGCCGTCTTTAAATATTGTAAATTTCTGTGGTCCGTAATTACGGTGATGGTGTGTCTTGCCCCGAGAAGGTAGTGACGCCAAGCCTTGAAAGCAGATTTAATAGCCAGTAACTCCTTGTCGGTAATTGCATACTTGATTTCAGGAGAACATTTCCTGGACCAAAAGGCCACAGGGTGTAGTTGGTTAGTTTCTGGGTCTCTTTGTGACAGGACAGCTCCCATGGCCGAACTGGATGCGTCGGTTTCCACAATGTAAGGGAGATCTGGGTGCGGGTGCTTCAATACAGGTTCAGAGGTGAATTTGGTTTTCAGGTCCTGAAAGGCTTGTTCGGCCTCAAGAGTCCATTCAAAGCGTTTGTTTTTCTTTAGGAGAGCTGTGATGGGTTGGACTGTTCGGGAAAATTCTGGAATGAATCTTCGATAGAAATTGCAAAGCCGAGCATGCTCTGAACTCCCTTCACCGAGCTAGGAGATGGCCATTTGAGGATGGCGTCCACCTTTCGCGAGTCCATTCGGACTCCTTGAGGTGTCAGGATGAATCCGTGAAACTCAACTTCTGTTGTATTAAAAAATGCATTTTTCGAGCTTTGCAAATAGTCTGTGCTGGCGCAATTTCTCAAGAACTGCCCTAACATGTTTTCTGTGATCGGATTCTGAAGAAGAGTACACCAGGATGTCGTCAATATAAACAATGACACAGACATCGATAAGTTCCCGAAGAACATCATTGATAAAGTACTGAAAGGCGGCAGGTGCATTGCACAAACCGAAGGGCATCACCTGATATTCGAAGAGCCCAAATTTGGTGCGGAATGCAGTCTTCCATTCGTCGCCTTCTTTTATACGCACCAGGTGATAAGCTCCTCGGAGATCTAACTTGGTGTACACACAAGCGTCTTTCACTTGGTCGATAAGCTCAGGGATCAGGGGCAGAGGATAACGATTCTTAATCGTTATTTGATTTAGGGCGCGATAGTCTATACATGTTCTAAGGTCGCCCTCTTTTTTCGGCACGAAGAACAGAGCTGAGGAGACAGGAGACTTGGACGGGCGAATAAAACCATTGGCTAGGTACTGATCTAAATACTGACGCAAATGCAGGTTCTCAGGTTCCGTAAGAGCATAAATCCTACTACAAGGTAGTGGAGCATTGGGTACCAGATCGATTTGGCAATCATAAGACCGATGGGGAGGTAACGTGTTAGCCTGTTCCTTCTGAAAAACATCTTGGAATTCTTGGTATTCTGACGGTAGCTGTACAGGGGTGGAAGTTGCTGAGGCTAGACCCATAACTGGATTTCTTGGATAACAAGTTGGTTCACAATCAGGAAAACTTATCTTCTTTGCTCGCCAGTCGATTCTGGGATTATGTGTTTCTAACCAAGGAATTCCAAGAATTACTTGAAATTGTGGGGCCTTGATCACATCAAACACGATTGCTTCCTGATGTCCATCCTGACCCACCAGTGTCATTTCAACAGTGGAATGCGTTACAGGCCCTGAGGCTATTTCGGTTCCATCTACTGTAGTAATGACATCTTGGGTTACTTTTGGGCAGAGAGGGAGCTTAATCCTGGAAGCCAATTCACGGTCTATGTAGTTTCCAATAGCTCCACTGTCGATGTATGCTCTTACAGCATGCAACTGCTGAGGCTGTTTTGGGTCCATGAGCACCATTGGCATGACAAAATGCGAGGTCAAAGAGTTTGTTTTCAAGCTCGGCAAGCGGACCCCTACGCTTGTCGGGCTAGGTCGTTTCCCGAATCAGGTGTCAATAAATCGTTATCAGTGGCTCCAACCACCTTCTTAGGTGGTTTTACCGGACAATTTCGAAGAAAGTGACTGGAAGTCCCGCAATACAGACAAAGTTGCATTTGCCGCCTTCTCTCTCGTTCCTTCTGCGTTAATGGTCCTTTAACACCGCCGATTTGCATAGGTTCGGATACGTCAGTACTGTTGGAGTTAGCGTGGGTTTTGATCGGTACTCGGGTTTCGTACTTGAACCGATCTGCTTTTCTATTTTGAAGTCTGTGATCAAGTTGAACCACCAAGTCTATGTAGTCTGCGCAGACCTGGGGTGGATCTACTATCTGAGCTAGAACATCCTTAAGTTCTCCGCGCAGGCCTCGATGAAACAATGTGATCCTTTTGTCTTCTGGCCATCCAGTTTCCACAACCAGTCTATTAAAGGTGGCAACGTAGGACAGGAGATCCTGATTACCTTGTCGTAAGGACAGCAGTTCGTTACCAAGGGCCTGTCCTTGAGTGTGTCGAGCAAACAATCTTTCCATGCTGGCCTGGAAGCCCTGAAAATCCTGGAGAATGGGATCATCCTGATTTACCAATGGAATAGACCAATCGGCAGCACTGCCACTGAGGTAAGATAGTATAAAGGCTACCTTGGTCTGGTCGTTAGGGAAGGCCCCGGGTCTGCATAGAAAGTGTAAACGACATTGGTTCATAAAGACGGCATATTTCTTGGGATCCCCCGCAAAACGTTCAGGCGGGGCCAAAGGCATGTGTCCAGGTAGATTGATTTGTACCGGGTTATTCAAACCCATTGATGTGGAAGTACCTCCGGAATTAGGTAAAGGAGTGTGCCCTGCCTGGGCCTGCAATAACCTTTTGGCCAGGTCATCTGTTCTTTCCTTGGATAGGATCAGTTCTCTTTTGAGAGCGTTAGTCTCCTGGCGGGCTGAGTGCACTTCTGCCCGTAATTCCCCCAAAAGCTGGGCCAGCTGATCTGTCTCGGAAGTCTCCATAGCGCCCCGGTGGGAAATTGTGGGTAGGCTTCGCGTTCTGTCACGCTCACCTGATTCCCACGGAGGCGCAGGTCTGGCTTCGAGTGCTGATGCTTCTTCAATGGTGAAGCGCAGGACTCTGATGATGGACAGGAAGGGCCCCTCTACTCTGGCTTTTCTGGCTCGCAGGAATATTCCCCTGTGCGTGAAAAGGGAGTATTACCTACTGACGGAATATTGCTCAAGCCTCCCACTCCCTTCCAACCCTCCACGATTCCCTTCCACAATTCCCCGTGAAGTCTAACCTTAGGGTCTGGAAGGATGAGTTCTCCATCCTGCTTCTGATGCAGGGGCGCGTTGAAACCCAGTTACTTCACTGGATTGAGGTTTGATGGGAGTTCAAAATAAGCTTGACTATTCAGGTGAGGCGCTGTAAGAGTTCTGTTGCAAGTTCAAAAGTTCAAGCTTAATATTAATGTTCATTGTCTTTTTGCAGCAAGCGCTAATGCTTATGTCTTTTTCCCCTTAGGGGCCAGGGTTCGGAATGCCGGAGATATGGCGCCGACCCGAAGTGTAAGTTCTGGATGAGCGTTCAGGTAATGTCTTTGCATTCGCTCATTCAATGTCTTTGTCTTTTTTCCCCATAGGGGCCGGGGTCCGGAATGCCAAGAAGCGGCAGGACCCGAAATGAAATGGGAATGACCCAACAGGTAAGTCTTAGAAGGAAACTGAGCCTTTCCTATTCCCTTCCTTCTCTCACCTTGTGTTCTTGTCTTTTTCTCTCTAGGCTCTGGGAAGTGGCTGCGGAGCCGGATGATCGCTGCTGAAGATGGAGGCGCCCAGGAAAGGTGGGTGAAATGCAGCGCTGCAGCGATCGAAGCGAAATGCATTTAAAATGATGTCTTCCCTTTCAGGATCGTCGGTGTGATGTCCCCGTGATGCAGCTTTAGCAGGTAAGGTCTTCTTTCTCCCCAATTCTCTCTTATCTCCCTTTGCAGGCGACCCAGGATGCTGACAGGCGTGGCTGAAGTCCAGATGCAGGAGCTAACACGGTGAGCGTCCAGCTGCGAGGAGCAGAACAACGCGAAGCGTGAGTTGCTGATCGGGCGTGGTTTAAATAGCTTTGGAAGAAGTTCCAGGCATGTATCCTTCCACCGATCAGGTATGTATCCTTCCCCGACCACACCCAGGTGGAAAGTAGTCCCACAGGTAAAGTAGTTCCATTCAGGCCTCAAGAGGGCCTGGATGTAGCAGCATGGTCTGCATCAGGTAAGTGCACATTAAAACACTTGAACACATGTCTAGCTTTATGAGCCTGGCGCCTAAGGCACCAGGACTGTGTCCAAAGAGCCCCAGCTTGGGCCCGCTGGCACTTCCCTGGGGGGAATGATGCCTGCCTCTGGGGTTGCTGGGTCGGACCTGGCTCCTTGGAGGTAGGCATCATGACAGAATTGCTCCTCTCACTGTTCGCAAGGTGTGCCCTGCTGTACATTTTTGGCACACAATGGGGGTCATTACAACCCTGGCGGTAGGGGCTTAACAGGGCCGGTAGAGTTGCCAGCTGCGTTAACCCCCTACCACCGCATTACGAGGTCCGCTAAAACCAGGCATCCTTAGCAGGTCCCGCGAGCGGTCCAGCATGCTAACAACGGGCCTGTCGTTAACGGGCCCGTTGTTAGCATGGTCCCCATTCCCATTGAGCCCTCTGGGGGCTCAATGGGAATGGGGATGGGTTCCCTGAATGGGGAAATACCGGGTCCTCCAAGGTTGGAATGGCCCAGTATTTCCCCATTCAGGGATCCCGGACCCAGTACCCGGTATGGGGTAGCCATGCCGCTAAAAGCGGCATGGCTACCTCCCTACTGGGAATGACCCCCAATGTGTTTACAATAAGCTGTGCCACATGTCCTAATACATTTGGTGTGAACCTATCTTCTGCGATTGTTGCAGCAAGATTCTCTCTGGTGGTGTGCGCAGGGTAGTGAAGCTGCTCCAGTGCAACCTTCAACAATGCTAGAGGCATAACTGGCTTTCTAGTGCTATCCTGTCACCATAAAGCCTTAGCGGGGGGATAAAGAACACCCCCGTCTCTTCCATAGATCCTGTTCTTCCTGTGGCACTCGACATTGTAGCTCAATTAACTGTACAAATGATAACATATTCAATCCTTCCTGCATCAGCGTGAATCACTCTGATCCTTGCTTACCATCCTCTAACTCGAAATCAGAAATATTTGGAAAATATGTGTCACAGGTCTAGGCAGAGAGTACAGGGCAGAGGCTCTCTCTCACTCTATGCAAGAAGATTAAGGGAGATTCCAGAGACAATGTTAGCATATAACAGATTAAAGGTACATACCAAGCTGTTAGTTGAGACACTTATTCACAGGAACTGCAGGAGCAGGCTGTAAACAAAGAGACAGAGAAAAGGCAAAGACAAGCAAGTACACTGGGCAACACGGATTGATCAGAAATAAGGGTGTATTGGAATATGATAAGGGGTCTCCAGGGATTAAGGAAAGCCCTGGGGATAGGCACCAGCAGATTACTCTTAACAACAGTCATAGAGCAACGTCATGACTTAGGCGTGCCGAGGAAACTGTTGTACTCAGTGCAAGGATAAAACTGAAAGACCATATACTGAGGCAGGTACGACTTCAACGGACTAGGTGAAGGCAACAGAAGTCTTCTCTTATCTGATCTGAACGGAGACCAACCCAGGGTCACAATGTAAAACGGATTAAAGTGGAGACACCACAGTGGACCAAGATGTATACAAGTAGTAAGCAGCGTTGAAAAAAATAACCAGGTACAGGACAGGATAGGGTATCAGAAGTAAGAACAGGCAGGTTGCCCAGCAAGGAGCCCAGAGGGACAGGGCAGAAGGCAGAGGAGTGTGGCAAGGCTGCCAGGCAGGGAAGCTCAGAGGAGAAGGGCAGAAGGCAGCAGAGTGTGGCAAAGCCGTCAGGCTGGAGCCCAGAAGAGCAGGGCGGAAGGCAACGGAGTGCGGCAGAGCTGTCGGTGGGAGCCCAGAGGAGCAGGGCCGAAGGCAACGGAGTGTGTCAGAGCCGCCAGGTAGGAGCCCAGAGGAGCAGGGTGGAAGGCGGCAGAGTGCGGCAGAGCCATCAGGAGGGAGCTAGAGGAGCAGGGCCGAAGGCATCTCAGTGCGGCAGAGCCGCCAGGTGGGAGCCCAAAGGGGCAGGGCAGAAGGCTGCAGCAGACTGGAAAGGAAGCTGCAAGCATCAACAGCAACAGGAATCAAAGGCCAAAAGAGGATTTCCAGGAAAGGTCAAAAACTGGTAACAGGAGCACCAGCACAAACTCCCAGTGGAAGCAGTTGCCTGACCACTGCTTCTGTTCAAAGTGATCTTATAAAGGCCCTCCCAGCCAGCAGGCCAGCAGGGTGGAGCTGATTGCAGACTCTGGCAGCTGTGTTCAATTAAGCCCAGCCCTGGCTTCCGTAGCCTGCAGCAGTAGCAGCAGTGGTTTCTAATCAAGTGTTCTCCAGCTCTCTGCAGCCTAGCCTGTAGTAGCTTGGAACAGGTCAATGCAATCAGGCCCTCTGCAGCTCTTAGTAGCTTGCTGCAAACAAATGTATTTAGTATGCCTCCTCCAGCCCTCTGCCTTTTGGACAGCATACATGTCCCAGAATGCATCTGCTGGTTTAACCCAAAAGCCGGAATGGAACATGCAATTAGATTACTCCAAAACTGCAGTGGTAAAACAAGGAAATAAAGGCATAGACGCATGTAGCGGGGCTGGGTGGCAGGCGAGTAGGATCGTGACAATATGATGCTATTTTTGCCTCTACAACTACGGCTTTGTTTCCGTGAGAAATTCAGTCTGCCTCTTTTGCATGGGCTGTGCATTTCACCACGACAATAGCCAATGGGAGCTTTAGTACTTTAATGAGCTTGCCCAATAGAGATGCATGTTGCACTGGAGTACTGTTTGCACATAGGAAACACTTCCTTTTCCAATGTGACTACCCTGTGTGTATGGTTGTCATCACATAGGTCTGAATACACTGTCACTTCTTCATCTTCAAATCTCTGAAGCACAGCGATGAGCGCCACCAATTCTGCAGCCTGCGATGAACAATGTGAAGGAAATCTCACACTCGTCACTACCTCAAATTCGCCTCAAATTTGCCATTTTTTCAGATTTCACTACTGCCGTTCCAGTATGCCTTTCACCAGTCAGTTGGTCAATTTTTGAAGAACCATAAATAAAGAGAACTTCCCTTCCTCTGAGAGCATTTTCTCTAACATGGGGAATATCATCATAACATTCAGTACACGTTGTGCAGTCGTGTACATAGTCATCATTTCCTACTGGTTCTGCTATAAATGTCACTGGATTCACTATTCTACATCTAACCATTTTGTTTGCTGGATTCAAAATAATCACTTTGTATCCAGATGCTCTTTGTGTAGTCAATGTACTTTTAGGTTTCTCCAGAATGGCAAATAAGGAGTGTTCGACAAATAATGCTATTTAGCATCCCATTGTAATACTGGTGGCTTTCTCATTTGGAAAAGCAACAGCCGCTAGCGCTTGTTTGCAAGGATTATGTCCATTCATTACTGAGTCTATAATAATCCCACTCTAATAGACATACTGTGTGTGTCAATGTCCTAATGCCATCTGTGTAAGTACTGCTGTCATCACTTCTCCATTTGAATGTGAGAATATATAAAACTCTTCATTATAGTCTGGTATCCCTAACACTGGGGCTGTGCAAATCACCCTTTTTAATTCTTCAAATCTTTCAGTCATGCCATCTCCCTATACTATTTTACTTTTATCTATCTGTGCTTCTTTGAGTCCTTTTAAGAGTGGTCGGATCTATGTACTGTAGTCAAAAACCCAGACCCTACAATAATTACATAGGCCTAAAAACTGCTGCATTTCCCTTACTGTCTCAGGATTTGGAGTGTTCATGATTACTTCTGCTCTGTCAGGTGTCACTCTTCTCCCCTCTTGAGAGATAAGCTGTTTTATGTACAGGACCTCTTCCTGAGACTATTGTATCCTTTCTCTGCTTATGTTGACATTAGTCAAACTGAGTCTTCCCTGCATCTTTCCTCTGTCTCACTGCACACGAAGATGTCATCCACGTACTGAATTAGCATGCTCTCGAGTTTTACATTGCCCAAGTCCATCTAAAGGACCTTATTAAGAATTGATGGGGACTCACAGTAGACCTGAGGCAGGCTTGTGTGTGTCACTGATTTCTATACAACAAGGACGTCAAATCCTGTGAGTCTTCATGAAAGGGAATTGAAAAGAAGTCATTCTTTAAATCTACAACTGTAAAATATTTGGCTTTAGCTCATATTTTATATTATATTTTAGCGGGGTTTGGAAACAGGGGAAATTCTGCTTCAACAATATTTGTTATGTTATGTTATTTTGCACTTATATAGCGCCTTATATACCATTGGTATGGTCTGAAGGCACTGGTAGGTTGAACGCCCTCGCGAGCCGAAGTTCTGGTCAGTAGAGGGAGTAGAGAGGGTCCAAAGGTGCGTGTGCGCATCCGGTATGTGTGCAGCTGGTGCGGAATTCCTGTGGTAGCTGCTTCCTAGCGGTAGGTGTGGTGGCTGAGAGGTCAGGAGTATGTGTTCGATCTGGCCGGAATTATCCAGACCGAGGGTGGCAGCGTTAGGCCTGAGGAGAACGCCTGGCTGGGGGTGCGAGACCAGCAGTGATTACTTAGAGTGATGGGGAGTGAGCGGCAGATGTTGATATGAGAACAGTTATACCGAATGGTGTCATAGTATCTCTGTGTTCCAGTTGAGTGGTGGTGTAAGGAGAGAGTAAGCGTGGGGTGTGATATGAGGTATGCTCTTTCAAAGGATCCATGCATTCCAAGGCATAATACGGATGTAATGCAATTCTGCAATTCGACCGCTCTCCACCCTTGTTCGCTCTCCACACTCATCCGCTCTCCACACTCATCCACTCTCCACACTCATTCGCTCTCCACACTCCTCCGCTCTCCACACTCCTCCGATCTTCACACTCATCCGCTCTCCACACTCATCCGCCCTCTACACTCATCGGTCATCCACACTCATCGGCCATCCACACTCATGGGCTCTCAACACTCATCCGTCAACCGCATTAATCCTCTACGCACTTCACACTCATCCCCACTTCACATTCATCCCCTCTTCACACTCATCCCCACTTCACGCTCATCCCCTCTTCACGCTCCTCCCCTCTTCACGCTCATCCCCTCTGCTACAAGAGAGACTATTGGTCACAACTTATAAGTGCAATTGGGTACTCTTCTAGATGCAATTGGGAACATTCTAATTCAACTTTCAGAGAGGCTGTTGGACACATCTAGATGCAATTGGGAACATTCTAATTCAACTATTGATAAGGGGTGGAGATCCTGAATGAATCTCCACCGTTCACTGGGTACTGTGAGAAACCTGAGGGTATTCTACCAAGCAGACCTCGGGTAGCCCTTATTCAGGGGGCCTGGGAAGGCCCAACATTCTCAAATCCCAATTCTAGGAGCACACGAGTAAGAGAGGATCACCTGGATAGGGGAGATTGGGTTGTGTTTGGGGAAATACCCAGGGTGAGATGCAATATTGTACCGGGAAAAGAAGGAGAGGAGGACACGATACCTGAGGCCTTTGTAGGCTGTAGTACATCTACCCCCTTCCTCCCATTAAATCTCTCTTGCCGAAAATAACAAATCCCCTAGGGCCCCAAACCCAGTTGCACTTAGAAACCACATTCCTCAGAATGCCTGTTTCCTTGTTTCCTACCTGAATACTCCCAGTCATTCTTCTTCACGTCCCTTTGATGATTCTTTCTCGAAACCCCAGTATACTGCATTAACAACACACTACCATTCCCACAATCTCCCCTGTTCAGGTCACGATTAAAACTCTGGTCATTTTTGTTCATTCCACAACCCCTACCAATCTCACTCTTCCGAAATGACCCAAACCCCTAGGATGAGAACTATAATTCCATGTAACACCTTTTTACCCTTCCGACACTGTTGGATACTTGGAAACTCTATCACCTTCCTTTTCCAACACAAACACCTTCCCTTATAGTGAAAAACAATGGACTAATTCCAGAGCTGTTCACCTGATGTGTCCTAACCCAAGGGCCAGGCAGAGTCAGGCAATTTGCCAGAATCACACGCACCTGAAGGCCCTTAGCTTTCTCCACAGGGATAAAAGGTGGAGCACAAGAGCACAGAACGGGCAAGGCGTACCACACGAAGTAAGAGCTAATTTAGCACGGCAGTTCAAGAGGAGGAGAAAGACGGCACATACCGAGAGGGTGACAAGGAGAGAAGCGACCTTGCCCTTTCTGACCAAAGCCTGTGAAACCTCCATAGAAGGAATTATAAGACCGCAAACAATAGCCAGCGTGTGTTGCAGCAGATGTCAATGGTACACAAGACCCTCCTGTGCTGTTTACCAAGCCGGGGAGAGATGCTTTTCTCTGTGGTACCAACCTTGACTCCAAAGAGAAATAAAGTCAAGCTGTTTGTCACAGCCGGTCAGTCGAGGGGAAAGTCGATAAGAAACCGAACTGTGGTGAACGAAAAGTAGCAAACGGCTAAATTGAACTGTGAAAGAGCAATTGATAAAAAAGGGGGAAAACCAGCAACAGAGGAGTCCTGCACCACGTGGGTGCTCATGCAGGAAACTCTGGGCGATTACCTGATGGTAGAAACTACCGCAACCAGAGGCCTTGAGAAAAAGCAAAAAGGGGTCAAAGTGGTCATACAGGGGTCTTGTAAAATCCTCTGTATAGTCGAAAGTCTTTGGCCGAGAAATGATTGTGGAGTTAAGAGAAGTGGGTCCCACATGACAAGAGATGATTGAGAAAGATACGAATGACAAGATTGGCAAGAGTGAACCCGAAGGAGGAATGCCGATAAAAGGGGGCAAACTCTACAGTCCTGAAATACAGTATGTTGACAAGAGTGTACCCGACCGAGGGATGTTCAAAGTGAAATGTATAGTAAAAGTTGGCAAGAGTGAACCCGGCAGAGGGATGCTAAAAAAAAGGGGCGAGGCCTGAAGTCCCTATGAGCAGTGTGTTGACAGAAGTGAACATAACCAAGGGATTTCCACAGTGAACTGTTTTGCATGAGTTGGCAAGAGTGAACCCGACAGAGGGAGGCTAGCAAAAAGGGGTGAAGCCTGAAGAACTGTTAAAAAAGACATTAAGATTCTGAAATGCAAGAAGTATTGTAAGACATGGGGAAGTGGAATGTATCCCTGGGCATTGAGATCTGTGCCCGGCAGAGGGAGATTACGAAAGAAAGGCCTGAGCCCGATCGAGGGAAGCCTTGCGGTCCGAGCCCAAGAGAGGGAGATCCAGGGGGTGGAAATTGAATCACCCCAACGTCCATTTGGAAAGGAACATTTTGTTTGTTTTGCTGAATAGATCAGGCCCTCAAAGGCAAGAGACTTCTATTGAAATGAGACTTAACAATCGGTGAACCTGATTGCTGGTAAGGAACTGACGGCTCGTGCTGGGAAAGCTCGAGAGAGTGATGTGCTCAGGAGATCCACTTTGTCTCATGCTCAAAATGTGGGGAATGGAGACTCCTGGCAATCACATCCTGATTTATTATGTGTGAACACTTCTTTCTTTATTGAAAACCGTTTTCCCCCACTCTTTCTGTAATTAGCTGTAAGGATTTGTCAAAAGTTTTTTTTTTGTATAAACTTTTTACTTTGACAAGATGCCACAAGGACTGCCTTATTTTTCATTTGATGGTCGAAGCTTGCTCCCATCATAGATTTAGGTTTAGATTAGGTGTTTTTCCACCCTGAATTTACAGTTTAATACACACCCTTGAACGGTGATCACTTGTGTCAGTCTTTACTGTTGTCACCATGATTTCCTTACAGTACACAGCCATGTTACATGTGCCATGTTACATGTGGACTCTGATGGAACTAATATTCCCTGCTTTATTAAAGCGGAAATGATCTCAAATATGCCTTCATCAGCTTCTCTTGACATAGGATACTGTTTTGCATGTGGCAAAATTGCTCCTGGTTTAAGCTTGAGATTCACTGTTCCTACTCCACTCAATAGACCGACATCATATGGACTATTGGTCCATAAGATGCTTGCCACCTTCTCTAAATCTTCCTGGAAGAATGACATTTTCTTTTTTACCAATGCCATTCTCTGTGGTATTTCTCTATTCTCAATTCTCATCCAATAAGTGAGACTTATGAAAAATACAAATTCATTGTCTGAATTTTCTTCCTCTGTCAAATCTGTCAATCTGTATCCTTCCTTGAGGGCCATCACTGTTCTCCATACTCTTTCCTCATCATCTGTCCCATGAACAACTACCTTCTCCCGATTTACCGCTGCTGCCTCTAGCCCTATGGGAATAACCTGCCCCTCCTTATCATACATAGGTATTTCTGGTCTAAATAAAAATTCATCAGGTATTCTCAATAGTCTCCCTGTCAGTCCAGGAAGCCATGTCAACAACATATTTACTCCATGCAAAAATATTTCTGGTACTAAAGGGACTCCTCGTAATGCTTTCTGACATGTAAAGGCTAATATAAATTCTCACATTCATATAATGAATCCCTGGAGTCGGAGACACTATCCCTTTGTCAGTAAAGGATATCGTCATGTTTAGTTTTGTCACCAAGTCACACCTATAGAAAGTGGTAATTCATCAGTACAAAGAACCAAACATTTTGGCCCCAGAGAATCCATGTACATTCATGACGATCCCAGACATTGGGTATTTTCCCTCTCGAACACAGGAACGAGTTGCTCCTGTGTCCACAAGAAATGAAAATGTTTTGCCTTATATAGTTAGCCTGACTCTTGGTTCCTCTTGTGGGTATGGTGTCACAGATAGTACTGAATGCATCAAGTCACTCTGTGGGCCTTTCTATTGTGCATATAAATTAATCTCTGTACCTGTAAAATGATTCTCTGCCACTACTGTCACACTCCCTATCCTCGGTGTGGACGCTTGTGGAGCTCCTGTGTTTGCTTTCCATTGTGGCACTGCTGCTTGTTGCACCGGTGTGTATTTTGGTGGCTGTGCTAGTGCTTATTGTGCTTGCATGTGTACTTTCTGTGGTTGCCCTTTGTGGCACCTGAATTTGCTGTGGAATCTGCTGTGCTTGGTGTATTTGTGGTGCATTTGCCTGATACTGCATGTGATCTTGGACATAATATTTCTGTGATTCTGTATTATACTGTGAAGACTTGCCCATCCCCCCTCTCGGACCTTGTCAGTTCTGTTGCATGCCTCCTCCTCTACTTCTACATGTTTGGGCTATATGGCCTGTTCTCCCACAATTCCAGCATTGTTGTGGCTGTTCTCCGTTAAATCCTCCTCCCCCTTCAGGGTTTTGAAATCGTCCTCATCCTTTAGCTGCATTCCCTACACCTCTTGGCCAAATGTTGTACCCAGTCTGATCCATAGGGTGCACTACATTGCTTTTCTGTACTGACTGTGCTTTGTGTGTGTTCACGCCTTCACCACTGGTCAATACTGCTCCTTCTATGGCAAACTTTGACAATTTCTTCTAAACTTACTTCATTCTCAGCGTTCTTCTTATTCCTTTCTTGTAACAATCAAGAATAATGTACAATCGTCAATTGTATTTCTGGCCATGGCCTCTCTTCCATCCTTACCTGTTTCCTCATCTCCCGTTGCACTGGCTCTGGCAGTCCCAGACATAAAATATGATAAAATAGTGCCATGGTTTTTAGTCCATGGTTCTCTCATCTCTTGAATAAATGCAACAGGACATCCGTCCTCCTCCATTTTTCTGGTCATAATTGCACCCAGGTGTGATATGTCAGGATACTGTACTCTAAGCGCTCACCATATGTCTGTGCAGTTACACTCGTATACCCTGTACATCTCCAAATGTCATCAGCTCTCTCCCCTAGAATAGCTGCCAGTAGGCCTTTTATGTCACCCACTACTAACGTCATTCCCGTTGTAATTATCTCTAACTCATAAATCCATTCTCCCGCACCTGCAGTCAAACTAGGCAATTTTCATTTCAGATTTTACTTGTCCATTTGTGCCCATGGAATATATTGTGGTAGTCCTCCCCCTTTCTCTAATAACAGGAATTGTGTAAATCCTGGTCCAAAATCCCCCCCCCTGCACTTTGCATTTTCCATGTGGGGCTAGTCTCGCCTGTTAATCTTCTTTCTGGTAATTACCTTAACCTACTTACATAAGGCAGAGACATAGCTCCTGCACTATGCAACTGTGCTGGTGGTCGCTCAGAATATGGTATTGGTTCTGACATTTATTCATTCGGGTCTTCTAAATCCGACCACTTTACCCCTCTCTCTAGGTTTGGATGTATGGAAGACCTGCATGCACCTTCTTTTTGAGCTTTTTCATTTTCCTCCCTCTCTTCATATGACATCATTATACCCCAACTGGTATGACTATTATCTCTGCCCTCGTCATCAAGAACTTGTCTACTTAGGGACAGAGTTCTATACTCATCCATCAATGTATTATCTGCTCTATTTTTTCTTCGGTGGAGATCCTGCAATGCTCTCCATAGCCTTGTAACCACCCTTCTCTCTCATTTGTCTGTATAGACCCACAATCCTTTTCCCTATTCCTTCTGTCTCATGCTCATCGGCCCATGTCTGTACTCTCAGTATCCCCTGCAGCTCCTTGCAGGGCTTTTGGGGCCCTCTCTCTTCTTCCCATCGCTCTCATGCTTCAATTGGTATTATACATATATTAACAATGTGATCTACTTCATCATCCCTTTGTCCCCTACTCCTTCTCATTTCGTCTTCCTTTCTTCTCATCTCCCTCTTTTTAACCTTTGTTCTTTCAATCTTCTATTTCTTTACGTGTCTTCTCTTCTATTCTCTCTTTCTCTTTTTTCTGTTCTCCATACCTTCTCTATTCTTCCCATATCGTCCCTTCTTTTTCCTTTTCTTCCTTGTATGCCCTGTCTGATTCATTTTCCTTCTTTTCTCTTTCTTCTCTCTCTTTAACATTGTCAATGCCTTTTCCATCTAATTTAAGCAATATCTGTCCTCCCATCCACTTGTTTTGTACTATAGTCATTCCACTTACTTTGTCTATCTCTGTTTTTTGTCTTCTTACTTCCTCCTCTATTTCTATCTGTCTATCCCTTCTCTCATCATGCTCTTTATGTTCATCACCTCTGGACATATATTTACGTTCTTTATTCTTACCTTCTTCTATACTGTCTTTGCTATTATAAGCTGGAGGTGTGTACATTGGATTTACGTACCCCACTGCTGCTTTTGATTCCTTTAGAGGCTAGATCCCCTGTTTGTCTTCTATTGTGCTGTCATTTTTATAAGGGGAAAGAGGAGCTGGGGGCATTACGTCTTCCACTTTATGCTAACTAAGCATCCACTACTTCTCGGGTGGATCTTCTATATCAGTTTGGTACATCTTTCACAATTCTAAAACAGCTAACCTTTTCTGTAGCCTCTTTGCCATGTATGTAGATTGCACGTATGTTATCATGTGTCGCAGCACTGCCTTTGATAATGACCGTTCTTGAGGCCACGGCATAAGTGTTTTATTAGTCGTGTCTTTTACCCACTTAGTATGGTACATTTTAGGTGTGTATCTTGGTAATGTCCTGCATAGATGTAAAAGGTGATTATACCCCATAATGACAAGTCATTTTAAACTGTCTATAGTTACCAGGTTTTTCTTTTTTTTATTATTTAATTAATTAATCCCACTTCAACAATCACTTTGGCCTGCATCATCATTAGCTGCCCATCTCCAACAAAGCCATTTCTCCAAACTATTTTTAAATACATACAATAACATCCATTTAATCTCTTTTTTCATCGTTTTTATCAATTCCTTAAATACTATCCCTCCAATTGCTTGCTTTTCTAGGGCCAAAAAATGTGACAGATTTTATTGCTATTGTTCTTTTAGTTTTTAAGCTTTCCTCCAATTTTATCATCATTAATACAAAATGTGTCAATATATTTTTTACACTGATATTTTTCCAAAATCACCCAAAACATGTCTGCACACTTTCTCTACGATCGTCTTGTCCTATCTTCCTGATAGACGTATCTCTTCTCAATTTTACTCCATTTTGGAGTGTGTCATGCACCCTTCTTCGCCTGTAGCCTCAGGAATCCCTTAAATAATACTCTGTTCTGGAGTGTGGTACGGTCCCTTCTCCCTCCTTGACGAAAGGTATCAAGGTATCTTCTTTTCTCTAACAAATACTGCTACGTTCCCCTTCTATATATATATATATATATATATATATATATATATATATATATATATATATATATATATATATATATATATATATATATATACATGCAAAATGGCCCCTCCACTTTCATTTCCCACTTTCAATGCTTCTACTTACATCTGTTATTCAGATTGAGACCTTTGGCTTTGACTCTTCCCCAAACGACCAGTTCGTCTTCAGTACACGAAGAACCTGAGGGGACCGGACAGGAATGTATTGAAAGGGGAACGTTCCCACCGTCTCTGGTCACATGTGTTATAGCACCGCACTGCCGTCTTCCAGCTAATGGTAGAAGATGTCGAGAATCCGAGGATCTGGATCTAAACCATCTGCACCACTACAAAATGTGCAGTAATCAATACATTAGGGAAATCTGGCGAACAACAGATTGTAGTCCACTTACTCTCAGTTACATTTCAGGTACACAAAGGCTTTATACCTTGATGTGCATCAACTATGATGCCATCCTATGTGGCAAATAATCAGACAGAGGGATTAGTTAGGAGAGCATATACACCTATAGCTTCTTTAGGTGTTAGTCGCATTATTAGCTGCCCCTTCTCTGGCAGGCACGCCTTGAGCTTCCCTCTACGCATAATACAGATTAACAGCAGCAGATTGGCTTCTGCAACAATGTATGCTCACCATTGCATAGGCCCTTTGATTGGATGGCATTCTCCCCCAACCCAGGTGCAGATGCAGAGAACAACATTAGACTACTACCCACTTGCCCAATTAGTCTACCCTCTCTCATCAGCCAAGCCTTTAGCCGAGGCCTCTCCTTTGTACTTGGCCTGGCTGGATGTTCTCTTCTCTGGACCTGCATAAGGAGTTAAGGTACATCGTTATCTTCGCCTAAAGCTCATGAGTATGCCTTGTTTTCTGGTCTTACACTATATGTGAAGAGACTGCAATTTGCCCATTTCACATTTTGTTTAGTGCTATTTGATTCAATTATGCTGGGTGTCTTTACTCCTCTTCAGCCTCTGGAGACTTTGTTGCTCTGTTTCACATATGCTTTTCTGCATTTTTAATCGTCAATACTTGGCATTCGCAAATATTCACACATTTTCCTAATCTAAGCGTAATATGTCCTGCGTATGTTGCTTATCCTTCTTGACTCCCTCTGTACCCTGCAATCACTTCTTGCTGCGGCATCCTTGATCTCTGGCCAACAGCTATCCTTTATTCATGCATGAATTTGTATTTCCAGCCTCTATCAGCTCTGAAGGCATCCATCTTTTCGATATGGCCACTTTAGCCGTTGTATATTTTCCTCTGCTGCTGTACGCCATCTATCTAGAAATCTTCGGACCAATGACCAGGTCAAAGGGATCAGCATTGGTGGGGAGGACCATAAAAACATAGCATTGGCTGACAACATGCTAATGGCCGTGGTGATCCCGGAGCAATGTCTTCCTTCCCTCATAGGGCAAATGGAGTCATTCAGGAAGGTTGCAGGACTGACAATGAACATGCAGAAATCTGAGATCTTAAACTTATCAGTCCACCCCATCAACGGGAGTGGATAAGGACCATCGCCCAGCTTAAATTAGCACAGACTGGGGTTTCCTACTTAGGGGTCACCATCAGCAAGACATTAGGGCCATTATACGGGGCCACCTCCCTCCGCTGATACAGAAAACTAAAGCAGAACTACAGAGACAGGGTCCCCTTACTGTCTCATGTCTAGGGAGATTGACGGTGGTGAAGATGCTCATTCTTCCAAGGCTCTTCCTATCCAGGTGCCTAAATCATTTTTTAGCTCCCTCAATAAAATGATATTGGCATATATATATATGGAAAAACAACCTCCCCGTATTGAGTACTGCAATGGTGCCAAGGAACCAGGGGGACTAGTGCTCCAGCACTTTCGTATATACTACGAAGTGGCACAACTTCGGGGGTGAAAGAATGGTTTACGGCGACACCCAGAAGATATGGGCACAGCAAGACAGGGCAGTAGCAGGAACACCCCTATCAAGACTGCTATGGTTGGGAAAAACACATAGACCACCGAATGTACACATTTGCAAAATCGACAGGCTGGTAACGGACAGCTGAGACTCATTTCTGGCAAAAAGAATCTTGTGTACCACTCCATCCCCATTTACACCCTTATTTTACAACCCACAATTCACACCAGAGTTGGGACAGGGATCGGTTAAGACATGGTGGGCAGCAGAGTATTTAAAAATACGCGACATGGGAAGAATTGGAGAACTTTTAATCCTTTGGCTACCCATTGTTAGGGAGAATTCTCTCCTTAGGCTGAATTTCCTAACCTAGTGAGTCCCCCAGCAGCTTCGCTGGATTTCTGGAGTTTGTTTTTACCTCCTGCCAAGAGTGAGACTCTTTTCCTCCCACTCTTGGACATGATTTATGGTATTCCTTTGACTGTGAATGTGTTTTATGGGCTATGGGGTCCTTTACTCCATAGGGTCTCATGTGTTTTGACTATGTCTGTTACACAGCACCCCCCATGCAGTAACACCGGGGTGTCATAGTGACACCCCACCATAGACTCCATACCCTGGGACTGACTACTGTCTCCCATGGCATGTAAAGTCACCATTGGCTTTGCTAGTCCCAAATTATTAACAGAAACCAGTACAAACCATCATATTGTGGACGTACTGGTCGGGGCAATTCGATTGCCCCGGGGTCTGTTAGTCGAGGGGGCACGTCTCCGTCCCCCCTGATCGAATTTTGGCTGGTGGCAGTGGAAACTACTTTTTGTATTCGACCGCAAATATTTTCCTATGGGATTTTCCCATTGTTCGAGGCTACCAACTTTAATTATTTAATTTTCATAGCCTCGAACATACCGCCGGTTTATTAAATTAATATTAATTCTCCGGTTGGTATTTTTTGCCAAGACTCGATTCTAAAATGGCGTTTGTGTTCTCCTTCTGTGACTCCAACCCAAGTCGAGCACTTTGTTCCACTTTTTGGCGGGCTTCTCCACAGAAGCCTCCAAAAGTGGTGCCACTCTGTCTGGGTACCACAGGGGGTGTGGGAGGGGGTTTAGGCACCCTGGACTGAGTTACCTTGGTAACTCAAGTCTCACTCTCGTGTGTGATTGGCCCAAGTGGTGAGCCGGCCGGCTCACCACTTAGCATGTTTGAGTGACAGCTAGGCTGAGTGAATCTGGGTTTTCTGCATAAAAGCAGGGCTTTGGGGACTGGAACTTCAGAAGTCGCCACAGGACCTGAGAATCCGACGAGGGAGAAGCTGAGCTGACCTACCACGACGACATCACCGGTGGAGCCCTGCAGAACCGACTCACCACTTCCCGACGACAGAGAAGATCTCCCGGCTGGAGACGCTTCTTCCCCTGAATGGTGGGCACAACCAGTTTACCTTTCTTTCTTTGCACCCCAGCCCGGTTTGTGGTCGAACTGCCCGTGCCAAGCACCCCGGCGGCCGGATAGCCACTCACCACTGAACCGCGAATCAACGGACCGCTCCTTGTACCTGAGAAACTCCACGGCTGGTTTCTTCCCTGGCAGTGCAACGGACTCCTGTATTCCTCCACTACGAGATCCTCTCTTCCCCCGGACGATGCACTGACTTGCACCCGCTGCCAGGAACAACTTCCCCCGCTGGAGCGTTCTCACCACTTTAAGGTACTGTGTCCGCCAGGCCTCCCTTTCTAAAGATTGCTACAAGGTAATAATAACCCCTTAACCTTCTGGACTGGGCTGGCTGCCTTGACCCTCTAACTGGCCCCTTTCTTTGGTCCAACTCCTTTTTGAACCTTTACAAGACTTTTGTGCACTGCAACCGTGTGACCTTGGACACATTTTGTTTGGATCCTCTGAAAGTGGATCCGGCCTCTTGAACTCTAACTTCACGGTTTTACTTTGCCTTCCTCTCTTGTTATGTTCTGGTAAAAGTGTTGGGATCTGTTTCAACTTGTTCTCTGCTGTTCTCTCCCTTTTTAAAACGAACTATTAGAGTGCCATCTACGTTAAGCGCTCACCGCTGTCTGAAAATAAGTGGGGCTTTACTTGACACTTGTCTAATATTCTTTTAAGGGAGTGTATATCTTTTAGTGACCGTGTTTTTGAATTGCTTACTATTAGTGCCTGTGTGTTTTCCTAGATGTGGTTTTAAATAAATAATTATATCTCTTTAACACCAAGCCCTGGTCAGTGTTTACTTGTTCTACTGTGTTCTCTTGATCTATTGTGAATACTCTGTATACTGCCTAACTCTTCTTGAGGGAAGTCTGACTGCTCAGCCACAGCTACCAAGTGAATCTGTGTGGTACACACTGCTACCAAGTGGGTTTACTGCCAAACACCTGTAGTCCTAAATCTTTTGCAGTGGTCCCAGAGGGAACTGCACAGGTTTCTGCCTAACACTGTTGTACAGCGGTGGGATTTGTATTGAGTATACACTTTAGAGTGCTTGTTAAACTCTTTAGGACAGCTAACCACAGAGCTTAGCACTAAAAAGCTGATTTTCTAACTATGTCTGCTATGGAGAGTTATACCCTAGAATCATTGTCTGCCAAAACTGCTGATTGCTTAAAAGTATTGTGTAGACATAAGAATCTCTCTGAGAAGGGCAAGAAAATGGAACTTATAGAAAGATTGTTAGAAAACCAAAGTCTGGGTGGTACAGAGGAATCTACCCCCTCAGCAAATGTAGAAAACAGTGATGGTATTGATCTGAATCAAAGTCTTGTTAATGAGTCAGAAGAGGAAAGTGAACCTAATGAAGTTAGCCACTCTGAGCCTCTATCTGCCTTAACAACTGTACCTACTGGGCCTATACCAGGTCCCACATGTAACCCTGCTTATTTTGAACTTGATAAAATGAAGCTTGAATTAGAGTACAAACGTTTTATTGCTCAATCTGAAAGAAACCAAGAGCTAGAGTTCAGAAGAATGAATGCCCAGGCTGAGCAGAAGCAAACTGAGTTAAGACTCAGAGAAATAGAGCTTAATCATGAGCTAGAAATGAAAAAGTTGTCTATGTAAAATGCTTCTCTCTCGTCTGGTTCCTCTAGGAGAGCCAGTCCCAAAAGACCCCGGATGCCTAAGGAATTAGTGGGTATGTATGAACCTAAGTTGGATGTGTTGGATTGGTTAAAGATGTTTGAGTATAATCATGGGCTCCAGGACATCACAGGGAATGAGTTACTTCCCTGGTTGTTCTCTAGTCTTCCCCAACTGATGTGGTAATGGAGTTGGGGGAGGTGGATAAGAAGGATTATGAATGTGTGAAAACTAGCTTTAATAGCTAGATTTGGGAAGACCCCTTCCCAGTACCTTAAGAGGTGTAGGACCCTCAAAAAGAATGATGGTACCCCTTGGGCTACCTGGGTGAGTGAGTGTTTGAAAAACTTAGAGGGATGGATTAAGGGTTACAAGGTGAACACGTATGAGGGAATGAGAAATCTTTCTCAGAATCTATAGGTTTGTCACTCACACTTTCCTTTCCACTAGCCCACTCCTCACCTGATGATTCTGTGTGGGTCTTTACGGATTCGTCTGATGAGCTTTCCGGTTTTTCTCTCCAGGCTGTCTTTGTCTTGATCTTATTCTTCTGTTTGACGAAATAGGAGCGAGCTCCCCCGGAGGCCACCTTGCCTATAAGCGATTAGCCCGGCAGCGGGGACTCCGGGGAGCCCACCCCAAACCAGGGAAAAGCCTTGCCGAAAAACCCTGGAAGATTGTGTAGCTGTAGTAGGCAGGAAGTTGTTGGCGTGCGTCCGTACTTATAACCAGCATGCACTGGTAGTGTTCTTTGTGAAAATAGAATATATGGGTCCAGTGCGGAACAGCACAAACAGTACAGTACTCCAAAGAACTTGGACAACGAAGTGTTCCCAGCAGAAGGCGTCCTTTGGCAGATGAGACGCTGAAGCAGGTGTGAGATTTAGAAGGCAGCGCAGAGCGCGGAAAACAGCGGAAGCAGAAAACAAGCAGGTAAGCGGAGAAAACGGGAGCGGAAACCGCGTACAGCGGTAACGGAAAGACGCGGGCAGACGAACAGGGAAGGAAGGCACAGGAAACACAGAGTAACCACTGAAGGCAGAGCACAAGCGAGGAGTACTCGCGTAGGCAGCAAGAAAGTTGCAACGCACCGGTGTTCTCCATTTTCTGGTACTTGTAGGTAGTACAACAGAAAGACTAGACCGCACTCTGCAGTTACTCGGAATCTAGTCCTTCTTCCATAGCGCCCATCTGCTCCATACTTTCCACGGCCGATATATGACAGTATGACCCCTTCTCAGCGGTCCTCCTCCCGGTTTACCCGGGTGTAGTCGATGAAACCTTCGGATGAGCTGGGCTGCAGAGATGTGACTGACCGGTTCCCATGAACTTTCTGACCTTGGGTATCCTTTCCATAATACTAGATACTGTAAAGTGCCTTTCTTGTATCTTGAATCCAATAATCTGGATACTTCATACTCCTTCGATGTTTCAATGGGTAGGTTACCGGTTCCTCTCTTCCTTCTTTTTCGAGGATCTTCCACATATTCTTTTAATAAAGAGGTGTGAAACACTGGATGTATCCTTTGGAGCTTTGTAGGAAGAGCTAATCGAAAGGCAACTGGATTGATTTTGGCAGTAATCTTGAAAGGTCCGATAAAACGGGGAGAAAACTTTCCTTGATGTACCCATCTGGGCAAAAACTTGGTGGATAACCATACCTTGGTACCAATGTCCCATTGTGGATTGGGTCTTCGCTTCAGATCAGCCCACTTCTTGTTCTCTAGACGGGAGGTTTCAAGATTAGACTTGGTTCTTTTGTGAAGAGTCTGAAGGGTGTCCAAAAGATGGTCCACAGAAGGAATGTTAGTAGACACCGGACCAAACAGAGGAACGTGTCTGGGATGAAAACCGTATGTACAGAAAAAGGGACTCATGCCTGTCGAGGAATGTCTTGTATTATTATAAGAGAATTCGGCCATAGGAAGTAGGTGAAACCAATCATTTTGCTCCTGATTACAGAAGCACCTAATGTATTGTTCCAATGTTGCATTAAGACGTTCAGTCTGCCCATTGCTTTCAGGGTGGAATCCTGATGACAGTGATCTTTTTATATCCAAGGTCTTGCACAAGGCAGTCCAAAACTTCGAGGTGAATTGTGAGCCTCTATCCGAGACTATGGATTGCGGAAGACCATGTAACCTAACCACGTCTTTCAGAAACACTTCCGCAGTGATGCTTGCTGTCGGTAGACCTTTCAATGGTGAAAAATGCGCTAGTTTACTGAATGAATCCACAGTGACCATTATGGCCGTATGTCCATTTGAAACTGGAAGGTCTACAACAAAGTCTGTGGAAATGTGTTGCCACGGCCCATCTGGTAGAACGTCCTGTTGAAGTAAGCCTAATGGCTTACAGTAAGCATATTTATTCTGAGCACATATGGGACACGTAGCCACATATTCTTTGATGTCTTTTTTCACAGTAGGCCACCAAAATTGTCTAGACACCAATTCCATGGTGGCAAGTTGACCTTTGTGTCCTGCCGATGGGATGTCGTGACACCAAGCCATGGCCTGTTCTTGTAAATCCTGAGTGGGTAAGAACAAAGCATCTTTCATAAACTCCAGATTTCCTTTTTGGGTCATTCCACAGTCGTCTGTCTTTCTGTTATTCTTTTGGGCTTTCTGTTAACCATATTGATGAACTTTTTCCCTGCTAGAAGAATTTCTGGACCTTGATATCCTCCACAGTCACTCCCTTGACTGCGGGAAAGGGCATCTGCTAATGAGTTATCCTTTCCTGGTAAATAGGTGATAACAAAATCAAATTGAGAAAAAAAATAAGCCCATCTGGCATGTCTGGAATTTCGGCATTCCATTCTCTGTAACACCTTTAAATTCTGGTGATCTGTACGCACATGGAACGGACAAGCTGCTCCTTGTAATAAGTGTCTCCACTCCTCGCAGGCCTGTGTTATGGCCAGAAGTTCTCTTTCCAGTACTGAGTAATTTCGTTCACTGGGACTAAGGGTTCTGGAATAATATGCTATAGGGTGTTCCAACTCGTCTTCTTTCTTTTGTAATAAAGCAGCTCCAATAGCTCCTCCTGAAGCATCAGTCTCCACAATAAATGGTAAGGATTGATCCGGTTGTCTCAGGATAGGCGCTGTCACAAATGCTTCCTTAAGCCTTTGGAATGCCTGATCCGTCTTCTGGTCCCAGAGAAACTTGACTCCTTTTTGTCACGTCTCGGCTAAATTGGAAGCTGCCTTGGCGAATGTCTGAGCGCTATCCGGCACGTAAACGTCTTGGAACCACAACTCCCACAACTCTTGCTGTTACAACCACGTGACGTACACGCATGGCGTTGCTGTGTTTTCATTGGTTGGGAACTTCATTTAACTCCCATCTATCCGGAGATCGAGTGCTCCTAAACTGCTCTTAGTTACGAGCTCTGTTCCCGGATTCCTGTTTGACTTTCTGTCTACCCGGCGCCTGAATCACGTTATTGTCCTTGCCTGTCTCCCGACGCCTGCCTCCCTCGATTGTTCCCCTTGTATTATATGAACCCGGCTTACCCATTATTGACCTCCCACTTCTGAATCCTCAAGTTTTGGTGACCCGATAACCCGAACATTTGCGATAGGGAAATAGCGTGAGATTAACGCTTGCTTCCCTGATCATTTCATTTCTTTCCTGGTGCACACCTATTGCTTTGTACATTTGTTTTGGACGCTTTGCTGTTTACACTGTGGATTGCTTTGGACCTTTTTTTTTGGACGCTTTGCTGTTTACACTGTGGATTGCTTTGGACCTTTTTTGGGACGCTCTGCTGTTTTCATTTGGATTGCCTTGAACCTTAATTTGGGACGCTCTGCTGTTTACATTTGGATTGCTTTGAACCTTAATTTGGGACGCTCTGCTGCTTCCACCGTGGTGTTCCTAGGATACGGGCACACCTTCCCTTCACTCTTCATCCTCCTTGTTTTCTGCACTTCGATACCAGTAGGTTACTGGTATATCATTCCTACGGAGCAGGTAAGAGTGGGTAATTGTGGGCGGTGTCGGCTGTTTATTCTCCGGCACTACTTGGCTGCATTTCCTGAACAACTGTTTTATTCTTTGTTCCTCTAGCTCTGACGATTCTGCTCCGGCCTTTTCACTCAAGCCCCCGGCCTGCCAGGTGTATTGATCCCTGTTGGCTGAGCTCTTGGGAGGGAAGTCTTTGGCACATCACCTAAAAGACCCCAGATTCCTTGAAAGAAAGGAACTTCCCTAGAAGAGTGGGGAAGGATTATCTGCAACGACCAGAAATCAACCCCTGGGTTGTGACAGATTTAGGAGCCTTACAATAACGCCTATTTGTTATGGAGGCTGCATCAGACCCGATGGCAGCTCTCATGCAGGCTTTTTCCGCCTTGCGCACCGATATGGCCTCCGCCCATGCGACTTTACATCAACGCATGGATGTATTACAGAGCTTCGTGCAGCCATTACCCCATGATGAGGAATTCGGTGATGCCGCTGCAGCAGCACCTCCTCCTGTATCCCCTCCGGCTCCAGCTCCGGTTGTTCTTCCTGGCCTTTTCCTTTGGCCCCACCCGAACGCTTTTTGGGGGATCCCAAGGCGTATCGGACTTTTGTGAATCAGTGTCGCCTCCACTTTCTTTGTCGTCCCTTGGCATTTCCAGACGCTACTACTAAGGCGGCCTTCGTTCTCTCCCATCTCGGTGGCACCGCCGCAGCATGGGCCAACCCGTTGCTGGAAGCCAATGATCCGGCTCTTTATGACTTCGATATGTTAATTCATTCCATGAACAGTGTTTTTGATATGCGATACAAAGCACAAACTTCGGATTTGGAATTCTTGGCTATTAATCAAGGCAAAACGGATCTCTTGACCTACCTGGCTCGTTTCAACCAGCTGGCGGCTGAAACCACGTGGCCAGAACAGAAGAAAGCGGCTGTTTTCTACAAAGGTCTGTCGGAGGATCTAAAAGATGCCTTATCAGTGGTGCCCGCCCTTCCACCCGGTTTTCCTGAGTTACTCGACCTGGTCCTTCAAGTCGATGCTCGGATTCGGCAAAGAAGGGGCGAACGTCGGTATCCTGATATCCGTACCTCTTCCCGAGCAGATGGCACTACTCCTGTTTCTCAAGGCGAAGTCGAACCCATGCAAATCGGGGCCATCAGGGGTCCATTGTCCAAGGCTGAAAGAGAGAAACGGGTGCTGAACAACCTATGCTTCTATTGTGGCCAGTCGGGACATTATATTCGTATATGTCCTAAAAGACCCGCCAAACCGGCGGGAAACGCCAGGACTCGTCCGTAAACCGGGCCTTCAGGATGAGTCAAATGTACCCAGGCTCGGATATGTGTTTTCCATCTTCACATGTGTATCTTACAATGTGTTTCAAGGCCCCTGGCATCAAACCATTTTCCAAACCTGTAATGATAGACTCCGGGGCTAGTGGGAATTATATGGATTCTGGCTTGGCCGAACGTTACAAACTACCCATAATTCCCAAAATACAACCCGAGGACATACATGCTGTAGACGGTTCCCGTTTGATATCCGGACAAGTCACGGAGCAAACGACTTCCCTACAAATGTCCACCTTACAAGGTCATTCTGAATCTATCACATTTGACCTTATAACGGCCCCCCAGTTCGGTATGATTCTGGGTCTATCTTGGCTGCAAACCCATAATCCCGTAATTGATTGGGTTGAACAAACCGTGCGGTTCTCATCCTCATTTTGCATACAGAAATGCCTTGGGTCTCACGAGGCAGCAGTCTTCTCTCCTTGCCTGGCCCTGGTGACTAGTATTCCTTCCATAAGTGCCTTATCCTCTATCCCGGGCCCTGTGCTTCCATCGGAATACCGAGAATACTCGGATGTGTTTGATAAAGGCTTGTCAGAAAAACTGCCTCCACACCGAGAATACGACTGCCCCATCGATCTCATCCCTGGGGCAGTCATTCCACACGGTCGTATCTATTCACTCACTCAAAAGGAAGAAGAACACCTGCGAGACTATGTGGACAATGCTTTGCGCTTGGGACACATACGTCCATCCCGTTCACCAGCGGCCTCCCCGATTTTCTTTGTACCTAAAAAGGAAGGGGATTTACGCCCATGTGTGGATTATCGTGCTCTCAATAATGTCACGATCAAAAACCAGTATCCACTACCACTTATCACGGAGCTCCTTGATAAAATGACCTCCTCTACCGTCTTCACCAAGTTGGATTTACGGGGAGCATACAACTTGGTGAGGATACGTAAGGGGGATGAATGGAAAACCGCATTCAAGACGAAGTTCGGGCTTTATGAATATTGTGTAATGCCCTTCGGGCTTTGCAATGCCCCAGCGACGTTCCAACACTTTGTTAATGATATTTTCAGGGACTTGTTGGATTGTTACGTCGTAATATATCTGGACGACATCCTGATATATTCAGAATCCTTACCACAACACATACAACATGTACGCTCTGTCCTGCTTCGTCTAAGAGAACACTCTCTCTTTGCTAAACTGGAGAAGTGTGTGTTCCATGCATCGTCTGTAGAGTTCCTGGGTTTTCAAATATCCCAAAAGGGAGTGCTTATGGCCACCTCCAAGGTCCGGGCAGTACTGGATTGGCCTGTCCCGACTTCAGTAAAAACCCTTCAATCATTCTTGGGTTTCTCTAACTTCTACAGACGTTTCATTGCTTCCTTTTCCGAAATAGTTGCGCCACTGACTAGGTTGACCAGTCCGAAGGTCCCTTTCCTTTGGGATGAACAAGCGCAGTCTGCATTTCACAAATTGAAGGAGGCTTTTACCACGGCTCCCGTCTTGCAACACCCTAATCCGGCCCTTCCATTTATCGTGGAAGCCGATGCCTCTGCAATTGCCGTGGGGGCCATCCTGTCGCAAATTTGTCCGGCTACCCATCGACTACATCCGGTGGCTTTCCATTCTCGGAAACTAACGCCAGCCGAATGTAATTATACAATCATGGAGAGAGAATTACTGGCGATTAAGGTGGCATTCAATGAGTGGAGACATCATCTATTAGGTGCTAAGCATCCCATTACTGTGTACACGGATCATCAGAACCTCCAAGCATTGTCCCATGTGAAATGCACCAATGCTAGGCAAATACGGTGGCATTTGTTTTTTACCATGTTTGATTTCACGGTGACATATCGCCCCGGTCCGTTACATGGAAAGGCGTACGCCTTATCACGTATTGGTACAGATATGGAAACTATGAAACAATCAACCCCAGTATTGTCCTCAGGGACTGTAGTGTGTGTTTGTTCGGTTTCTCCGTCCATCCTAGATGAGTTAAGGAGATGGGCCAAGGATCATGCTACTATGCTTAAAGAGTTGGACGCCGAACTCATCACCGGTCTACCATATGTTAAAGGCCTACTATACCTGCCTGATAACCAAACCCGGAGATAAGCTCTCGAATGGTCCCATGATCTCCCGTTGGCAGCTCACCCTGGTCGGGCTAAAACATATGACCTTCTCCACCGATGGTGTTGGTGGCCTGGTATGAAAAAGGACACCGAAGCATATGTCTCCAAGTGTGCCGTATGTACACAGTGCAAAAGACCACCAGGTAAGCCTGTGGGTCTTCTAATGAGCATGCCATTACCCCCGTATCCGTGGCATACGGTCACCCTTGATTTTGTGGTGGAACTCCCTTGTATTGGGGGGATGTCCACCATTCTTGTGGTTGTGGACGTTTTCACCAAAATGGCACGATTTATTCCGTGCTCAGGAATACCTACTGCTTCTATGTTAGCAAGTCTGTTTTTTGACCATGTGGTGCGTTTTTTTGGCCTTCCTACGGTTCTGATATCTGACCGGGGGTCTCAATTTACCTCTCGCTTCTGGCGCTCCCTTACTTCATCTTTGGGTATTGATGCCCGCTTGTCCTCGGCCTACCATCCTCAGACGGATGGCCAGACTGAACGTACCAGTGGCACTATGGAACAGTTTCTTCGCTGTCTGTGTCTGCAACATCAGTCTAATTGGTTTTCACTGCTAGGTGCAGCAGAATTTGCCTATAACAATTCTATCCATTCATCGATTGGCTGCTCTCCGTTTTATGCTTTATATGGTCTGCACCCAAGGACTCTGCCGCCTGTCTTGCCTTCTTTAAAACAGTTTCCCGCAGCTAATGCTGTGAAAGATTCCTTGCTTGCCATCCGTAAATCTGTGTTATCTCATTTACAAGCTGCGCAACGTCGTACCAAAATGCAGGCTGACAAGCGACGCGCACCGGCTCCTTCGTATTCTTGTGGTGACCGTGTGTGGCTCTCTTCAAAACATCTGGCCATTAAAGGTAAGAGGAAACTGTTGCCATGTTACCTGGGTCCTTATACGATTATACGATGCCTTAACCCTGTCACTGTTTGCCTAGAGATACCATCTCATTGGCGGGTGCACCCGGTGTTCCATGTCTCCTTGCTTCGCCCTTTTGTTCCTGGCACACGGTTGCCTGCTGTCCCCGCCCCGGTTAACGTCCATGGAGAGGACGAGTATGAGGTGCGTGCTATCATGGACACTCGCCTATGTCGTGGGGTCCGGTCTTACCTGATTGACTGGAAGGGGTACGGTCCGGAGGACAGGTCCTGGGAACCAGCCTCTAATTTGAACGCACCCCATTTGTTGCGTGCCTTTTGGTGTCAACGCTTGCGAAGACTCAGGAGAGAGCGCTCTTTGTGGAGGGGTACTGTCACGTCTCGTCTAAATTGGAAGCTGCCTTGGCGATTGTCTGAGCGCTATCCGGCACGTAAACGTCTTGGAACCACAACTCCCACAACTCTTCCTGTTACAACCACGTGACGTACACGCATGGCGTTGCTGTGTTTTCATTGGTTGGGAACTTCATTTAACTCCCATCTATCCGGAGATCGAGTGCTCCTAAACTGCTCTTAGTTACGAGCTCTGTTCCCGGATTCCTGTTTGACTTTCTGTCTACCCGGCGCCTGAATCACGTTATTGTCCTTGCCTGTCTCCCGACGCCTGCCTCCCTCGATTGTTCCCCTTGTATTATATGAACCCGGCTTACCCATTATTGACCTCCCACTTCTGAATCCTCAAGTTTTGGTGACCCGATAACCCGAACATTTGCGAAAGGGAAATAGCGTGAGATTAACGCTTGCTTCCCTGATCATTTCATTTCTTTCCTGGTCCACACCTATTGCTTTGTACATTTGTTTTGGACGCTTTGCTGTTTACACTGTGGAATGCTTTGGACCTTTTTTTTGGACGCTTTGCTGTTTACACTGTGGATTGCTTTGGACCTTTTTTGGGACGCTCTGCTGTTTTCATTTGGATTGCCTTGAACCTTAATTTGGGACGCTCTGCTGTTTACATTTGGATTGCTTTGAACCTTAATTTGGGACGCTCTGCTGCTTCCACCGTGGTGTTCCTAGGATACGGGCACACCTTCCCTTCACTCTTCATCCTCCTTGTTTTCTGCACTTCGATACCAGTAGGTTACTGGTATATCATTCCTACGGAGCAGGTAAGAGTGGGTAATTGTGGGCGGTGTCGGCTGTTTATTCTCCGGCACTACTTGACTGCATTTCCTGAACAACTGTTTTATTCTTTGTTCCTCTAGCTCTGACGATTCTGCTCCGGCCTTTTCACTCAAGCCCCCGGCCTGCCAGGTGTATTGATCCCTGTTGGCTGAGCTCTTGGGAGGGAAGTCTTTGGCACATCACCTAAAAGACCCCAGATTCCTTGAAAGAAAGGAACTTCCCTAGAAGAGTGGGGAAGGATTATCTGCAACGACCAGAAATCAACCCCTGGGTTGTGACATTTTTTAAGGAGATTTGTAATAGGAAGGATGATATCTGAAAAGTTTGGTATAAACTTGCGATAAAAGTTTGCAAGTCCCAAAAACCTTTGTATATCCTTAACGGAATTGGGTGTGGACCACTGTGTTATAGCTTGAGTCTTGGCTGGATCCATCTGTACCCGATCTTCGGAGAGGATGAATCCTAAGTAGGGTACCGTAGTAACTTCAAAAACACATTTTTAAGGTTTGGCCAATAGACTATTGAGTCTTAACCTGTGGAGAACTTCTTTGACATGTTGACGATGTTCAGTCAGAGTATTTGAGAATATGAGAATGTCGTCCAAATAAACCACAACAGAAGAATACAACATATCTGCGAATATCTTGTCCATGAAGCGTTGAAACTGGGACGGTGCATTTACCAAACCAAAGGGCATAACTCTGTACTCGTAGTGTCCCAGAGGAGTCCTGAAAGCTGTCTTCCATTCGTCCCCTTCACGAATACGAAGTAGGTGATAAGCTCCTCGAAGATCTAATTTGGTAAAGAGGTGTGCCCCTTGGACTGCCTCAATAATGTCTTTCATTAAGGGCATAGGATACCTGTCTCGTATAGTCAGGCTGTTCAAACCCCGGTAATCTATGCAGGGTCTTAGTTCTGTGGTTCCTTTTTTCGAGATAAAAAAAAGAGATGCCCCTGCTGACGATGAGGATTCCCGTATGAGTCAATTTTGTAGGTTGATTTACAGGTATTCCCTCAATGCCTCCTTTTCAGGTAGAGATAAAGGAAACATCCTTCCAAAGGGTACTTCAGCCTCCGGAATTAGTTCGATCTTGCAGTCTTCTTTTCGATGAGGAGGAAGATTCCTTGGTTGGGTGTCTAAGAAAACGTCCTCATATTTCAGGTACTGGATGGGAATTGTATTGACGCTGAGGACGGTATTTTGTATTGTTGGAAGCACACAGGACAAAGCGGGTTCATTAGTCAAACACTGTTGAGAGCAATACGTGGATCTGAACTCTACTGTGTTAAGTTGCCAGTCAATTGCCGGGTTGTGTTTTCTGAGCCATGGTATGCCTAAGATGACTGGAAAATGAGCCGCTCGAATGAGATCGAAAGATAGGTACTCAGAATGATTTGACACTCTGACCCATAATTCCTGTGTTTCCTGACAAATGGGTCCGGAAGTCAAAGGTGTGCCATCCACGCCTTCTACTGGAATCGGTTTGATCTTAGGGCGTCGAGGCAGGTGGTGTTCATTAGCCCACTTATCGTCTACAAAGTTACCCGCAGCTCCACAGTCCAGCATAGCTAAACATTCAATGGGTTTAGTAGAGTGCCAGTCTAACGTAATCTTAACCACCATTAGTGTGTTATTGCTGATCAAAGCTGGTTGAGCATTAGCACCGGGATGCATAGATGTCTCCCCTTCCTTATCCCTGTTCAAGGTTGGGGTCTTTCGTTTCCCTGCTTTCTGGGAGGGACTTCTGGGCAATTGCGTAACAAATGTGTGCTGGATCCACAATACATGCAAAGTCCAAGATCCTTGCGTCTCTTCCGTTCATTGGCTGTAAGTGGTCCTCTAGCAGTTCCTATCTGCATTGGTTCTTCGTGTTGAACCCCTTCAGGTACTGAGGGTAGGCTAGTGAAAGGTACTAAAGACCGGGGCTTCTTCTTCTCAGCTTTCCTTTCCGACATGCGGAATTCTATCTTTAATACCAATGACACGAGTTCCTGAAATGAAGCAGGTCTGGCTACTCTGGCCAGTTCGTCCTTTATGTCTTCATGCAGACCCCGACGGAAAATTGTCTGTTGTGCCGTTTCTGGCCAACCTGCTTCACTTGCCACCTTCTGAAAACAGGTAATATATGTCTGTATGTCTGAGTTTCCTTGACGTATGTCTAACAGGTTTTCAAAAGTGGAGAATAATACTTCAGGTCTCTCAAATCTTGTCTTGAAACGTGTTACAAAGGCACCATAGTCATTTAATGATGGGTCTGAGTTTGTCACTAGTGGGGTGGCCCAGGCTAGGGCATTACCAGCTAAGTTCGAAATTAGAAAACCCACTTTTGTTCGATTCAACTCGTATGTCTTGGGACGAAAAGTATAGTGTATTGTGCAGGCATCCAGAAACTCCTTTAATTTCCTGGGGTTTCCCTCATATTTACCGCAAGGTAGGGATAAAGGAGGTAGTTCTCCTCTGTAATCATCTCTCTGTTGCCTCAATGCGGCATTATCAGTTTTTAGGGTTTGTACTTCAACCCCCAGAGCTTGTATGGCGTTAACCATCTCCTGGTACTGTTCAAGACTAGCCATCTTCTCTTGGCGTTGCAATCTCTCAGAATCTATAGGTTTGTCACTCACACTTTCCTTTCCACTAGCCCACTCCTCACCTGATGATTCTGTGTGGGTCTTTACGGATTCGTCTGATGAGCTTTCCGGTTTTTCTCTCCAGGCTGTCTTTGTCTTTGTCTTGATCTTATTCTTCTGTTTGACGAAATATGAGCGAGCTCCCCCAGAGGCCACCTTGCCTATAAGCGATTAGCCCGGCAGCGGGGACTCCGGGGAGCCCACCCCAAACCAGGGAAAAGCCTTGCCGAAAAACCCTGGAAGATTGTGTAGCTGTAGTAGGCAGGAAGTTGTTGGCGTGCATCCGTACTTCAATAACCAGCATGCACTGGTAGTGTTCTTTGTGAAAATAGGATATATCGGTCCAGTGCGGAACAGCATAAACAGTACAGTACTCCAAAGAACTTGGACAACGAAGAGTTCCCAGCAGAAGGCGTCCTTTGGCAGATGAGACGCTGAAGCAGGTGTGAGATTTAGAAGGCAGCGCAGAGCGCGGAAAACAGCGGAAGCAGAAAACAAGCAGGTAAGCGGAGAAAACGGGAGAGGAAACCGCGTACAGCGGTAACGGAAAGACGCGGGCAGACGAACAGGGAAGGAAGGCACAGGAAACACAGAGTAACCACTGAAGGCAGAGCACAAGCGAGGAGTACTCGCGTAGGCAGCAAGAAAGTTGCAACGCACCGGTGTTCTCCATTTTCTGGTACGTGTAGGTAGTACAACAGAAAGACTAGACCGCACTCTGCAGTTACTCGGAATCTAGTCCTTCTTCCATAGCGCCCATCTGCTCCATACTTTCCACGGCCGATATATGACAATCTTGTAATGTTGGAGTCAATTTATGATGCCTGCTCTCCTGAGCTCAGACAACACTTGGCTGATTCAAAGGAATTAGATCCTAGAAGGCTAGCTAAGGCTGCTGAAATATGGGTTGCCAACAGGGCTACTCACAAGGATTCAGGGGTCACTTAGAAAAATAATGAGGGAAAGCAGCCACCAAAAGGGAACCAAGAGATTTCTAATACCTCCCAAACCAAAGAGGGCCCCAAACAACAAAATAACCAGGGTAAGCCCCAGGGTAAACCACAACAGGCTAGTGTACCTTCTGGTCACAAACCAGAAGGAGGTCAGGCCAAGCCACCCTTCCAAAGAGCATTTGGTACATGCCATCTCTGTGGGGCAACTGACCACATCAAAGGAGATCCCAGATGTAAGGGTAAACCTGCAGGGATCAGCAAAGTCGCCTTAGCCTTCACTCCTGAGGAGGAAGTCCAAATGGCCAGTGCTCACTTTGAAGTCTTTGCTGAAGAACCTTTGTGTCTTCAAGCAAGTGTGACAGTAGAGTCCATGGGTCTGGTTAGTGATCAGAATAGGAGTGTGTACAACTCCATACCAGAAAACTCTAAAGTTTATTATATGGACAGTTTTCTTGTCAATGGTCAGGATACTCCTGCCAGACGAGACTCTGGGACCAGCAGGACAATAGTGGATGAAAGCTTTTTCAGGCCTGAAGATATGGCTAAGGCACCCAAATGTCCCACTAAGATGTCTGGAGGCCCTGTCCAAATGGTTCCGATTCTACCAGCCCTCATTCAGTGTAATGACATGACAGTGTTGATTCCTGTCAGTGTTCAGACTGAGGTGCCTGGGAGAGTCCTGTTGGGGAATGATCTAAGAACTCTAGGAGTAGTATCCAGTACCCCCAGGCCTCCCAGTATGGAGACCCAGAACCAAACCAAATTGGCTAGAGAGGACACCTTAAGGAACCACTCTAAGCCTGTGGGAACCTCTACTGAGAACCCCACTACAAGCCCTGGTGTTGGTAAGTTGACCTTTGACCTAGGCACATTTCAGGCTAAAATGTTAGGGAAATGGGAGTCCCAACCAAGCTCCATCATTGTTCCCCCAGTTATAGAGTCTGTGACTCCCCCTGCTTCTGAGGAAGAGGTGGATAGACCTACTGGAACCCTAACTAAGCCTAAGAGAACTGGTAATTCTCAGTGCTGGTGGAAAACCAGAAAAGAAAAGTCTAAGGCCAAAAACCTTCAGACTGTTGGACCTTCCACAGAAGACTCCAACCCAATTTCTAGACTTAAGGGGGAAACTCCTAAAGTAGGTAAAGGTAGATCTAAGAGGAAGGAGAAGCATGTACCTTGCTTATCTCCATCCCCTCCAACCAAGAGGCCTAAAACCCAACCTTCTCCCAACAGAGAGGTGGTGAGGACCTCTGGAGGCCCCTCTAGATCTAAGGGAATCCTTTATAAGGACCCCTTGAAAAAGCCTAACACAGGTTCAGAAGTTGTAACAACTTCTGAGGGACTGGTCAACCAGATCCCCTATAACTTTAAAAAGACTGATGTTCCCCAAAGGGTTTGTAGGTCATATAGCTTACAAAGGAAAACCTTTGACTCTACCACTGAACATAGGTTAGGCTGTTTCCACCAAAATGCTGATGGTCTCTCTAGGATGTATGTCATCGACTAGAGGTATGAGATTCATCCAGGAGTGGATTAAATCCTCCTGTCCCTTAGTCTGGGGGGGGGGGGCGAGTGTTAGGGAGAATTCTCTCCTTAGGCTGAATTTCCTAACCTAGTGAGTCCCCCAGCAGCTTTGCTGGATTTCTGGAGTTTGTTTTTTCCTCCTGCCAAGAGTGAGACTCTTTTCCTCCCACTCTTGGACATGATTTATGGTATTCCTTTGACTGTGAATGTGTTTTATGGGCTATGGGGTCCTTTACTCCATAGGGTCTCATGTGTTTTTACTATGTCTGTTACACAGCACCCCCCGTGCAGTAACACCGGGGTGTCACAGTGACACCCCACCATAGACTCCATACCCTGGGACTGACTACTGTCTCCCAGGGCATGTAAAGTCACCATTGGCTTTGCTAGTCCCAAATTATTAACAGAAACCAGTACAAACCATCATATTGTGGACGTACTGGTCGGGGCAATTCGATTGCCCCGGGGTCTGTTAGTCGAGGGGGCACGTCTCCGTCCCCCCTGATCGAATTTTGGCTGGTGGCAGTGGAAACTACTTTTTGTATTCGACCGCAAATATTTGCCTATGGGATTTTTCCATTGTTCGATGCTACCAACTTTAATTATTTAATTTTCATTGCCTCGAACATACCGCCGGTTTATTAAATTAATATTAATTCTCCGGTTGATATTTTTTGCCAAGACTCGATTCTAAAATGGCGTTTGTGTTCTCTTCTGTGACTCCAACCCAAGTCGAGCCCTTTGTTCCACTTTTTGGCGGGCTTCTCCACAGAAGCCTCCAAAAGTGGTGCCACTCTGTCTGGGTACCAGAGGGGGTGTGGGAGGGGGTTTAGGCACCCTGGACTGAGTTACCTTGGTAACTCAAGTCGCACTCTTGTGTGATTGGCCCAAGTGGTGAGCCGGCCGGCTCACCACTTAGCATGTTTGAGTGACAGCTAGGCTGAGTGAATGGGGGTTTTCTGCATAAAAGCAGGCCTTTGGGGACTGGAACTTCAGAAGTCGCCACAGGACCTGAGAATCCGACGAGGGAGAAGCTGAGCCGACCTACCACGATGACACCACCGGTGGAGCCCTGCAGAACCGACTCACCACTTCCCGACGACAGAGAAGTTCTCCCGGCTGGAGAAGCTTCTTCCCCTGACTGGTGGGCACAATCAGTTTACCTTCCTTTCTTTGCACCCCAGCCCGGTTTATGGTCGAACTGCCCGTGCCAAGCACCCCGGCGGCCGGATAGCCACTCACCACTGAACCGCGAATCAACGGACCGCTCCTTGTACCTGAGAAACTCTGCGGCTGGTTTCTTCCCTGGCAGTGCAACGGACTCCTGTCTTCCTCCACGATGAGATCCTCTCTTCCCCCGGACGAAGCACCGACTTGCACCCGCTGCCAGGAACAACTGCCCCCGCTGGAGCGTTCTCACCACTTTAAGGTACTGTGTCCGCCAGGCCTCCCTTTCTAAAGATTGCTACAAGGTAATAATAACACCTTAACCTTCTGGACTGGGCTGGCCGCCTTGACCCTCTAACTGGTCCCTTTCTTTGGTCCAACTCCTTTTTGAACCTTTAGAAGACTTTTGTGCACTGCAACCATGTGACCTTGGACACATTTAGTTTGGATCCTCTGAAAGTGGATCCGGCCTCTTGAACTCTAACTTCACGGTTTTACTTTGCCTTCCTCTCTTGTTATGTTCTGGTAAAAGTGTTGGGATCTGTTTCAACTTGTTCTCTGCTGTTCTCTCCCTTTTTAAAACAAACTATTAGAGTGCCATCTACGTTAAGCGCTCACCGCTGTCTGAAAATAAGTGGGGCTTCACTTAAGGCTTGTCTAATATTCTTTTAAGGGAGTGTATATCTTTTAGTGACCGTGTTTTTGAATTGCTTAGTATTAGTGCCTGTGTGTTTTCCTAGATGTGGTTTTAAATAAATAATTATATATCTTTAACACCAAGCCCTGGTCAGTGTTTACTTGTTCTACTGTGTTCTCTTGACCTATTGTGAATACTCTGTATACTGCCTAACTCTTCTTGAGGGAAGTCTGACTGCTCAGCCACAGCTACCAAGTGAATATGTGTGGTACAGACTGCTACCAAGTGAGTTTACTGCCAAACACCTGTAGTCCTAAATCTTTTGCAGTGGTCCCAGAGGGAACTGCACAGGTTTCTGCCTAACACCCCTCTAGAATGCAAGAATTAGAGAAGCTTTAATACTTCGGACACCCCCTCTTGCTTCCAAGTTAGACATCTTTTAATCCTATGGGCACTCTCTGTAGGGTGCAATAATGAGAAATGTTTTAATACTTTGTGCACCCCTTCTAGCATGCAAGAATGAGAGAACCTTTAATAATTTGGGCACCCCTTCTAGCATGCAAGAATGAGAAAACATTTAATCCATTGAGCCCCCCTGTAGCATGCAAGAATTAGAGAGCCTTTAATCCTTTGGGCACCCTGTTAGGGAGAATTCTCATTTATGGCTAATTTCCCTTACCTAGTGAGTCCCTCACAGCTTTTCTGGATTTCAGGGGTTTATTTTTTCCACCTGGTAAGAGTGTGAGCCTTTTTCCCACTCTTACATGTGTTTTGCCATGTGTATTTCTACTTTTTGTGTGATCTTGGGCTCTGGAGCCACACCACTCCATGAGCCCCACTTTTTGTGTGTTACACAGCACCTTTAGTGCAGTGACACAGGGTTGTCTTTGAGACTTGCCAATGACTCCATTTTTCTGGGGCTGACTACTGTCCCCCAGAAACATGTAAAGTCGCTATTAACTTTATATAGTCACTTTAAACTACAGACCCAGTACACCCCATCTTACATGGAGTATTGGAAAGGGTTAATTCCTACTCCTTTTTGTCTGTGCCTCTTGGAACTTTGTTTTGCTCTCTTAACATTTAGACTTGGCTGGTGGCAGTGGTATCTACCCTAACTTTTCTACCGCGATTATACTATATAAACGTGGTACTGTTTTAGGCTATTGTATTAGCCTCAAACATAAACCCGCTTGACCAAATACTTTTTATTTTGGCTCCGGTCGGGTTCAGTCACCATTTCTTTTTGTTAAAGTACTTCTTGTGTTTTACTTTTCGTGCCAAACCAGGTTTGCCTTCTTTGTTCGCCGACCTTTGGCGGGCTTCTGTCCAGAAACCCTCCTTTGGCATCTGGGTGTCTAGTTGGGCTGAATGTGAGGGAGGGGTGCAGTCACCCCCTGCACAGGGTCTCCTTGGAGACCCAAGTCGCACTTTGTGTTGATTGGCTGAGGGAGTTGTCCGGGCCGGACAACCCCACTGCTGAGTGATTGACAGCCAGGCTGTGTGAATGGGGGATTTTGGCATAAAAGGCAGGACTGTTGGGCGGGAAGTCAGAGTCGCCACTGGAAGTGCAAGAACCAAAGAGAAGTGGAGAAGAAGACGGCTGCTGCAACTCCTGAGTCCCAGTGAAGCCCTGCTGCAGTCCTGAGCGATCTACCCTTCAACGACAGAGAAGATCCAGTCCGGAGTCTTCTTCCCTTGAGCCTGGTGGAGTCAACCAGCTCATCTTCCACAGCCAGAGGATCCTCTTCTTGGTCGAAATCGCTGCACACGGCTTAGTGGTCTGGATAGCCATCTGAAGAGCCTCTCCTGTTTTAAAAGAGCGCCCCTTTTATTCAGCGTTGCTTCACTGCTGCTGGCCTCATCCCTGGGTAGTGCCGATCGCTCCAGGTGTCCTCCTTCTGGTCCCCATGACTGAAGCTCCAGGAACCGTGAGTTTGCAGGAACTACCAGGAACAACTGCCGTGGCACCAGCTTTCTTCAACGAATAAGGTACTGTGTCCGATTTAGAGGAATTGGGGTGAACCCTTCTTCCTCACCCAAGACTTGTCCTTTTCTTCCTTCCCCCTTATAACTTTTGCCCCCCTTTGTGACAATATCTAAGCACTCCTGGCAATCTCAAATCGTGAACTGTACTAACCGTGTGATCCTCAGCAACAGGACCCCTGTTACATTTGACACTGGCGCCGGCCTATTGACTTTTATCTACTGGTTGGAAGGTGCCGTCTGATTCTATCTGCCTTGACAAACATATTGTGTTAATTCATGTGCTAAGTGTGTTTAACTTCGGTTAAGTTTCTTCCCATGGGTCAGCTTATCTTTAGTAGAACTGAATTGTCATTACTGTCAAAAAGTGATCGCATATGTACTCCCGGTAACGTCTTTGTTTCCCAACACCGGCCTGTCAAATCCAAATGTACTTACCTTGAATTGTTCTGCACAAGTGGAACCGGTTGTGTGTAGTGTATTTTACGTGTGGTTTCGAATTTATAGAAGTAAAGTGTTTTCTAACAGATGGTTTAAAAATAAATGTACTTATACTTTTTACCTGAAACCTTGAGTCAGTGTTTGCTTGAGTCACAGTAATTGTGGTCCTTTGTGTCATCTCTGCTACTGCTCATATACTCTTGAGATAAGCCTGGCTGCTCCGCTACTGCTACCACTTTAACATAGCACTGTCTGTACTGTAGACATTCTTATTTCGTTTAACTCTCAGGAGTAGACCACTCGTCAGTTCCACATCTTTATGTCAGTTGGATTCGCACAGGGGGGTGCTGTCTCAACCCACCTCGGGACTCCCAAAGAATTCGAGTGGCCCTGCTCATCCAATCAATCCTGTTACCCTTCCAATATCCCCCTCCCCAAGATGTCGCCTTTCCCTTCCTACTTCTATCTAGCCATCAGAGGGCCCATTCCTCCTGAAAGGCACCACGCCGGTCATTCACTGTCGCACTTACTTTCTCCATGATCATCGCGTCCTGGAGTTCTGTTTCCCAGGCCACTTTCTTTGGGAGGAGCTCTCCTTTCCACCAAGGAGCTATTGCAATGTGTGCAGCTCTCAGCATTGCCTCTAGCAGTTTAGAGAACCTGAACTCTGACCTGCCAGTGGTCGGGAGACCCAGGAGCATCTGAAGGGAGTCCAGCTCCAGGTGTACCCAGGTTACCTCTTTGATCCTGATCCAGACAATTGTATCTTTGGACATCCCCACCACATGTGTGTAAGTGACCTGACCTGGCCACACTCTCTAGGACACCAGGGAGAGGTTTGACAGTCTGAGGGGACCTCTATACCCCCCCTGAAGGATCTTAAAGTTATGTTCCATCATGGCTGTGGACAAGTCTAGGGGACATGAGACCACTGCATGATGTGTAAATTACAAACACAGTGTATGCAGCTCCCTTGAGACATTTTCAGCGACTCAATCCACTGTTAAATCAGATATTTCTTTCCTGTCGGGACCCCCCACTTTACCTTTAGTGGGAAATCAGAAGGGAAAACAGGGTTTCCGCCGCTTTGTGGATACCTCTCCTCATGTCTCTCTCTGTTTCGTCTTCCTTTTCTGGCATACCGAAGAAGGGTAGGTTGTTTCTCCTTTCCCTATTCTCGAAATCATCCATCTTTAGGGTTATTTCTGTCTCTCTACTTTCCAATTCTGATAATCTCATTGTCCATCAGTGTTTCTAGGGTATCTAAGGAAGATTTGCTTATCTCCACTTGTTGCATCCTCTCATCCATTTTGTTGACCCGTTGGCCCAATTTGTCCAGTTTACCTCCTATATGCGCTCTCATTCCCCTAATCTCCTCCATTAAAGAGGCAATGGGCCTCATTAGGACTCTGGTGGTAGCCGTGCCGGTAAATACAGAGTCATGAATTTTCCGGGAATGGGCAATTACCAGGGTATTACAGGCCCTGCGGACCTGGTAATTGCCCATTCCCGGGCACAGGAAAATATTAGTTCCCATTCCCATTTGAGTCCCATTGGACTCAATGGGAATGGGGAGGCTGGATGCACCTGCACCATTCGTGAACGGTGCCGGTGCATCCGTCGAGGTCTGCGCGCCGGTGCCATTCCGTTTGCCAAGTTAGACCTGGTGGGCTGAAAGGCACCCTGCTGGCAGAATTCGTAGGTTTCCAATCTGGAAACAACGGTACCAGCAAGCTTACCGCTACTGTTGTTTCCGGACCGGCAAACTTACAATGAGGCTCAATGTCTTTCTTGGTGGAGGCTTGATCACATGATTTCTCCTCCATGTTTCAACCGTAGGCGGCCAGGGGTGGGGATTGATCGCAAGTGTAATGGAACTGTTGTAGGGAGGACCTCCAGTCCATGTGGCGCCAAGTCACTCCTGCCACCATGTGAGAGCTTAGTACAGTGCCAGGGGCATGGTCACCTTCCAGTATTTTTTGTTCACTAATTTGGTCAGTAGTTTAAGTGTCAAGGGGCCAGGGAGTATTCTGATCTGCCCCTTCTGCAGCTCCTCTGGGACAGTGCATAGCTCCAAGTACTTGCACAGGCAGTCCACTATGTAGGCACCCTGACTACCCCCACCAATGCTGTTAGACTGCTGAATGCTTCACTATATGGATGGGGGGCACCAGATACCACAACAGTGAACCCCAGTGCAGGTCCAGGGGGAGGAAGGCAACAGCCCCATCAGTGGGCCTCACGGAAATTGCCCCAAATGCAGGCCAACTGAGTCCCCGCACACAGATTAGAGAGGCAAGTATTCATGTCGGATTCACTCTGGGGGGGCCCCTTCAGGGGCAATGTCCACCTATGATCGCACAAGTCAACCGGGGGCCGGCGGAACATGGCCTTCACAATACGCAGGAGCCATCTGCGGACAGCACCAAGTATGCCAGTCTCTACCACAGGGCCCCCCACCAGAACACCACCACCTCCAAGACCGGTGCAGCCTCCGCGGTCCACTTCCTTGCGGGGAGGCGGCCGCTCCAACCTCCTGGTGACACAACTCCCAGTCCACTCTCCAAGGCACGGAGGGGGGCCGGCAGGCTGCTTCCAGCCAATCCCCCGAGGTCTTGATCACTTCTCGCTCTTAGAAGTGGGGCCACTGATCGTGGCGACCCCAGGGCCGGGTGACGCCACGCCCTCCAGCACGCCGTCTCAGGGCCCACAGTGACCTTCTCCCGGGCCAAGTGTATCTCAAGCTATCTCCTGCCCGCTACCTTCCATCTGCTCGTAGGTTGCCCACCGGCCCACCGCCGACCCTTACCGCCTGATTCCGAGGTCCCTTAGCGCCATGGAGGATTTAACACCTGCTTTTAGCAGGTGTTAAAATCCATGGCGCTAAGGGACCTTGTTGTTAATTACGCCACCGTAATTTACGGTGGCGTAATTAACGCCTTCCCCACTCCCATTATGCCCTATGGGGCAAAAATGGGAATGGGGAAGGGTAAATGGGTTAATGGGGACTTACCGCCCCGCCAACATCGGAATGGGGCGGTAAGTCCGCCAACCACCATGGCGTAAACGCAGTTTACGCCATGGTGGTAAAGGTACGACCCAGGCGGTAACTTACCGCCTGGGTCGTAATGAGGCCCTATGTGTGTTTTTTGTTTTGTTGTTGCAATGTAGTGAAGTTTGTGCGGTTTGTTGTACTGAAGGTTTGTGGTTGTGTTTGGTTTGTGGTTTGAGAGGTGTATGCAGATGGGGGGATTGTTAGTGCGATTGGTTAGTTGGCGTCTTTATCCTAAATTGAGGCGCTGGGCTCACGTAATCTCCCCAGGTTCGGTTCAGGAGCACCCTTGTGCCTCTGTTTTGATCTGGATCCGTCCGGCCTTCAAGGTCCCTTTCACACCTGGTCCCCTCCTCCCCCGGCCTCCCTTGCAGCGGAACCTGTCTTCCCTTCCAAACTTGTAGGGCTAGTGCCCCTGTCAGTGTCCACAGCTCTGATAGTGTGGTGATTGCCAGCATCCCAGTAATTCCACCACACTGTGGTACCTGGTGGCAACTAAGGTGCGTGTGTGGGTATTGGGTGGGAATAAGTGTGGGTTGTTGACTCCGTGTCCGTGTGTGTCTCCTGTGTTCCACTCTGACCGGCGCCCATCATCCAGGTGCCATGGGAGTTTCTTCACATAGGGAGTTGTTCACGCGGTCTGTACTGGGAGTTGTCCATGTCCACTCCAGTTTAGTCATCCCTTTTCCTTTCTGTTTCGGTATTCAGTTTGAGTCTGTGGTGTTGAAGAGCCAGGTCTTTAGTAATTTCCTAAATTTTAGGTGATTTTTGGTGTTTCTTATTTCTTTTGGGATGTTGTTCCAGGTTTTTGCGGCTAAGTGGTAGAAGGAGGTGCCTCCAAGTTTCTTCTTGAGGTACGGTTTTGGTTCTAGGCGGATTTCGTTGCTCGACCTGAGGAGTCTTGTTGGCTTGTAGAATGTTATTTTCTTTTGTAGAAATTCTGCTCCTTGCCCACTGATTGCCCTGTGTGTTATGCACATTGTTTTGAAGGTGATGCAGTGTTTTACCGGTAGCCAGTGTAGTGTTTTTAGAGCAGGAGTGATGTGTTTTCTTCTTGATAGTTTGAGGAGTAGTCTGGCGGCTGCATTTTAGATCTGTTGTAGTTTCTTCAGGAGGTATCCTGGTATTCCGAGGTAGAGGTTGTTTGCATAGTCGATTCTTGACATGATGAGGGCAACGATAGTGAGTGTTTTGTGCATGAAGTAGAGGAAAGGTAGGATTCTTCTTGCCGTGTGGAGGAGGAAAAAACATTTCTTGACTGTTGCATTGACTTGTGGTTCTAGGGTTAGGCTGTTGTCCATCAGGACTCCCAGATTCTTTACTACCTTAGATGTGATAGTGCGGTTCGCATTTCCGTTGGCGACGGGATGGCAGTTTCGTACTCTTGGTCTTTGGATATGATCATGATTTCTGTCTTTCCTGGGTTGATTTTCAGGTTGTTGGCAGTCATCCAGTTGAAGACTTCTTTTAGACACTCGGTTAGGGTTGAATAATCGGCTTGGGTGTCATTGATTTTGTAGACGATTTGGGTATCATCTGCCTAGTTGTAGCATGTAATGTTGTACTTATGGAAGATTCTGATAAACGGAGTCTGGTAAATGTTGAAGTACAGTGGTGATAGTGAGGACTCTTGTGGTACTCCACAGTCGTTGACTCGTGGAGTGGATTTGAAGGGTTTAATACATACGGTTTCTGTTCTGTCTGCTAGGAATGATTTAGTCCAGAGTATGGCTGTGTCTGTTATGCCTATGTCTTCTGGTCTTTTGGTTAGGGTGTCATGACTAACTGCGTCGAAGGCTGCGGGAAGGTCGAGTGAATGAGAGCTGAGGTTGTGTTTGAGTCTGCGTTCATTTTTAGGTCGTCCCAGATGGATAGTAATGCTGTTTCCATTCCTCTTGCGGGTCTGAAACCGACTTGAGCTTGGTCTAGCAGGTGGTGTTTTTCTACATATTCTTGGGTTTATTTATATACGTAGGTTTCCAGGAGTTTTGCCGGGTAGGGAATGTTTGAGATCGGCCTGTAGTTGGAGAGGTCTTCTATGTCGCCACTTGTGTTTTTCAGAAGTGGTTTGATATATGCTGGTTTTAAGGTCTTTGGTACAGTTCCTGTTGCTAGTGAAAGGTTCAGAAGGTTTCTGTAGTATTGTGCTGGCATTCCTTGTGCAAAGATTGATTTGTAGATGTCCGGTGGACAGGGGTCCATGGGTGATCCAGCTTTCTTGCTGTTTTTCACCAGCATTGCAAATGCCTCTGCTGATATTTCAGGAAAGTTTTTGAGTTTGTACTGAGGTTCTGTGATAGGTTCGCTTGGTAGTATGTTGTGGTCGGTTGGTATGTTTTGTATGGTATGTCGGATATCATTGATTTTCTTCTTGAAGTGGTCTCCCAGGTCTTTGCATAGTTTCTCTAAGGGGTTTGGGGTGTTGTCGCAGCCTGGTGGCTTTCCAATTAGAGAAGTTTTCATACTTTGGGCATTGCATCTGGCATGCAAGAATGAGAGAGCTTGTTATACTTTAGGCACCCCCTCTGGCATGGAAGAATTAGATACCTTTGAATACGTTGGGCCCCCATCTAGTATTGGCAGATCACTGTGATTATTGCTTGAAACATTGATACTATTTGACTTGTTTTAGTGATTTATCATGTAACTTTATGCTAAACGTCTTTCTTGTGCTTTTTTTTCAGCCCACCGTGCATATTGTCTTGTGCATTTATATTTCTAGCCCTCTCTGGGAGCGCGACCTGTGAAACAGCACCCCATAAAGGTTTTCCTGTAATCTGCAAGCAGCATTTCTAGTTATTCCCAGGCGAGGGACATCTGCTTCTAGAGTAGCAATCTCATGGATCCATGAGTTCATATTTGGAAGGTTTGTGTAGTGCTTGCCCTAATCACAGGGCCTCGGAGCGCCTTACATGGTTCAAATATTAAAAAGATGGGAGTTGAAAAAAGATGTTGATGAGGATAGTCCATTGATAGCAGTGGCGGAGGGCAGGGTATGTGGGGGAGCAGGTATGTTTTGAGGCTCTTACTGAAAGTGGTGACGGGGGATGCTGTGCGTATGTGAAGAGGGTGTCGCCCTAACCACACCCCTGCCTAACTTCTCTGCCCACAGAACATGTCTCAGTACATTCAGCAACGAGTCTGGACCGAGCAGATGCATAACTGTTCTGTACCAAAGCCGCAGAGATAATAACAATGCACCACGGACTCCAGATTTAAGGATTAGTCGATTCTCCCCACAGCAAATTCCAAGATGCAGTTCTTATATGAGTAAGAACATGACGTGGGGAGTGTTTCTTGATCATGCAAAGACAGGTACAAGGAGATGGAAAGCTGAAAACGTGTTTCAGCGTGCTTGCACCGCGTCTAACCCAGCGTGGTAATTAAAGACAACGCAGCTCTCCGATGCCCATACACTCTGATGCTTAGTCTTCCTGAAGCCCAATCTCTCTGAATCCCAGTCTCTCTGATGCCCAGTCTCTCTGATGCCCAGTCTCTCTGATGCCCAGTCTCTTTGATGCCCAGACACTCTGATGCCCAGTCTCTCCGATGCCAGTCTCTCTGATGCCCCGTCTCTCTGATGCCCAGTCTCAGCCCAGTCCCGCTGATGCACACACACTCCGATGCCCAGTCTCTCTGATGCCTAGTCTCTCCGGTTCGTAGACACTCTGATGCCCAGTCTCTCTGATGTCCAGTCTCTCTGATGCCCAGTCTCCCTGATGCCGAGCCTGTCTGAAGCCCAGTCTCTTGGTTGCCCAGACTCTCTGATGCCCAGTTTCTCTGATACCCAGACTCTCTGCTGCCCAGTCTCCCTGATGCCCAGTCTCGGTGATACCTAGACTCTCTGATGCCCAGTCTTTCTAATGCCCAGACTCTCTGATGCCCAGTCTCCCTGATGCCCAATCTCTCTGAAGCCCAGTCTCTCTGATGCCCTGTCTCTCTAATGCCCAGACTCTCTAATGCCCAGTCTCACTGATGCCCAGACTCCCTGATGCCCAATCTCTCTGATGCCCAGACTCTCTGATGCCCTGTCTCCCTGATGCCCAATCTCTCTGAAGCCCAGTCTCTCTGATGCCCTGTCTCTCTAATGCCCAGACTCTCTAATGCCCAGTCTCCCTGATGCCCAGACTCCCTGATGCCCAGTCGCCCTGATGCCCAGACTCCCTAATGCCCAATCTCTCTGATGCCCAGTCTCCCTGATGCCCAGACTCTCTGATGCCAGTCTCCCTGATGCCCAGTCTCTCTGAAGCCCAGTCTCTCTGATGCCCAGTCTCTCCAATGCCCATTCTCTCTGATGCCCAGTGTCTCTGATGCCCTGACACTCTGATGCCCAATCTCTCTGATGCCCAGTTTCTCTGATGCCCAGACTCTCTGATGCCCAGTTTCTCTGATACCCAGACTCTCTGCTGCCCAGTCTCCCTGATGCCCAGTCTCCCTGATGCCCAGACTCCCTGATGCCCAATCTCTCTGATGCCCAGACTCTCTGATACCCTGTCTCCCTGATGCCCAATCTCTCTGAGGCCCAGTCTCTCTTATGCCCTGTCTCCTAATGCCCAGACTCTCTAATGCCCAGACTCCCTGATGCCCAGACTCCCTGATGCCCAATCTCTCTCATGCCCAGACTCTCTCATGCCCAGTCTCCCTGATGCCCAGACTCTCTGATGCCAGTCTCCCTGATGCCCAGTCTCTCTGAAGCCCAGTCTATCTGATGCCCAGTCTCTCGAATGCCCATTCTCTCTGATGCCCAGTCTCCCCGATGCCCAGTCACTCTGATGCCCAGTGTCTCTGATGCCCAGACTCTCTGATGCCCAGTCTCCCTGATGCCAGTCTCGTGAAGCCCAGTCTCGGTGATGCCCAGACTCTGATGCCAAGTCTTTCTAATGCCCAGACTCTCTGATGCCCCATCTCTCTGAAGCCCAGTCTCTCTGATCCCCAGACTCTGATGCCCAGTCTCCCTGATGCCCAGTCTCTCTGAAGCCCAATCTCTCTTATCTCCGATGCCCAGTCTCTCCAATGCCCAGTCTCTCCGATTCCCAGTCTCTCTGATGCCCAGTCTCTCCGATGCCCAGTCTCTCTGATGCCCAGTCTCTCTAATGCCCAGACACTCTGATGCCCAGTCTCTCTGATGCCCAGTCTCTCCGATGTCCAGACACTCCGATGCCAAGTCTCTCTGAAGCCCAGTATCTCCGATGCCCAGTCTCTCTGATGCCCAGTCTCTCTAATGCCCAGACACTCCGATGCCCAGACGCTCCGATGCCCGGTCTCTCTGATGCCCAGTCTCTCTGATGCCCAGTCTCCTGATGCCCAGACACTCCCATGCCCAGTCTATCTGATGCCCAGTCTCCTGATGCCCAGACACTCCGATGCTCAGTCTCTCCGATGCCCGGTCTCTCTGATGCCCAGTCTCTCTGATGCCCAGTCTCCTGATGCCCAGTGTCTCTGATGCCCAGACACTCTGATGCCCAGTCTCTCTGATGCCCAGACACTCCGATGCCCAGTCTCTCTGATGCCCAGTCTCTCCGATGCCCGGTCTCTCTGATGCCCAGTCTCTCTGATGCCCAGTCTCCTGATGCCCAGTGTCTCTGATGCCCAGACACTCTGATGCCCAGTCTCTCTGATGCCCAGACACTCCGATGCCCAGTCTCTCTGATGCCCTGTCTCTCTAATGCCCAGACTCTCTAATGCCCAGTCTCCCTGATGCCCAGACTCCCTGATGCCCAGTCGCCCTGATGCCCAGACTCCCTAATGCCCAATCTCTCTGATGCCCAGTCTCCCTGATGCCCAGACTCTCTGATGCCAGTCTCCCTGATGCCCAGTCTCTCTGAAGCCCAGTCTCTCTGATGCCCAGTCTCTCCAATGCCCATTCTCTCTGATGCCCAGTGTCTCTGATGCCCTGACACTCTGATGCCCAATCTCTCTGATGCCCAGTTTCTCTGATGCCCAGACTCTCTGATGCCCAGTTTCTCTGATACCCAGACTCTCTGCTGCCCAGTCTCCCTGATGCCCAGTCTCCCTGATGCCCAGACTCCCTGATGCCCAATCTCTCTGATGCCCAGACTCTCTGATACCCTGTCTCCCTGATGCCCAATCTCTCTGAGGCCCAGTCTCTCTTATGCCCTGTCTCCTAATGCCCAGACTCTCTAATGCCCTGATGCCCAGACTCCCTGATGCCCAATCTCTCTCATGCCCAGACTCTCTCATGCCCAGTCTCCCTGATGCCCAGACTCTCTGATGCCAGTCTCCCTGATGCCCAGTCTCTCTGAAGCCCAGTCTATCTGATGCCCAGTCTCTCGAATGCCCATTCTCTCTGATGCCCAGTCTCCCCGATGCCCAGACACTCTGATGCCCAGTGTCTCTGATGCCCAGACTCTCTGATGCCCAGTCTCCCTGATGCCAGTCTCGTGAAGCCCAGTCTCGGTGATGCCCAGACTCTGATGCCAAGTCTTTCTAATGCCCAGACTCTCTGATGCCCCATCTCTCTGAAGCCCAGTCTCTCTGATCCCCAGACTCTGATGCCCAGTCTCCCTGATGCCCAGTCTCTCTGAAGCCCAATCTCTCTTATCTCCGATGCCCAGTCTCTCCAATGCCCAGTCTCTCCGATTCCCAGTCTCTCCGATTCCCAGTCTCTCTGATGCCCAGTCTCTCTGATGCCCAGTCTCTCTAATGACAGACACTCTGATGCCCAGTCTCTCTGATGCCCAGTCTCTCCGATGTCCAGACACTCCGATGCCAAGTCTCTCTGAAGCCCAGTATCTCCGATGCCCAGTCTCTCTGATGCCCAGTCTCTCTAATGCCCAGAAACTCCGATGCCCAGACGCTCCGATGCCCGTTCTCTCTGATGCCCAGTCTCTCTGATGCCCAGTCTCCTGATGCCCAGACACTCCCATGCCCAGTCTATCTGATGCCCAGTCTCCTGATGCCCAGACACTCCGATGCCCAGTCTCTCCGATGCCCGGTCTCTCTGATGCCCAGTCTCTCTGATGCCCAGTCTCCTGATGCCCAGTGTCTCTGATGCCCAGACACTCTGATGCCCAGTCTCTCTGATGCCCAGACACTCCGATGCCCAGTCTCTCTGATGCCCAGTCTCTCCGATGCCCGGTCTCTCCGATGCCCAGTCTCTCTAATGCCCAGACACTCCGATGCCCAGTCTCTCTGATGCCCAGTCTCTCCGATGTCCAGACACTCCGATGCCCAGTCTCTCTGAAGCCCAGTGTCTCCGATGCCCAGTCTCTCCGATGCCCAGTCTCTCTAATGCCCAGACACTCCGATGCCCAGACGCTCCGATGCCCGGTCTCTCTGATGCCCAGTCTCTCTGATGCCCAGTCTCCTGATGCCCAGACACTCCGATGCCCAGTCTCTCTGATGCCCAGTCTCCTGATGCCCAGACACTCCGATGCCCAGTCTCTCCGATGCCTGGTCTCTCTGATGCCCAGTCTCTCTGATGCCCAGTCTCCTGATGCCCAGTGTCTCTGATGCCCAGACACTCTGATGCCCAGTCTCTCTGATGCCCAGACACTCCGATGCCCAGTGTCTCTGATGCCCAGACACTCTGATGCCCAGACACTCCGATGCCCAGTCTCTCTGATGCCCAGACACTCTGATGCCCAGTGTCTCTGATGCCCAGACACTCTGATGCCCAGACACTCCGATGCCCAGTCTCTCTGATGCCCAGTCTCTCTGATGCCCAGTGTCTCTGATGCCCAGAAACTCTGATGCCCAGTCTCTCTGATGCCCAGACACTCCGATGCCCAGTCTCTCTGATGCCCAGTCTCTCTGATGCTCGGTCTCTCTGATGCCCAGACACTCCGATGCCCAGTCTCTCTGATGCCCAGTCTCTCCGATGCCCGGTCTCTCTGATGCCAAGTCTCCTGATGCCCAGTGTCTCTGATGCCCAGACACTCTGATGCCCAGTCTCTCTGATGCCCAGACACTCCAATGCCCAGTCTCTCTGATGCCCAGTCTCTCTGATGCTCGGTCTCTCTGATGCCCAGACACTCTGATGCCCAGTCTCTCCGATGCCCGGTCTCTCTGATGCCCAGTCTCTCTGATGCCCAGTCTCAGCCCAGTCCCGCTGATGCCCACACACTCCGATGCCCAGTCTCTCTGATGCCTAGTCTCTCCGATGCATAGACACTCTGATGCCCAGTCTCTCTGATGCCCAGACACTCTGATGCCCAGTCTCTATGATGCCCGATGTCTCTCCGATGCCCATTCTCTCTGATGCCCAGTGTCTCTCCGATGCCCATTCTCTCTGATGCCCAGTCTCTCCGATGCCCAGTCTCTATGATGCCCAATGTCTCTCCGATGCCTAGTCTCTCTGATGCCCAGTGTCTCTCCGATGCCCATTCTCTCTGATGCCCAGTCTCTCCGATGCCCAGTCTCTCCAATGCCCAGTCTCTCTGATGCCCAGACACTGTGATGCCCAGTCTCTCTGATGCCCAGTCTCTCTGATGCCCAGTCTCTATGATGCCCAGTCTCTCCAATGCCCAGTCTCTCTGATGCCCAGTGTCTCTGATGCCCAGACACTCTGATGCCCAGTGTCTCCAATGCCCAGTCTCTCTGATGCCCAGTCTCTCTGATGCCCAGTCTCTCCGATGCCCAGTCTCTCCAATGCCCAGTCTCTCTGATGCCCAATCTCTCTGATGCCCAGTCTCAATGATGCCCAGTCTCTCCGATGCCCAGTCTCTCCAATGCCCAGTCTCTCTGATGCCCAGTGTCTCTGATGCCCAGACAGTCTGATGCCCAGTGTCTCCAATGCCCAGTCTCTCTGATGCCCAGTCTCTATGATGCCCAGTCTCTCCAATGCACAGTCTCTCCAATGCCCAGTCTCTCTGATGCCCAGTGTCTCTGATGCCCAGACACTCTGATGCCCAGTGTCTCCAATGCCCAGTCTCTCTGATGCCCAGTCTCTCCGATGCCCAGTCTCTCCAATGCCCAGTCTCCCTGATGCCCAGTCTCTCTGAAGCCCATTCTCTTTGATGCCCAGTCTCTCCATTGCCCATTCTCTCTGATGCACAATCTCTCTGATGCCCAGTCTCCCCGATGCCCAGACACTCTGATGCCCAGTTTCTCTGATACCCAGACTCTCTGATGCCCAGTCTCCCTGATGCCAGTCTCTCGAAGCCCAGTCTCGGTGATGCCCAGACTCAGATGCCAAGTCTTTCTAATGCCCAGACTCTCTGATGCTCAGTCTCCTTGATGCCCCATCTCTCTGAAGCCCAGTCTCTCTGATCTCCAGACTCTGATGCCCAGTCTCCCCCATGCCCAGTCTCTCCAATGCCCAGTCTCTCCGATTCCCAGTCTCTCCGATGCCCAGTCTCTCCGATGCCCAGTCTTTCTGATGCCCAGTCTCTCTGAAGCCCAGTATCTCCGATGCCCAGTCTCTCTAATGCCCAGACACTCTGATGCCCAGACGCTGCGATGCCCAGTCTCTCTGATGCCCAGTCTCTCTGATGTCCAGACACTCTGATGCCTAGACACTCCGATGCCCAGTCTCCCTGATGCCCAGTCTCTCTGATGCCCAGTCTCTCCGATGCCCAGTCTCTCTGATGCCCAGTCTCCCTGATACCCAGTCTCTCTGATGCCCAGACACTCTGATGCCCAGTGTCTCTGATGCCCAGACACTCTGATGCCCAGACACTCCAATGCCCAGACACTCTGATGCCCAGTCTCTCCGATGCCCAGTCTCTCTGATGCCCAGTCTCTCTGATGCCCAGTCTCAGCCCAGTCCCGCTGATGCCCACTCACTCTGATGCCCAGTCTCTCTGATGCCTAGTCTCTCCGATGCATAGACACTCTGATGCCCAGTCTCTATGATGCCCAGTGTCTCTGATGCCCAGTCTCTATGATGCCCAGTGTCTCTCCGATGCCCATTCTCTCTGAAGCCCAGTCTCAATGATGCCCAGTGTCTCTCCGATGCCCTGTCTCTCTGATGCCCAGTGTCTCTCCGATGCCCATTCTCTCTGATGCCCAGTCTCTCCGATGCCCAGTCTCTCCAATGCCCAGTCTCTCTGATGCCCAGTCTCTCTGATGCCCAGTCTCTCTGATGCCCAGTGTCTCTCCGATGCCCATTCTCTCTGATGCCCAGTCTCTCCAATGCCCAGTCTCTCTGATGCCCAGACACTCTGATGCCCAGTCTCTCTGATGCGAAGTCTCTCTGATGCCCAGCCTCTATGATGCCCAGTCTCTCTGATGCCCAGTCTCTCTGATGCCCAGTGTCTCTGATGCCCAGACACTCTGATGCCCAGTGTCTCCGATGCCCAGTCTCTCTGATGCCCAGTCTCTCTGATGCCCAGTCTCTCCAATGCCCAGTCTCTCTGATGCCCAATCTCTCTGATGCCCAGTCTCTATGATGCCCAGTCTCTCCGATGCCCAGTCTCTCCAATGCCCAGTCTCTCTGATGCCCAGTGTCTTTGATGCCCAGACAGTCTGATGCCCAGTGTCTCCAATGCCCAGTCTCTCTGATGCCCAGTCTCTATGATGCCCAGTCTCTCCGATGCCCAGTCTCTCCAATGCCCAGTCTCCCTGATGCCCAGTGTCTCTGATGCCCAGACACTCTGATGCCCAGTGTCTCCAATGCCCAGTCTCTCTGATGCCCAGTCTCTCCGATGCCCAGTCTCTCCAATGCCCAGTCTCTCCGATGCCCAGTCTCTCCAATGCCAAGTCTCCCTGATGCCCAGTCTCTCTGAAGCCCATTCTCTCTGATGCCCAGTCTCTCCATTGCCCATTCTCTCTGATGCACAATCTATCTGATGCCCAGTCTCTCCGATGCCCGGTTTCTCTGATGCCCAGTCTCTCTGATGCCCAGTCTCAGCCCAGTCCCGCTGATGCCCACACACTCCGATGCCCAGTCTCTCTGATGCCTAGTCTCTCCGATGCATAGACACTCTGATGCCCAGTCTCTCTGATGCCCAGTCTCTCTCATGCCCAGACACTCTGATGCCCAGTCTCTATGATGCCCGATGTCTCTCCGATGCCCATTCTCTCTGATGCCCAGTGTCTCTCCGATGCCCATTCTCTCTGATGCCCAGTCTCTCCGATACCCAGTCTCTATGATGCCCAGTGTCTCTCCGATGCCCAGTCTCTCTGATGCCCAGTGTCTCTCCGAGGCCCATTCTCTCTGATGCCCAGTCTCTCCAATGCCCAGTCTCTCTGATGCCCAGACACTCTGATGCCCAGTCTCTCTGATGCGAAGTCTCTCTGATGCCCAGCCTCTATGATGCCCAGTCTCTCCGATGCCCAGTCTCTCCAATGCCCAGTCTCTCTGATGCCCAGTGTCTCTGATGCCCAGACACTCTGATGCCCAGTGTCTCCAATGCCCAGTCTCTCTGATGCCCAGTCTCTCCGATGCCCAGTCTCTCCAATGCCCAGTCTCTCTGATGCCCAATCTCTCTGATGCCCAGTCTCTATGATGCCCAGTCTCTCCGATGCCCAGTCTCTCCAATGCCCAGTCTCTCTGATGCCCAGTGTCTTTGATGCCCAGACAGTCTGATGCCGAGTGTCTCCAATGCCCAGTCTCTCTGATGCCCAGTCTCTATGATGCCCAGTCTCTCCGATGCCCAGTCTCTCCAATGCCCAGTCTCCCTGATGCCCAGTGTCTCTGATGCCCAGACACTCTGATGCCCAGTGTCTCCAATGCCCAGTCTCTCTGATGCCCAGTCTCTCCGATGCCCAGTCTCTCCAATGCCCAGTCTCTCCGATGCCCAGTCTCTCCAATGCCAAGTCTCCCTGATGCCCAGTCTCTCTGAAGCCCATTCTCTCTGATGCCCAGTCTCTCCATTGCCCATTCTCTCTGATGCACAATCTATCTGATGCCCAGTCTCCCCGATGCCCAGACACTCTGATGCCCAGTGTCTCTGATGTCCAGACACTCTGATGCCCAGTTTCTCTGATACCCAGACTCTCTGATGCCCAGTCTCCCTGATGCCAGTCTCGTGAAGCCCAGTCTCGGTGATGCCCAGACTCTGATGCCAAGTCTTTCTAATGCCCAGACTCTCTGATGCTCAGTCTCCTTGATGCCCCATCTCTCTGAAGCCCAGTCTCTCTGATCCCCAGGCTCTGATGCCCAGTCTCTCTGATCCCCAGGCTCTGATGCCCAGTCTCCCCGATTCCCAGTCTCTCCGATGCCCAGTCTTTCTGATGCCCAGTCTCTCTGAAGCCCACTATCTCCGATGCCCAGTCTCTTTAATGCCCAGACACTCTGATGCCCAGACGCTCCCATGCCCAGTCTCTCTGATGCCCAGTCTCTCCGATGTCCAGACACTCTGATGCCTAGACACTCCGATGCCCAGTCTCCCTGATGCCCAGTCTCTCTGATGCCCAGTCTCTCCGATGCCCAGTCTCTCTGATGCCCAGTCTCCCTGATACCCAGTCTCTCTGATGCCCAGACACTCTGATGCCCAGTGTCTCTGATGCCCAGACACTCCGATGCCAGACACTCCGATGCCCAGACACTCTGATGCCCAGTCTCTCCGATGCCCAGTCTCTCTGATGCCCAGTCTCTCTGATGCCCAGTCTCAGCCCAGTCCCGCTGATGCCCACACACTCTGATGCCCAGTCTCTCTGATGCCTAGTCTCTCCTATGCATAGACACTCTGATGCCCAGTCTCTATGATGCCCAATGTCTCTGATGCCCAGTCTCTATGATGCCCAGTGTCTCTCCAATGCCCATTCTCTCTGAAGCCCAGTCTCTATGATGCCCAGTGTCTCTCCGATGCCCTGTCTCTCTGATGCCCAGTGTATCTCCGATGCCCATTCTCTCTGATGCCCAGTCTCTCCGATGCCCAGTCTCTCCAATGCCCAGTCTCTCCGATGCCCAGTCTCTATGATGCCCAGTCTCTCTGATGCCCAGTTTCTCCAATGCCCAGTCTCTCCGATGCCCGGTCTCTCCGATGCCCAGTCTCTCTGATGCCCAGTCTCTCTGATGCCCAGTGTCTCCAATGCCCAGTCTCTCTGATGCCCAGTCTCTCTGACGCCCAGTGTCTCTGATGCCCAGTCTCTCCGATGCCCAGTCTCTCTGATGCCCAGTGTCTCTGTTGCCCAGTCTCTCTGATTCCCAGACACTCTGATGCCCAGTATATCTGATGCCCAGTGTCTCTGATGCCCAGTGTCTCTGATGCCCAGTCTCTCCGATGCCCAGTGTCTCTGATGCCCAGTCTCTATGATGCCCAGTGTCTCTCTGATGCCCATTCTCTCTGAAGCCCAGTCTCTATGATGCCCAGTGTCTCTCCGATGCCCATTCTCTCTGATGCCCAGTCTCTCCGATGCCCAGTCTCTCCAATGCCCAGTCTCTCTGATGCCCAGTCTCTATGATGCCCAGTCTCTCTGATGCCCAGTGTCTCCAATGCCCAGTCTCTCCGATGCCACGTCTCTCCGATGCCCAGTCTCTCTGATGCCCAGTCTCTCTGATGCCCAGTGTCTCCAATGCCCAGTCTCTCTGATGCCCAGTGTCTCTGATGCCCAGTCTCTCCAATGCCCAGTGTCTCTGATGCCCAGTCTCTCTGATGCCCAGTGTCTCTGATGCCCAGACACTCTGATGCCCAGTCTCTCTGATGCCCAGGCTCTCTGATGCCCAGTGTCTCTGATGCCCAGACACTCCGATGCCCAGTCTCTCTGATGCCCATTCTCTCCGATGCCCAGTCTCTCTGATGCCCAGTGTCTCTGATGCCCAGACACTCCGATGCCCAGTCTCTCTGATGCCCAGTCTCTCCGATGCCCAGTCTCTCTGATGCCCAGTCTCTCTGAAGCCCAGTCTCTCTGATGCCCAGTGTCTCTGATGCCCAGTCTCTCCAATGCCCAGTCTCTCTGATGCCCAGTCTCTCTGATGCCCAGTGTCTCTGATGCCCAGACACTCTGATGCACAGTGTCTCCAATGCCCAGTCTCTCTGATGCCCAGTCTCTCTGATGCCCAGTGTCTCTGATGCCCAGTCTCTCTGATGCCCAGTCTCTCCGATGCCCAGTCTCTCTGATGCCCAGTGTCTCTGATGCCCAGACACTCTGATGCCCAGTCTCTCTGATGCCCAATCTCTCTGATGCCCAGTGTCTCTGATGCCCAGACACTCTGATACCCAGTCTCTCCGATGCCCAGTCTCTCCGATGCCCAGTCTCTCTGATGCCCAGTCTCTCCGATGCCCAGTGTCTCTGATGCCCAGTCTCTCTGATGCCCAGTGTCTCTGATGCCCAGACACTCTGATGCCCAGTCTCTCTGATGCCCAGTCTCTCTGATGCCCAGTGTCTCTGATGCCCAGACACTCCGATGCCCAGTCTCTCTGATGCCCAGTCTCTCCGATGCCCAGTCTCTCTGATGCCCAGTGTCTCTGATGCCCAGACACTCCGATGCCCAGTCTCTCTGATGCCGAGTCTCTCTGATGCCCAGTCTCTCTGAAGCCCAGTCTCTCTGATGCCCAATCTCTCTGATGCCCAGTGTCTCTGATGCCCAGTCTCTCCAATGCCCAGTCTCTCTGATGCCCAGTGTCTCTGATGCCCAGTCTCTCTGATGCCCAGTGTCTCTGATGCCCAGTCTCTCCAATGCCCAGTCTCTCTGATGCCCAGTGTCTCTGATGCCCAGACACTCTGATGCCCAGTGTCTCCAATGCCCAGTCTCTCTGATGCCCAGTCTCTCTGATGCCCAGTATCTCTGATGCCCAGACACTCCGATGCCCAGTCTCTCTGATGCCCAGTCTCTCCGATGCCCAGTCTCTCTGATGCCCAGTCTCTCTGATGCCCAGTGTCTCTGCCCAGTCTCTCTGATGCCCAGTCTCTCTGATGCCCAGTGTCTCTGATGCCCAGACTCTCTGAAGCCCAGTCTCTCTGATGCCCAGTGTCTCCAATGCCCAGTCTCTCTGATGCCCAGTGTCTCTGATGCCCAGTCTCTCTGATGCCCAGTGTCTCCAATGCCCAGTCTCTCTGATGCCCAGTCTCTCTGATGCCCAGTCTCTCTGATGCCCAGTGTCTCCAATGCCCAGTCTCTCTGATGCCCAGTCTCTCTGATGCCCAGTCTCTCCGATGCCCAGTCTCTCTGATGCCCAGTGTCTCTGATGCCCAGACACTCTGATGCCCAGTCTCTCTGATGCCCAATCTCTCTGATGCCCAGTGTCTCTGATGCCCAGACACTCCGATGCCCAGTCTCTCTAATGCCCAGTCTCTCCGATGCCCAGTCTCTCTGATGCCCAGTGTCTCTGATGCCCAGACACTCCGATGCCCAGTCTCTCTGATGCCGAGTCTCTCTGATGCCCAGTCTCTCTGAAGCCCAGTCTCTCTGATGCCCAATCTCTCTGATGCCCAGTGTCTCTGATGCCCAGTCTCTCCAATGCCCAGTCTCTCTGATGCCCAGTGTCTCTGATGCCCAGTCTCTCTGATGCCCAGTGTCTCTGATGCCCAGTCTCTCCAATGCCCAGTCTCTCTGATGCCCAGTGTCTCTGATGCCCAGTCTCTCCGATGCCCAGTCTCTCTAATGCCCAGTGTCTCTGATGCCCAGTCTCTCTGATGCGCAGTATCTCTGATGCCCAGACACTCCGATGCCCAGTCTCTCTGATGCCCAGTCTCTCCGATGCCCAGTCTCTCTGATGCCCAGTCTCTCTGATGCCCAGTGTCTCTGATGCCCAGACACTCTGATGCCCAGTCTCTCCGATGCCCAGTCTCTCCGATGCCCAGTCTCTCTGATGCCCAGTCTCTCTGATGCCCAGTGTCTCTGATGCCCAGACTCTCTGAAGCCCAGTCTCTCTGATGCCCAGTGTCTCCAATGCCCAGTCTCTCTGATGCCCAGTGTCTCTGATGCCCAGTCTCTCTGATGCCCAGTGTCTCCAATGCCCAGTCTCTCTGATGCCCAGTCTCTCTGATGCCCAGTGTCTCTGATGCCCAGTCTCTCTGATGCCCAGTGTCTCTGATGCCCAGTCTCTCTGATGCCCAGTGTATCCAATGCCCAGTCTCTCTGATGCCCAGTCTCTCTGATGCCCAGTGTCTCTGATGCCCAGACACTCTGATGCCCAGTGTCTCCAATGCCCAGTCTCTCTGATGCCCAGTCTCTCTGATGCCCAGTGTCTCTGATGCCCAGTCCCTCCGATGCCCAGTGTCTCCAATGCCCAGTCTCTCTGATGCCCAGTCTCTCTGATGCCCAGTGTCTCTGATGCCCAGTCTCTCTGATGCCCAGTGTCTCTGATGCTCAGGCACTCTGATGCCCAGTGTCTCTGATGCCCAGACTCTTTGATGCCCAGTCTCTCTCATGCCCAGACTCTTTGATGCCCAGTCTCTCTGATGCCCAGTCTCTCTGATGCCCAGTGTCTCTGATGCCCAGTCTCTCTGATGCCCAGTGTCTCTGATGCCCAGACTCTTTGATGCCCAGTCTCTCTGATGCCCAGTGTCTCTGATGCCCAGACACTCTGATGCCCAGTCTCTCTGAGGCCCAGTCTCTCCAATGCCCAGTCTCTCTGATGCCCAGTCTCTCTGATGCCCAGACTCTTTGATGCCCAGTCTTTGAAACTATTGCATTGGAGTACAGCTAGAAGGGAGATAACGTGAGGAGGGAGATGTGTTGTTTGGTTATTTCCCACCCATTGACTCCCCAAGGCCACTTCCCACCCAGTTCCTGCCCCTTGCCCTAGAACACATCCCTTCGGCATATATTTGGCGTAGCTCTCTCAAGCAGTAACATCAAACGTTGGACTGCCAGTGTTATTTCGAAGCAGTCTTCTAAGAGTTAATGGCGTCATTGCAGCTGGAAAGGCTACCGGTGCAATAGAAATGCCTTCACCAAAGGTGTCTTCAGCCACGTGAGTTATGTCTGGTGCTTGCACTTAAGCTCTGTTAAAAGCCAGCATTGGCAAAGCCAACCGTTTTGTATTGTGCCTGGCATTTTCCAAACACTGCCACCCTATGCCCAGGTACTAGCCCCATTTTCTGGCTCTTGCTGTATTCTGGCCTGGTAGTAACATGATGGCAGTGCCTGGCAAATGCCTATCCATGCCTACAGAAAAAGAGAAACGTTTGGCTTTGCAATGCAGGTTGGAAATGGGCACAAGCTCAGCCACAAGGAACTGCTAAAGAATTATTTGCAGAGGATCACAGATTTAAACATTTTACAAGAAAAAGGGAGTCCACAACTCTGGCTTGTTTACGCTGACCTACGGCTTGGGATTTATCTGGTCCTAGTGCTTTCCTCCCCTTTAACTTGTAATGCCATATAACATGTCAGCAAAAGCAAATCGCTACTTGACTAAAGTGAAGAAAAAAGATTTGAAAGGTAGCATTCCTTGCAACAAGTGCCATCATGTAATCAAAGGCAATTACATCATCCACCTCTACATCACACCTCAACCTGCGACGATAAAAATGTAATGTATGGCATTAAATGCCCACGTGGACCATAGTACGAGGGTACGACTAGCAACAAAGCCAATACTCGCTGGGTGGCATCCAATTCCAGGATCAGACTGGCATCTTAGACATCTCCAGTAGTGCAACATTTCCATTCATTCAGACTTACTATAGCACAGATACAGTCCATCCCTGTGGGACGTGTGGGCCTGCAAGAAGAGGCGGAACCTTGGAATATACTAATGTAACCACGTGAGAGCCATTGGATCGATAAACTCGACTCCATGTTTCCACGTGGAATGAACATGGAATGGATTTAAGTTGCTATTTGTAAGTGCACAGCGGTTCCATATCCCTTACCTTGGCTTTCCTTCACTGTACCGGCATCAGTACGTTTTATGAACATGTTTCTAGCCGTAGAATTCCTTGTTCTTGGGATCGTTTGACAGTATCCAAGGCACAACACACGCCAAGCAATCATGGCTGTCCCCCACTCTCACACGACACGTATTGCCAACAGCCGGTGGGCTGCACTGGCAAAACCAGTTGGAAACATGACCTCACACAAGCTATGGTGAACACCCGTCGCCATCTCCTACTCTATGGACATTGGTGTGAGTTTCTGGCTGGTCGCCCCGGAAGTATCTAGGTACATTTCCTAAACATCACATCGTTCTGGCAACAGGCCAGCTGCCGGTCCCTCGCTACATAGTATAGAAGACTGCCTTGCTGCCCAATCACGACACAGCGAAGAATCCCCGAACACTGAGTCTGCCACAGATACCACGTCATCTAGGTGAGTTCTTCTCGCTCGTTATGTCGCCAGGCAATATGAACGCTGTTATGTGGGACACAGCGCTTTACTCAAGCGACTGGCCCCCGCATTCAACGCTCTGCAGCACCCCATCTTCTGTTAATGCTGAGTACTCCCCTCCTTTTCCCAACAGATATAATGAGGCATTGTGTATTCCTTTCCATAGCTTGGCAGTGAGGTTTTCATCCAACATCTTCCCAACTCCAAGGTCAGTTACCAAAGCGCACAGCGCAAGAATGGTGAGACTCACCAGATGTAGAGAATATGGTCCTGGAGCCATACTTACCCATATATATTTTTTTTTATTTGTTTATGAATACTTAGTAACCTTTACAAAATATATTTTTCCTTTAAAAGATACAGATAAAAGAATACAAAATAAACAAATACTGACTCGTACGTAAGTAAACCACAGAAAAATAGAAAAAACATACGCCTAAAACCTTACAAAACAAAGCAAATTCTACGTAATACATATGAGTTCATTTACACATAGACAGCACATATCACATTAAGACATGTGCATCCTTACACATATACCTTGTTTTATAGTCCGCAATACTTCTTCAAGAATCTTAATACGGCGAACGGTAGTTTCTCTCGTTACCATGTAGCATATCCAGCCCTAAAAGATTCAGATCAACACATTACGTATTCAGCACATATAGGCTAAATTAGTATTTTCCTTAAGCCATCACATTCTGTCAGAATGTTTCACAGATTTCCTTTTTTTGCAAAATCTGCAGGGGGTCTAGATCTCAGTGTGACCAGCTCTTATACCCATTATTTCCCCTCTTCCAAGCACATTAAAACAGAATCCCATGTATTCATGTCTCCACACTCTATCAGGAAATTGAATCAGATACAGTTCAGGCTTCCCGATCTTTTTAAAATGGGATACTAAACGCTTGTACAGTTTGAACTTCATAACCTCGTTAACAGTGAGATTCCAGTCAAAGTGAAGCAATCGTTTCTTGACTTTCATTGGATTCGAAATAAGCAGCTCGCGAGGACCTCCAGTTTATCAAGAGCTGCATATGCTTCTTCAACCATATCCTTAAGGTACTTTGATACCGGAGAACCACTCCTGATACCTTTACCCATGATTTCATATAGGGTTGTTTCTTTACAGGTAATCAGTTTCCTATAGAGTGATAATCGCCGCCATTCTATTACACTTCTAATTGAAAACAATCCGAGTTCATAGCGAATGGCTGCAAGGGGCATACACTTAGGCAGACATCTAACCATTGAGTTTACCAATCGAGACTTGTATATTGCAGCTTCGCCCCTGTACCATATAGGTGCTAATTCCATACCATAACATAGTTGTGCCACTATTTTGTTTTTGTACAGATGTAGACATGGTGCTAAAGAGAATTTGCCGTATTGTAGATCAATTTTACAGAGCTGGGATATCATTGGATTAATTTTAGAATCCATATGGGCCCGATAATTTATATTTTTCCTGTCACCAAATACAGGGTATCCCAAGTATCTTATAGCAGTGCTCGTGGGTAGTTTCTTGTGGTTTAAGAACCAAGCACATTTATTTGGATTTCTCTTGTATGTGAAGCATAGGATCACAGTTTTACTATACTTAATTTTTAAAGCATTTACACTGATGTATTCTTTAAACGCAGTAAGAAGGCGCTGAAGTCCTACAGGCGTACGGTCATACAGCTACATCGTCTGCATATGCTGTCCAATGAACCTTAGCACCTTCTACTTTAGGTGAACTTACAACTCGATTTTTTAAGTAACTGCCAACATCAGAGAAATATAGATTAAAGATAGTGGGTGCATATATACATCCTTGCCTTAAGCCATTTTTTACCATTATTTCTTGGGATAATGTCCCTTCCGAGCTAAGTCGCACTCTTCTTCTTGAATCTTCATGCATGTTATATGTAATAGATAATAGAGGCGAAGGCATTCCTAACTTAGCCAATTTTGTCCACAAGATTGTTCTATCCACCAAATCAAATGCTGACGTCAAGTCATTGGAAGCCACATAAATAAGGGGATTCCCAGGCGTCCAGGCATATTGTTGTATGATATTAATCAGTAATCCACCTGCATCTGTTCCCACATTCTTTCTAAAGCCAAACGGATATGGTGACAAAATGCTATATTCATACATCCAGGTCCGAATGTGCTCTAAAATGAGACCTGCAAAGATTTTGCAATCAGCGTCCAGGAGGGCTATTGGTCTATAGCTGGTTGGAATTGCCCTATCGCCCTCCTTGTAAATTGGCACACCATATGACATGCGCCAACTCATTGGGATGGATTTTGTGTTCAAGATAGCTTTGAAGAAAAAAAACAGGTTTTTGGCCCATTAATGTGAGTTCCCCTTCAAAACCATATTCCTGAGCAGATTCGGACCTGGAGCTCTAGACGAGGACCTTCCATTCACTTACATTCATTGGGATATTCCCTGGGGCACTACTAATAGTTATCGGCAGAGTCCACTTCACAGTTGAAGGGCTATATAATTTACCCATATATTACATTTCACTTCCAGGTGAAAACACGTACCACCACAGATATTACTCACCTGATGAAGGGTTTCCAAATTCCCGCAACGCGTCGTAGACACACCATAGGCCCTCGCAGTGATCCAATATCTCACCAATGTTGAGAGCTCCTCCTTAATCTGATATCTGTGATAATCTGTGTTATTTTGATTATATTTCATAATATGTTTCTGAACTCCTGCATATAATCTACTTACCAGACTTGCCATCCGGGGGCATGCATAGTGTCTAGTTTCTGCGGACATATCTTTTTAGTTCTTATCAAATGTTGTGCTAAACCCTTGGTAAACAACATGCAATGATTTTACTTTCGCTCATTCATGTGTTTAACCTTTACCATGGTATTTTCTACATGTATCAATTAATTGTCATGCTTGCCAATGAAATGTGTGTAACTGATTCAAATTATTTTGCAATTCACTCGCGTAAAGTGTGCCCTGGTTTTGTCTTCCGGGCTTTCCGGAATACACCTGGGCCCGGTTCAAAGTGACTTGGCACTGCCCACACGCGGGTCTTCGGCTGGTAGAGCCCTGGGTGGGCGGCAGATACAGGACCTGGGAGTGGAATATTGACTCCATGGCCTGAGAGCCAGAGAGCCAGACATCTCGCCCCTTGGACTAGTTGCCAGAAATCACGAGTTCTTGCTTCTAGGTGCCAGGGCGCCTTCTAGATGGTACCCTTTTCTTTTGCTGTTCTTATTCCTTCGGAGTTCAGAGGCGTGTGGGTTCTTTCCTCGTCTCCCAGAGTTTGTGGGAATCAGGAACAACCCTTGATATCAGAGACGGCCTGGCAGGTGCCGCCACATCTGGGTGCAAAAAACAGAACCAGCAACAAAACTCAGACTGAGAGGAAAGCTCCAGAAGAGGCTCCGTGGTCACTGAACTGTGTCCAGTATTTTCCCTGCAAGGCCATTGCACCCGCGCAGAGGCCTCATGTCTCTCATTAATGGGGTGCTCGTCTCTCAGTTCCTGCTCCCGGAAACTGTTGCCAAAGATACGACAAGGGATCGTGGCCGCCCTCGATTCTTGGAATAGCCCTGAAGTCGCCCAATCCTCCAGCACACAGAGAAGAGTGCTGCGATTCGGTGGAGAGTGATATCCCACGCAAATCTGCAGGTAGCCCGCGCTATCGTTCCTGCAGCTGTGATGCCATCCGCACCTCTTGCCCACCCAACCCTCACCCCAGGGTGCAGGCAAGGGCAGGCTTGGTGTGGCCTATAGGGCAATAGGCCCATTGCTGAACCAAAAAAACTGAAAATGCTGGGGTGGCCCAAAACCTGGAACACCTTCTAAAGCACCTACGTAACACAAGAAACCGCTTACTATTCAGGAAATTACTCAAAACTTGGCTCTTCACGTCATAACTAGAAAGACCGGCCACAGGGGCACACTCCCAACTAAAACATCAATGAACGAATGAAACAGAACCTGATCCACCCCAAGCAATGTACAGAAAACCCTTAAGGAAAAATCCCAGGACATACCAAATGAAAAACAGAGAGACAGCAGTATTAGGACCAAAGACGTAATACTTGGCAAGACGAAGACAGAAACATCAGGACAACCCGTCAATAAGACCCTCACCCTAAACTATAGCCATTCCCAAAAGACCTAATGACAGCAGACAGCTAGAGAACAGGAAACCCCTCACCATTAGCCCCAAACCAGAGGGTGAGAAATAGAATTAGCACCCACTCTACACAACGCTCATCAAAATACAGCGGGAAGCACAATGCGCCATCACACACCAACTGCAACTAAACAATACCCCTAAGGAAGTCAGCCCACGGAACCCAAAGAACTAACTGAAAGATAGTCATGATAGGAGGAAACTAACGACGGGCTGACATAGACGGACGCACTAGGAGGTCTCCTCAACAGCATTCTGACCCGGAACCATTCAAAGCTCCCACTGACCAGTGTCGCACTAGATGACAAGAGAATAGATAGTACAAACCCAGTCACACGCCCGAAGAAATGGTTTAGACATACCCACCACCCCATAAAATACTCCCTATGACACAGCTGGATACGCGCAGCACCACCACAGCGAGACAGCCCATAAGGAACCAGCAACATCCCCACCCACAGGGATACCGCTCAAACGGAACCAGAAGTACCTGAACCAGGTTACAGACCCCACTAACCCAACCCTCAATTTTCTGCATACTTAACCCACACAAAACTCACACAACCATCTCCCTCTCAGCAATCCACACGCACTTTACCACGCGCATCAACACATAGACAGCACCTACAGCACACGAGGCCTCGCCCGATCCGATACTTGCACCAAAGCGCAGCACTCGGTGCATACTGAGCTGAAGCTGCCAACAGCAGACCACCCCTCCCATTCTCCTGCTCCCCTCCTCCCGCCTAACCTTACCCGCCCTCCTCCTGTTTGCAGATCCGCCAGAGCGCCTGGGCACCAATTCCGTTGGGGACGGTGCGCTATATAAGTACCTTTAATTTAACATAACATAACTTCACTCTGCGGCGAGTGGTTGGGACCAGTGTTGCTGATTAGATATTCTTTAAAATGCACAATTTGCATCAGAGTTTATCAAAAAGCTCCCCCTTGGGCTGCTATTTACACAGTCTGGAATGAATTGCCATTTGCAGGTGTGGTGGAACGTTTTATGGCCCAGTCCGACCCTGGGCAAGGGGCTTGGTGCTTTTGTTGGTAGATTTCCAGCTGTGTGCCCGATGAGTGCCACCTTCCTGGGTGATCTCTTGAGTCCCTGGGCCTTCCCCGGTGATTCCCTCCTTTGCCGTCTTCTGCAGTGCTGGGGGGCACCACAGGGGGGCGTCGTGTGCACCTGCATATGCTGCCGCCTGTGGGTGCGCACCAGAGCATACCGCTCAGCCCCCCTGCATTCGGGGGGCCTCACCATTCGTGGACACATTGTCACCCCCCTAATACACAGTGTGTCTTCCATAGAATTCAATTGATTCGTCCCCATTGACTTCAATGGGATTCACTGCATTGAAGCGGCAAAGGGTTGCGAGGTTGTGTTTCCTTTTGCGCTCCCTGCAGCGTGTGTGTGGTGGTCCCCGTGGTGCCCCTCACTGTGTGCTCGAATGAATGCATTCGTTCCCGTTGACTTCAATGGGATCACCGCCAGTCACCCCACACACACACCCGATTTGACCCGTCTCCGAACGTGAAAAAGTCGCTTCCCCCGTGGCGACCCTTGCAGTGTGCACGACGCGATGCCCCTGTTGTCCTCCCTGCAGTGTGCATGTGGAGGTCACGTGGTGCCCCTTGCACTCTCTTGGCGCTTTATGGTGTGCTGGGCGGTGCCCCACTCTACAGTGAGCACAGATCGATAAGGGAAGCCCACGTGGCCTTCAGCCACGCGGACTGGAGGACGTGTCATGGGCACACAACCTTTGGAGTGTTGTGGTGACGTGGACGGGTGATGCCACCTCAGCCAGTCTGGGCAGACACCGGCCGGAGTCTGACCTGGTGCCAGGGTCGGGCTGGGGCATAACATTGTCTCGGGCACCTTGAAAAAGTGGCCCACGGTTGCAAACGGGAATTCATTCCTTTTGTGACAGGCTTGAGTAGTACCCAAGGGGGAGCAACTGTGATGCCGGAAATGCATCTGAGGGACAGGGCCTCTGAATCCTTGTCCTTTTTCTGTTTTTACCGTGTGTTCTGTCATGTTTTCTGCCCAGGAGTCCATGAGGGACTCCTGGCAGTGCAGCTCTCTTTTGGTTTGGTGAACAGACCCATGGGATACCCTTATGGCACCCATGGGTAGGGGTACAACCCTGTGCCCCTAGTGTATGTTTTTGGGCACCTGTGGGTGGCCCACAGAGCAGGGTATGGGCTGGTGGCAGCTCCATGCTGAATTTGACAGGTGCTCTGGGTGTCCTCCATTTTGGGATACCCAGGCCCTGCCATTGGAATCAGTTGATTCCTGATAGGAAACAAGATGGCCCCTGTGGCCTCTTGCTTTCTATTGCCTGTTATCTTGTTTTTCCCAAAGTCCTGGGAAGCCCTGACTCTGTCCCTTCCCCCTGACTGGCTGTTGGGTGGAAGTTCCATATATGGTGTTGTTGTAAAGGCCCAGCTAGACTGACTGGAGCCTTCCCAGTGACTGTATGTTATGGGTACCTCCTGTGGGTGGGACCTGGGTGAATGGAGTGTGTGACCAATATACACTCCTTGTTGTGGTTGTCTGGTTTCTGGCATGAGAGACAAAGACTGAGACAGCCCTGCCCGAAACTGGCCTGAATGCAGTGTGTAGTGTTGAATGGCTGGGTACTTGTCCCAATCCACATTCCTTGTTGTGAGTGTCTGAAAGGGAGGAGTGTGGCCTGAATGCACTGTGTGCCTGATTGGCTGACTGACTGCATGAATGCCCTTCTGTGTGATTGGCTGCTGTGTGTGTGCCAGCAGTGTGGATGAGAGACAGAATAGTATATCTGGGGACCTCTCACCACTGGAAATTGTTCAGAAGCATTCAGAAGCTGAGTCTCCACTCAAGAGTAACTGGATTTGCTGATCCTCGACGTCCAGCTGGAAGAAGAAGACTTGCTGTGGCATTTGCTTCGACGGAACTGAAGGTTGTCGAAATCGTCGAGGACTGACCCGAGAGAGGACCTGGTAAGGCGCCCTCTTCCCGTGCTCCGAGGGACCATCGAGCACCGCTGAATCTTCGCCGAAGCGCCCTGGAAGTCAGACCCTCGAAAGGCTGCCGACCCGAGACGGGACCGCCGAGGAGATCGAAGTGAAGCACCCGGACCTCGACGCTGTCGAAGTCCATTGCCGTCGACCAGGGTTCGCAGGTCTGTGTAACCGCTGGAGGCCCGTCGAAGTTGTGTTGCCCAGCCGTGGGAACCACTTGACGCCGTGTCGCCGACGACCGGAGCCGTCCGCTCCTTGCCTAAGAACATTTGCCTTGAAGGACTCCCTCGTCCGCATCGTCGACCGCTTTTGCCCTGCCGGAGAAAGTCGAGGACGACCAACGCGCCGAGGAGAATCCGCCGGTGGGGTTCCCGCCACCTCACGATCCCAAAGACTCGAGCGACTCGACGCCCTTGCTGGGCTCCCGTCTCTACAATCTTTGCGGTCCAGAACTATTGTCATCGAGGTGCCCCGCACACCTCCGCCGTGCAGGACGCCGACGCCCCGACGCCGACGAGCACCGCTCGGACGAAGCTGCCGCCTCTTCGACATCGTTCTACCTCGTTCGTCGACGGACGTTCGACGCCCCGTGCCTCCCGCTTGAAAGGGAAGGCATTCAAGAAGGGCCGTCGATTCCCCGTCGCCGAACCCCGAGGTCTTCGACGTTTCTCTACGCCTCTCGACGATCCGTGACTCCTGCTTAAAAGGGGGTCATTCAAGAAGGATCTGTCGACGCCTCTTCGAAGAACTCGACTCCACCAGGTACATTGGGGGGGTAAAAACATTGTAGGAGAGAATAAGACTGTTGAACAATATATGGACTGGGCTTGTGTCATATCCCTTTATTTTACAGGTTGCCCAGGTGGGGGGATCTCCACACAGAACTGTGTCCAGTAGCTAGGGCCAGTATTCTGCCTATTGTTTCAACCATCTTTTATCTCTCCTCTCTCTATTGCTGGTTTCCTTCTTATTGATCTGTGTGCCATTTTAACAGTATTGTGAATGCACTTTAATGAGGTCTAATATTAGTGGTACCACTTTAGAATTGTAGATATTTACCATTGCTGATTTTCCTGAGCACAAAGTGCGTTATTGTGATAAGTGTACATAACCCTTGAATATTAATTATATAAAGACTGTGTTTTCAGTAATACAGTGTGTGGACATTCCTTTGTGGGGGCTTGGGGATACACTGTACTTAAGAACCAGCCTGCATCACCTCCTGAGAAGCTAGGCCTTGATTGCTCGTCCATCGCTACCGTAATCGAGAATCTTGGCTGGGGTCTTCTGTGCCTCTCCTCTACCATATAGAGAGCGGAAGTACAGACCCCCCCACCGGTCTTGACAAGCTGGTGGCAGCGGTGGGATGCTTATGGTTTTAAGACTCAGTGTATAACCGTGCCACTTACAAAATATCCGCACTTTATTAGATTAAGGTTTGGGTGTGTACCAAATAACTGCATTACAGGCAATGGAGCCCATTGCAAATGGTAAATTGACTCGGATGAGCTTAGAGGCTCTCCAGAGTGCTTGTGAAGCCAGGGAGTTGGACTTTGTGGATAAGTCTAGGGCTGAGCTGATAGCTGCCCTGGTGGACTACCAGACTGATGGTGAAACCCTTGATGAAGGGGGGGATGCAACCAGTGAGGACTCTGCCCCTGGGGTTGTCGCTGAATCTGTTTCTGGGAATGCCACCATTCCTGCTGCCTCTGTTCCAAACCCCAGCAATTCCATGGAACTTGAGTTATTAAGGATGAAATTGGCCTTTGAATATCGCAAGTTGGAAATAGAAGCTGAGCTTAAGAAAGAGGAGCTGGCACAGCAAGTGGAACTCAAGAATAGGGATCTTGCGCTCAAAGACAAGGACACTGAATGTCAGAGAATCCAGCTAGAGAGAGCTAGAGTGGAGACTTCAGCTAGACCAATTGAGAGTGGCAGGTCCCCAGCCACCAAGTTTATGAAAGATTTGGTTGGTGTGTTTGTGGAGGGTTCAGATATCCTCCAATGGATTGAAGCGTTTGAAATGGCTTGTGCAATTCATGATGTAGATAAAAGAGATTGGGCTAAGTGTTTGTTAAGCAGAGTGCCTCAAACTGGATATGACTGTATTCTGAAGCTGAGTGTGGAAGAAAGGGGTCAGTATGAGTGTATGAAGTCTGCTTTGATTGCCAAGTTTGGCAAGACACCTGCCCAATACCTTAAAAGGTTCAGGGAATTTAAGAAAAGAGAGAATGTGTCTTGGGTTGACTGGGTGAGTACTGCGCACATGAACATGATGGGGTGGATTGATGGATACAAGGTGAAAACTTTTGTTGAGTTGTCCCACCTCTTGTTTTTTGAGCATTTTTCTGAAGCCTGTTCACCAGAGCTGCGTCAGTATGTGGCTGACCAGAACATTTTGGACCCCTTTAAGCTGGCTAGGTTGGCTGACAAGTGGGTCTCCCACCGGGTGTCCCCTAAGGACTCCAGTGGGAAGGACAAGGACAAAGAAAAGGGGGCCTCTCAGAAAGCTGAGGAGTCCCAAAAGCAGTCACAGTCGGGTAAACCAAAACCTTCCTCTCCTAAGACCCAAAAATCTAGTGGGGATAAGTCCTCTGTGGGTGGGAATAAGAGTAGTGGTCCACCTGCTGCAAAGCAGGCTCCCAGTGGTTCCAGTACCGTACCCCGCACTCCTGGCACTTGTTGGGATTGTGGGGCTCTGGATCACAAAAGGGGTGACCCCAAGTGTAAAGGTAAGGCACTTGGAGTACAGGCTGTCAGCCTGACCTACCCTTACCCCGTGTCTGAGGTGGAGGCCACTGTCCTCCCCTCCTCTACAGGAATCACATTTGGTGCTCCAGTAGAGATTTCCTTAGTGTCCCTTGGGGCCTGGGACCAGTACGCAGAAGTACTGGCGACTATCCCACAGAACACCCGTAGATTTTTGAGAAGTGTCCTCTTGAATGGCCAGCCTTCTACTGGTTTGAGAGACACTGGGGCAAGCATGACAGTGGTGGACAGGACCCTGCTCAAGCCAGAGGACTATGAAGGTGCTCCTCTGCAAACCACCAGGTTAGCTGGTGGGCCTCCCAAATTATCGCCTGTAGCCCTAGTCACACTCATGATTGGAGACAAGACAGCAAAGCTTCCTGTCCTGGTTCAGGACAATGTCCCTGCTAACATTCTGTTAGGAAATGATCTAGTAGAGTTGGGGTTGATCTCGGATGGTCTTCCCATGACTGCTGCTGCAGTCACTAGGTCACAGGTGACACCGGGTCTGGCTGTGAGTCAGGTATCCGAGCCAAAGGCGAGGCCTAAGGCAAGAAGAAGGAAGACCAAGAAGGCCACCTCTGTGGAGGGAACACCTTCTCTTCCTGCTGTTCCGACAGCACCCAATGGGATCCATGCTCCGGACGGGCTGGGTCCAGCGGAAAACCCAAACTCAACTCCTGTGGGAGAAGAGACAGAAGACTCTCCTGTGGGAGAGGTTCTCAACCCGGAGGATCATCCCGACCTTCAATGCTTGTTAGCTGAAGGGGGACCCTCCCGGGCAGACTTCTGTAAGGGACAGAGAGAGTGCCACTCTCTCGAGGGCCTGAGGAAACAGGCCCTGTCCCAGGCACAAGGTGAAGTGCCTAGGACATTCAAGATTTATTGGGAGGGTGAGCTCCTTGTTAGTGAGCCCACTAAGCCCGAACCTGGTGCCCGCAAGAGGTTGGTGGTACCCCAGGTTTACAGGCCCTTCCTACTGCAGTTGGCGCATGAGGTGCCCTTGGCTGGTCATCTTGGGACCAAGAAGACTAAGCAGAGGCTCTCTGCCCATTTCTACTGGCCACGGATGGGAGTAGAGGTGGAGTCCCACTGCAGGACCTGCCCAACTTGTCAGTTGTCTGGCAAGACTGGAGGCAGGGTCATTGCCCCACTGCAGCCATTACCAGTGGTTGGCACACCATTTGAGAGGGTGGGCATCGACATCGTCGGTCCCCTTGACCCTCCCACTTCAGGTGGACATCGGTTCATCCTGGTCTTGGTAGATCATGCCACCAGGTACCCTGAGGCAATACCCCTTCGGACTGTTACTGCCAAGGTGGTTGCCAGGGCTCTCCTGGGCATTTTCACCCGTGTTGGATTCCCCAAGGAGGTTGTCTCTGACCGAGGATCCAACTTCATGTCTAGTTACATGAAAACCATGTGGAAAGAGTGCGGGGTAACCTACAAGTTCTCCACCTCTTACCACCCCCAGACCAATGGTCTGGTTGAGAGATTTAACAAAACTCTCAAGGGCATGCTAGGTGCTTTGGAAGAGCCCCTAAGGAGGAAATGGGATCTCCTCCTGCCATGCCTGCTGTTTGCTTACAGAGAGGTACCTCAAGAGGGTGTTGGTTTCAGCCCCTTTGAGTTGCTCTTTGGACATCCCGTGAGGGGGCCCCTCGCCTTGATCCGAGAAGGCTTGGAAGCCACCCCTCCAGGTCCCGCCAAGCAAGTGGGGGACTATGTGTTAGGCCTCAGGCGGAGGATGACACAAATGATGGGTCAGGCAACAGCAAATCTCAAGGCCAGCCAGGAATTGAATAAGTACTGGCATGACCTGAAAGCTTCGCAAGTGGATTGGACTCCGGGACAGGAAATCCTTGTGATGGAGCCTACCAAGCCTAGAGCTTTGGCAGACAAGTGGACTGGACCCTTCAGGATCATCTCCAAGATGGGCGAAGTCAATTATCTGGTGGACATGGGAGCCTCTGGGGTAGCCCCCCAGGTATTCCATGTCAACAGGCTCAAGCCTTTCCACAGGCGAGCAGAGGTCTCATGTCTCTTGCTAGCTTCAGGGCAAGAAGAGGATGAGAGTGAGCCCCTTCCTGATTTGCTGCATAGCAACCCTCAGGATGGCTCAGTGGAGGGAGTACAACTCTCTCCCGATTTGACAACAGAGCAGCAGAGGGCCTGCCGGGCTTTGCTCCAGCAGTATGCCCCTCTGTTTTCACTGACACCGGGCCTTACACCGTGGTGTAAGCACGAAATTGACACTGGTGACAGTGTGCCTGTCAAAAGCAGGAGCTATCGTATGTCAGATACCGTCAAAAACCACATCCAGGCTGAGGTCGCCAAGATGTTGGATCTGGGTGTTATTGAACCCTCCACCAGTCCCTGGTCCAGTCCAGTGGTCCTTGTCCCCAAGGCAAGTTCCCCGGCGGGTACCAAGGATTGGAGGTTCTGTGTGGACTACCGAGGAGTCAATGCCGTCACCAAAACTGACGCGCACCCATTGCCCAGGGCTGATGAGCTCGTGGACACTATAGGTGCTGCCAAATTTGTGAGCACCTTTGACCTTACCTCAGGCTATTGGCAAATAGCTCTGACGGACCATGCCAAGGAAAAGACGGCATTCTCCACACCTGAGGGACTCTACCAGTTTAGGGTCATGCCCTTTGGGTTGAAGAATGCCCCTGCCACCTTCCAGAGATTGGTCAACCATGCGCTCAGTGGGCTGGAAGCCTTTTGTGTGGCTTACTTAGACGACATTGCCGTCTACAGTTCCACCTGGGAAGAGCATTTGACACATCTGGATAAGGTGTTGCAGGCCTTGAAAAGGGCTAACCTCACTATCAAGGCCACCAAGTGCCAGATAGCTCAGGGGAAAGTTACCTATCTTGGTCATGAGGTAGGAGGGGGTCAAATCCAACCTCTCTCCAGTAAAGTACAGGACGTACAGAACTGGGAGACTCCCACTACTCAAACCCAGGTGAGAGCCTTTTTGGGCCTCACTGGGTACTATCGCAATTTCATGGCAGACTATGGAACCATAGCTGCACCCCTGACAGCTCTAACTTCACCCAAACAGCCTAGGAAGGTTAATTGGACTGAAGACTGTCAGAGGGCCTTTGATGGCTTGAAAGAAAGTCTGTGTAGGGCACCTGTGTTGAGTGCGCCTGACTACAGCCGACCCTTTATCGTCCAGACGGATGCCTGCGACACCGGAATTGGAGCTGTCTTGTCCCAGTTAGATGACAAAGGGAGAGAACATCCTATCATATTCATCAGTAGACAACTCAAGGGTAGAGAACTTAGGTGGGCTACTGTTGAAAAGGAATGTTTTAGTATAGTTTGGAGCCTTAGGCGTTTTAGGCCCTACCTTACGGGGTCCACCTTCAAGGTCCAAACAGATCATAAGCCCCTGAAGTGGCTTATGCAGATGAAGGGTGAGAATCCGAAATTGCTCAGGTGGTCGATTAGCCTACAAGGGCTAGACTTCACCATAGAGCACAGACCAGGGAAGAGTCACGATAATGCAGATGGCCTTTCCAGAAGGTATGTTGACCGTCTGGATGAGGGTGTCTATCCCGTGGGAGATTAGGCACCCTCCACCTCAGTCTGGGGGGGGCGACTGTGATGCCGGAAATGCATCTGAGGGACAGGGCCTCTGAATCCTTGTCCTTTTTCTGTTTTTACCGTGTGTTCTGTCATGTTTTCTGCCCAGGAGTCCATGAGGGACTCCTGGCAGTGCAGCTCTCTTTTGGTTTGGTGAACAGACCCATGGGATACCCTTATGGCACCCATGGGTAGGGGTACAACCCTGTGCCCCTAGTGTATGTTTTTGGGCACCTGTGGGTGGCCCACAGAGCAGGGTATGGGCTGGTGGCAGCTCCATGCTGAATTTGACAGGTGCTCTGGGTGTCCTCCATTTTGGGATACCCAGGCCCTGCCATTGGAATCAGTTGATTCCTGATAGGAAACAAGATGGCCCCTGTGGCCTCTTGCTTTCTATTGCCTGTTATCTTGTTTTTCCCAAAGTCCTGGGAAGCCCTGACTCTGTCCCTTCCCCCTGACTGGCTGTTGGGTGGAAGTTCCATATATGGTGTTGTTGTAAAGGCCCAGCTAGACTGACTGGAGCCTTCCCAGTGACTGTATGTTATGGGTACCTCCTGTGGGTGGGACCTGGGTGAATGGAGTGTGTGACCAATATACACTCCTTGTTGTGGTTGTCTGGTTTCTGGCATGAGAGACAAAGACTGAGACAGCCCTGCCCGAAACTGGCCTGAATGCAGTGTGTAGTGTTGAATGGCTGGGTACTTGTCCCAATCCACATTCCTTGTTGTGAGTGTCTGAAAGGGAGGAGTGTGGCCTGAATGCACTGTGTGCCTGATTGGCTGACTGACTGCATGAATGCCCTTCTGTGTGATTGGCTGCTGTGTGTGTGCCAGCAGTGTGGATGAGAGACAGAATAGTATATCTGGGGACCTCTCACCACTGGAAATTGTTCAGAAGCATTCAGAAGCTGAGTCTCCACTCAAGAGTAACTGGATTTGCTGATCCTCGACGTCCAGCTGGAAGAAGAAGACTTGCTGTGGCATTTGCTTCGACGGAACTGAAGGTTGTCGAAATCGTCGAGGACTGACCCGAGAGAGGACCTGGTAAGGCGCCCTCTTCCCGTGCTCCGAGGGACCATCGAGCACCGCTGAATCTTCGCCGAAGCGCCCTGGAAGTCAGACCCTCGAAAGGCTGCCGACCCGAGACGGGACCGCCGAGGAGATCGAAGTGAAGCACCCGGACCTCGACGCTGTCGAAGTCCATTGCCGTCGACCAGGGTTCGCAGGTCTGTGTAACCGCTGGAGGCCCGTCGAAGTTGTGTTGCCCAGCCGTGGGAACCACTTGACGCCGTGTCGCCGACGACCGGAGCCGTCCGCTCCTTGCCTAAGAACATTTGCCTTGAAGGACTCCCTCGTCCGCATCGTCGACCGCTTTTGCCCTGCCGGAGAAAGTCGAGGACGACCAACGCGCCGAGGAGAATCCGCCGGTGGGGTTCCCGCCACCTCACGATCCCAAAGACTCGAGCGACTCGACGCCCTTGCTGGGCTCCCGTCTCTACAATCTTTGCGGTCCAGAACTATTGTCATCGAGGTGCCCCGCACACCTCCGCCGTGCAGGACGCCGACGCCCCGACGCCGACGAGCACCGCTCGGACGAAGCTGCCGCCTCTTCGACATCGTTCTACCTCGTTCGTCGACGGACGTTCGACGCCCCGTGCCTCCCGCTTGAAAGGGAAGGCATTCAAGAAGGGCCGTCGATTCCCCGTCGCCGAACCCCGAGGTCTTCGACGTTTCTCTACGCCTCTCGACGATCCGTGACTCCTGCTTAAAAGGGGGTCATTCAAGAAGGATCTGTCGACGCCTCTTCGAAGAACTCGACTCCACCAGGTACATTGGGGGGGTAAAAACATTGTAGGAGAGAATAAGACTGTTGAACAATATATGGACTGGGCTTGTGTCATATCCCTTTATTTTACAGGTTGCCCAGGTGGGGGGATCTCCACACAGAACTGTGTCCAGTAGCTAGGGCCAGTATTCTGCCTATTGTTTCAACCATCTTTTATCTCTCCTCTCTCTATTGCTGGTTTCCTTCTTATTGATCTGTGTGCCATTTTAACAGTATTGTGAATGCACTTTAATGAGGTCTAATATTAGTGGTACCACTTTAGAATTGTAGATATTTACCATTGCTGATTTTCCTGAGCACAAAGTGCGTTATTGTGATAAGTGTACATAACCCTTGAATATTAATTATATAAAGACTGTGTTTTCAGTAATACAGTGTGTGGACATTCCTTTGTGGGGGCTTGGGGATACACTGTACTTAAGAACCAGCCTGCATCACCTCCTGAGAAGCTAGGCCTTGATTGCTCGTCCATCGCTACCGTAATCGAGAATCTTGGCTGGGGTCTTCTGTGCCTCTCCTCTACCATATAGAGAGCGGAAGTACAGACCCCCCCACCGGTCTTGACAGCAACCCTGGTCAAAACTACTAGCTATATAGCGAGGTAACTTATCAAACCGGCCCACATGGGCCAAGAAGTGGCCCACTTTGACCAAAAAACGGGCCCAAACGGTCTGATTGGAACCTCGGCCTTTTTAGTCGCTGGGGAATGGGGGCCGGTTTCTGCCCTCGCCTGGGGCAGTTTAAGAAGAAAAAAAATTGGAAAAAAAATGTTTTGATTTTTTTTTTAAATAAAACTTTTTTTTTAGAAAAAAAACACCTGCAATGGCCTAATTCATAATTCATCAAAGCAGGCAACACATGTCACCTTGCTTTGATGATTGATTTGCATGCATGGTGTGTTCATCACTGACATGATGCAGCAGCGTGTAAAGTTGAGGGGCCGGGGACGCTGCTGGTCCGGCGGCTGTCACCGTGCCTGTGCCCCCTGGAGTGGCTGTGCTGTCGCATTAGTGATTAATAACCACTTTTAGAGTAGAATAAGCATCCATTTCGGACTATGGGCCTCATTACGAGGTTGGAGGTAGCCATGGCGCTATTAGCGCCATGGCTACCTCCAAAATCATTCCGAGTCCGGTCTGATGGATGGAGCAATTACCGGTCCAGTCCGAGGTCGGAGGGACCGGTAATTCCCCATTCACCAGAGCCATTCCACATTCCCATTTGAGCCCCCATGGGGCTCAATGGGAAGAGTGAAGGCGGCAATAACGGTACCGCAAATTGCGGTACCGTTATTGACCCCGGCATCCCTTTGCGGGTCCCGTCCTTAACGCCTGGTAAAACCAGGCGTTAAGGAAGGACCCGCAAAGGGAACTCGTAGTAGGGCGGTAAGGGATTACCGGCACCGGTGCCTTTACCGGTGCCGGTAATCCCTTACCGCCCACCTCGTAATGAGGCCCAATGTATTTTGCCTTTCGCAAGTTGCAGTAATAGCATGTTTTTTTTCTGCCGTTGTCTCTGTTACGATCATCACAAGACATTCCATCTCGGTGTCCTCGGTCACGTGACAAAATCCTTGTGCCTAAAAACTTCTGTACAGTGTAGAAATATTTGACCATAGCACATCAAGTGGCCATTGACTTCATTGTGCCACAATTAATACTTTGTTGTAGTGGGCCTTATTACAAGTTTGCCGGCACAGTAACAACATTACTGGTAAGCTTGCTGGTATCATTGTTACTGTACCGGCAAACTATGAGTTCTGCTTGCAGGTACCTTTTTGGCCGCAAGGTCTGACCAGGCAGGCAGACCGGCACCCGTGAGCAGAGCATGTCGGATGCACCGGCACCATTCACGAATGATGCCGGTGCATCCGGCCTCCCCATTCGCATTGAGCCCCACCAGGCTCAAATGGGGAAGAACATTTTCCGGCGCCTGGGAATGGGCAATTACCGGGTCCACCGGAGTTGTTATATCCCGGTAAATTTGCAAGTTCAGCGGCAGCCTGCCGGTTTTACCGACAAGGCTACCAGCGAACTTCTAATGAGGTCCAATGTGCCTATCTTTCCCATCTCCCTGGCCTGCTGTACAGGATGTTTGCATGTAGGAGGTAACGAGTGCTCAGAGTATGGGATGTCCTGTGAGTGCGCTGCTTTCCCTAGTTTGACAATCTCTGAAGCCTGAAAGTAGATGCATGCAGGCTTGACATGCGGCCAACTTTACACCAGACCTGCAGATGAACTTAACTGGTCTGCAGTTAAATCTCAGTTACCAGTTTAATGGTATCCACTACAGAATAATTGCTTATTTTACCATAGCCGATATGATAGCTGAGTGGGTTGAGCGCTCACTGCTTTGATGTGTGTGTGATCTGCAGGTTCGAATCCCAGCAAGGCCATCTCAGACTTTCATCCTTCTGAGATCGATAAATGAGTACCAACACAGGTTGGGTGACATTGGGCCTCATTACGAGGTTGGAGGTAGCCATGGCGCCATTAGCTCCATGGCTGCCTCCAAAATCGTTCCGACTATGGTCTGGTGGATGGAGCAATTACCCGGCCATTCTGAGGTCGGCGGGACCGGTAATTCCCCATTCACCAGAGCCATTCCCCATTCCCATTTGAGCCCCCATAGGGCTCAATGGGAAGGGGGAGGCGGCAATAACGGTACCACAAATTGCGGTACCGTTATTGACCCCGGCATCCCTTTGTGGGTCCTGTCCTTAACACCCGGTAAAAACCAGGCGTTAAGGAAGGATCCGCAAAGGGAACTCGTAGTAGGGCGGTAAGGGATTACCGGCACCGGTGCCCTCACCGGTGCCAGTAATGCCTTACCGCCCACCTCGTAATGAGGCCCATTGTCTGCATATTTGTTCTATAAAAAAGAGCTTACGCGTAAGTGCTATACAATAACATAATTATCATTTGGCCTTGGAGGACTGCTTGCATTCACAGTAATATGACAATATGGATCCTACACACAGATATTAATGATACATATGGTGATCCTTTCTTGTATGAAATGTATATCACCTTAGTGAAATCATAACCATATTTTTCATAGTGTACTTAGGAACAATGCTATTTGATGCCACTTCCTGTTTTGTCAAGGGGTGAAAGGTCATGTTTCATCACTTCCCAGGATGTCACTTTGGGCTGGGGTCAAATGACATCACTTCCCATGATGTCATCAGAGGTCAAGGGCATGAGGCGAGGGGTGGGCCACTTTTTTTTGGGTGTCCGGGCCTATTTCTTGTCCCAGTCCGACCCTGGGCCCAAACTAGCATTTTGTGTTTTTGGTTCGGGCATTGCCTTATTGCCCTATAGGCCAGTCGGAGCCTGCTTCAAAGCACTATAGGGGAAACGCAGAGAAGTAGGCAGGCTATGTGGGGAAGCAGTCATGTAGCTGTATGATCAGCGTATCTAGAGAGTATAACAGCACTTGCCAAGTAGTGTGGGTGCACAGGCATTGCATAGCAACCCCTGGTACATGGTGAGAGCGGTGGCATCTGGGGAACTTTTCAAGTGGAGGGTTTCCATTCTTTTCTACAGGGAAGGGGCAAGGCCATAGTTTCATTACAACTAAAAGTAAGAGGTCCCTTAGGCTGGTCATTCTACATCGCACCCTGTAAGGAAGGCCGAGGGAAAATGCGACCCCTTTGGTCCTGCGAAGATGAATTCACCTTTATCTTCCTAAAAATGTCCTCAAACCCCATAAACATCCATAGGGGAGACAGATTAGGGATCCTAGTGTGTGGAACTCCCTGGAAAGCACCCATAGGGAACCCAACATATGAGACCTTGGGGCAAATATCTTCTCCTAAATCATCAGGTGGAGACCTAGAAATCCCTTCCTTACTATTCAAAGGGAAACGTAGAGGGCGTGCAAAAGAGAGAGAAGGTGAGAAACCCAAAAGGGAAGATACCAGAAGAACCCTATATTGACCAGGAGGAGCAGAAACTGGACAGCAGTCATGTCACAAGCATTTTCTTTAGTTGAGGAGAGGGTCAATGTCCACTATATCTCTGGAAGAATCAGAAGCCTCTCAAGCAGAACAATGCTTATTTTGTGGAAGGTCGGGACATCACACAGAGGTTTTTCTTGAAAAGATAGAGGAGGAGTTAATGGCAATTCCAGAATGGGCATGAAAACAGAGGGAGAAAGAGAAAGGAGAGAACTTTTAAAAACATCTCCTAGGCAAGCCAGCAGTAACAATCTAGGCCATATGCTGGAATGCTTGGACCGGTAGTCTGACTGTTCCACAGTGAGATCACTGAGTGAAACACTGCCGTCCAATCAGCAGAGGGGAAGGATATGTAAGAAACTGAGGGTATTCTCCCAAGTAGACCTTAGGGAATCCCATATTCAGGGGACCAGGAAAGCGCTGGCGCTCTCAGATCACAGCCCAGGGGGCGGACAAGCAAAGGAGGATCACCTGGGTGGGGTAGCCAGGGGTTATGTTATGCTCAGGGGAATGCGCCAGGTGAGACACAGTACTATCCCGGAGAAAGGGATGAGGAAGACGAGGTCCTCAAGGCTTTTATGGGCTGTATCAGCTCGACCTCCCTTCCACCCAATGAACCTCCTTTTCCAAAATCCACCATCCCTCCACATCTGGTGAATCCATTAGACACCCTGTTATACTTTGAAACCACATTCCCTGGAATCCCTGTTTCCGTGTTTCCTACCTGAATACTCCCAGTCATTCTTCTTCACGTCCCTTTGGATATTCTTTCCAGAAAACCCATTATAGTGCATTCACAACACATTACCATTATCACAAACCCCTCTGTTCAGTTCACGGTCCCGGATATCCCCGTTTGCTTCATAATCCCTACCGATCCCGGCCCTCTGATTGTCAATTTTTGAACTCCCATTAGAATGTGACCAAGAACTACAGTGCCCACAAACCCTCTTACTCATTTCACAAATCCTACAAAAACCACCCTTTTGAGTGCACCATACATCCCTGTAGTACGAGGGTTATAATACCCTGACAATCTAACCCCTGCCCTTTTCAGACAAGAACACTTTTGCACAACACAAAAGACAACGGACTAACAACAGAGGTATTTTCCTAACATGTCCCAATACAGGGGTCAGCAAAGTCAGGCAATTGACCAGAATCACGCACACCTGACAGCCCTTTGCCTTCCCCAGTGATAAAAGATGGAGCACGAAAGCACAGGACGAGCAAGGCAGAACAGACGATGTGAGCGCTAACTCAGCACAGCAGTGCAAGTGTAGGAGAAAGACGCGCATACCGAGGGGGTGACAAAGAGAGAAGCGACCTTGCTCTTTCCGACCCAGGCCTGTGAATCCTCCCTAGAAGGAATCATAAGACTGCAAACAATAGCCAGCGTGTGTTGTAGCAGATGTCAATGGTACATGAGACCCTCCTCTGCTGATAACCAAACCAGGGCGAGCCGCTGGTCTCCGTGGTACCAACCTTGACTCGAAGGAGAAAGAAAGCCAAGTGGTTCATCATAGCCAGTGAGGCGAGGGGATAGCCGATAAGAAACCGAACTGTGTTGAACGAAAAGTACCAACAGTTAATTTGAACTTTGAAAGGTTTAAAGAAACTATTGATGAAAGAGGGGGAAACCCAGCAACAGCAGCGTGTGGCACCATGCGGGTGCTCATGCCGGAAACTCTGGCCGATTACCCGATAATTGAAACTACCAGAACCAGAAGGCCTTGGGAAAGGCGAGAAGAGGGGTCAAAGTGGTCATACAGGGGTCTTGTAAAATCCTCTGTAGCGTGGAAAGGCTTTGATCAACAGATGATTGTGAAAGAAAGGGAAATAAATCCTGCTTGATGAAATTAACGCATGAACAGTGTGTTGCAAAAGTTGGCAGGAGTAACCTGGCAGAGGGATGCTGACAAAAAGGGGCAAAGCTTGAAGTCTCTATGACCAATGTGTTGACAGCAGTGAACCCGACCGAGGGATGTCCACAGTGAATTGTTTGAAAAGACATTAAAACTCATGAAATTAAGAACAGCCATAGTTAACCCGAAGGAGGGAGGCTCACGTTTGAAAGGGGTCCGAATCCAAAAGACAATGATGTGGGGGTGGAAAGTCATCACCCAAAGATCATTGAGAAACAAACTGTTTAGTTGATTTGTTGAATACGACTTGTGAGGGGTCTGCGCCCGGATGTGGGGGACCCAGGGGTGAAGGCATCACCCAAAGTACACGTGGAACAGAACTTTGTGCTTGTTTGTTGAAAATATCAGGCCCTCGAAGGCAAGAGACTTTTTATTGAAAAGAGACTTAACCATCGAAGAACCTGATAGCTGGTATGGGACTGTCGACTCGTGCTGGGAAAGCTTGGGCATGTGCTGTGCTCCAAGGTCCAACCTTGTCCCGTGCTCAAAACGTGGGGAAGGAAGATCCCTGGCAAACATATGCTGACCTAGTATGTGTGAACACTTCTTTATTGAAAACCCTATCCCACACTCTTTCTGTAATTAGTTGTAAGGATTTGCCAATAGGTTTTTTAGTCTAGGCCTTTTTACTTTGACAAGATGCCACAAGGACTGCCCTATTTTTTATTTTTATGGTTGACGCTTGCTCCCATTTTAGATTTCAGTTTAGGTTAGGTGTTTTTCCATCCTGCATTTATAGTTCAATAAACACCCTTGAACTGTGATCACTTGTGTCTGTCTCTACTGTTGCCACCATGAGTTCCTTACAGTACCCAGTGAAGAAATGAATGGGGGGTTGTGGAGATTTATTCAGGATCTCCGCCCTCTTAATAATATTGTTGAAGCAGAGTTTCCTTTAGTTCCAAATCCAGCTACAATATAATGCAATGATCCTGCTACAGCTAAATGGTTTACAGTCATAGGGGGTCATTACGACCCTGCCGTTAAGAGTTTAATGGCACCGTAAAAGGTGTCAGCGCCGTTAAACCCTTAACGCCTGATTACGAGGTCCCTTTGCAGCTCCCGACCTTAACAGCCGGTCTGGCCCAGCCGTTAAAGTAGGGACCCGCAAAGGGACTTCCGAGGTAATTACGGTACCGCAATTTGCAGTACCGTAATTACTGCCTTCACCAGTCCCATTGAGCCCTATGGGACAAAAATGGGAATGGGGAAGGGCCAATGGTAAATGGGGAATTACTGCCCCGCCAACCTTGGAATGGGGTGGTATTTCCCCATTTACCATTGGCGGACTCGTTACAATACCGGCAGCAACCATGGTGCTAATAGTGCCATTGGTTACCGCCGGTGTTGTAATGAGGGCCATAGATTTAAAAAACACGTTCTTCTCAATTCCCCTTCACGAGGACTCACAAGATTTGACTTCATTTTATATAGAAATATCCACCTGACACACAATCCTTTGTCTCAGCGGTACTGTGAGTACCCCTCAATCTTTAAAAGGGTCCTCCAGATGGATCTGGGTAATGTACAGCTTGCGAGTGCAATCATTCAGTACATAGATGACATATTCGTCTGCAGCGAGAAAGAAAGATGCAGAGGAGCCTCACTAGCAGAGAAAGGGTACAAGGTAGACAAGAGGTCCTGTATATAGGACAGCTAATCCCTCAAGAGTGTAGACAAGTGACAACTGAGAAAGAAGAAGCAATTCAAAGCACTCCTGAACCAGAGACAGTAAGAGAGATGCAACAATTCTTAGGCCTAAGTAATTATTGTAGGGCCTGGGTTTTTGATTACAGCACATACATTCAACCACTTTTAAAATGACTCAAGGAAGCCGAGGTGGGCAAGAATAAAATAACATGGACACAGGAAATGACTGTGGGATTTGAAGAATTAAAAAGAACAATTTGCACAGCCCTGTGTTGGGAATTCCAGATTACAATGAAGAATTGCATTTGTTTTCACACTCAAATGGAAAGGTAATGACAGCAGTTCTCACACAGAAAACAAATTTAGGACATTGGCAAAAAACCATTAGCTTATTATAGAGGCATTTTAGATCCAGTAATGAGGGGACATTATCCTTGCAAGCACGCTTTAGCTGATGCCGCTTTTGCAATTGAAAAAGATGTAAGCATTACAATGGGGTGTCCACTGACGTTATTTGTCGAGCATTCCCTATTTGACATTTTGGAGAAACCCAAAAGCACATTGACTACACAAAGAGAATCAGGGTTTGAAGTGATCATTTCGAAGCGAACAATCAAAATTGTTAGATGTAGAACAGTGAACCCTGCGACACTTCTAGCAGAATTAATAGGGAAAGAGGACTATGTACATGACTGCACCACGTATACTGAGTTCTATGATGATATTCCCCATGTTAGAGGAAATGCCCTCGGAGGGGGAGTAGTTCTCTTTATTGATGGTTCTTCAAAAATTGGCCGACAAGAGAAGACATATGGGATCAGCAGTAGTGATGCTGATTCGTGATGGTGAATTTGAGGTAGTAACAAGTGCAAGATTGCCTTCGCAGTGTTCAGCACAGGCTGCACAATTAGTGGTGCTTATCACCGCACTCTAGAGATACGAGGACAGGGAAGTGAAAGTGTACTCTGACAACGCCTATGTGACATCAACCGTACATGCAGGATTGTCACAATGGAAAAGGAGGGTTTTCCTCCACACAGGCGGCTCACCCGTGCAACATGCACCACTATTGGATACGCTTATTAAAGTATTGATAAGCTTATTAAAGTATTGAAGCTTCCATTGGCTATTGCAATCATGAAGTGCGCAGCCAATAATGAAAGGGCAGATTTGATTTCTCGCTGCAACAAAGCCACAGTTTTAGAAGCCAAAAGGGCAACATATTTGCCAAACATTTCTGATTTTAATGTAGACGGTGTTACACAATTGTCAGGACGGTGCATGCTGGTGAGGGAAGGATTTAATATCTTATCAATCGTACAGTTGATTGAGCTACAAAGTCGAGCTCTATAGGAAGAACAGGATTTATCCCCCACTGAGGTTATATGGAGACAGGATAGAATTGAAAAGCCAGTTATGCCTCTAGCATTAATGAAGGGGGCTTCACTAACCCACACACACAACAGGAGAGAGTCTTGCTTCTACAATTGTAGAAGATTGGCTCTCAGCAAATTTATTAGAACATGTGGCACAGTTTATTGTCAATTACATCGTGTGCCAGAAATGTACAGCAGGACTCACGTTGCAAACAGTGAGAGGAGCAATCCCTAGACCCAAAGGCCCATTTCAGCATCGACGTGTAGATTATGTGGATATGTTGCAGACATGCAACAGATAAAGGTACATGCTGGTAGCAGTATTACCTATTTCCAGATGGATCGAGGCAGGTCCATGGACACACCCTGATGCTACATGCACAGCCAGGTTTCTCCTGTGTGAAGTATTCTCTAGATGGGGCGTGTGCAAGGTCTTGCGGTCTAACAATGACCCGCATTTTTTAAATTAGTTATTTGAACAGATAATTCTTTTATTAGGCATAAAATATACATTTTCATCTGCTTATCATCCACAGGCCAATGATATTTGTGAGAGATTAAACAGACTTCTCAAAGAAAGTATAGCAAAATTGAAGATGACTTAGAAAAAGGGGTGGCTGCATTGTCTGCCCCTTGCTTTATGCACACTAAGAAACCAGCCTGGTGCAGATTACCGCATGACTCCCGATGGGTTGGTGACTGGAATACCATCTTGCTCCTCCTGCTCGATTAGAAACTGATGCCCACAGTGTAACGAAGGCTTTAGATGATGAAATGCATGATTTTTTGACACATTGGACCTCTAGTGTTTCTTTCATTTCTCAACAGGTCAAGCCACGGAGGGAAGGGTCAAAGAAGAATGAGGAAGACAGCCCAACTGGTGAACCCAACAAATTGTTAAAACAGCCTAGTTTGTACCTTGGGGACCAGGTGCTATTGCAAAACATTGTACGCAACCTGGAATAAGTCCTGTTTTGAAGGACCATACCTAGTAGAGGAGGTCACACTCACAGCTGTCAAATTAAAAAAAACAGAAGATCCTGGCTGCATCTGAATGACATCAAGCTCTACAAAGGAGAGACTAAGGAACAATGTGCCAGAAGCACAGCAACATTGCATATACATATATCATTGCATGTTGCCTATAACTGTAACATGTATGTTTATTTTCACCTATATTCTCCAGTCTTACCCAGCTTTAGTAAGACAAAACGTGGATGCTCTTACATTTTTTGGGATCCTAAAAATTGGCCTATTATTCTTAGAGTCAATGTTGAAATTATTATGCAATATTTGTTGTAAAAAGAGAACTTGATAAAGGTGACCTAACCACAAATTGAAAGAAAAAAAATGAGAAGGTTTCGGAGTACAAGAGGTACCATTCGAGTGAGAAGACCAATAAGTTCATTTGGATAAATGCTTATACTGTCATTCTGTGCAATGATTTGCCTTTTCTTCCTCAATATTATTACAGCTTTTCGGCAGTTGATTTTTCATGATGTAGATGAACTATTAAACAACAAAATGTCTATAACTATCCCTAGCAAAGGTACAAACAATGTTGTTTCTAACATTTCTGAACAAACCGTCTGACTTAAAAGCAATATTGAGGGAGATAATGAACATATAAATTCATATTTTGATCATTCAGTCCATTTAAAGAATAACACACATGAAGAAAGGAGAAAAACGTCAGGTGAAAGCTGTTATGTATGTACCCTTATTCCTTATGCTACGGGAGCATCTAAAATATTTAAAGCCACAGGAGTACCAATAGAAAAGGCACACTGCCTGACACACCTTGCACTTTGCCTAAGCAGAGGACAATTCCATTGTAAAACGGCTTCATTGGTATGTACAAAAGATGAAGTCAAGAGAAAAGCAAGGGCCGATGAACCAAACAATACAATATGAGCAACCTGGAATACATGGAGCAGGGATCAGGATCAAGGAAAATCAGATGTTACAATGCAAGTATAAAACAAGGGAAGAAGCACAAGAATTCTCGGAAAGATGCCAATTACAAATCAAGAGAACAGTCCTCACTCCAGAGGGGTGGGCCGATGGCCTGGTCATGTGTAATGCAATAGCCTTATCTGGACATTGGGAAGCAGTCGTGAAAAAGAATATAGAATGTAGAAAAAGAATGTAATAACCAATGGCCTAAGATCACAAGCTTATTAACATGGGTTAACGATGAGGGGGGACCAGTGCAGATATTACCCCTGAAGTATGCATCCTTATGTTTCAGAAACTTCGGCACAATAAATGTCAAGTATGGTTGTGTTTTTTATGTACCAGGCATGAAGGGAGGGACAGCAGTACTGATGGATAACTACTGGGCGTATGGATCAAGAGCATATATGAAGTATTGATGAATATACCAGCCCTAATAGTACCACAAAGTGACAGACTTCCCTGAAATGGATGTGTACCAGAGAAAGAAGAGGTCACTCTACCTCCTCTGGCTGAAGAGAGAATTCTTTTTTACAGCAAAGTCGACAAAAGCTTATACTATATTCCAGATGAGCATAAACTATTTGGCCAGACAGCAATTATATTTACATCCACATTTATGCCAGGACTTCAGACTGCATTGAATGCCAAGTGGTTACAGATCACCAGATGGGAGTTGCTACAAACAATCAATGCAACAATCAAAGATTTTCATTTGATCAAAGAAGAACTAAGGGCCATCCAGCTCATGGCCTTCCAGAACAGGTTTGTCTTGGACTTGATTACAGCAATGGAAGGTGGCATTTGCACCAAGATCAGGCCTTCTTGCTGAATGTACATACCTGCCCATGATGAAGAAAATTGAACTATGACAGAGGCAATAGCGATGCAGTTAAACCTGGACACAAGGATGGAAGAAGAAGTAGACAAGACAAAAGGAGATGACTGGTTCTTGTCCTTTTTTTCTTGGATTCCAACCTGGATGGAAAATGACTTCACGTTACTAGAAGCCATACTATTGTTGGTGATGTTGGGATTCTACGTTGTGAGAATCATCAATGGACAATGTCAGCAAAGAAAGCTGTTGGGATGAAGATAATGATTGATATAAATGCTGAAACTGGTGAGCACATGCAGAATGGGAACTCATAAAAGGAAGTCCCCTAAGACCACCATGAATGAGAGTTTATTATCCTAAGGATCATAAGGAATATATAAGATGTTGAGCATTCTGGGGAGTGCTGCAATGTGACTTGGAGTATGGATGAGTATATAAAGAATGCAGGTCACCTGAGGGGGGGGGGGTGACAAAGACATGGATTCCAAAAAAGCCACAGTGTGAAGAAGATTGAGAAGGTGGTTGAGGACTTGACCAGAGGGGGGAATGAAGAGGAGCAGATGAAATGATCTCTAGTGCCCACTCCCTCACCTCCATCATTCTGGAAGCAAAGCAGGAAGACCCTGTGCATGACACGAGGTGTCAACCCAGTACCGCATCAAAGATATGAGAAACGTTATGCACTCAGACAACCATATCCAATGTACCCTTGCACTGATGGGGTGGAAGGATATAGGCATACACCACTGGACATAGAAGAGTTGTACATGACGTCAGATCAGAGTAAAGTGACATCATGAAGAGAAGATACTAAGACATATTGAAACAATATACGAATGCTCAAAGAATGATAATGTAACTGAAGTAGCAAGAGAAACATGTATGCAGAGACGAAGAAATCATATACACTAAGAAGATAGGTAACTAGGCGAGTAGTGAATGTGTATATGCAGAACCGCAAGGTAGATACGATAAATAGGAGCTTGCTGCAGTAGAAACTATAACAGGAGTAGAGCAGCCATGATGAAAAGATGGACGTCAGATTGTGTCAAAATAACCTCAGAGACAAGCCAGGGTCGCAGATCAGAAACGCTGCAGGCAAGAAACAAAGAATACCTTGTCTTGCTAAGACGAAGGATGACACAGCAAGACATAATTGGAAAACACAAAGGGAGTGGACCAGGATAAGCTATGAAAAAAGGGCACATTTCTCTTACATTAAGCAGGAGGGAAAACATTTGCAAGTGCTGCATAATCAATCGTGAAGAAAGCACATGTAAGACGGAGCAACCGAGTCTCCAGAGGCTAAGAGGAGTAAAAGCACCAAACTTAATTAAATCAAATAACATTAAATAATAGGTCGAAATGGACAAATTTGTACTCTACTGACACATGGTGCAAGACTCAGTAGTTTGTGTTGAATGCCAGTAAGAGCAGTACCCAGCAGGTACACTTCTGTAAATCTAGCCATGAAGGGAGCACACAAGCCCAATGACAACCTTGGAGTAATTGCATTTTATACCGTGAGTATTATTAACTTGACCCACAATAAACAGAGCACCTGTTACTGGCGCAGCCGATGCATTCCCTCATAGTAAGCTATCAATGAGAAAACTATGACAAGTAAAAGCTCACATGGGTCCACAAACATTGGGCCTCGTTCCAAGGTTGGTGCTAGTACATAACGGGACCGTGTCCACCCTCGTACAACGGGGATTTACCGGTCCAGTCCGACCTTGGCGGGACCAGGTAAATCCCCATTGAAAATGCCATTCCCCATTCCCATTTCAGCCCCCATAGGGCTCAATGGGAAGTGGGAAGGTGCTAATAACGGTACCGCAAATTGCGGTATCGTTATTAAGTCACTTAACGGGCCCCGTCCATAACGCCTGGTAAAAGCAGGCCTTAAGGACGGGCCCGCTAAGGGACCTCGGAATAGGGCGTAAAGGGATTACCGGCACCGGTGTCCTTAACGGTGCCGGTAATCCCTTTGCGCCAGCCTCGGAATGAGGCCCATTGTCATTGCAAAAAGAAAAAAAGGGGCTGAGGTGAAAGGGGTACATGTCAACATTCAACATTCATGTACTCAGGTTAAACAAACCGCTCCTCAGTAACCCAACATCCGGGGTAGCCAATGGGAAGTCCACAGGAAAACACTGGTTGTCACACTAGTAGGATAGGAGAGGGGTTATGGGTAGGAAGGAATGCCTTAATACTTGGACATATTCTCTATGGGCAACCCCGAGCACATCAATGGAATTATGTCCAATAGGAAGCCTAAGTCTTTAACAGCCATATGAAGTATGTTGTGACAAATCTATCAACATTGTTACTGCTTCCCTGGAGGGAAGCTTTTCTTACATGGCCAGGAAAAGGCAGAAGCTACCTGACTCTGACCCTGGCGTGGCTATCTGGGGGAGGAAAACACACGGGGGAAGACAAACACCAGAGAGGCAGAAAAACACAGAATCAAAATAACCCTTGAGTTGTAATTGTTAATGACAACAATATGCCTTTGCAACGTGCCTGCATGGCTTATTGTGACACAGATAAAGAATTCCCAAGTTGTCTTACCAACAACCTTATTTACCCCCACCCCTTTTTTAGTACTGAGATGAGGAAGAGGGATGGATCAATGAGGATGACCAGAAGCCCTAAGCAATCGCTGCATTATAGTCTTTGGAAAGTGTTAACTAATGTCGAGAAGTTTAAAACACACACAGCTGAACAGAACATGAGTGAGATGCAGAGACTACAGTGGAACGTTGCTTGTGTGGACGCTGGTTGGAACGCTGGAGACGAACACACTGTGGAAGGCAGCAGGGAGGCTGAGAAGAACGGCATGCAGTGAGACTGCGGCAAGAGACGCTCACCGCCTTATTGCTATCGGCAGCTGGAGATGTCAGAAGCAAAGGAAGATAAAGCAGGAGCCAAATGGCTAACTGGACACTCCCCCAGTCAGCGAACCGAAGGAGAAGAAGATGAAGGACGCATGGAACACCATCGCTGCCCAGTAAGCCCTGAAAGCCTGAGAGAGTGAGTGGGTAACCAGAGCCCTTGAGAGCGAGTGTCACTTATCATTAACAGCGTGAGAAAGCCCAATTAAAGTAATTGGAGAAACTGATACAAATTCAGTTTTAACAAAGGGTTGGTGACCCAAATCTTGGAAAGAGAGATTGATACAAATATGAACATTGTTACGAAAGGGTCAGTGACCCAATGCTTGGAAAAGGACATTGATACGAATACGGCCAGTATTAAGAAAGGGTTGTTGACCCAATATTTGAAAAGAGGAGTTGATACCAATGAGAACTCTGCTGAGAAAGTGTTGGTAACCCGATACTGGAAAGGCTTTATTTCTTGGACGAAAGAAAGAGTGAGCAGAGAACGAAAAAGCCCGGGCATGATAGTGCACCAGGTAAACGGTGAGTCTTGGACACACACCCATAAAAGGATATAAAAGCCCTGGCAGGAGAGTAAAGCAGGCACAGTGCTAGTCTGGGCCCCAAACCCAAGAAACCGAACTCTGATATCCTGGCAGGAGAGTAAAACAGGAGTGAAAAGAGAAGTAAGCCTGAAACAGTGAAGACAAACGCAAAAAGAGAATACCCATATCCCTTTTTAAGGATCAGTAATAAAGTCACAAAAGCCTGGCAGGAGAGCACACCAGAAGTAAAAAGAGGAACAGTCAAAGGAAAAAGGAAGAACCACATCTGTTTAAGGTTATCTGAGATAAACTTAAGACTCAAGAAAACTGTGTGTATAAATGAGACTCACGGGAAGGCATATTCCCCCTGGAATATATTGGATGGTGACAAACAGAATGAAAAAGTTATTTTCCTTAAAACTGTACAAGCTTAATAAGTGAAGAAACTCAAGGGAGAAGTCATCCCCCTTGAAACTGTCAAGTGAAATTTTGTATAAAGAAAGAGACACAAAGGGAGACCCTTTGAAAGAGTGAAACATTATTTGACCTTTTTTTCCGGAAGTACCGGACAGACAGTGAAAGACCGGGAGAAACCTAGGGGAAGGGAGGAGCCCATCCTCTATTGGAACTTTAATTCCTTTTTGTTTTCAGCACCTTTGAACTTTATGTTTGAAACTCTGAAATAAAGCCACAAGTGCCTAGCTTACAGAAATCCCCTTGTACACATTGCTTAAGTTTAGCATGTTAGGGTCAGTTTACGTTTTTTTGCACACAGGACAGAGGATGCTCTTTGGTTTAACATCCTGACACAGATGTTCATTAGTTTTCTTGAGGCAGGGAACCCCCTCATGGGCAAGTGACAGGTTGGATTTCCCCAACTCCTCTTATTTTAAAATGAAAGGTCCTATTTCATACTGGGCCTCATTACGACTCAGGCGGTAAGGGTTTTACGGCGGCGTAAACAGCGCCGACCCTTACCGCCTGAGTACGAGGTCCCTTAGCGCCATGGAGGTTTTAACACCTGCTTTTAGCAGGTGTTAAAATCCATGGTGCTAAGGGACCATGGAGTTAATTACGCCACCGTAATTTACGGTGGCGTAATTAACGCCTTCCCCACTCCCATTATGCCCTATGGGGCAAAATGGGAATGGGGAAGGGTAAATGGGTAAATGGGGATTTACCGCCCCGCCAAGGTTGGAATGGGGCGGTAAATCCGCCAACCACCATGGCGTAAACGTAGTTTACGCCATGGTGGTAAAGTCACGGCCCAGGCGGTAACTTACCGCCTGGGTCGTAATGAGGCCCACTGAGTCTTAATTCTGATCCCTTGCAAAGTACATTATATAATTATTTCAAGAGAATACTGCTTGAGCAGAATGTTGGTGCCAGGCTGTGCCTAAAGACCATACCACTCCTCAGACCACAAATAAAAGGAAGTCCTCCTGTTTAAGCAATTGTGGCATTATCCCAAGCATGCGCAGACAATACTCGCCCGAGCAGGGGGAGAAAAAAGAACAGTGTTGCTCCTTTCCCTTTGTATTTGCAAGAGGTTCGCGTATGCTTAAAGTTGCATTGTGCTGATGAGAGCGTGTTGCTTTGTAAGCTCGAAATCTGAATACTTGCACTGACATTGCATTTCTTTGTTGTAATTGCAATGTGGTGACATCTTGGGAAGTAGCCCCCCTTACTCCTTGCGCGTGCCCTTATGCCTATTTTGGGATGTTTCTCTTGGGTGGCGGAGAGGCGTGCTGGAATGGCCTAAGCTCCTTCGGCGTTTGAGTCCACTTGCTCTATACCTGCCCTCACTTTAGGCATTTTGTTTCTTCTTAATTTCTTTTGTGTGTTTTTAGGGTGTTACTTTATTTGTGATACTGGTGAGCACAAACTGGTGCTTACATCCAAAAGAGCAGGCATTGTGCTGCAACGCTTCCTACCAATGGGAGCTTCCCAGCCGAGCAGTTATAATACTATTCATTGTGTGAAACAAACTTCCTCAAGAGGGAGTGTTGAGTCTGCAGTTAGCAGCATTGCTCAGGAAAACCAGCAGAGTCCTGAGCGAGTTGATACTTGCATTTGCATGGACCTGGAGTCCTTGTATCCGGGGGATCAGGGCCATCTTAAGCACTTTTGGGGCCCTGGGCACAGACATCTTTGGGGCCCCCCTTCCACCAAACCAAAGGAATTAAGGGATTAAGAATACTGGTTGCGACCCCCACCCGTCGCACTCACAACCTATAGGTCGATATGCTGTCTCGCAGCATAATAAGCACGTGTACTCCCTTTAAGACCCTGTGCCCTCTTCATTCTTGCTCTAATCAGAATTGTAAACAAGTAGCATGTGAAGACCAACATTAGCAGTCTACAAAGGGGTTACTGTTCTAGTAAATACATGATACTTTTGATCAATAACATCCAGGAAGGTAGATGTAGTATTAATGCAGGACCGTATGTAAAAGGCACATGTAACCCATAATAGTCAGAGAACTCACATTAGCTGCCTCACAGAGTGCAACAGTGCTCAGGCATGGATAGAGGAGACCAAATGGAAGGAAGGAGAACGCTACACATAACGTAGCATGGATAGTGGAGGCAGATAAGAAGCTACCAGGAAGGTGTCTTTATCCAGACAGACTGGGATTAGAAGTGGGATATGGGTTTCAAATAGTGTTGCCATTAGATATCAAAGGAACAAATGCCTGTGGTGTGCGATATAAATATGCTCACTATTAACACAGTGAAACCATGAATAAGTCTTTTATGAAGACCTTACCATGAGAAGGCCATCACTCGGAAGGGCTGACAATTTTGAAAGGTTTAGGGACTGGCAATATTGAGAGGTTCGGCAAAACAAGATTAAATGAGATGCACAGGATCACACATTGGTGAAGGGGTGAAGCTGGGATGTGGTCCAACTCTGAAATTTCTGCATTTGAACACTTTGTTTTCCAGTTCTTACCATGAACTAAAACAATCTAATTTTATATAAAAACGGACTTGGAATGTATACAAATCACACTATCAAACATGACCATTTTTAGCCAAAATATTATAGAAGGGTGTTATGAAAAAGGGGAATGATGCTAGCTTCATTCTCTCCATCATCAAGGGAAGCATAAGAACCAGCATACCAATCGATGTGATTTACAAATTTAATCTGGGTTTGTCTTTTGTATTTTAAAGCTTTAAATACTTCCAAAACAATGGCTTGTGACATTTTCATTTATAAATTTGCATAAAAACCTTTGACCTTTACCAAAAAGCAAACCGTGTTTTGTGTCAATTAAGCAGACTTTAAATATGCTTGCCTGAGGCCTGCAACATATGGTCCACTCTTTCTGTCTACCAACCCTTCCACCCGAAGGGCCTACATAAGAAGAAAGAACAAGTAATGGGCTAAGTGATTTCAGCAGCCTGCAAGAAGGCAAAGCTCACAGAAGACAGCACAGTGATGTAAGATATATTAGATGATTTGACCAGGATCACTGTATCGTCTGCTGTCAAATCCAGGATACAATCTTGAACGTGTTCGTTCCATAGTCTTGAATTTGGATACTTATTCACCTCTTGGACTAACAGTTTATGCCATCATTGGAGGTGATTGCTCAGGTTTTACAACACCCCATCTGAACAAACCAATTTCTAGACCATCACCATACGGATGATATGTTAGTTTTTATAGCAACCCCTATCTGGTGCAGGTACATTGCTGATAATAGCAGATGTTGTTATGCAAAACCAAATACATATGCAGGCAGGTTTATAAACTTCAGACATAGGAAAGGCTCAGCCAGTCTTGCTGGAATGTGATATTCTAATTTTGCATATAAACACATATCTCTGCAATGGGTGATTCACACACTGAGCTAACCTCTGAACCATTGTGGCACTCAATTTATCAATATGCATTTCACCATTGCCTATTGCACATGATCAACATTATTCCCACAGGAAAGAAAGAATGCTACAGAGTTGTGCCATAAGGAACACACACACTATTTATACCACAGTGAACACAGAAAGCAATACATGATGTGACCAAGGCACAATGCACTTGCCAAAACAGAAAGGCAATGGGTTTAATGATAATGATGATAGGTTATTTATAACGCGTTTAATACCCAGAGGTTTCTACGCGCAGACCCTTGGATCGAACATGTGTTGCTCTATGTCGTCTTGCTTTCAAAGCGAGCACGTTACCCCTGAGCTATCATCGCAAGCCTCAGCAGTACCCCATAAAATATCCCAAAGTGCGCTATTTAAGACTGGCGAACAATGGAATCTTACTTCATCAAATCAGCTAGCCTTAAGGGGCCCCCTCCAAGGTGGGCCCCTTAGAAGACCAATACGTTCATTTGGATGAATGCTTAGATTGTCATTCTGTGCAATGATTTGCCTTTTCTTCCTCATTATTATTACAGCTTGGGGGTCGCAACCTCTGCATCGGCCATGCTTACCAGTTCCTCATTTGGCATTCACCCTTTATGTTATTGGGCATTTGTAAGGTGCCTATACACGGTCATCGGGAGGATAGCTCATCGGCAACGTGCTCGCCTTGGAAGCAAGACAACACGGAGAACCACGGGTCCGCTCCCTGGGCCCGCGCTTAGAAACCTCTGGGTTTTAAGCGCGTTATAAATATCCAATCATATCATATCAAGAGTTCCAGGCGCCACAAGACAAGATGGGGGGGGGAATGGGAATCACAAAAGTAGAACAACAAAAAAGGTCATCTTGGCCTTGTGACAAGCCTACCGGGCAAGTGCATGACAAGGTGGTAAGTGCAGGGGGGAGGGGGACGAGGGAGAAGTGGAGGAGTGGGGTGCCCCAAGGGTGGGGGCGGGCAAGTGGTAGGAGGGCCACAGAGACAAGTGCAAGGGGAAGAGGGGTAATGGAGGATAGGTGTTGTGGACAGGGAGCACAAGGTTGGGCTACTCCGGGTAAGGGAGCCCAAAGGCAAATGCTGGCAAGGGATGCTGGGGGACTGGTAAGGGGGGGTCTGGCTCCTGTGTGACTCTGAAGGGACAAGGCCCCAGTCGCAGCAACAGAGGCAGAGTTAGCACAGGAGGGGAAGCGTGAAGAAAGAGGAGAAAAGGAAAGTCTTGAGAAGTTTCAGGAGTTTAAGATGATCGGGCTCAAGTCTGAGGAGGGCAGGGAGGCCGTTCCAGATGGATGAACCAGCTGAGGAGAGGGATCTACCTCCCACTCTCTGCTTGGAGAATTGTTTGAACAACAGAGAGTTGTAGGACTCTGGCCGGGAAGTATTTAGGGAGAGAAAGCCCAAGCCCCAGACAGCCCTGTGGATGAAGCAAAGGATCTTGAATTTGATCCCTGCAGTCACGGGAGCCAGTGGAGAGATTCTAGGGCTGGAGAGATGCGGCACCTGGGCTTGAGGCCAAGGCTAGGTCTTGCACTCCTATTCTGGATTAGTTGAAGGGGACAAAGCGAGGAAGGAGGCAGATTGAGGAAGTTGCTGTTGCAGTAGTCGAGCCTAGAGAGAACCAGGGCTCTGGGAACATTGAGCTTCTGGGGAAGGTGAGGAAAGTTAGAATACCCCTGAGGAGGTGAAGCTGAAAGTTGGTCTTCTTGGCGAGGTCCGTGATGTGTGGAGAGAAGGAGAGAGGGGAGTCAAAGATGATCCCCCGGTTTGTTCCCTCACAGTGCGGTCCGGGGAGGTGAGTCAAGGAGTCAGACCATATAGTGGGGAGGAAACAAGGAGCAGGCGTCCCCATGGGGATGATCTGCGTCTTACTGGTATTAAGGCAGAGATCATTGGCAGAGCACCATGCCTGGATAGCAGTCAGGCAGTTAGTATGAGGGAGGAGGAGGTAGAGGAAGGCTGTGTGTCATCTGCGTAACACTGAAAATGAGGGGAGAAGGTAGAGATCAGGTTGGCCAGTGGGGCCAGGTTGATGTTGATAGGATAGATCCCTGGGGGACGCCACAGGTAGAGAGTCGGGTTGAGGAGAGAAACTCACCCATTTGAGCTTGGGATGGTCTGTTTTAAAGGAAGGAGGTAAGCCATGCCAGTGCCCTGTCCATGATGCCTAGGGTATGGAGACGGTTTATGAGGATGGGGTGGTTGCCTGTGTCGAAGGCAGAAGAATGATCAAGGAGGATCAAACAGAGGGAGTGTTAGAGTCCAGATTAAAGAGTAGGTCCTCACAAGTGTTTAGGAGAGCAGTTTCCGTGCCTCTGGACGCCCTGAAAATGGACTGGTGGTCATGGAGGCAGCCAACCACTTCGGTCTGGAGGGTCAGTTAGAGGATGACCAGATTTCCATGGGTTTGCCCAAAAAAGGGGTGATAGAGTTAGAGCGATAGTTAGCCAATCTAGAAGGGTCAGCAGACGTCTTTTTTAGGAGATGGTGCACGAGAGAGTGCTTAAAGGGTTTTGGGAAGGAGCCAGTGGCAAATGAGTGGTTGCAGAGGTCAGCCAAGGCTGGGGCGAGAGAGTCGGTGTTGCCCTTCATGGTTCTGGAGAAGCAGGGGAGCAACTGTTGAGATGAGACTTTCATAGATAGAGGGGACAACTCTAAAGATCTCACCTGGTGCGATAGGAGAGAAGGAGGAGAGTATGGTCAGCAAACAGGGGGTCCAAGGGAAGCAAAAGAAGGGGGTTGAGGTTGGAGCAGATGACAGAGAGGTATAAGGAAGGCATGGTATCACAAGGATTACACTGACACAAACGTTACAAGTTTCAAAACCTTTATTCAATTCTTGGGGTTTGGAAAAACTCCAACTTTGCCCTATAGTGATGATAGGAGTAGTCTCTACCTTCAAATAATAATGAAAACACAATCCTTGTGAGCCTATGTCAAATCAAAATGGCCTAGACTAAGAAAACCTGATGCCTACCCTATCTCTTATACAAAGTGTGTAAAGGGGTATGTGTATGCAAAGGAAAGTCAGTGTCATAACATAAACGATCAAGGTAGCTGAGTCAGCCCTCCTCCCATTGTTGGACAGCACGGAGTAAGGTGGGCCCTGTAAACAGGATGACACACTCTAGCTCTGTTTATCAAAAAAAGGAAGTTCAAAATGTGGGTCGAGGCCCACTTGGCCTTCCACGTTAAAGTTACTTATTCTAGTTTTCCAAAAGTTATTTCACAGTTCAACAAAAGTTCACGTAGTTCTCCATCTGTCGGGCTTGGACCTGTCAACACAAAAAGTACCTGATTCAAAGTCACGCAGGTCTCCCTCAGTTGGGCTCAGACCTCCCAATCAGAGCACTTGCAGGGGTTCCCTTCCCCAAACTTTATTCACATTCATTAGGGGTTCCCTTCTCCTATCTTATTTCCAATTCCATGTCCCTGTCGGTCTGGCTTGGACCTTTCACTGATGTCGAAGTCCTTTGAATGTCTGAGGCTTTTTCCATAGACCTCAGCAGGACCACTTTGACTTTCACTTTATCTCTCCCTTAGGTATTTGTCCCAGTGTTTCTTGGTCTTGGTAGTTACATAACACAATTAGGAAAGTTCAAAGAGATCTTTCTCTTAAAGTAATCAACTCGATTCAACTTATCTTTGACAAAGGAGGTTTAGGGTTCATGAGAAGGACTGGTTCCCAGTTTAAGCAGTGGTCGAAGTGAGCGGGCTTGGTCGGGAGCAGTGCTCCTCTACTTTTTTAATTAAGTTTTACTGTTCCTATACTTTTATTTTACTTTTATTTTACTTTTAAAAAGAAACCGTTCCGGTATGGTTTTGTTTTAAAATAAAAGTGTAGGAAGAAGTTGAAACTTGCACTTTCAGTGCACTGCACTGAACATTCCCTTAATCAGCAGGTGCATGTGTTTGGGGGTTTGTATTGTGCGTGGGGGCGGCGGTGGTGATGGGTTTTGTGGGGAACTGGGGCAGGCCAGCAGGTATCATAGCTCCACTACTTCTCTTCACACACTTCGACCACTGAGTTTAAGATTATGTCGCTTCTGTAACAAGGTGCAGGAATCACTAGAACACCTGTGTGTGGAATGCCCTAAGATGGCACAACTCCAACACGAGAAGCTGGGTAGATGTGTCTCTAACCTTGGGGTCACACCTGAGGACCACTTATTGATTTGAATTTTAAACCTGAATGAAATAAGTCTCTTATTTGCAACTTTTGAATTTTTAGAACAAATCTTATCCCCGACTGTTGAATCAAAAATAACTTTTAACCTGTATTCAAATGTATTTAAGGTGTATTTTGTAAAGTGAAATAATGTGTAATTAAATTATGTGTACATTTTGATGTAAATATGCTTGATGACTTGTGCGAAAGGTTTTAAATGTTAACCAAATGCACAATACAAGTTTTTTTTTGGGTGTAACAAAAGAATGACAGCACACCTCCATTCTCCATAATTGTCTGAGATGCGAGTACACTGGAACTCTCCCTTACCAATAAATGTACCAGTATTAACAAGGGACCTTTTGATTATATCCCCTTGAAGACATTTTAAAACATTGTTTTGTTAAACATAAGTAACTGCATAATCGGTTAAGTAATGCACTAATGCCATCACGTTTATCACATGATAACGCTTTTGAGAAGAATTCCAACAAAGAAAACATGTTTTGGCAGACATCACGCTCTGACATGATTGCATTACGCGTGTGATGATGCAGTTGAGAGTGCCGCCATACACAGGTAAGCAGGCATTGCAGCTTACAGTAGGAAGGACCTGATCAACCTCGTAACTCAATTGAAATGACAAAAAAAAAAGAAATCACCCATTAACTTCCCCTTTCGATGGGATTAATCTTGATCATTGCGCATTCCAGAGTTCGTTCACTTGCCGCTTTATAACAAGACATTAAACATTTTGCTGAGACTTTCGAGTGGGCTACTTCATTTCGTCGCACCACTCCGCTACTCTGTATCACTGGCTTCACAGTTATCAGTAACTTTAGAGTTTCTTTCGCAACAAATCAGTATGCGCGTTATCGTAAATTGTGAGACACACTGTTGCTCTTCAATCTTTCCTTGACACAAACTGGCCTTTCATGTCTTTCGCTAGCTCGCTGGGTGTGTGCATTCCTTTCTTGTCTCTGCGGCTTTGATTTTGGAGTCAAGGTTGATACCACAGTCTTGGCCACGCCTCCCCAACTCTGTCGTTCATCCAGGAGGGTCTCTGGCGTCCTTGACACACAATGCAGGCTTCTTCTTGTCTGGGATTTGGCTTTCTCTGCGTATCCTTCATGGTTTCCCTGCAGCAACGACCCCATGCAGGGACCTTCAGGGTTTTCCTACCCTTCGCTCTGGCCCTTCGATCTGCCGTCCTGCTCCAGTGGGTTCACCTTCACCCCGAAAGATCTGTTCCTTCTTGTGTCTCACTTTGCTCATAGCGTGTCTCTCTGTTCCCCTTTTATCCGTGTGGTGGGAGCTAATGGATGTCAGATATATGTGATTAAGGTCAAGTGCCTGACTTTGCCTCACCTGATTAATGGGACATGTCCAATGAGATATGTAAGTGTTAGCCTCTTTGCTCCCAGTCACCCTCTTCCTCAGCCCAGTGTTTGCATCGAAAGGGGGAAGTTGGGACATTGGAGAATCCTATCAAATAGGATGGGGTATGGGCACCAGAAAGGGGGGATACTGCGTCTCACCATCGGTTGTCTCACCCCCACTCCCTGAAGATCCCTCACCCAGGTGATCCTCCCGCACTGGTCCCCCCCCCCAGGGTCTGAATCCAAAGGCGATGGCCGTGCTCTGCCCACCTGAGAGAGAGTTCCTCTGGGACTAGTAAGTGAGAGTCCCTTTTGTTTTTCACATAGGACAGGATGTCCAGAGTTTTTAAGAAATGGGCGGCCAGTTCAGAGCAGAGGGCCTGCGAGGGAGGAGGAGAGGAGGAGACTGCGGTAGAGTTGGCAAGTTCCTTTCAGATTTTAAAGAGTTCAGCCGTGTTGTTGGTGGCCGTGTTGTTGGTGGCTCCAGAGATACAGGATTGGACATGAGCCCCCTTCTTGGAGCAGATGGAGAGACAGGATTGCCTTTGGAGCAGGCGGCAGGCCAGCTTGTCAGAGGATGAGCTAGATGCCTGCCATTGCCACTCTGCAGCTTTTCACTTGCTATTCAAATGTGCCAAGTAGGAGTCATACCAAGAGTTGCATTTGGAGGCTGGCTTCATGCGGATCTTCATGACGAGGGCAAGGATGTCTAGGGCGTTAGAGATATAGAGATGGAGGTTAGCTAGAACAGAAGGTTGGGATGGAAATGCGTATTCTCCACCCCCCCAGGTGCTTTCAGGTGAGGTGAATCCCCTATGAAATAGTATAGCGTGTAAAGGGGGAGATAACCGCACTATGAAACTCGGTGCGAGGTAACATAGCACGAACAGCAAGTGCATAACATTAGAAGGCACATAGAAAAAATGCCATCTTGCATGGCCGTGCTGCACCAGTCAAGCTCCATGGAAAGATTTCACTATGCCCAACACCATTAAGACAGAATGAGTCCACACCACCAGTTCTCACGGAAGTCCACTCCCCCATGCACCTTCACTGTTGCAAACATTTAGTATCTTTCTTACACCACCCAGCCAGCCCCGAGCCAGAGCCCACACCACTGACCCGATCCCCACATCTCTGCATTCCACGATAAGCGAGCGACCCCCCGTCCTAATACAAATCAAGTGATCATAAACGATCTACACATGCGCAACTGCTTTAACCCCCCTTCAAGATGGCCACCCGAGCCTCCTCAACACTTAAGGCAGTGCTTGCTTCCTGCCTCTGTTACAACTTGGCCAGTGATTGGATGGGGTGCTGCCTCTTTTTGTTCAACAAGGAACTGGCTAGCTGTAGCCGGCCCCCTCACCCAAGGCCCACTTCTAAGGCCCCTACCAGCTTCCCTGTCCGCTTTACCGGGACGCTTCATGACGCCTCTACAACAGCCTGACCCTCTGGACCTGCCTTAGGGCTGCCAGCTCACTCAGCCATGTAACTGGTCTACCAAGACTCCCTCACCCTCCTCTCCCTGGGTTTAGATCCCTCCTTCTTTTACCCTTTCTCTCTCCTTCTTGAACCTTCACTCTCCCCCTGCCTGTTTCAAACCAAAAAGTCAAATTTGGGTGTGGTTTAGAAAGTCAAATTTGGGTGTGGTTTAGAAAGTCAAATTTGGGAGTGGTTTAGAAAGTCAAATTTGGGTGTGTTTTGGAAAGTCAAATTTGGGTGTGGTTTGGAAAGTCAAATTTGGGTGTGTTGGGTGTGGTTTAGAAAGTCAAATTTGGGTGTGTTGGGTGTGGCTTAGAAAGTCAAATTTGGGTGTGTTTTGGAAAACCAAATTTGGGTGTGTTTTGGAAAGTCAAATTTGGGTGTGGCTTAGAAAGTCAAATATGGGTGTGTTTTGGAAAGTCAACTTTGGGTGTGTTTTGGAAAGTCAAATGTGGGTGTGTTTTTTCATTGCACTTGGCCCTCTATTGTAACCTAATAGCCCAGTGACTATACCATACCGCTGCATTTGCTTATCTCTCCCACTGCCCCCTCTCTCTCCCTGCCTATGGCGCTATCTGTTTCTCCTATCTACTCAAACTGCTTTACTATGAACTATCCTTCCCTTCTCACTGTCTGGTAAAAAGAAATTTAAAAAGGATATCCTGGCCTCCAACCCAGGTCTCCCCATTGCTGATACCTATTCCAGCGCTTCTGCCAGACAAACCCTCCCTGACATCCTCTTTGTCGCTCCTCCGCCAGATCTCTGGACCCCCCAGATGATCTCTGTGCTCTGTCCTGTCTCTTCCTCTCCCATTAATGGTGGCACCCGCTGGGAAGTTGGTATGGATTCCTTTGACTCCTCCAGAGTCATCATTGATGTCTACCTAAATGGCACTGTCATGGTGAAAGGTCCTCATGCCAATCTCCTTCTCTTTGATAGGCGATTCCCTCGCCTCATCAACTTCCTCTCATCTCCAGCTGTACCCTACACCCCTCCCTTGGCTACCTTGCCCTTTTCCCCTTCCTCACCCTCACCATCTCATGCTCCCTCCACTCCTCCGCAGGGTGTACCTCTGATTTGTACCCCTCCCCAGAAGGTCTTTAAGGCTGGCAACCTTCTTCATCTTGCCACCCTCAACTCCCGCTCTGTTGTCAAACATTCCTCTGACACCTGCCACCTCCTAGTAGAACTTGACCTTGATATCCTTGGTCTTACCGAGACATGGTTCACGGCCAGCTCTGTCACAAGCTTTGACACTCTCCTCCCTGACGGCTACAAGATCCTCTCCGCCCCCAGATCCACCCGGCCCGGTGGTGGTGTAGCCTTGATCTTCCCTGAGTGGATTGCTGCCACCATCATCCCCACTCAGACCTACTCCTCTTTCGAGTGCCTTGTTTGTAGGCTCTGTCTCTCTCCTAGTTACTCTCTTACTGTTGATACTCTCTACCGGCCCCCTGGTCAAATCACCTCTTTTCTCTCCGAGTGGGCAGACCTCTCCTCCGCCCTCCTGGCATCTTACCTCTCAACTCCTTCTCCTTGGTGACCTCAACATCCATCTTAATTCTCCCTGTTCCTCATCTTCGCTTTTTTGCGACCTCTGCGATTCACTCTCCCTCTCTATCCTCCCCTCCGGCCCGACTCACTCTGCTGGACACACACTTGATGTCCTGATCTCCTCTGGCCTCCCCCTATCCACTCCCCTCACCACTCCTCTCTCCTGGAGTGATCACTGCCTCCTCTCCTCTCATTTTTCCATCTTCTCCCCGCAAGCCAAGCCCACCCCAAGATTGCCAACCACCTTCTTGGACATCAGGCCCATGAAGCGTGTGTCAGTCGATGCTTTTGCTGCCACCTTCTCACCCCCTCCTTCACCCCAGGCTGACTCACACCCTGACACAGCACTGTCTCTGCTCTACTCCTCTATCTCTGCCACTCTTGATATTCTTGGCCCTGTCATGAGGATCCGTTTGAAGCACAAAGTCAAGTGCAATTCTTGGTATGACTCCTACCTAGCTACACTTAAACGTAAGTGTAGGGCGCCCAAGAGGAAATGGAGGGCTTCTTGCACATCCTCTGACAAACTGGCCTGCCGCCTGCTCCAAAGGTAATACCGACTCTCTGTATGCACTAAGAAGCGAGTCCACATTCAAGCCCGTGTCTCTGCGGCATCTAACAACTCGGCCAAACTCTTTAAAATCTGCAAGGAGCTGGCCAACCCTGCTGCAGTAGCCACCCCTCCTCTCACCTCTCAGGCTCTTTGTAATGCCCTGGCTGCACACTTTGTCTCGAAAACCCAGGACATCTTGTCCACTCTCTCCTCCTCTCCCACTCCTCTCCCTTCTTCTCTGCTTGCTGACCCACCCTCAGCAAACCACCCTCCTTCTTTCTCCTCCTT